>NC_091978.1:289856067-290574381 GCF_044704955.1 Pristiophorus japonicus
CAAGTCATCCTCGTTTCGAGGGACCGCCTATGATGATGATGATGATGATGATGATGTAGGAGTGAGCCTTGCCTCAGTGGTAGCGCTCTTGCTTCTGAGTCAGAAGGCCATAGGTTCAGTCCCCACTCCAGAGACTTCAGCACATAATGTAGGCTGGAACTTCAGTATAGTACTGTACTATCTTTTGGATGAGATGTTAAACTGCCTTCTCAAGTGCGTGTTGAAGATTCTACAGCCCTATTCAAAGGGGCAATTCTTCTGATATCCTGCCAATATTTAATCCCCAAACCAACACCTGAAACAGATTATCTTGCTGTGTGCCAATTGGCTGCTGTGTTTCCTACATTACAACAGTGAATGCACTTCAAAAGTACTTCACTGATTGTGAAGTACTTTGGGATGTCCTGAAGTTGTGAAAAGCATTATATAAATGAATATTTGTCTTTCTTTCTTTGTTTCATATGCTCTGGCTGGATTTATTTTATCCACAAACTGGTTCAGCATCCTATCTTTCACATCAGGTGAGTTCCTTTTATTCCTGAAGACATTTCAGACCCAGAAGGATAATAAAGGCCCAATGCAGGAAAAAAATATCCTCAGCTGCTGGTACTAGCTCCATACCAGTTGTAATTTACCATCACTCATCTGCCTGCTAACGATAGGCTTAATCAGTGGGAAACTATATATATAACTTTTGGACAGGTTAGCCCACATAATAGTCATTACATAATAGTCACTTTGAGCTAATTTTTTGTATGTGAAACACGTGGAGATGGTTTTGAGCAACATGATAAGGTGCTATAAATGTCACGTATCTCACACTACTGTATATAACTGTATCTTACCACGCTATACATGACTGTAACTAGATATGACCTGTAACCACAAGCAGACTTTACCACAAGGGGTGCACTTGCAGGAGACACTGCATACCTGTTCCACACAGGTATATAAAGGCAGGTCTCAGGCAAGTGTGGCACTCGAGAGCTGTGAAATAAAGGTGCAGGTCCAGAGTGACCTTGACTTCAGCATGTGCCTCGTGTAAGTCTGTACTGCAGGGTCAGGACTTTACAATAAAATGAAAACCTTTCTTTTCTTTAGGTGTGGCCCAATCTTGGTAGATGGTTAAGTGAGGGAAATGATAAAGGAAAACTTTCCAGCCTCCAGTTCATAGTCCTCCCACAAGATTCAGGAGAGTCACTCTCTTGAAGAATTCTGCTACCGTCGAGAAGTAGAAGGGCCTGCTTTCACAGTCAGAAAAATTCAGTACTTCCACCACATAGTTCCTAGGAGATCAAGAGGTTACCAACACATATGGGGCAAAAAAAATGAATATTTTAATTCTGAAGAGAGCGTTCAAAATGGTATCTTTACTGTGTCATTAATTCATTTTGATTTAATTCATCTGGGTAGGCTTGAAGGACCACAAGGTTGTGTAGTTTTGATTTTGGATTCAAAGGTTCAAAAGAACATAAGAAATAGGAACAGGAGTAGACCATACGGCCCCTGGAGCCTGTTCCGCCATTCAATAAGATCATGGCTGATCTGACCATGGACTCAGCTCCACCTCCCTGCCCACTCCCCATAACCCCTTATCCCTTTATCGTTTAAGAAACTGTCTATTTCTGTCTTAAATTTATTCAATGTCCCAGTTTCCAGAACTCTCTGAGGCAGCGAATTCCACAGATTTACAACCCTCTGAGAGAAGAAATTTCCCCTCATCTCAGTTTTAAATGGGTGGCCCCTTATTCAAAGATTATGCCTTCTAGTTCTAGTCTCCTTCATTAGTGGAAACATCCTCTCTGCATCCTTGTCAAGCCCCCTCTTAATCTTATACGTTTTGAAAAGATCACCTCTCATTCTTCTGAATTCCAATGAGTAGAGGGCCAACCTAATCAACCTTTCCTCATAAGTCAACCCCCTCATCTCCAAAATCAACCAAGTGAACCTCCTCTGAACTGCCTCCAAACCAAGTATATCCTTTTGTAAATATGGAAAGCAAAACTGCACGCAGTATTCCAGGTGTGGCCTCACCAATACCCTGTACAACTGGAGCAAGACTTCCCTGCTTTTATACTCCATCCCCTTTGCAATAAAGGCCAAGATTCCATTGGCCTTCCTGATCACTTACTGTACCTGCATACTATCCTTTTGTGTTTCATGCACAAGTACCCCCAGGTCCTACTATACTGTAGCACTTTGCAATCTTTCTCCATTTAAATAATAACTTGCTCTTTGATTTTTTTTCCTACCAAGTGCATGACCTCGCACTTTCCAACATTATACTCCATCTGCCAAATTTTTGCCTACTCACTTATCCTGTCTATGCTCTTTTGTAGATTTTTTGTGTCCTCCTCACACATTGCTTTTCCTCCCATCTTTTTTTTCGTCAGCAAATTTGGCTACGTTATACCCAGTCCCTTCTTCCAAGTCGTTAATATAGATTGTAAATAGTTGGGGCCCCAGCACTAGTTACTGGTTGCCAACCAGAGAATGAACCATTTATCCCGACTCTCTGTTTTCTGTTAGTTAGCCAATCCTCTATCCATGCTAATATATAACCCCCAGCCCTGTGAACTTTTATCTTGTGCAATAACCTTTTATGTGGCACCTTGTCAGATGCCATCTGGAAGTCCAAATACACCACACCCACTGGTTCACCTTTATCCACTCTGTTCGTTACATCCTCAAAGAATTCCAGCAAATTCAAGTCGACAGAAGTCATTAATCATGTGCAATTTTTCCATTTGCCTTCAAAGTCCCCAGGATATTTACAAAATGCTTGTAAGGCCAAACATTCTCAAATTGAGCTTCAACACATCTAATTCTATTTTTACAACTGGCTTGTCAGAATGTCTTATCGAGATACTACACAGACAGCAATCCAGCACATCTTAACGGTGCACTGGACTTCCTTAGAAATTAGAAAAACTTAAGCTGTACCTGTGTCTTCATAGTTTATCTTTACATCATCATCATCATAGGCAGTCCCTCAGAATCGAGAAAGACTTGCTTCCACTCTTAAAATGAGTCCTTAGATGGCTGAACAGTCCAATACGAGAACCACAGTCCTGTCACAGGTGGGACAGATAGTCATTGAGGGTAAGGAAGGATGGGACAGGTTTGCCGCACGCTCTTTCCGCTGCCTGTGCTTGGTTTCTGCGTGCTCGCGGCAATGAGACTCGAGGTGCTCAGTGCCCTCCCGGCTGCACTTCCTCCACTTAGAGCGGTCTTTGGCCAAGGACTCCCAGGTGTCAGTGGGGATGTTGCACTTTACCAGAGAGGCTTTGAGGGTGTCTTTGTAACATTTCCTCTGCCCACCTGTACTCTGCCCTCTGCTCATTTGCAGTGAAGGAGTTCTGAGTAGAGCACTTGCTTTGGGAGTCTCGTGTCTGGCATGCAGTCAATGTGGCCAGCCCAACGGAGCTGATCAAGTGTGGTCAGTGCTTCAATGTTGGCCTGATCGAGGACGCTAATATTTGTGCGTCTATCCTCCCAGGGGATTTGTAGGATCTTGCGGAGACATCGTTAGTGGTATTTCTCCAGCGACTTGAGGTGTCTTTACAGATGTCTGGTTTCAGACAAGGACACACTGTTGAGCTATCTCTAGGATCAGAAACATGTAGCTTAAATGCTGTCATTTCTTTGCTGCTGTTCCCTTGGTTCCAGACCCAAGAATTCTTTTGGGACAATTGAACTGAACCATCATACAGTGGTCTCCGAGGGATTCTAAATTTTCCTAGGTTGTTTATATTAACCAGGAGATGCCCAGTACCTGGTAGTCTCAAAGGACAAAAGTGCTAAATATATTTACATTGCAAGCATTGTCTTTATCGCTTGCCCTGGTAACTAATGTTTCCCTCATAGAATAGGACACAGACTTTTTGGGACAAATGACTGTGCTATAATTCTATGACCAAACTTCAGGAACATCAACCCAAAATGTGTAAGCTCCACCACAATCTTGTTGGCACATAAATACACTCAAGATGGATTAGTTCTGCTGTTCTTTAATAAATACATTGATGGGAGTGTGGAAAGAAAATATCATAAGATCAGGTATATAAATAAGATGAGAATTTCCTGACTTCCACATCTTGATACGATGCAGATAATGTATTGATTCTGTCAAAAATCTTTTTGCTCAACTCCTTGTAGGATACAAAGTGAAAAGTTCCTGAGCAAAGATAAAGTCCAATCACAGGAATCAACAATCTATCAGGAAATTACCCAACTCTTTATTGGGAGGTGGAGTTACCCAAAGAAAGATTTCATGAAACATTTCAAAACAAAAAGGTGGCAAGATTTTGTTGCAGGAGTCAGAAGCGTCAAGCCATAGATCTTGTTTCTTGACACCTTCTCAACATTTTCTCTTATACCCAAGATAATTTATGCAACCTTAGAAGAGTTGACAGTCATCTTAATACTGGCTGAGGACAACAGGGTGGATTTTCCGGTCTGTAGTACTCTGTTTTTTGCCCCGGAGGAGCGGCAATAGCCCTGGATGCGACAATGCTGCCCTTTTTGAGTCCCGCCTGATCCGTATGCAACGCAGTGCGCCCTGCTGGGGCCACCTGTAAATACGGGCGGTCCAACCTATACCGACTGCAGGGAGGTAAGTAATGCCACCCTAAGGTAAGTATGATTACCAGCCTCTTGACTCTGCGATGTTCTGGCTGTGATCTTTTGTTTTTTCCATCATATACAGCAGGGATTTGGAAGACCACCTTACCGAGTTGTTTTCATAATGCAATGAATTGTGGTGCATTTTGTGCTAATGAAGGGTATGAATTAGTAATACAAACAGTTTGATTCTGTTATTTAAAGAAGGATTAGTGATTTTGTGCAGTTCTTAGTTTTCTTGTTTACTTGGGTCATGTGGCTTGCCAAGGTATATTTTCCCTGCTAACAATTATGAATAAATGATATCACAGTTTGGGAAGTATCTTATTTAAGTAAGCTAGACTTTGTACAGAAACTAAATTACCCTGTGGAATACTTGTGTAAATGCTTATTCTATCATCTAAAATTCCTCACTTCATTGTTTTAGAAGAAGCATTAACCAATTTTAAGTAATTAAATTCACTAAAATAGCAGAGAACATATGTAGGTTAGTATTTCTCAGCATAATTTCAGGCCCTATGAGTTCTTAGTTTATAATTTACTCATGATATTAACTAGATAAAGTTGCCATGCAATCTTAAATGTGTGAACATGAAATAATTGAGATACATTCATGATAATTATAAGGATAGACAAAATAAGTACTATTGGGAAAGAAATTGCTTAATCACTGGAGTTTCCCTCTAAATTAATCCTGTTACTGAGAACGTCATCCAGTATAGTATATAATTTAACAAGAGTGGAAATTATTTCAGGCCCGTTTTTGACAACATTATGTAGGTGTGCTGCCACCAGAGGCAACTTACCAAAAGTAAGTCCCAAGAATGAGGGGGGGGGGCAGTGTGGAGCCCCAATGGGTCCAGGGTGGGGGGTTGCTGTTGGGATACTGCATAAGAACATAAGAATTAGGAACAGGAATAGGCCATCTAGCCCCTCGAGCCTGCTCCGCCATTCAACAAGATCATGGCTGATCTGGCCATGGACTCAGCTCCACTTACCCGCCCGCTCCCCGTAACCCTTAATTCCCTTATTGGGTAAAAATTTATCTATCTGTGATTTGAATACATTCAATGAGCTAGCCTCAACTGCTTCCTTGGGCAGAGAATTCCACAGATTCACAACCCTCTGGGAGAAGAAATTCTTTCTCAACTCGGTTTTAAAATGGCTCCCCCGTATTTTGAGGCTGTGCCCCCTAGTTCTAGTCTCCCCGACCAGTGGAAACAACCTCTCTGCTTCTATCTTGTCTATCCCTTTCATTATTTTAAATTTTAAATAAGATCACCCCTCATCCTTCTTAACTCCAACGAGTAAAGACCCAGTCTACTCAATCTATCATCATAAGGGAACCCCCTCATCTCCGGAATCAGCCTAGTGAATCGTCTCTGTACCCCCTCCAAAGCTAGTATATCCTTCCTTAAGTAAGGTGACCAAAACTGCACGCAGTACTCCAGGTGCGGCCTCACCAATACCCTTTACAGTTGCAGCAGGACCTCCCTGCTTTTGTACTCCATCCCTCTCGCAATGAAGGCCAACATTCCATTCGCCATCCTGATTACCTGCTGCACCTGCAAACTAACTTTTTGGGATTCATGCACAAGGACCCCCAGGTTCCTCTGCACCGCAGCATGTTGTAATTTCTCCCCATTCAAATAATATTCCCTTTTACTGTTTTTTTTTCCAAGGTGGATGACCTCACATTTTCCGACATTGTATTCCATCTGCCAAACCTTAGCCCATTCGCTTAATCTATCTAAATCACTTTGCAGCCTCTCTGTGTCCTTTACACAACCCACTTTCCCACTAACCTTTGTGTCATCTGCAAATTTTGTTACACTACACTCTGTCCCCTCTTCCAGGTCATCTATGTATATTGTAAACAGTTGTGGTCCCAGCACCGATCCCTGTGGCACACCACTAACCACCGATTTCCAACCCGAAAAGGACCCATTTATCCCGACTCTCTGCTTTCTGTTAGCCAGCCAATTCTCGATCCATGCTAATACATTTCCTCTGACTCCGCGTACCTTTATCTTCTGCAGTAACCTTTTGTGTGGCACCTTATCGAATGCCTTTTGGAAATCTAAATACACCACATCCATCGGTACACCTCTATCCACCATGCTCGTGATATCCTCAAAGAATTCCAGTAAATTAGTTAAACATGATTTCCCCTTCATGAGTCCATGTTGCGTCTGCTTGATTGCACTATTCCTATCTAGATGTCCCGCTATTTCTTCCTTAATGATAGCTTCAAGCATTTTCCCCACTACAGATGTTAAACTAACCGGCCTATAGTTGCCTGCCTTTTGTCTGCCCCCTTTTTTAAACAGAGGCGTTACATTAGCTGCTTTCCAATCCGCTGGTACCTCCCCAGAGTCCAGAGAATTTTGGTAGATTATAACGAATACATCTTCTATAACTTCCGCCATCTCTTTTAATACCCTGGGATGCATTTCATCAGGACCAGGGGACTTGTCTACCTTGAGTCCCATTAGCCTGTCCAGCACTACCCCACCTCGTGATAGTGATTATGTCAAGGTCCTCCCTTCCCACATTCCCGTGACCAGCAATTTTTGGCATGGTTTTTGTGTCTTCCACTGTGAAGACCGAAACAAAATAATTGTTTAAGGTCTCAGCCATTTCCACATTTCCCATTATTAAATCTCCCTTCTCATCTTCTAAGGGACCAACATTTACTTTAGTCACTTTTTTCCGTTTTATATATCGGTAAAAGCTTTTACTATCTGTTTTTATGTTTAGCGCAGGTTTACTTTCGTAATCTATCTTTCCTTTCTTTATTGCTTTCTTAGTCATTCTTTGCTGTCGTTTAAAATTTTCCCAATCTTCTAGTTTCCCACTAACCTTGGCCACCTTATACGCATTGGTTTTTAATTTGATACTCTCCTTTATTTCCTTGGTTATCCACGGCTGGTTATCCCTTCTCTTACCGCCCTTCTTTTTCACTGGAATATATTTTTGTTGAGCACTATGAAAGAGCTCTTTAAAAGTCCTCCACTGTTCCTCAATTGTGCCACCGTTTAGTCTGTGTTTCCAATCTACTTTAGCCAACTCTGCCCTCATCCCACTGTAGTCCCCTTTGTTTAAGCATTGTATGCTCGTTTGAGACATTACTTCCTCACCCTCAATCTGTATTACAAATTCAACCACACTGTGATCACTCATTCTGAGAGGATCTTTTACTAGGAGATCGTTTATTATTCCTGTCTCATTACAAATGACCAGATCTAAGATAGCTTGTTCCCTTGTAGGTTCTGTAACAAAGTGTTCTAAGAAACAATCCCGTATGCATTCTATGAATTCTAGGATATAAAAGGGGTCAGAGGGTCTAGTAAGGAGGAGGAACTGAGGGAAATCTTTATTAGTCGGGAAATTGTGTTGGGGAAATTGATGGGATTGAAGGCCGATAAATCCCCAGGGCCTGATGGACTGCATCCCAGAGTACTTAAGGAGGTGGTCTTGGAAATACCGGATGCATTGACAGTCATTTTGCAACATTCCATTGACTCTGGATCAGTTTCTATCGAGTGGAGGGTAGCCAATGTAACCCCACTTTTTAAAAAAGGAGGGAGAGAGAAAGCAGGGAATTATAGACCTGTCAGCCTGACCTCAGTAGTGGGTAAAATGATGGAATCAATTATTAAGGATGTCATAGCAGCGCATTTGGAAAATGGTGACATGATAGGTCCAAGTCAGCATGGATTTGTGAAAGGAAAATCATGCTTGACAAATCTTCTGGAATTTTTTGAGGATGTTTCCAGTAAAGTGGACAAAGGAGAACCAGTTGATGTGGTATATTTGGACTTTCAGAAGGCTTTCGACAAGGTCCCACACAGGAGATTAATGTGCAAAGTTGGAGCACATGGGATTGGGGGTAGTGTGCTGACGTGGATTGAGAACTGGTTGTCAGACAGGAAGCAATGAGTAGGAGTAAATGGGTACTTTTCAGAATGGCAGGCAGTGACGAGTGGGGTACCGCAGGGTTCTGTGCTTCGGGCCCCAGCTGTTTACATTGTACATTAATGATTTAGACGAGGGGATTAAATGTAGTATCTCCAAATTTGCGGATGACACTAAGTTGGGTGGCAGTGTGAGCTGCGAGGAGGATGCTATGAGGTTGCAGAGTGACTTGGATAGGTTAGGTGAGTGGGCAAATGCGTGGCAGATGAAGTATAATGTGGATAAATGTGAGGTTATCCACTTTGGTGGTAAAAACAGAGAGACAGACTATTATCTGAATGGTGACAGATTAGGAAAAGGGGAGGTGCAACGAGACCTGGGTGTCATGGTACATCAGTCACTGAAGGTTGGCATACAGGTACAGCAGGCGGGTTAAGAAAGCAAATGGCATGTTGGCCTTCATAGCGAGGGGATTTGAGTACAGGGGCAGGGAGGTGTTGCTACAGTTGTACAGGGCCTTGGTGAGGCCACACCTGGAGTATTGTGTACAGTTTTGGTCTCCTAACTTGAGGAAGGACATTCTTGCTATTGAGGGAGTGCAGCGAAGATTCACCAGACTGATTCCCGGGATGGTGGGACTGACCTATCAAGAAAGACTGGATCAACTGGGCTTGTATTCACTGGAGTTCAGAAGAGTGAGAGGGGACCTCATAGAAACGTTTAAAATTCTGACGGGTTTGGACAGGTTGGATGCAGGAAGAATGTTCCCAATGTTGGGGAAGTCCAGAACCAGGGGTCACAGTCTAAGGATAAGGGGTAAGCCATTTAGGACCGAGATGAGGAGAAACTTCTTCACCCAGAGAGTGGTGAACCTGTGGAATTCTCTACCACAGAAAGTAGTTGAGGCCAATTCACTAAATATATTCAAAAGGGAGTTAGATGAAGTCCTTACTACTCGGGGGATCAAGGGGTATGGCGAGAAAGCAGGAAGGGGGTACTGAAGTTTCATGTTCAGCCATGAACTCATTGAATGGCGGTGCAGGCTAGAAGGGCTGAATGGCCTGCTCCTGCACCTATTTTCTATGTTTCCATGTTTCTAATTCCTCCTCAAGGCTACCCCGTGCGATTTGATTTGACCAATCGATATGTAGGTTAAAGTCCCCCATGATTACTGCCGTTCCTTTTTCACATGCCTCCATTATTCCCTTGATTATTGCCCGCCCCACCGTGAAGTTATTATTTGGGGGCCTATAAACTACGCCCACCAGTGACTTTTTCCCCTTACTATCTCTAATCTCCACCCACAATGATTCAACATTTTGTTCAGTGGAGCCAATATCGTCTCTCACAACTGCCCTGATATCATCCTTTATTAACAGAGCTACCCCACCTCCTTTCCCTTCTTGTCTATCTTTCCGAATTGTCAGAGACCCCTGTATGTTTAACTCCCAGTCTTGGCCACCCTGCAACCACATTTCTGTAATGGCCACCAAATCATACCCATTTTTAATGATTTGTGCCGTCAACTCATTTAATTTATTTCGAATGCTGCGTGCGTTTAGGTCGAGTGTTTAAATACTAGTTTTTAAACCATGATTTTTAGTTTTGACCTCTCCTGCAGCCCCTTTATATTCATTCGTATTGTCCCTTCCTATCACCTTGTGGTTTACACTTACCCCAGTGCTACTCTGCTCTGTTGCCTCCTGCCTTTTGCATTCTTTCTTGGGGTCCTGTTCATCTGAGCTCTCCTCCACTCTAACTAGCTCAGAGCCCTCTCCTGGGTTCCGAATACTCCTTGCATTGAGGCACCAAGCTTTTATGCTTGCCTTTTTATTACACTTTGACCCTTTAGAATTTTGCTGTACAGTGGCCCTTTTTGTTTTTTGCCTTGGGTTTCTCTGCCCTCCACTTTTACTCATCTCCTTTCTGTCTTTTGCTTTTGTCTCCATTTTGTTTCCCTCTGTCTCCCTGCATTGGTTCCCATCCTCCTGCCATATTAGTTTAACTCCTCCCCAACAGCACTAGCAAACACTCTCCCTAGGACATTGGTTCCGGTCCTGCCCAGGTGCAGACCGTCCGGTTTGTACTGGTCCCACCTCCCCCAGAACCGGTTCCAATGCCCCACGAATTTGAATCCCTCCCTGCTGCACCACTGCTCAAGCCACATATTCATCTGAGCTATCCTGCGATTCCTACTCTGACTACCTCGTGGCACTGGTAGCAATCCTGAGATTACTACTTTTGAGGTCCTACGTTTTAATTTAGCTCCTAGCTCCTTAAATTCGTCTCGTAGGAGCTCATCCCTTTTTTTTTACCTATATCGTTGGTACCAATGTGCACCACGACAACTGGCTGTTCACCCTCCTTTTTTAATAATGTCCTGCACCCGCTCCGAGACATCCTTGACCCTTGCACCAGGGAGGCCAACATACTATCCTGCAGAGACAGAGACTCCTGCTCCTCCTGGCTCCACAGGAATATTTTTTTTATGACTAACTTTTTGGTGGCAGCCACTGGAGAATCCTCAGTGGAGCAGGTCTGCTCCCACTCTCCGTTCTGCAATGACCAGTTTGGTAGACAGGTTCCTAAAACAGGCGCTAGGCTGCTCATTTACATATGTATGTGGGATAATGCCTGTTTTAGGTGACTGCCAAGGGTGCCTGAAAAATGGGCTGACCATCATCCAGGCGTCCTTTGGGTGCGGGACGTTGGTCTCCGAAATTAGCATTTGTTGACCCTTTTATGCCGTAAAAAGGGCACATGAGGGTCCAATTTGCACCCCGTATTATTCAAAAATGTTTGTATTAAGAAATCAATTAGTTATCAACATTGTACAAAGTTGGTGTTTAACCATTAGTTTTGAGGATTCACAGAATATACAGCACAGAAACAGGTCATTCGGCCCAACCAATCGATGCTGGCATTGATGCTCCACTCGAGCCATCTCCCATCAATCCTCATCTAACTGTATCAGCATAATCCTCTATTCCCTTCTCCCTCATATACTTATCTTGTTTCGACTTAAATGCATCTATACTATTTTCCCCAACTATTCCCTCTCCACATTCTCACCATTTTCTCGGTAAATAAGTTTCTTCTGAATTATCTATTTGATTTCTTGGTGACTATCTTATATTGATGGCCTCTAGTTTTGCTCTTTCCCACAAGTGTAAACACTCTTTCTGTGTCTACTCTATCAAAACTTTTCATAATTTTAAAGACCTCTATTACGTAACCTCTCAGCCCTCTGTTTTCAAGAGAAAAGAAACTCAGCCTGGTCACCCTTTCCTGATAGGTATAACATAAGAAATAGGAACAGGAGTAGGCCATTTGGCCCCTCGAGCCTGCTCCACCATTCGATAAGATCATGGCTGATCTGATCATGGATTCAGCTCCATTTCCCCGCCTGCTCCCCATAACCCTTTAATCTCTTATCGCTCAAAAATCCACCTTAAACATATTCAATGACCCAGCCTCCGCAACTCTCTGGGGCAGCGAATCACATAGATTTACTACCTTCTGAGAGAAGAAATTTCTCCTCATCTCACTTTTAAATGGGCAGCCCCTTATTCTAAGACCATGTCCCCTAGTTTTAGTTTCCCCTATGAGTGGAAATATCCTCTCTGCATCCACCTTGTCGAGCCCCCTCATTATCTTATAAGTTTCAATAAGATCACCTCTCATTCTTCTGAACTCCAATGTGTATAGACCCAACCTACTCAACCTACTCAACCTAAGTCAACCCCCTCATCTCTGGAATCAACCTAGGGCACCTTCTCTGAACAACCTCCAATGCAAGTATATCCTTCCTTAAATAAGCAGACCAAAACTGTACACAGTACTGCAGGTGTGGCCTCGCCAATACCTTGTACAGTTGTAGCAGGACTTCTCTGCTTTTATACTTTATCCCCTTGCAATAAAGGCCAACATTCCATTTGCCTTCCTGATTACTTGCTGTACCTGCATACTAACTTTTTGTGTTTCATGCACAAGGACCCCCAGGTCTATCTGTACTGCAGCACTTTGCAATTTTTCTCCATTTAAATTATAATTTGCTTTTCTATTATTACTGCCATAGTGGATAACCTCACATTTTCCAACATTGTATTCCATCTACCAAATTTTTGCCCACTCACTTAGCCTGTCTATATCCCGTTGCAGAATTTTTTGTGTCCTCCTCACAATTTGCTTTCCCACCCATCTTGGTATAATCAGCAAACAAGGCTACATTACACTCGTTCCCTTCATCCAAGTCATTAATATAGATTGTAAACAGTTGAGAACCCAGCACCAATCCCTGCGGCACCCCACTAGCCACTGTTTGCCAACCAGAAAATGATGCATTTATCCCGACTCTCTGTTTTATGTTAGTTAGCCAATCCTCTATCCATGCTAATATATTATCCACAATCCTTTTATCTTGTGCAGTAACCCTTATGTGGCACCTTATCGAATGCCTTCTGGAAATCCAAACACCACATCCACTGGTTCCCCCTTATCTACCCTGATCGTTACATCCTCAAAGAACTCCAGCAAATTTATCAAATATAATTTCCCTTTCATAAAACCATGCTGACTCTGCTTGATTGAATCATGCTTTTCCAAATGTCCCGCTACTGCTTCCTTAATAATGGACTCCTGCATTTTCCCAACGACAGATGTTAGGCTAACTGGTCTATAGTTTCCTCACAGGTCTGGTATCATCCTTGTAAATCTTTTTGCACCCTCTCCGGTGCCTCTATATCTTTTTTAGAATATAGCGACCAGAACTGTACACAATACTCCAAGTGTCGTCTAACCAACGTTCAATACAAGTTTGGCATAGCTTCTCTACTTTTCAATTCTGTCCCACTAGAAACAAACCATAGTGCTTGGTTTGTATTTTTTTTCATAGCCTTATTAAGCAATGGAAGCTGCCACATTGCCCAAGACACGAATCATGAGGTCGGGATCCGCTCAGTCTCTCTGGGAGTCCAGCATCGTCTGCACACTGGCAATGGTGGGCTCCATGGTGCGCGTAGAACTCTGTACAATGTGGGAGGCAGACCCCTCCACATTGCTTACCACTGCGGACAAGCTCTCGGGCACCCTTGCCATTGCACCTATCATGTCGGAGTGCATGTCCATCACCCTTTGTGTGAACGCCTCCCCATCGAGGTCCTCATCTGAGTCCTGTGCAGTGGAACTCACATATGAACTCGCCCTCCAGGGAGATGGCTCCCGAAGTTCCCTTTCCCCTGAACCGTGCTGCAGCCCGCTCGGCCCCGGTGCATCAAGTAAATAAACAAGTAAATAAACTGCATGTTACAGTTTACATAATTATGTGGAGTTTACAGCACAGAAACAGGCTGTTCGGCCCAACTGCCGGTATTTATGCTCCACATTAGCCTCCTCCCACCCTTCTTCATCTAACTATCAGCATATCCTTCTATTCATTTCTCTCTCATGTGCTTATCTAGCTTCCCCTTAAATGTATCTATGCTATTCACCCCAACTACTCCTTGTGGTAGTGCATTCCACATTCTTACCACTCTTTTGGTAAAGAAGTTTCTCCTGAATTCCCTATTGGATTTATTAGTGACCATTTTATATTTATGACCTCTAGTTTTGGCACCCTCCACAAGTGGAATCATTTTCTCTACACCTACCCTATCAAAACTTTCATAATTTTAAAGACCTCAATCAGGTCACCGTTCAGACTTCACGTTTCTGTAGAAAAGAGTCCTAGAATGTTCAGCCTTTCCTGATAAGAATATCCTCTCAGTTCTGATATCGTCTTGTGAATGAATCTTGTTTGCAACTTGTCCAGTGCCTCTATATCCCTTTTATAATATGGAGACCAGAACTGTGCAGAGTACTCAAGTGTGATCTAACCCACATTTCTATATAAGTTCAATATAATTTCTCTGTTATTCAATTCCATCCCTCTAGAAACGAACCCGTGATTTTCTTTTTTTATGGCTTTATTAGCCTGAATCGCTACTTTTAGTGATTTGTGTATCTGTACCCCTAGATCACTTGCTCTTTTAACCCATTTAGACTTATTATCCAAGCAGTATGTGGCCTCCTTATTCTTTCTTCCAAAATGCACCACCTCACACTTATCTAATTTGAAATTAATTTGCTGATTATATGCCTATTCTGCAAGTTTATTAATGTTTTTGTTTAGTTTATCATAATTATGTCAAGTAACTAAACAAATCTTATAAAAATATGGTTATTAATATTTTGAAACATACACAATGGGGATAATTTCAACCTCCCAAAATGGGTGGGTTTGGGTCAGGTAAAAATGTCACAAAATCTCAAACCCGATCTTTACCTGTATCGAACCCACCCACTTCCAGTTTTAACGAAGATGGGATGAGGGTGGGTCACTCATTTAAATATTTAATGAGGCTGCATGCCTCAATTTTCTTCTCTGTTCCAGGTTTAGTGCTGGCCGGCCGGGTTTCCAAGGCCTAGGGAAACCAGGTGCTAAAGGGGTGGGGGAAAGGGGGAGAGGAGGGGCAAGGACTGCTGCATGAAAGAGGTAAGTGCTTTTCCAGCACTGCTTGTGAGTCAGGAGGAGCAGAAGTGCTCTCCCCAACCTCCCAAGAAAACGTGTTAACATCCCCAGCAATCAGATTAGCCAGCCCATGATCCACTGCCCTCCTGATGTCCTCCAGAGCCCGCAATCCCTACCCGTCCCTGCCATGTCCTCCACAGGCCCGGCACGATCTTCTCCCCTCTTACCATGATTTCACCAGGTCCCTCCATTGATGTCTTCCCCGACCCCCAATCTCTCCGGGACCCCCTATTGATGTCCTCTCACTGACCTCTTATCTTTCTGGGCCCCCCATCGATGTCCTCCCTGATCCCCGATCTCTCCGGGCTCCTCCCCCATCAATGTCCTCTCTCACCTCTGATCTCTTCAGGTCACCCCATCAATGTCCTCCCCGACCCCCCATTCTCTCCATGCCCCCGCCCCCATCGATGTTCCCCCCCAGACCCCCGATCCATCCGGTGCCCTCCTGCTGTTGATGTCCTCCCCAACCCCCGATCTCTCCCTCCCTCTTCTCCACTCCCGGAACGCAGCCTGGTGCCACAGGCCTACCCAGCCCATAACCAGTCAGTCTCTCAATTTGGCTCACTGTGGCTGAGAAACAGAGTCTAAAAATGGTAATCAGGTTAAATTCGGCATGGGTTTTATGTAGCACCTGAGTTCCTTGTTGCACAGTAAATGGAAAAGGATGGGATTCAGATACTGCAAAGGCATTAATATGATTTGAAGCCACATGTAAATGTAATATTCTGATTTTATAGCCAATCTGTAAGTCAGTTTTCATCAACAAGCCCAGCTGTGAAAATGTACCAATGAAAATAGCAGGTGTGATGTTATTTCCATAAAGCACAGAACAGAAAATCATTCAAACTTGGTTCACAACTTTTAAAAATTGATATGAAAAAATTACGGTTTAACTAAAGTAAAAACAATATTGTCTATATTGGAATTCTGCTTTAACACTCTAATTGTAAGATTTTGCAAATCATAATGTATAATTGTGTCCTCAAAAGTGGCGAAGGCAAGACCTTTGCTGATTAAAATTGTCATTTCTGTGATTCTGTTGAGGCAAACATTTAGCTCATTATCAATTTTTTAATAGCTTTTCACTTCCTAAACCCATTCCTGAGGTTCAGCAGATGCTATTAAATTTCACCTCATACATATACTGTTATGACATGTAATAACTACTTGAATATAAAGGGGATTAATAATTTAGAAGGAGTTAACAAATTAGGCCCATCATTAAAAAAAAGAGGCTTCAAACCATTTCACATAAAACTCAGACTAAGGTAATGCTCTCTTATGATAAAGAATTACTGCATTAATTCTGCAAAGTGAACTTATTGCTCCTATTCATCTCTTAAATCCCTGGAGCATGTGAAGACAGAAAGACTGAAAATGATAATGGCAATATTTAAAGCATGATGGTTTGAATATTTTTAAGTCATAAACAACTTCACAGTTGAGCTCTTCCAGTAATTTCACCATAAACAAGATGAATGTGAATTTTCCCACTTGTTCGTTGTTTCTAACATCATTTTTAATAGCTCCCTGTAATCAGCAGAAGATGGAGTGTGGCGGTCATTTCTGTTTTATCTCAAAGACTGATTTGAAATGTTACATGAGTGTTCAGTCTCATTTGTAATATTCTTTTTTGTGTGTCCTATCTCACCTAAGGCTGAATCTGATATAAGAGACAACTACCTGCTCTGTAATTAATTTCAACGATTACATTAATTAAGTACCAAAATAGTTATCTCCCTTGAATCCTTGTGTTTGTTTTTTTAGCAATATTAAATATTTTTAATCCTTTGCAGCAAAGGCTAGAAAAGACAGGCCTTTGTTTGAGAGTGCTTTGGTTTATTTTTGGTTTACCAGAATAATTAAAAGAAAGAAAATTAAAGCTATATTTGTGCTGTTCATTGTGAATTTAAAGTCAACAGACTATGTCGATGGAAAACTCAAATTGTAAAAATTGAAAATTAAATAAGAGTATTTTAAAATATATTATAAATGTATTGGGGAAAATTTTCCTGTGTACGAGCTGTAACAAAATCATGCAGATATTTATAAAGAAAACATTTATGATTTTGCTACCTCTCGTGCAGAGGAAATATCCCCCTGTTATTTACAAATACGAGAATTATTAACTTCCTTATAGTTATTGGAGATCTTATCCCCATTATAAATGCAGCATAAACTATAAGCCAGAATTTTCTGGAGTCTGACGGGTGCGATCGGAGGCGAGTCGGTGGGAAATTGGAAATAAGTTGGAGCGGGTTGGGAACCCACTGTCATCCCGCCCCCATGCGCCTTTCCCTTGGGAGAGTTTGCCAGTGCAGCAGCAACCCAACCGGCAGAGGCAGGTGACCTAATTCAGATCATTATCTTGTTGTCAGACCCTTAAGTGCCTTTTTCAGCCTAACTTTCAAATTGCCCTATTCCCAACGGGATTCACGCAGCTCGGGAACCATGTCTGTCAACCTGAGGTGAGAGTTGAGTGACCATTGCTCCAGCTGATTAGATGACAGCATGAAATGTACGATAAAAGCTCCCACCTCACAGCTAATCAATTTCCTCAGGGAGAAGCTGTTCCCAGCATAGATTGAGCTTTCGGCAGGCTGGAAGTGTTTGCAGCAAAGTCGCCATCCAGTCTCGCCTCATTGGTACAACTTATCACACCACTGACAGATTGATTCGCTCATCTCCACTTCACCTACCATCTATTCCATCAGCATGGGTGCCGTTTATACTGTCTCACCTTGATCCTCAGAATCAGACCATGATGAGCTCCAACACCATCAGCACCAGGCACATCAGCAACACCAACAACATCACCAACCTTCTCCTCAATCACCTGATGCTGTACAGGACAGAGCGCATCAGCGCAGGGCTGCAGGAGTCAGTACCCCCAACACAGGGTATACAGGCAGAGGTTGAGCTTCCTCAACATGACTGAACAGCAGTGCAAAAGAGGGCTCAGGCTATCGCAGCAGGTCGTTGCAGACATTTGCACATTGCTCGAGCAAGATCTGCAGTCCGCCTTACCAGTAGCTGTCAAAGTCACCAGCGCCCTCAACTTCTTCGCCTCTGGCTTCTTCCAGGGATCTGCAGCAGACATTTGCAACATCTAGCAGTTGGCCACCCACAGATGCATCACACAGGTCACTGATTCCTCTGTGATAAGTCAGCTAATTACATCAACTTTGCTACTGATGAAGCCAGTGTTACTGAACGGGTGCTCGGCTTTTCTGCTCTGGCTGGCTTCCCACGGGTGCAGGGTGTCATCGATTCCACACATGTGGCCATCAGAGCACCCCAGGAGTCTTTGCCACCTGCAAGGGCTTCCACTCCCTCAATGTGCAGATGGTCTGCAACTACAGGAAGATCATCATGCATGTGTGAGCCAAATTCCCTGGCAGCTGCCATGACTCTCTTGTCCTTCGCCAGCCCACCCTCCCTCAGCTCTTCACTCTTCCAAACAGAATTTTCTAGCTAGCTACTTGGAGACCAGAGCTATCCACTGAATTCGTGGTTCATGACACCACTGAGATTGCCAAGTATTGATGCCCAGGAGAGATATAATGAAAGCCACATTTCTACCAGATGTGACATAGAGCAGACAATAGGCATGCTGAAAATGCGCTTCAGATGCCTTGCCGATCTGGAGAAGCCTTTCAGTATGCACCAGACAGATTCTCCAGAATCATCATGGTCTGCTGCGCCCTGCACAACATAGCGCAGCAGCGAGGATTAGCACTGAATGAGGAACAAGGCTCTGCGTGCATAGCCTCTTCGGAGAAGGAGGAGGAGGGGCAGGAGCTGGAGGAACTTGCAGCCCACATCCTGAGCACATTGCTGCCCAGATAGCTTCATCATAGCCAGATTTACTTAACTTTATGCAGTACACCTATATGGCTGCCACATACTGTGCCAGGTTGGCACCACCCCACAGCAACACCATAAAGGATCCCTACAATGACCAAGCCATTCCTTTCTCACTGACCACCATTGCTGGAGGTACCTTATGTCTCACCATTCACTGTAACTCACTAAGCCACTTCCAAAGGTTCACACAAATTTGTCCAAGTGGTGAAAATAACGTTTTTTATGGTTGACATCACATTAATGGAAACTTGACATTAACATTGAATAAAACATCCAAGTAGCTACCCTTATGAATCTACTTGTGTGTCATCTATCTCTTACTCGTGCTTCTATGAGGTGCTACCCCTGTGGCTTCAGCAGAGGTAGAGGCAGCCTGCTCACTTCCCTGCTGTAACTGCTTAGACACTCTTGGCAAACGTCCTCTGGTTTTTGGAGCCTCTGAAGGCCATGCCAAGGTCTGCTTTTCCTGTGACTGTGCAGGGGCAGACTCGGCCATCGTTATCCCAGGAGACTTTTGGGACCCTGACTGAGGGGATGGCAACAGGGGAGAAGTGTATGCGCATTGAGAGGAGCCCCCACCTCCATGTCCCCTCTCACCGTCATCCCTGCGAGCAAGGAGATGGAGCGCATCATCCTCTCCAGCAGTGGTGCCATGAGGATCCACGTCGACACTGACATCTCTCCTAAACAGGAGGTCTAAGAGTCTCTGCCATCTGTTCGCCATAGATAGACATCTATTCGCCATAGGTAGTATGTGCTCCTGTGAGTGGTGCATTAGCTGCTCCATACAGGTGGCTATCCTGTCCATGGAAGAGCCTACAGTCGCCATTGCCTGCAACATGGTGGTGCTCATGTTGGAGATGAACTCCTCCATTCTCTGGACATTTGCAGACATCATGGTCGTAAAACATGTCTGAGCCCCCAGCACTTCTTGCTGCACCTCCAGGATCGCCCTCTTTCTGGATGGCCCCCGAGGCTCAGCGTCTGCATGCAGCTGAGCAGAACAGGGAGTGTCCTTCCCCCCCCCCCCCCGACACCCCCAGTGAGGAGTCTCCACTGCTGTCCCATTTTCCACCATCTGCTCTTGCCCACTTGTGACTTGTGGCAGACCAGGTTTCTGCACTGGTGCTGAGTGCACTTATATCTGGTGAGGCTGGAGGTTCCTCTGAGGAGTCATTTCCTCTTGGACAGTTGGTGGGGGGATTCTTGACGGACCTGTGCGAGAGTAAAGCGATGAATTTGATATGTCATATGCAGAATGGGTACAAATACCATTATGCACATGATGACAATTCAGGGTGTCATGTATCTTACATTATTATATATAACTGCATCCTAACATGCTATACATGACTGTAATAAGATATGACCTGTAACCACCAGCATACCTTACCACCAGGGTGCACTTGCAAGAGACAGGTATATAAGGACAGGTCTCAGGCAAGTGCAGCATTCCAGAGCTGTGAAATAAAGATGCAGGTCCAGAGTGATCTTGACTTCACTACATGCCTCGTGTGAATCTGTACTGAGGGGACAGGACTTTACACAGTGGCTGATGACATCAGACCCCATATGAGTGACTGATGTATGCCATGTAGCTTTATGATATGTAATTCCATCACCAGATTGTTGAGATGTCTCCCTCTCTGTGTCTCCCACCTCCAGTTGCTCAGCCACTCATAAGACTTCCAACGCCAGCTCCTCTGCTGTTGAGGGTCGCAAATGATGGAGGTCCATCTACTGATCTCTCCCTCTCCGTGTGCGCTCTCTTTT
Organism: Pristiophorus japonicus; assembly: GCF_044704955.1. Taxonomy (NCBI): domain Eukaryota; kingdom Metazoa; phylum Chordata; class Chondrichthyes; family Pristiophoridae; genus Pristiophorus; species Pristiophorus japonicus. The sequence continues at coordinate 289,876,817 of NC_091978.1, forward strand.
CCTGCAAGGAGAGAAAGAATAGAAGGTTGAGTGAGAGTGATGGAATGAGTGTAAGGAATGGACGGGGTACATCACAAAGCAAAATTATAAGCATTCATAACTATAGGCAGATACGATATAGTAGCTGTAAGAAAGAGCTTTGGTTTTGGTAGAACTGAGAACTTAATGGCCCAGATTTTTCGGTCAGTGGCAAAGTGACGGCTAGCGCCACTGACCTCAAAGAAGCTGCCCACAAACTTTTAGCAGCGTCTGTGGTCTAAATTTCACCTTATCCAACGTTAATTTCATTCTCACAGCATTTATAGGGGACCTTGAGCATCCAGCAACAGTGACGTAATTGAGCAGGCTAAACAGCGAATCACATTGAAGAATTTTCACAGACAGCAAACCAGGATGTAACAAACAGTTTTTATCATTCATTTTTTAAAATAATTTTACAGTAAGTAACATAAAGATTGAGACATACACATGGGATTAAGGTAGAAATATCATAAACAGACTTAAACAAAAAGAGTTTTATAATTTTAAAAATCTATGGAATTGTTATCATGAATGGAGAAAATAACACTTCACAAATATAAAATTAGTTTTTGAGGACCAGAGAGGTTGTTCAGCAGTAATTATGACTTAGTATACTGTTAAAAACTCAGTTACACCTCATGCAACAAGGCTTATTAACCTTTTCAAGCATTTTTACAGTGAGAATAGAGCATGAAAAGTGGAAGTTCACGTCAATTCAGTGATTTCTAATTGATTTCCATCTGCAAGGACTGCAACAGTGCATCCTGTGGAAGAGCAGGGTATCACTGACAGCTGCTGCAGGATTTCTGCATTTAGATGCGCATGTGCAGATTGCAAAAGTTGCTGTCAGTTTTATAGAGTGATGACGGCAAACCATGACAGTTACACCCTCATTACAAACACAAATTCAAGGCAATAATTCCTGGTTGTAACACTTGCAGCAAAGATAGGGAAGTAAAAAAAAATGTAAAAGGCAGTGCCTTTTGTCAGAAAAATGTAAAAGGGTTCTATCACAGTGCCAAAATATGTATTCCTCAGGGGTTAAGGTAAGAGTTAAGCAATAGGAAGGGAAATGATACAGTTCTTAGTGTACATTACAGGCTAACAAAAAGTAGAGATGAGATAGAGACCTACAAACAGTTCAAAGAGATATATAATAACAACAGAGCAGTAATATTGAACTTTTTTAACCATTTCAAGATAGATTGGAATAAAGGTAACACATGTGTTCTCAGTGGAGAATGCTTTTTAGAATGCATCCAAGACTGCTTCCTAGGTCAATGTCTATAGTTTAATAAAGAAAGAAGCTTGATTTGATTTAGTTCTGGGAAATGAAGTGGGGCATATAACTGAAGTGAGAGTAAGAAAACAATTGGGAAATAGTGACTACAACATAGTTAGGTTCCATGTAAGAATAGAAAAGGATAATGAAGAGTCAAAGATAAGGATGCTGGACTGAAAAAATGTGAGAGTTCAGTGAGATAAGAAGGGATCTGCCCCAAATTAACTGGGCAGAAATGTTAGCAAACAATTCCGGGGGTGGGGAAATAGATTATCGCCCGGTTTGAGGTGGTAACACCGCCTGGTCGCTAACTTTAGATTAAATATTGATTTTTGTTTAGCGGATTAAGAGGGGAGGGGAGTGAAATGCTAAGGGAAGCATTCCACACTCCTCTTGGGGCGCTAAAGTTCAATTGCAGGGCACTAGCACGAGAGCGCAAATAAAGTTGTGGTGAAAGGAAACCAGCATCATAGTGCCTAAAGAGGAGTTCAGCTGGACCAGCTGAAGAGCAAAAATAAATGCGAGGGAGGTGATATGAACATTTTTAAACATCGGAAAAAGCGAAATAAAGTGAATGTAAATGAAAAAAGCTCGTCTTTGAACCACTCACCTGATTATTCATTTCAGTATCGCCCCGGGAGCTTCTGGGACGCCTGTTTTGTCTGGCGCGAATAGCACCAGGCGCTCCCAACTGCGGTGCTAGCGGGGCATTGCACGAGCATTTACGTCACCAAGTGGGTGGCGCTAGAGTGTGCAGCGCTAATTGTTAGCGCCGCCGGTAAACTTCCAATCAGGTTCTTGGGAGGCGCTGACAGCATGGCACTCCGGCGGTAAGCGCTTAGCGCCCCTCTCGGGCGCTGCTGTTGCATTCAATTTTTTGCCCAAGGTATCAGCAGTGGGAAATCTTCAAATATGAGATGCGTATAGAATACAAAGTAAGTATATTCTTTTAAAATGAACAAGGGTGCATCAAGGTCTAGAGTGCTATGGATAACAACAACAGCTTGCATTTACATAGCGCCTTTAACATAGAAAAACAACATTTGACACCAAACCACATGAGATATTAAGACAGGTGACTAAAAGCTTGATCAAAAAGGTAGATTTTAAGGAGCATCTTAAAGGAGGAAAGAGTGGAAGAGATGCGGAGAGGTTTAGGGAGAGAATTCCAGAGCTTAGAGACTTGGCAGCCGAAGGCACATCCATCAATGGTGGAGCGATTAAAATCGGGGATGCTCAAGGGACTAGAATTGGAAGAGCCCAGATATCTCAGAGGGTCATGTGGCTGGAGGAGATTACAAAGATAGGGAGGGGCAAGGTCATGAGGCGATTTGAAAACAAGGATGATAATTTTTAACTCAAGGCGTTGCTTAACCTGGGGCCAATGTAGGTCAGCGAGCACAGGGGTGATGGGTGAACGGTTGAGCGAGTTAGGAAACGAACAACAGAGTTTTGGATGACCTCAAGTTTATTAAGAACATAAGAAACAGGAGTAGGCGTAGGCCCTCGAGCCTGTTCCGCCATTCAATGGCTGATCTGATCATGGACTCAGCTGCACTTCCCTGTTCGCTCCCCATAACCCTTTACTCCCTTATCACTCAAAAATCTGTCTATCTCCGCCTTAAATATATTCAATGACCCAGCCCCCACAGCTCTCTGGAGCAGAGAATTCCATAGATTACAGCCCTCTGAGAGAAGAAATTTCTCCTCATCTCAGTTTTAAATGAGCGGTCCCTTATTCTAAGACTATTTCCCCTAGTTTTAGTTTCCCCTATGAATGGAAATATCCTCTCTACATCCACCTTGTCGAGCTCCCTTATTATCTTATGTTTCAATAAGATCACCTCTCATTCTTCTGAACTCCAATGAATATAGGCCCAACCTACTCAACCTGTAAGTCAACCCCCTCATCTCTGGAATCAACCTAGTAAACCTTCTCTGAACAGCCTCCAATGCAAGTATATCCTTCCTTAAATACAGAGACTAAAACGGTGCACAGTACTCCAGGTGTGGCCTCACCAATACCTTGTACAGTTGTAGCAGGACAATTCTGCTTTTATACTCTAACCCCTTCCAATAAAGGCCAACATTCTATTTGTCTGATTGATTACTTGCTATACCTGCATACTAACTTTTTGTGTTTCATGCACACGGACCTCCAAGTCTCTCTGTACTGCAGCACTTTGCAATTTTTCTCCATTTAGATTATAATTTGCTTTTCTATTATTTCTGCCTTGGTGGATAACCTCACATTCTCCCACATTATACGCCATCTGCCAATTTTTGCCCACTCACTTAGCCTGTCTATATCCCTTTGCAGATTTTTTGTGTCCTCCTCACAATTTACTTTCCCACCCATCTTTGTCTCATCAGCAAACTTGGCTACATCACACTTGGTCCCTTTATCCAAGTCATCAATATAGATTGTAAATAGTTGAGGACCCAGCACCAATCCCTGCGGCACCCCACTAGCCACTGTTTGCCAACCGGAAAATGACCCATTTATCCCGACTCTGTCTTCTATTAGTTAGTCAATCCTCTATCCATGCTAATATATTACCGCCAACCATGTGAGCTTTGATCTTGTGCAGTGACCTCTTATGTGGCACCTTATCGAATGCCTTCTAGAAATCCAAACACCACATCCACTGGTTCCCCCTTATCTACCCTGCTTGTTACATTCTCAAAGAACTCCAGCAAATTTGTCAAATATAATTTCCCTTTCATAAAACCATGCTGACTCTGCTTGATTGAATCATGCTTTTCTAAATGTCCTGCTACTTAATAATGGACTCCAGCATTTTCCCAACGACAGATGTTAGGCTAACTGGTCGATAGTTTCCTGCTTTTTGTCTGCTTCCTTTTTTAAATAGGGGCTCTACATTTGTGATTTTCCAATCCGCTGGAATCGCCCCAGAATCCAGGGAATTTTGGTAGATTACAACCAATGCATCCACTATCTCTGCAGCCACTTCTCTTAAGACCCTAAGATGTAAGACATCAGGTCCAGGGGACTTGTCCGCCTTTAGTCCCATTATTTTACCTAGTACTACTTCATTAGTGATAGTGATTGTATTAAGTTCCTCCTTCCCTATAGCCCCTTGATTATCCACTATTGGGATGGTTTTAGTGTCTTCTACCGTAAAGACCGATACAAAATATTTGTTCAACGTCTCTGCCATTTCCCTGTTCTCCATTATTAATTCCCCAGTCTCATCCTCCAGGGGACCAACATTTACTTTAGCCACTCTTTTTCTTTTAATATACCTGTAGAACGTGGAGGGTAGAATGTGAGCGGCAAACCAGGAGTGTGTTGGAATAGTCATGTCTAGAGGTAACAAAGGCATGGATGAGGGTTTCATCAGCAGATGAACTGAGGCAAAGGCGGAGACGGGCAATGTTACGGAGGTGGAAATACATGGTCTTAGTGATGGTGCAGATATGTGGTTGGAAACTCATTTCGGGGTCAAATATGACTCCAAAGTTGCGAACAGTCTGGTTCAGCCTCAGATACTTGCCAGGGAAAAATTAATAGATGGCGGTGGGCCCTCCTCTTTAAGGGTTGCCGCATTGCCGGGGCCGCACTCAATGCGGAGAAGGTGCACCGACCGAAAAACATGTTGGGGCCACTGCGTGGCGGGGAATCGAGTGGAATTTAGGTCAGTAAATTTTTATTGTAATTAAAAGCAGCGGTGCACTAACTGATGACTCACTTGCGGCGGTCATCAGCATCGGGCGGTTTTGGGTCCAGGCCGAAAAATCCCCGACCTAAATTTGAGTCAGATGAGCCAGTTGATCCCAAAGCGGCAGCCATTCGATTTTGATGAATAGCTGCCGCAAATGGGCATGAACGAGTCTTTCTGAGACCCTGAATTTCGGTCACTCTGTGTCCTTCTCACAACTTGCATTCCCACGCATCTTTGTATCATCAGCAAACTTGGCTACATTACACTCGGTCCCTTCATCCAAGTCATTAATATAGATTGTAAATAGTTGAGGCCCTAGCACCGATCCCTGTGGCACCCCACTAGTTACCATTTGCCAACCGGAAAATGACCCATTTATCCCGACTCTCTGTTTTCTGTTCGTTAGCCAAATCTCTATCCATGCTAACATATTACCCCCAACCCCGTAAGCTCTTATCTTGTGCAGTAACCTTTTATGTGGCACGTTATCGAATGCCTTCTGGAAGTCCAAATACACCACATCCACTGGTCCCCCCTTATCCACCCTGTTCATTACATCCTCAAAGAACTCCAGCAAATTTGAGAAATACGATTTCCATTTCATAAAAGCATGCAGACTCTGCTTGACTGCATTATGATTTTCCAAATGTCCTGCTACTACTTCCTTAATAATGGACTCCAGCATTTTTCCGAAAACAGATGTTAGGCTAACTGGTCTATAGTTGCCTGCATTCTGTCTCCCTCCTTTTTTAAATAGAGATATTACATTTGTGGTTTTGTAATCCGCTGGGACCTCTCCCGAATCTAGGGAATTTTGGTAGATTGCAAGCAATGCATCCATTATCTCGGCAGCCACTTCTTTTCAGACTCTAGGATGCAGACCAACAGGTCCAGTGGACCTGTCCACCTTTAGTCCCATTATTTTATCGAATACATTTTCTTTCGTGATAGTGATTATTTTAAGTTCCTCCCTTCCTATAGCCCCTTGCTTATCTATTAATGGGATGTTTTTAGTGTTTTCTTCCGTGAAGACCAAAATTTGTTCAAAATCTCTGCCATTTCCCTGTTCCCCATTATTAATTCCCCAGTCTCATCCTCTAAGGGACCAACATTTACTTTAGCTACCCTCTTCCTTTTTATGTACCTGTAGAAGCTCTTACTATCTGTTTTTATATTTCTTGCTAGTTTACTCTCATAATCCATTTTCTCTCCATTTATTTTTTTAGTTGTTCTTTGGTGTTTTTTTAATTCCAAATTCTCTGGCCTCCCACGAATCTTGGCAACATTGTATGCCCTTGTTTTCAATTTAATACCATCCTTTACTTCCTTTGTTAGCCTCGCATGGTTCTCCCATCTCTTAAAATCTTTCCTTCTAATTGGATTATATTTTTGTTGAGCATTATGAAATAGCTCCTTAAATGTCTGCCACAGCTCATCAACCATCTTACACTTTAATCTATTTACCCTGTCCACTTTAGCCAACTCTGCCTTCATACCTTTGTAATTGCCTTTATTTAAGATCAGGACACCGGTTTGAGACCCAACTTTCTTACCCTCCAACTGAATTTTAAATTCAATCGTGCTATGATCACTCTTTCCTAGAGGATCCTTTACTATGAGATCATTTTTTAATCCTGTCTCATTACACAGTACCAGATCTAAAATAGCCTGCTCCCTGGTTGGTTCCACAATGTACTGTTCAAGGAAACCATCCAGATGCACTCTATGAAGTCTTCCTTAAGGCTACCTTGGCCAATTTGATTTGTCCAATCAATATGAAGATTAAAATTGCCCATGATTATTGCCGTAGCTTTCTTACAAGCCTCCATTATTTCTTGATTTATACTCTGTCCAACAATGTAGCTACTGTTAGGGGGCCTATAGACTATACCCACCAGTGACTTCTTCCCCTTATTATTTCTTATCTCCACCCAAACTGGTTCTACATCTTGATCATCAGAGCCAATATCATTTCTCACTATTGCATTGATCTCATCCTTTATTAACCATGCTACCCCACCTCCTTTTCCTTTCTGCCTATCCTTCCGAATTGTCAAATACCTCTGAATATTCAGTTCCTAGTCTTGGTCACCTTGCAACCACATCTCTGTAATGGCTATCAGATCATACCCATTTATATCTATTTGTGCCGGCAACTCATCTATCTTGATATGAATGCTGCATGCATTCAGATACAAGAGCTTTTCATTTTGTCTTTTTACTGTTTTTCCCTGCTTTGACGCCATTTTTGATACAGTCTTATTTTTAGAGGAATAGTGGCCATGAAACCAAGAAAACACTCTTGTACTTCTTTGAATAGTGATATGGAATATTTTACGTCCACCATAGATAGTTCAGCGCTCCCTCAGTACTGCAGTGAAGGGTCAGCCTAGTGTCAGCCTAGGGAGAGCAGTGCAGAGGAAGGGAAAAAAGAAAAGAAGAATGGAAAGAGAGCGGGTTAAAGGGAAGGTGGTGAGATGAAAGAGGGGCGGAATAGGGTGAAGGGGAAGAAGAACAAAGGAAGGAGAGCGAGAGAGTGAAAGGAGGAGAGGGCACCAGGAAGGGGTTATAGGAGGGGGAGAGTGGAGAAGGGGAGGAAGTAGAAAGAATCGGGGAGAGCGGGAGTGGAGAGAAAGAATAGAAAAGGAGAGGGAAATGAGGACTTGGGAGAGGAGGGAGAAGAGACAAGGGGAGAGCGCTGGAGGGTTCCATCAGAGATGTCTTAATCAGTAGTGGGGGGATGACCATCAGATTTTTTCATTCAACGTAGGTTGGAGGTCACCCATCTTTCCAGTCAACGAGGTAGGGGTGGTGTACAGGTACAACATCTCAAATCCGGCTGTCCAAAAATCGGTATTGTCTGAAAACCAGACATTTTTGAGAAAATCCCATTTAATAGTCAGTAAAATAAAATCCAGAATTATTGTCTGGACTAGTTATCAGCTTCGCCGCTATGTTTTAAATGGAGTGCGATTGGTCCGAGCCTTGCCAAGTGACCCTCAATCCGACCCGACCTGACCCACGCCACCATTAATACTTTGTCTGTCTCAATAATATGTGTATGCGCTTGATTTTCTTGTATGAAATCCGAGAAAATCGGCACGGTTTGGGTCCCGAAGTTGACGGATTTGAGACGTTGTACCTGCAGGGGCAGTGCTTCTCCAGTCATCAGTTGGAGAGTGTAAAGTCTATATTTCTTCAGTCAATGCTGGGCAGACAGAGGGCAACAGAGACAATAGAGGTTTTCACTATTCATGCGTTGTTTGTGGTCATGAGCTTCTTTCAGTATCCGGTTCCATTTTAGTTCCTCAGTTCAAGACTGCACGTGCATATTCATTCTGATGTCGGTATGATGGTTGCAATAGACATTCTGTGTGACAAAAAGTTCTGTCTGCAGGTTAGTTCAGTTCACCATTTTTAACCCAGTCACTTTAAGTCATAGCTCTTCGAGCTGGTTTATTAAGTAATATTTTCTTTAATTTTGCAGTTAACATTGGTTTGTGTGTTTTTTTTAAATAAGTTCATGGTCTTTAAAATCTTTCATTCCTTTTGGGCATTTCCAAAGATGAACTACTTATTTTGGCTTTAGGTAGCCCTGCCACACAACGTTTATATTTTAAATTTTACATGTACAAGAGCATCAGGTGGGCGCCAATTGACATCCTATTGTCATATTTTTGTCACATGTGGTATTCACTTTTTTAATTATAAATTCCTATGTCCACATTTATAATGAAAAATGCCCATTTAATATCAGCACTCTGATTGCCAAATCATAATTCTCTCAAAATGCTTTGAGATTTTTTTCAACGGCAATTTTTCCCCTTAGTTGCCAATGTCCAAGTTATTGGTTTAACCAAAATCATTTTTTTTTTAATTGACATGTTTCACAGTAACGGGATACATTTTTTCTGTTGAAGTATATGTGTGTGTTTTAATGCCTTCATTAAAGTTTTTGGTTGAGAGACTCTGGGGCTGAAACTCAGCCTCCCAAAAAGGTCTCTTACCGCCAGAAAGCGGCGGAGTCCAGTGGCCGCAGATTTCCAGTCGAATGGTCGCCGCTAGCGAAATTCACCTTGGTGGATTTTCCGGCGGCTCCCACTTCCGCCCCGCTGCTGCATACTGGTTCTAAGTGTGTCATCAAAGGATGTACCGCCGATCCCCCGCACCTCCAGCCAAATTCAACTTCAAAAATACACGATCCGCCGAGCGGTGCTCCCGACAGCTTTTTTTTTCAGTACACCTTGTTGTCTGTGTGTGTGACTTGGCTGTGCAGCAGCCATTAAAGGCGAGGGCCCACTGCCGTGGCTGCCATGTTATTTTTTCTGTCGGCTGACTTCCAGATCAGCCGGCCAAATATGCCCCTGTGTTCGGCGGGCCACCAGCAGGCAGCCTGGCACCCCCTCTTGGGTGCCAGACCGCTGGCCCAGCCAAAACACTCCCTGGTGTCCCAGTGCACTGAACTAAAATCTTTGCAGTGCTCGCACGACTCTTACTTTTAAGGAAGGGGAGAGATGTGGTGACGCACACGCGTCATGACGTCATCACCGCTCCGCTGATGATTGACAGCGGCGGTGACTTCGTACCACCTCCATTTCTGCCCCTCTTGTTGGCGATCTGCTGCTTACTCCCACACTTCCGCCAATATTTTGACCGACTTCCGCTCTGTTTCAAAAAAAACAACAAAGAGCTGAATTTTGTAAAAGAGGCGAACTCATCCGACGCGGCAGTAAAACACTTCAAAAATGGTATGTGCACCAGGTTTTGGCCGGGCCTGAATTTCGGCCCCTCTGCCTCTCCCAAAAGCCTGGGCTTGGAGTTAATATTTTTGCCTAGAGCTAAATTTAGATTGTGCAGTCTGAATGTGGACAACTACCTAATATACCAGGATGCAACAGTGCCGTTCAGTCAAATATACTGAGGAACAATTTGGGGGCTAAATTCGATAGCCCCTGAAAACGGGCGTGGAGATCACGATGCACAATTAACCCATGCCCCATTGCTTTCGATGCAGGCAGCAAGCCAACTTCACGCTGCCTGATAATTAACATGATTGCAATATGCAGCCAGCGCTAACTGCGCTGTTGAATGGCTGCACGCCTCAGCAGGGGGCCCCAAAATTGTGAACGGCTAGCACCACTACAAGCTAGCCTGCACTACTTAAAGCCAGCCTTTAGTATGGCAGCATGCTGGTTGTGTTACTGGACTAGTAATCCAGAGGTCTGGATTAACGATCCGGAGGCATGAGTTCAAATCCCACCACGGCAGCTGGGGAATATGAAATGGTCTAGCAAGCCATTCAGTTGTGCCAAAAACTGCTACAAAGAAGTATACAAAGAATAAAAATGGATGGACCACCCGGCATTGACCTCGGCACCATACACGACAACGGCACACCCAGCTCAGGCAACCCTCACCACGATCTGGGGACTAGTGCCAAAATTGGGAGTGCTGTCTCACAAACTAGTCAAGCAACAGCCTAACATAGTCATACTCACAGAATCATATCTTTCACCCAAAGTCCCAGAGTACACCATTACCACCACTATCCCTGGCTATGTCCTGTCTCACCGGCAGAGGTGGTGGCACAATGGTATACAGTCAGGAGGGAGTGGCCCTGGCATTCCACAACATTGACTCCAGACCCCATGAAGTTTCATGGCATCAGGTCAAGCATGGGCAAGGAAACCTCCTGCTGACTACCACCTACCGCCCTCCCTCAGCTGATAAATCAGTACTCCTCTATGTTGAATATCACTTGGAAGAAGCACTGAGGGTATTAAGGATACAGAATGTACTCTGGATGAGGAACTTCAATGCAGGTCGAGCCCTGAAGGACATAGCTGATAGAATGGGCCTGCGGCAGATGGTGAGTGAACCAACACGAGGGAAATATCTACTTTACCTCGTACTCACCAAACAGATGTATCTGTTCATGACAGTGTTGTTGGAGTGACCATTGCACAGTCCAGGAGCAGCACCAGACGTACTTAAAACTGAAGTGCCAACGCGCCTCTAGCCAGACTTTTCCATTACAACTAAAACATTGGCGTCTACCCGACAATGTAGAAAATTGCCCAGGTATGTCCTGTCCACAAAAGGCAGGACAAATCCAATTAGGCCAATTACACGCCCCATCAGTCAACTATCAATCATCAGCAAAGTGATGGAAGGCATCATCAACAGTGCTATCAAGTGGCACTTACTCAACAATAACCTGCTCACCGATCTTCAGTTTGGGTTGTCAGAAGCATACTGCTCCAGACTTCATTACAGCCTCAGCCCAAACATGGGCAAAAGAACTGGGGGCCGAAATTGCCCCTTCTGATAAGGCCTCCAGCCACCTGAAAGTGGCAGCCACGGGGTGGCGCAGAATGGCCACCATTTTGGAAATTGCCCTCTACTTTTGGATCAGTTTCCGGGACCGCTCCGCCTGTTTTCCTGCTGTGGCGTGCACGCGCCAACCTCTTACTAACTGGTGGGGTCCCCCTTGTGAAATTGCCACTCGGGAAATTACCCCTGTTCCGGTATTGCCCCACGGGAACAGCCCCGCCGCTGATCAGTGCTCCTGACAGCTTTTGCTGCTGGTACGCTCTCTGTAGCATGGCCGCCCTTAAAGGGGAGGGCGCACTGCCATGGCCGCCATGTTATTTTGTTAACCGACTGCCAAGTCAGTCCAACAATTATGGCTGGGGGTTCAGCTGGGCTGCCAACAGGCAGCCTGGGACCCCCTCTTGGATGGCCCAGTATTTGCCACTAAAGTGGCTGCAGAGTTCGCAGCGGCCCTCCCCTTTAACTGAAGGGGAGAAACGTTGTGACGCGCCAGCGTGATGATGTCATCAGCGCAGCGGTGATGACCGAAGGCCTCAGAACTCCACCTAGCCCCTACTTCCACCCTGCTATTGCTAGCCACTCTGCCCCGCCCCCACTTCATCCCCCATGATGAGGCCACTTCCGTCCCGCTTGGGGAAAAAAAAAACCAAACTGCTGAATTACGACAGTTTGGCGCCCAATGCATGGGGCAGCCAGAACACATCGAAACTGGTAGGTGCATCTCATTTCGGGCGGTGGGCAATTTTGGCCCCCTGAATTCTAGAGTTGAGGTGAGAGTGACTGCCCTTAACATCAAGGCATCATTTGACCGAGTGTGGCATCAAGGAGCCCTAGTAAAATTGAAGTCAATGGGAATCAGGGGAAAACTCTTCACAAGTCATACCTTGCCCAAAGGAAGATGGTTGTGGTTGTTGGAGGTCAATCATCTCAGCCCGAGGACAGCGCTGAAGGTGCTCCTCAGGCAGTGTTCTAGGCCCAACCATCTTCAGCTGCTTCATCAATGACATTCCCTCCATCATAATGTCAGAAGTGGGGATGTTCACTGATGATTGCACAGTGTTCCGTTCCATTCACAACTTCTCATATAACAAAACAGTCCATGCCCACATGCAGCAAGACCTGGACGATATTCAGGCTTGGGCTGATAAGTGGCAAGTAACATTTGCAAGTGGCAAGTAATATTTGCGCCACACAAGTGCCAGGCAATGACCATCTCCAACAAGCGAGAGTCTAACCACCACCCCTTGACATTCAACGGCATTACCATCACCGAATTCCCCAACATCAACATCCTGGGGTCACCATTGAGCAGAAGCTTAAATGGACTAGCCACACACAAGAGCAGGTCAGAGGCTGGATATTCTGTGGTGAGTGTCACGCTTCCTGACTTTCCAAAGCTTTTCCACCACCTACAAGGCACAAGTCAGGAGTGTGATAGAATACTGTCCACTTGCCTGGCTAGTGCAGCTCCCACAACACTCAAGAAGCTTGACATCATCCAGGACAAAGCTGCTCGCTTGATTGGCACCCCATCCACCACCTTAAACATTCACTCCCTCCACCACCAGTGCAACCTGGCTGCAGTGTGTACCATCTTCAAGATGCACTGCAGCAATTCGCCAAGGCTTCTTCAACAGCACTTCCCAAACCTCCGACCACTACCACTTAGAAGGACAAGGGTAGCAGGTGCATGGGAAAACCATCACCTCCAAGTTCCCCTCTAGGTCACACACCATCCTTTCCTGGAAATATATCGCTATTCCTTCATTGTCGCTGGGTCAAAACCCTGTAACTCGGTTCCGAACAACATTGTGGGAGTACCTTCACCTCATGGACTGCAGTGGTTCAAGAAGGCGACTCACTACCATCTTCTTAAGGGCAATTAGGGATGGGCAATAAATGCTGTCCTTGCCAGTGACGCCCACATCCCATTAACGAATAATAAAAAAAATCAGCAACTAACCTGAAAGTAATTGATGAACCCTTTAAATAGAGCTGGGGAGTTGGTCCTTCCTGCTACTGAACACACGTTCAGCTGTAGAAGCTTAAGGGAGTGCATTAGCTGAAGTGTTGAGCCCCAAAATAGCAGTGCTGGTGTCAGAACAGTGTTGCACTGTTAATTGACTTCATGATCTGTCTACTCTGCATACTTCAGGTGGACGCTCACGGCGTTAACACCCTCAGCAATATGGCGCGTGGCCCATCTCGCACCAGAAGTGTGCAGGGACACCATTTTGGATGCAAAGGGCACTTGTAGCACATCAAAAATGGATGATATGGATCTGAAGTTTGCAACGAAGATTATCATGCCACAACCATAGAAGATGTGTATGCACAAAACAGCTGCAATCTACAAGCTATTATATCTCAAGTATGGCATCACCTCATAACCAATCACCTTTGTAAATTCCTCTTCAGATGCGCAATATGAATAATGCATACTATACATAGACTTTTTCATTTCACGGTTTTTCTCTTCCTCTTCTGCATTCCATCAATATTATGCATCATTCTCTGTCTGATTGACCAGGCTTACAACTTTGGGTAAATATTAGCTGTGAGATTTTTAGACATAAGCCATCCATTTTCATGTCTGTTCCCTGCTAAACTGCCACAGTTTAATTCAGATGGTGGGATGGTTTGCTATCTGAAAATAAAATAGCTGTGGTGTGTTGTAATTTTGTAATACATTTTAACCAGATGGGAAAGCATCCAAAAATAACAGTGTGAGATGTCTGGTAAACATATCAAAGTTCCAAAGGTACCAATTAGCTGGGGGTTAGGTGCATCTGAGCCAACATGTATCTGATGAATCATGGATAATTCTTTTGATTATTATTTTTTGAAGCCAGTACAGATTTCCATTTTCTTGTCTTTTCTTCTACCCGGCAATGGACACTTTTATCATGTTTCCCGCCTCCTCTCCAGCAAACAACATCTACAGTAAGTATTCACTTCCTAAGAGCCCAATTGCTGCCGAGCAGTTTCGCTGTGCATATGCACACCTGTTTGGGTAAAAAGAAGACTTCTCTTCCTCAAGGTGGACTCCCTGATATAAGGAATCGACACCTGCCTGTATTGTACAGCAACCACTCAGACGAAACCTCGGTTAACCGGTTTTTATTCGAACATGCTCAGGAAGGTTCTGATGAACACTTCCCTGATCAGAGGTTTTACAATTACAATTATACAGTTTTTCGAGGTGTGCGACCCTCCTACAAAACCACCGATTGGCCTACTGCTCAGACTGGCTCTGAGTGGTTCTCCCCCACCTGTCCATCTCCCATGGTGTCAACTTTGCCTCAGTTTCTCATGACGTGTTGATTAACTTTGTTTTCCAGGGTGGTGCCTCCTTAGCCCTCTCCCAAGAACTCTAGTCAAAACTACCAGTCACTATGTTCCCAAGCATTTGTGTCCTTGTTCTGTACTGAATGAGTGTTCTAAGGTTAATCCAACGGATGGTTCATTACCCATCATGCTTCGCTATTCCCCTCTTACTAGCCCAATATAAATGAGTGTATGAGCGTGCTTTACATACATAAGCGGGTAATACATAATCGGTCAATATTACAATCCATACCGTAAGACAGAAGAACTCCTGATTCCTCAGAATCTCCTAATACTGATAAGCTCTCTTAATCTGGACCATTTTATGTGTCCGATCAATTCACTACCTTCAGTATCTCCATTTTTGACCATCGATCTGTCTCCACTCCAGTGACCATTTTTTATCCCCTTACAATCCCCACTAATGGCCCTTGACTATATGCCCAAGATAGGCCATTTCCCAATTACTTCCTCATGGGTGAGCCTCCAGGGTTGTCCTTTCGCTTGGGTAGCGCTACTTCTCGACCTGCAGGACCCACCTGTTGGCTTTCCCATCAAGGTTATACTGACTAAGTCCTTTCTGCCAGACTGTCTATGTTCCCTTTATTCAATGTTTTAACTATTGTTCGGGCTAGGGCCTGCATCTTATGTAAGTTACACTTTTTACATGCTAACAATAGCAAGATGACCAAGATGATCCCTTCCACTACAACCAGTACAACCACTACAACTATCCATATCCACGGATGCACTTGCACATTGAGTCCAGCATTCCATTTTCTCAGTGTTCGAATTCTGCCCCGCCTGGGGTATCCTCTGTTTCTTCTATCTTTCTTCCACCTGTGGTCTCCTCTAAGTTGCTTCGAATATTCTCTTTCATTGTGTTCACTTCAGTTGAGTTTTTTCCTCATTCAGTTCGACTATCGGTTTTCCTTGCGGCCCGATGGCCTTCTCATACCCTTCTCGGATAGTGTCTATCATTGTCCCATTGATGGTTCCTTCTTTCAGTTCAGAGTTTATAACGTATCCATTTATGTGTGTCTCGTCATGCGGGGTAAAGCAGAAGTAGTATTCATGATGGTGCATGAGGTATCTCCTCCCTTATTTGTAACTGTCATCTCAGTCGCCGTGGTGCTCACACACCATTTCCCATTTCTTCGTGGAGCAGCAGTATTTTTGTAGTCCCGTGCTAGGGAGGGTAATACTCAAGGTGCACCCATCCACTTGGTCATATCCACAGTCATCTTTGAGCATTCGTAGTGGATCTCGACATAAAACAACTTGGTTATTTTTAAAGCAATCATCTATGCTGAGACTTTTAGTACTGTTGTTCTCTTTAATTACATATCTGGATAGATCATGGTAATGCATCCCCTATATTGTTTGTTTGGCATAGGGGATCTCCTTTTGTCACATCATACTGTGGTATAGATAGTACAAAACCTGTTATATTTAAATGTCTGTTTACACATCTGACCTTTGGGACCCAAGCATGACTGGGGGTAATATATTGGCATGGATAGAGGATTGGCTAATGAACAGAGAACAGAGAGTCAGGATAAATGGTTCATTCTCTGGTTGGCAACCAGTAACTAGTGGGGTGCCGCAGGGATCAGTGCTGGGACCCAGCTATTTACAATCTATATTAACGACTTGGAAGAAGGGACTGAGTGTAACGTAGCCAAGTTTGCTGATGATACAAAGATAGGAGGAAAAGCAATGTGTGAGGAAGACACAAAAAAATCTGCAAAAGGACATAGGCTAAGTGAGTAGGCAAAAATTTGGCAGATGGAGTATAATGTTGGAAAGTGTGAGGTCATGCACTTTGGCAGAAAAAAATCAAAGAGCAAGTTATTATTTAAATGGAGCAAGATTGCAAAGTGCCACAGTGCAACGGGACCTGGAGGTACTTGTGCATGAAATAAAAAAGGATAGTGTGCAGGTACAGCAAGTGATCAGAAAGGCCAATGATATCTTGGCCTTTATTGAAAAGGGGATGGCGTATAAAAGCAGAGAAGTCTTGCTACAGCTATATAAGGTATTGGTGAGGCCACACCAATACCTATTGGCAAATGATACTTAAAGGGTTGACAGTGGATAGGCAATGGCAGACATTTATAGATTACATGGATGAACTACAACAATTGTACATCCCTGTCTGGAGTAAAAATAAAAAGGGAAAGGTGGCTCAACCGTGGCTAACCAAGGGAAATTAGGGATAGTGTTAAATCCAAGCAAGAGGCATGTAAATTGGCCAGAAAAAGCAGCAAACCTGAGAACTGGGAGAAATTTAGAATTCAGCAGAGGCCGACAAAGGGTCTAATTAGGAGGAGGAAAATAAAGTATGAGAGGAAGCTTGCAGGGAATATAAAAACTGACTGCAAAAACTTCGATAGATATGTGAAGAGAAAAAGCTTAGTGAAGACCACGTACGTCCTTTGCAGACAGAACCAGGTGAATTTATAATGGGGAACAGAGAAATGGCAGACCAATACTTTGGATCTATCTTCATGAAGGAAGACACAAATAACCTTCCGGAAATATTAGGGATTCGAGGGTCGAACGAAAAGAAGGAACTGAAGGAAATCCTTATTAGTCAGGAAATTGTGTTAGGGAAATTGATGGGATTGAAGGCCGATAAATCCCCAGAGCCTGATAGGCTGCATCCCAGAGTACTTAAAGAAATGGCCCGAGAAATAGTGGATGCATGGTGATCATTTTCCAACATTCTATTGACTCTGGATCAGTTCCTATGGATTGGAGGGTAGCTAATGTAACCCCACTTTTAAAAAAAGGGAGAGAGAAAACGGGGAATTATAGACCGGTTAGCCTGACATCGGTGGTGGGGAAAATGTTGGAATCAATTATTAAAGATGAAATAGCAGCGCATTTGGAAAGCAGTGACAGGATCGGTCCAAGTCAGCATGGATTTATGAAAGGGAAATCATGCTTGACAAATCTTCTAGAATTTTTTGAGGATGTAACTAGTAGAATGGACAAGGGAGAACCAGGGGATGTGGTGTATTTGGATTTTCAAAAGGCTTTTGACAAGGTCCCACACAAGAAATTAGAGTACAAAATTAAAGCACATGGTATTGGGGGTACCGTGGATAGAGAACTGGTTGGCAGACAGGAAGCAGAGAGTCGGGATAAACGGTCCTTTTCAGAATGGCAGGCAGTACCAGTGGTGTGCCGCAGGTTTAGTGCTGGGTCCTCAGCTATTTACAATATACATCAATGATTTAGATCAGGAATTGAATGTAATATCTCCAAGTTTGCAGATGACACTAAGCTGGGTGGCGGTGTGAGCTGTGAGGAGGATGCTAAGAGACTCAAGGTGACTTGGACAGGTTAGGTGAGTGGGCACATGCATAACAGATGCAGTATAATGTGGATAAATGTGAGGTTTTCCACTTTGGTGGCAAAAACAGGAAGACAGAATATTATCTGAATGGTGACAGATGAGGAAAAGGGGAGGTGCAACGAGACCTGGGTGTCATGATACATCAATCATTGAAGTTTGGCATGCAGGTACAGCAGGCGGTGAAGAAGGCAAATGGCATGTTGGCCTTCATAGCTAGAGGATTTGAGTATAGCAGCATGGAGGTCTTACTGCAGTTGTACAGAGCCTTGGTGAGGCCACACCTGGAATACTATGTTCAGTTTTGGTCCCCTAATCTGAGGGAGTATAGCTATTGAGGGAGTACAGTGAAGGTTCACCAGATTGATTCCTGGGATGGCAGGACTGACATATATGGAGAGACTGGATCAACTGGGCTTGTATCTACTGGAGTTTAGAAGAATGAGAGGGGATCTCATAGAAACATTTAAAATTCTGAAGGGATTGGACAGGTTCGAGGCAGGAAGAATGTTCCCCTTTCTGGGGAGTTCCAGAACCAGGGGTCACAGTCTAAGAATAAGGGGTAAGCCATTTAGGACCGAGATGAGGAGAAACTTCTTCACTCAGAGAGTGGTTAACCTGTGGAATTCTCTACCGTAGAAGGTTGTTGAGGCCAGTTCATTAGATATATTCAAAAGGGAGTTAGATGTGGCCCTTATGGCCAAAGGGATCAAGAGGTATGGAGAGAAAGCAGGAAAGGGGTATTGAGGTTGAATGATCAGCCATGATCTTATTGAATGGCGGTGCAGGCTCGAAGGGCCGAATGGCCTGCTCCTGCACCTAATTTCTATGTTTCTATGTTTCTATGTTTCACACCTGGAATACTGCGTGCAGTTTTGGTTTTCCTACTTACGAAAGGATATACTTGCTTTGGAGGCAGTTCAGAGAAGGTTCACTAGGTTGATTCCGCGGATGAGGGGATTGACTTATGAGGAAAGGTTGAGTAGGTTGGGCCTCTACTCATTGGAGTTCAGAAGAATGAGAGGTGATCTTATCGAAATGTATAAGATTATGAGGGGGCTTGACAAGGTGGATGCAGAGAGGATGTTTCCACTGATGGGGGAGACTAGAATTAGAGGGCGTGATCTTAGAATAAGGGGCCGCCCATTTAAAACAGAGATGAGGAGAAATTCTTCTCTCATAGGATTGTAAATCTGTGGAATTCGCAGCCTCAGAGAGCTGTGGCAGCTGGGACATTGAATAAATTTAAGACAGAAATCGACAGTTTTTAAACAATAAGGAGTTAAGGGGTTATAGGGAGCGGGCGGGGAAGTGGAGCTGAGTCCATGATCAGATCAGCCATGATCTTATTGAATGGCGGAGAAGGCTCTAGGGGCCATATGGCCTACTCCTGTTCCTATTTCTTATGTTCTTATGTTTTTATGACTGTTTCTCCGCACCTCACAGTCATTAGTCATGTTTTTGTCCAAGATCCAGTTGGTAAATACATCAAGTGTGATCCAATCCGGCACATTTCCATTTTGAAGTTGCTCTAGGTTATGTTATATACCACTGAGTAATGATGCTCCCTACCCTGCGCATACTATGTCTGTCTGGTTCTAGTCAAGTTTCTTTCCGCTCTAGTTCTGGCATGGTCTCGCAACGTGTGATAATTCCTTATCCAACAATCCCTGTAACGTTCGGGTTAGGGCGATGACCCAATCATCTATAGTGTCGACTCCCGCCGCATATCCCGCGCCTACCATTTCTAGTATCCTTTTTCCCCGGTCCCGCTTTTTACCTGATCCTCTTTCCACCTTAAACTTCATGGTTTTTGATTCAGGATCTTCAAGTGCTTGCAGGGTCAGGTTTCTATACAGGCTTATGGTGTTTCACCCGCAGAAGCTGGGGATGGTTAAGTCTGTTAAATTTAGGAAGACAGTAATTATTCGCTGACGTACCCCGAAGTGTGTCTTATTTTTTGTCTGCCTTATTACCAATCCCCCTTTTTCCCCAGTATTCATAGTTGGACATGTTGGTGACGCTGGGAGTGTGGTGTTCGGGGCCCTGGTAGTGCTCACAGTTGCTAAAGTAGTGGGTGTGGTAGTGGTGGTGGGTCTATCTCGGGAGATAACCCTCCACCACCATTCATAGATGTTGAGTGAAATCTGCACCCCCTTCCCCCGGGGGCAGTATCTTTGTCCCCCCTTCCTGGTTATAAAACACACCGCGGCCTTATTCCCACTAATTATTGGTCCCGTATTACTGGCCCATCCCCAATGTTGTTTGGTTTCCTCGTCACGTTTTATGCCCAAGACTACTGTTGCTCCGTCCGTCACCGTCAGCGTTTTCGATTCTTTATCACAACTAATGTCGCCGAGTCCCTGCAATACATGTCTTGCTGTCCCTCAGCCTGTTGTCCTTGATTTAGACTGCATTACCCCACGAGCACCAAAATCCTGCAAAAAAACAATATTTCACGGTCGTCACCGGTTAGTTAGTGACTATGTTTTTCAACTGGGTCCAGTGTTTCCACTTGCCAATACCCCTTATAACTATGCAGGTGCACGTGTCCCTTACCATTATTACCTGATAGGGACCGGTCCACTTTGGTGTGAGCCCGGACCTCTCTGGGTTAATCCTCACCATTACCTGGCTGCCTATTGGGGTATTTGGACCTTCTGTTCTTTAGTATCGTTCTCCATGTCCTTGATTACTTGCTGGTCTTTAGCCTGTGCCTTTAAATATTGTAACTGCTTGCAGAGTTCCATCGCAAACTTCCGTATCCTGTCTTTATAAAGTCCTACGTCCTCGCTTCCTGTAACCAAGACTTCTGGCAGTCTCATATCTCTTTCAGTCATTACTTCAAAGGGTGTCAGTCCTGTCGTCCGAGTAGGGGTTGCCCTGAGTTACATCAGTACTCGGGGTAACATGTCCACCCATCCGTTTCCAGTCTCTTTGATTGCCTTGACTAGGGCCGCTTTTAAGGTCCTATGGTATGAGACGTGAATTGGCTAGAATAGACTGGCAAATGATACTTAAAGGGTTGACGTTGGATAGGCAATGGCAAACATTTAAAGATCACATGGATGAACTTCAACAATTGTACATCCCTGTCTGGAGTAAAAATAAAATGGGGAAGGTGACTCAACCGTGGCCAACAGGGGAAATTAGGGATAGTGTTAAATCCAAACAAGAGGCATATAAATTGGCCAGAAAAAGCAGCAAACCTGAGGACTGGGAGAAATTTAGAATTCAGCAATGGAGGACAAGGTTTAATTAGGAGGGGGAAAATAGAGTATGAGAGGAAGTTTGCTGGGAACATAAAAACTGACTGCAAAAGCTTCTATAGATATGTGACGAGAAAACGATTAGTGAAGACAAATGTAGGTCTCTTGCAGTCAGAATCAGGTGAATTTATAATGGGGAACAAAAAAATGGCAGACCAATTGAACAAATACCTTGGTTCTGTCTTCACGAAGAAAGACACAAATAACGTTCCGGAAATACTAGGGGACCGAGGGTCTAGTGAGTAGAAGGAACTAAAGGAAATCCTTATTAGTCAGGAAATTGTATTAGGGAAATTGGGATTGAAGGCCGATAAATCCCCAGGGCCTGATAGTCTGCATTCCAGAGTACTTAAGGAAGTGGCCGTAGAAATAGTGGTGATCATTTTCCAACAGTCTATCGACTCTGGATCAGGTCCTATGGACTGGACGGTAGCTAATGTAACGCCACTTTTTAAAAAAGGAGGGACAGAGAAAACGGGGAATTCTAGCCCGGTTAGCCTGACATCAGAAGTGGGGAAAATGTTGGAATCAATTATTAAAGATAAAAGAGCAGAGCATTAGGAAAGCAGTGACAGGATTGGTCCAAGTCAGCATGGATTTATGAAAGGGAAATCATGCTTGACAAATTTTCTGGAATTTTTTGAGGATGTAACTAGTAGAGTGGACAAGGGAGAACCAGTGGATGTGGTGTATTTGGACTTTCAAAAGGCTTTCGAAAAGGTCCCACACAAGAGATTGGTGTGCAAAATTAAAGCACATGGCATTGGGGGTAATGTACTGACGTGGATAGAGAACTGGCTGGCAGACAGGAAGCAGAGAGTCGGGATAAACGGGTCCTTTTCAGAATGGCAGGCAGTGACTAATGGGGTGCCGCAGGGCTCAGTGCTGGGACCCCAGCTATTTACAATATACATCAATGATTTAGATGAAGGAATTGAGAGTAATATCTCCAAGTTTGCAGATGACACTAAGCTGGGTGGCGGTATGAGCTGTGACGAGGATGCTATGAGGCTGCAGGGTGACTTGGACAGGTTAGGTGAGTGGGCAAATGTATGGCAGATGCAGTATAATGTGGATAAATGTGAGGTTATCCACTTTGGTGGCAAAAACATGAAGGCAGAATATTATCTGAATGGCAGCAGATTAGGAAAACGGAAGGTGCAACGAGACCTGGGTGTCATGGTACATCAGTCATTGAAGGTTGGCATGCAGGTACAGCAGGCGGTGAAGAAGGCAAATGGTATGTTGGCCTTCATAGCTAGGGGATTTGAGTATAGGAGCAGCGAGATCTTACTGCAGTTGTACAGGGCCTTGGTGAGGCCTCACCTGGAATATTGTGTTCAGTTTTGGTCTCCTAATCTGAGGAAGGACGTTCTTGCTATTGAGGGAGTGCAGCGAAGGTTCACCAGACTGATTCCCGGGATGGCAGGACTGTCATATGAGGAGAGACTGGATCGACTGGGCTTGTATTCACTGAAGTTTAGAAGAATGAGAGGGGATCTTATAGAAACATATAAAATTCTGACGGGACTGGACAGGTTAGATGCAGGAAGGATGTTCCCGATGTTGGGGGAGTCCAGAAACAGGGGTCACAGTCTTAGGATAAGGGGTAAGCCATTTAGGACCGAGATGAGGAGAAACTTCTTCACTCAGAGAGTTGTTAACCTGTGGAATTCTCTTCCGCAGAGAGTTGTTGATGCCAGTTCATTAGATATATTCAAGAGGGAGTTGGATATGGCCTTTACGGCTAAAGGGATCAAGGGGTATGGAGAGAAAGCAGGAAAGGGATACTGAGGTGAATGATCAGCCATGATCTTATTGAATGGCGGTGCAGGCTCGAAGGGTCGAATGGCCTACTCCTGCACCTATTTTCTATGTTTTTATTTATTCGTTCCACCAATCCGGAAGATTTCGGATGGTATGGGATATTTTTGCCTGATTCCTAGTAACGCGCAGGCCTGTTTCATTTCTAGTGGCGAAAGCTTCCACCCATTTCGTAAACTGGTCTATTGTAACTAGGCAGTATGTCTTCCCCTTGTTGCTGGGTAACAGTCCAGTAAAATCTGTCTGTAAGTTTTCCCAGGGTCCTTCCTGTCGGGGCTGAGGTCACATTCTGACCTTTACTTTCCCCCTTGGATTGTATTTTGCACATGTTACGCACCTTCTACAGTGGTTATCTATATCGCTACCTATTCCCTTACACCACTAGCATCTGGACATCGAGCTTATCATGTTGGTTCCACCTGTATGGACATACCCGTGGTATAAATTCCCATCTTTCCTCCATAACCCGTCAGTCCCTTATTGGGCTCCTCTCTGCTTCCACCCCTCTTCCTGCAGAATGGCTTCTCCCTGTACCTTCAGCATTTTTCCTTCCTCAGGCCCGATGTACATGCTCTGACCTGGGCTTCCCCAGCCAGTGTAACTTTCTCTGTCACCCCCTCGACTGCCTCGTCTACCCATCACACACTATTGGGGTAGAAGGGAGGCTTCCACTAATTTCTTTACAAGACTCGTGTTTTATTGTCCCTCCTCCTGAAGTCATGTATCCCCATCTACTCCAGGCTATGCACTACTCCAAAAGCATACCGACTGTCTGTATCGATGTTTACTCTTTTTCCCTTAGCCATCCTCAGAGTCTCGGTGAGAGCCACCAATTCAGCCACTTGAGCCGATAGGCCCTCTTCTAGCCGTCCTTCCCTTCTAACCTGTCCGCTGCTATCTACCACTGCCCATCCCGTCCGTAGTGTCCCGTTGATATAGTGCCGGGACCCATCTATGTATAGATCTGTGTCCACCTCCTCAAACAGGGTTTCACTAGCCTGACTACTTCCCTCTTCTTCTCCTGTTGGGCTACACGGATGCTCCTCTCCCTGCGTTATGATCCACCCTGCAGGGTTGTTACAGTTGTCTTTTATTGTCACTGTCCCGTTAGGGGGGTAAGACCATTGCTTCCCACCTTGCCCTTCCTTGGTCGGATACCGTTTAGCCTTCCTGTGTTAAGCACTTTTGCTAAGGTATGCTGGGTATGTAGGATAACGTGTCCTGACATTAATATGCCACTGGGCTATGCCTGTCCCCATGCAATTGAGACACCACCGCTTTATTTACTGTTGGGTAATCCCAGTGCTGGAGCACCTGTGAGAGCTTGTTTTAACTTTACAAATACCATTTCCTGATCTTGGTCCCAGTTTGCTGGCTCTTGGGAGGGTTTCCCCCCTTTGACCGGGTCCTGTACAGGTTGGGCCATCTCGGAATATTCGGGAATAAAATTTCTGCAGTGGTTGAATAGCCCTAGTACCTGCCTGACCCCTTTCATGGTCCCTGGCTTTGGAATCGATCTAATGTCCTCCTTTCTGTCCTTGGGCATTTGTCTTTTCCCTTGTGTTATGATGTATTCTAGATATGTTACTTCACTCTTTCCATATTAAAGATTTCACTTTTTAAAAAAATTCTTTATAACTGTGACAATTTTATTTTCCTTCTGGCACGTGGGAAAATATTCACTTCCAATTAAGAAACCCAAATTAATAATGTCCAGTAATTTTTTTAATTCCATGCAGCGATGCTAAAGTTGTTTGGTGAACTAAATAAAACAGCTGTCAGTGGAAAGGGTTAACTCCTTTGCAGGTTTGTAAGAAGGCCTGACGTCATTATGTGACTTCGCGTAATTCTTTTTTTTAAAACCTTCCCCGATATCAGAATGCGGCATCCATTTTAAAAAGGTTTACAAACCCGAAATTTAAATCTCCTTTACTGAAGTGAAATTTTCCAAACAACCAAACGGCAACTTTTATCAATATAGAGTGTCTTTTATCTCTTTTCCAATATTCACACTTTGAAACAAAACCAGAATTTCACTGTGGCCACAATGAAAGTCCTGTTTTCATTGGTTAATTACCCTCCAATTAAACCAATATCTTTTTCACAGGCAATATCAAATAGCATCCAGTAAGTTACGTCTTTTTACATTGTTAATTTAAACTACATAAGACAATCGCAAAAGCGTTTTTTTTCCAAATAAATGTTCAATGGTTTCTTCTTTTAGCAATCTAGCTTCAAGGTTGCATGTTTTATTTAGAACAAACATACAGACTCATCATCCCCCTCCTCCCTTTTGAATCCTAACAATAATATTTTGATGGCCTTCCTCCAGTCCATCGTTAAACATCTTTGTTTCTCTTTCTCGGCACAAAAGCTGCAGCTTCTATGTTGATTTTAACTCGGAAGTTTTTATTATTTTGACATTCTTTCCTGCTAGCATTTAAACCCGGGACCCTTTTGATCCATATCTTAGAGACCCCCCCCCCATCCCCCTCGGTCTTCATTTCATCCCACTGGCCAGTTTCTCCTAAACATCCTGAGGTCCCAGACCCCCTTTAGATTGTATTCCTTCTTGTTTGCGCCATGCACGATTAATACAGGCTTCTCCCTGTTATTACCGTGTCACCCGTCACACTTCAGAACATACACCTATCCCTACCTTGGTTTCCGTCCTTCCGTGGTTCGCTATAACTTATTTATACAGATTACCCCCTTCTAGTTCTTTATACAGATTACCTCCTTCCCCGTCAATGCTACAGCTCTGCAGGTGGTACAAAAAACATACTCACTGCCATTGCTAGCTGCCACATCATCCAGGTCAGAGGGTCTGTATCCTGCTCGCAGCACCAATTGTTAGGGTAAAAAGAAGACTTCTCTTCCTCAAGGTGGACTCCCTGATATAAGGAATCGACACCTACCTGTATTGTATAGCGACCACGGAATCACTCAGATGAAACCTTGGTTAACCGTTTTATATGCACATAGATTGGGCTAGCCAAACTGGAAGCAATACGGTGGAGGAGGATTTCCTGGAATGCATAAGGGATGGTTTTCTAGACCAATATGTCGAGGAACCAACTAGGGGGGAGGCCATCTTAGACTGGGTGTTGTGTAATGAGAGAGGATTAATTAGCAATCTCATTGTGCGAGGCTCCTTGGGGAAGAGTGACCATAATATGGTGGAATTCTGCATTAGGATGGAGAATGAAACAGTTAATTCAGAGACCATGGTCCAGAACTTAAAGAAGGGTAACTTTGAAGGTATGAGGCATGAATTGGCTAAGATAGATTGGCTAATGATACTTAAGGGGTTGACTGTGGATGGGCAATGGCAGACATTTAGAGACCGCATGGATGAATTACAACAATTGTACATTCCTGTCTGGCGTAAAAATAAAAAAGGGAAGGTGGCTCAACCGTGGCTATCTAGGGAAATCAGGGATAGTATTAAAGCCAAGGAAATGGCATACAAATTGGCCAGAAATAGCAGCGAACCTGGGGACTGGGAGAAATTTAGAACTCAGCAGAGGAGGACAAAGGGTTTGATTAGGGCAGGGAAAATGGAGTACGAGAAGAAGCTTGCAGGGAACATTAAGGCGGATTGCAAAAGTTTCCATAGGTATGTAAAGAGAAAAAGGTTAGTAAAGACAAACGTAGGTCCCCTGCAGTCAGAATCAGGGGAAGTCATAACGGGGAACAAAGAAATGGCAGACCAATTGAACAAGTACTTTGGTTCAGTATTCACTAAGGAGGACACAAACAACCTTCCGGATATAAAAGTGGTCAGAGGGTCTATTAAGGAGGAGGAACTGAGGGAAATCTTTATTAGTCGGGAAATTGTGTTGGGGAAATTGATGGGATTGAAGGCCGATAAATCCCCAGGGCCTGATGGACTGCATCCCAGAGTACTTAAGGAGGTGGCCTTGGAAATAGCGGATGCATTGACAGTCATTTTCCAACATTCCATTGACTCTGGATCAGTTCCTATCGAGTGGAGGGTAGCCAATGTAACCCCACTTTTTAAAAAAGGAGGGAGAGAGAAAGCAGGGAATTATAGACCTGTCAGCCTGACCTCAGTAGTGGGTAAAATGATGGAATCAATTATTAAGGATGTCATAGCAGCGCATTTGGAAAATGGTGACATGATAGGTCCAAGTCAGCATGGATTTGTGAAAGGGAGATCATGCTTGACAAATCTTCTGGAATTTTTTGAGGATGGTTCCAATAAAGTGGACAAAGGAGTACCAGTTGATGTGGTATATTTGGACTTTCAGAAGGCTTTCGACAAGGTCCCACACAGGAGATTAATGTGCAAAGTTAAAGCACATGGGATTGGGGGTAGTGTGCTGACGTGGATTGAGAACTGGTTGTCAGACAGGAAGCAAAGAGTAGGAGTAAATGGGTACTTTTCGGAATGGCAGGCAGTGACTAGTGGGGTACCGCAGGGTTCTGTGCTGGGGCCCCAGCTGTTTACATTGTACATTAATGATTTAGACGAGGGGATTAAATGTAGTATCTCCAAATTTGCGGATGACACTAAGTTGGGTGGCAGTGTGAGCTGCGAGGAGGATGCTATGAGGCTACAGAGTGACTTGGATAGGTTAGGTGAGTGGGCAAATGCGTGGCAGATGAAGTATAATGTGGATAAATGTGAGGTTATCCACTTTGGTGGTAAAAACAGAGAGACAGACTATTATCTGAATGGTGACAGATTAGGAAAAGGGAAGGTGCAACGAGACCTGGGTGTCATGGTACATCAGTCATTGAAGGTTAGCATGCAGGTACAGCAGGCGGTTAAGAAAGCAAATGGCATGTTGGCCTTCATAGCGAGGGGATTTGAGTACAGGGGCAGGGAGGTGTTGCTACAGTTGTACAGGGCCTTGGTGAGGCCACACCTGGAGTATTGTGTACAGTTTTGGTCTCCTAACTTGAGAAAGGACATTCTTGCTATTGAGGGAGTGCAGCGAAGATTCACCAGACTGATTCCCGGGATGGTGGGACTGACCTATCAAGAAAGACTGGATCAACTGGGCTTGTATTCACTGGAGTTCAGAAGAGTGAGAGGGGATCTCATAGAAACGTTTAAAATTCTGACGGGTTTGGACAGGTTGGATGCAGGAAGAATGTTCCCAATGTTGGGGAAGTCCAGAACCAGGGGTCACAGTCTAAGGATAAGGGGTAAGCCATTTAGGACCGAGATAAGGAGAAACTTCTTCACCCAGAGAGTGGTGAACCTGTGGAATTCTCTACCACAGGAAGTAGTTGAGGCCAATTCACTAAATATATTCAAAAGGGAGTTAGATGAAGTCCTTACTACTCGGGGGATCAAGGGGTATAGCGTGAAAGCAGGAAGTGGGTACTGAAGTTTCATGTTCAGCCATGAACTCATTGAATGGCGGTGCAGGCTAGAAGGGCTGAATGGCCTGCTCCTGCACCTATTTTCTATGTTTTCTATATTCGAACATGTTCGGGAAGGTTCTGATGAACACTTCCCCGATCAGAGGTTTTACAATTACAATTTTACAGTTTTTCGAGGTGTGCGACCCTCCTACAAAACCACCGATTGGCCTACTGCTCAGACTGACTCTGAGTGGTTCTCCCCCATCTGTCCATCTCCCATGGTGTCAACTTTGTCTCAGTTTCTCATGACGTATTGATTAACTTTGTTTTCCAGGGTGGTGCCTCTCCCCAAGAACTCTAGTCAAAACTACCAGTCACTATGTTCCCAAACATTTGTGTCCTTGTTCTGTACTGAATGAGTGTTCTAAGGTTAATCCAACGGATGGTTCATTACCCATCAGGCTTCGCTACTCCCCTCTTACTAGCCCAATGTAAGCGAGTGTATCAGCAGGTTATACATAATCGGTCAATATTACAATCCATACCGTGAGACAGAAGAACTCAAGATTCCTCAGAATCTCCTAATACTGATAAGCACTCTTAATCTGGACCATTTTATGGTGTCAGATCAATTCAGTACCTTCAGTTTCTCCATTCTTGACCATCGGTCTGTCTCCACTCTAGTGACCATTTTTTATCCCCTTACACACTTCACTCACGGGATCCCACACAAATGTGCTAAAAAAATAATTGATATTTTACAGCTGCCCTGCAGTGAACATGGAAACTAATTAAAAGCATAATAAACTTCAAAACCTGACAATCTACAGCCATTCCGGTGTACTCCTGGCCAAACTATGGTGAGAGCCTACTGGAACAGCCGGAAGCTAGTCCAGGACTCGGTTATGCTGGGCAGGAGGTGGAGATTCACTAAGTCAACAAAGGGATCTTGACCAACGTCCCTGCTAAGCTGCGCAGCCATGCTGCAGTCTAGCAGTCTCGACCAGGCCACTCACTGGCTTTTATATGGGAGAAATCGTGCATGCGCAGAAATTTGAACGGGCCGTGCAGCCACTTAAAGGGACTGTGCACCAAAAAAAAAGAGGGAACACTGATCTGGAGTATAGTCCACAGAGCTCCCTGATCACTGGTAGTTGCGGGGCCCACCTGGGTGTTCAGCTGGAATCAATTTTTAAAGCAGTCCCCTCACAAAGGGCCACAACATGTCTCTGGGGAAGTCCCTGACACCATCCCAGGCACCTCCACCAGACTTTCTGGCATTTACTTAATGGCAGGCATCCTAGGTGCAATCATAATAGCACCAGCGTTTGTCAATGGCAAGGAAATTAGCGGAACTCCTTCGGCCCCGGAAAGTTTGCCATGGTCAGAAGGTTCTGTGAGTGTGATGCAGTGTAATGGCCAAGATCTCCATTTCATGGATTTTCAGGGATTAAGCTCATTCCATCTTTCTCTGTGTTCTCTCCCACCTCTTCCCCACATGAGCTACTTTTAATTTAAGGAGTTAATTTGAAACAGTCCCTTCTCCCCTTGTTGAAGGGATATTTCAAAATCTTATTTCTTAAACTCATGAATGTTAAGTTTAACCTGGAGTAAAATACTCATTTTTTGATTTAACGGATCAACTGCATAATGCCGCATGAGTTCATCATTAATAAACTTAACAAAGCCTTTTATGAGCACAAATTTGGTTAAGATTTTTGGAGGGGTAGTTATATAATAATGCCAGATAGATGAATAGTCTATCAATTTCTATTGAAATTGATCTTTACTCATGTCTATTTTTCTTCAAAGTTTAAGGGCTAAAAATTGATTAAAGCTAGTTTTGAGGCACTAACATCGATTGGGCAGTAAGTTTAGCGCTGGCAATCGCGATATTCATTTTTAGCGTCCTAAGAGGCGAGTGGAGCACTGAAAACACACTTCTTAGGGCGGTATCGGGGTGTTAACCTCTTAGCGCTATTCAAGTTTGAGTGAAGGTTTAAAAAGCTTTTCAAATCATGTATATGTCATGCAGAAGCACCCCAGGAGCTGCTTCAGAGTTGACAATGCCAGCTTTATGTGGCATGATTAGGCAGTAAGTCCAGCAAAGTCATTGAAGTTTGCTTCTGTAGTGCTAACTGGGCGTTGCACACTCATTGACATTACTGTTTCAGTGGCGCTACAGTGCCTGACACGAAGTATTAGCGCCGCTGGTAAAGACATAATCAAGTTCGCGAGCGGTGCTAATATCGCTGCGCCCGGGCTATAACCCTTTACCGCTCCGGTATCACCCCTCGTGAGCGTTAACAGGTGGCACTAATCAATTCAGTTTTTAGCCCTAAGTCTATTTGTGCATTTTTGAGTGCACCATAATGTAAACTTTAGACACTTGTTGAGTTTTAGAAACTACCAGAGAAAATGGGCTAAACGCTTAAGCTATGGGAATGCTCAAACAGAACCTTTTAACAAAAACAACAGCACGTCTTTTCCAAAGGATAGTGTCAGTTTTTCCTTGCAGGTAAATATGGTGAGGAACTTTCTTTAAGGAGTCTGTGAAATCAGCACAATTATAATCAGAATTCTTACAATGTACAGAGATTCCTAAAGGCTAATAGCTATACTCAATTGAGTAACTCAGATAAATTATCATTAATTAGCTAATAAAAGCCAGCAGGTGGTTTTCAGCCCAGAGACAGTCCCTTGTTATTTAAATTATGTATATTAAACCACAGCAATGGTAAAGTAAATGAAAGGGAAACAACAGATATAAGTCTATGAAAACCCTATGCAGGATAATGCTTCAATGAAATCTCCCCCATCTCATAGACCTTACCCAAAGGAATACAAGGCAGCTTTGACCCCTGTTTAAATAATATAATCCATGAATTAACAGACAGCTCTGTGCAGCTCAGAGTTAAACACTGATTATGAATGCAGTGCACAAGTGTGAGAGCAGCTTTCCTCAGAGGACTATTCTTGTGTTTGTTTTAGAAAAATTCCCAATAATGACTAGTAGGAAACAGATTTGATCAAGTTCTGTTTTAAGATCACAAAGTCTGACAAAGAGTATGCTTTGATTACTGAGAAGAACCTGATGTTCAGTAAATAATGTTTGTTTACATCATCATGGTTTATTTATGTTAACGTTATACGCAAGGACATGATTTGTGTAATTGATGCTGTTAATTGCTGTTTGATCTAAATTTGATTATGTCTCTCCCTACTATGATTTAAATTTGAAGGGTATGTCAAATATCTATATGAAAGATCTGCCCTTACTGTGAGACCTGTCTAAAATTACAATGCTATTAACTATCTGCTTAGATGATATAAGTGTCTCTCGCTCACTCTCTCCGTATGTGTGTGTATACAAGTTGTACCTCTCTGGTCCAGCACCCTTGGGACCTGACCGGTGCTGGACCTGAGAATTTTCCGGACCACGGGAGGTCACGCCGACCCTGGACTTACTGGGTCCTGATGACAGCGCTCAGGCTCCTGAGCGCCTCCGCTACGCTCCGGCTGCAAAACTCTGGCCTCACTCCTTCTCTGCACTGGTTTGCTAATCTTTTCCAGATGAGATGGAGTCCTGACCCTGAAGTTGGATTTGCGCAAGCGCTGCGCAGAAGGCTACTGTGCAGCAGTTAGTCCAGAATCACAATGCTGCTGACAACGATCCAGCAGCGTTCTATGCATGCGCTGCGCAGAAGCCTACTGCGCAGCATTTCGTCGCTCAGAATTTTGCAGTTTTTTTTCAATCCTCGGTGTCTGTCAGCCACCTGCCCTTCCCTTCCCTTTCATTGCTCGGCAAGCTTACCTCCATGAACAGTGCAGGAACCTCCATGAACAGCACGGGACGCGACCCCCGCTGGGAATGATGCCAGACCAGGGATGTTTCCAGACTAAAGAGTCCCGGACTGGAGAAGTACAACCTGTATTATTTATAAACCAATATCTAAATAATATAGCTTTATATAAAGTTGTAGATATAGGAATCTGATTAACAGATATGTATTTGTTACACAAGCCACATTCAGGAAAGGATAGTGGCTCCTGTAAACTTTTCTGCATTCCTGTTGAGAAATGCTGTTCATTTGTTTCATTTTTATTGTTTTCCACCGTTAGCTAGACTGTTGTTTTCATAATGAAAAGGAAAGGTTGCAACAAAGGTTTGTTACCAAAGAGACCTTAAACAGCCATCTGTGCAAAAATAATTTGCATTTATATAGCAACGTTAACATAGAAAAACATCCCAATATGTTTCATAGAGGCATAAGAAAAGTGGACACTAAGATTTAAGGAATGTCTTCAAGGAGGAGAGGGAAGAAGTGAAATGAAGGAATTTGGGGAGAGAATTCCAGTGAGTGGAACCTAAGTGGCTGAATACATAGCCACCAATTGTAGGATGAAGGGAGGGGGGATGCACAATAATTCAGAGTCAAAGGAAGGCATTGTACCCCAGGGGGAGGGCTGATTACAGACTGGAGGAGGAGAACTTGAAAACATGTTTCCTCTGTTATTTGCTAGGCATAATTGTTGATGTTAACCCCCAAAATATTAAAATACAATTCAAATGTTAATTTTGATTTGTTTACATTATAAATGTAATAACAATCATTGTGATAAGTGTTGCTGAAGTAAATAAGTGAGAGAATCGATCATGGACATTTACTGGCTTTATAACGGTGGTGGAGGCGGCGTTCTTCCTCTGGTTTCCCTTTCCAGAAGAAAGTGTAACCTCCACCTTGTTCCTTGAGCTGGCCTTCCCCTGCCCGCCGGGTCTCGCTTAGGGCGGCGATGTCGATATCAAAGTGTCTAAGCTCCTGGGCAACTATGACGGTGCGGCGTTCCGGCCTCTCGCTATTGGAGTTATCCATGAGGGTCCTGACGTTCCAAGTCCCGAACTTCATGTTAGAGGAGTGGAAGATGCCTGTGTGTGAGTTCTTTTAACGTGGGGTGGTCGTTGCACACCGGCTACCACACAGTCTTAGCTGAACAAGGTCTTGATCCAATGGCATGGGGGTCCAAGGTGACTAGAGACCAGGCATTGCTATTTGGGCCTAGTTGGGCGTATTTACTGAGGCGTACAAAAGCATGGGCCTTATGCTAAACATCCATAAGACAAAGGTCCTCCACCAGCCTGTCCTCGCCGGTCAGCACTGCTGCCCAGTCATCAAGATCCACGGCGTGGCCCTGGACAATGTGGACCATTTCCCATACCTCGGAAGCCTCTCATCAACAAGAGCAGACATTGACGACGAGATTCAACACCGCCCCCAGTGTACCAGTGCAGCCTTCGGCTGCCTGAGGAAAAGAGTTTGAAGACCAGGCCCTCAAAACTGCCACCATGCTCATGGTCTAGTTGGGCGTATTTGTAGTAACACCCACCCTTCTGTATGGCTCAGAGACATGGACCATGTACAGTAGATGCCTCAAGCCATTGGAGAAATATCACCAATGATGCCTTCGCAAGATCCTACAAATCCCCTGGGAGGACAGACGCACCAATATTAGCGTCCTCGACCAGGCCAACATCCCCAACACTGACCATACTTGATCAGCTCCGCTGGGTAGGCCACATTGTCTGCATGCATGCCAGACACAAGACTCCCAAAGCAGGCACTCTACTCGGAACTCCTTCATGGCAAATGAGCCAAAGGTGGGCAGAGGAAACGTTACAGGGACATCCTCAAAGCCTCCCTGAAAAAAGTGAAACATCCCCACTGACACCTGGGAGTCCTTGGCCAAAGACCGCCCTAAGTGGAGGAAGTGCATTCGGGAGGGCGCTGAGCACCTCGAGTCTCATTGCCGAGAGCATGCAGAAATTAAGTACAGGCAGCAGAAAGAGCATGTGGTAAACCTGTCCCACCCACCCTTTCCCTCAACGACTATCTGTTCCACCTGTGACAGGGACTGACGTTCTCGTATTGGACTGTTCAGCCATCTAAGGACTCATTTTAAGAGTGGAAGCAAGTCTTCCTCGATTCCGAGAGACTGCCTATGATGATGATGATGATGATGAACGATGGTGGGTGGAGCAAACACATCACTTGCCCAATGGCACCAGTGAGAGGCCCATTTCAATACTTTTGGCAAGCTGCCAATACTGAACATGAACTGATATGCAGCTCTCCAATTGAGGGACGTTGGAAAATCCTCCACGCACCGAGCCAGACATAAGCCCTTAAGCGGGGTAGGCGAGTGGGGGAAAGAAAGGACTGGCAGTGGGTGGGAATATTTATGTAAGGCCAGGAGGAGCATTTGTGCTGCTCCTGGCCCAGAATATCATTGATAAAACGTGCTTGCAATATTTCTGGAGCAGCCTTTTAAGGATTAATGGTTAGGCCACTGAATACTCAGTTCCACTGTACGGAGTACATACTCTGCTCAGTGCAACTCCAAAATTGCATCCTGGTCCCTCAGACGTTGTAGGACATTGATTTGCATATTTGTGTAGGCTTCCGCCTGGTTCATGCTTCTTTAATCCATCTAGTACTGGGAATTGTTGGTAACCTTGGAAGAAATGCTGCATTAATTTTTGTTTACCTCTACAACCCTCTCGCTCCCAATGACATTCTGCCTTCTTTTCACTTCTGATGGTGCATTTACCTTATAGTGCTGCCCGTGATGGCAATCCCGACTTTTGTAGCAGCTGCTGATGTGCGGAACGTCACATCATTTTTTATTCTTGGATTGTGGCGACACCACAAAGCTGATATTTATTGTCCATCCATAATTGCATTGGGGGTATTAAGAGTCAACCGCATAGTTTGGAACTGAAGTCACATGTAGGCAGGTTTCCTTCCATGCAGGGTATTAAAGAACCAGTTGGGTTTTTGAGGCAGCAGCGCAGAACAATGATACAGACAATGCCTTTGGCAGTGTCAACTTCTGGTTTTTTTCTGGCCATGGGTGGGTGAATCATTCAGCTATTAATAGAGGTCAACTGCACGTTTTTCTGCTTTCTGGCTTACATAGAACTTCCACAGCCGTTGGGCTAGAAACTAAGTTGTGAATTGCAACTTTCAAACAACTGAACATGTGCTGCTTTTGCTGCTGATGCTGCAAAATACACTACAATATAGATTCAACAGTACATGCAGCCTATTGTAGAACTACTGCTGCTCTCCTATCCAGTTGTCTTTTCATCGCTTAGGTGATTCTGCTGACAGTGACCAGATTTACCTGCATTCATTTTTCAAAAGCAAACATTCATGATGACATGTTTCTGTACGTACATGTGTATGTATGTGAACTCAATTTATAATGTCTGGTTAATATTCTCACTGTCAGCATGGAAAATAAGTCCCGAGTTGCAAGAAATATTTAAATAAAAGCAGCTGAAATTGAAACAGTGCAAACTACCTATAACATGCTTAACAGAACAATTAACTATGACACAAAGCTGTCTCAAATGCAGTTTTCGAACAACCAGATTTGTTCTTTTACATATTTAGAGATGCAAAATGTATTTGTATTGTGAAATTTACAAAACACTAGTGCATGCAAAGGGTTATTGTTGAATGCTCACAGTATCAGAACTATTTCTGATATATACAAAGTCACAACTGGGAAATCATGAAATGATTCTTCTGAGAAATAATTGCTGCTCCAGTAAATTTTATCATCTCTACTGAAATTTAAAATGCAAAGTAAACAATTATGCAGGTGGAATTAAATCAACATTCTTTGAAAATTGTATCAATATTTGAATGTTTGATATTGCAGAGTTTTCAAGTGTCTGTAATCACATCAGATACAATCAGCTCTACACTAGTATAGTATCAGTTCTTGTATTGCTCTTTATGAACAGCTATGATCAAAAGTACTTAAACATTCAGCTTCATTTCTTGGCTGTAGTTTTTATCTTTAGAATTTTATTCTTATATATAGATGTAAAAATACTACAAGCTTTCAGAGAACAAGAGTATTATTCTCCATAATTTTACTTCCTGTCTTCAGTGCTTGCCAGATCTTTCTCTAATTCTGATATCAGCCATGGCCCCATTGATTTCCTCTACACATGTTTTTATTCTGAATAATTGAAAAAATAATTCCTTTTTTGTTCTATTCAATAGCAGGAGCAAATTATTGTAGATAATCAATTGTCTAGAGGCTAAGGGGTGGTAGTTTTAGTACCGTGGGTCATACTTCTTCAGAAAAAGAAATGGAGTGATGGAGATAATATGATATAGTGATCGATTCATTCAATCATTGGGTATAAAAACATTAGCCCTGGGAAAGGAGCTGCCACTGAGAGCATTAGCCACTGATCTCAATAGTATGGCACTAAGTAATTTGCATTTTCAGAGAAATTTCATGACCAAAGTCAGCTTTGGTGAAAACGTGAATAAATTGTTTTTTTTTTCTTTCTTTTGTATATAGCAGACAGTGTGTAGCTGAATCCATTAGGGGCTAACTCTGTGTGTAATGAAATGAAGGCAATAACTGACATGATGGAAACCCTGGATTAGTTTTCAGACTAGCCTGAGCTCAGCTATCATGGCCTCTGTGTCAAGTTAAGGCTCCTTTGGGAGGCCTTGAGTGCCTCTGGATACTATTCTCACTGCTAGGATGGAAAACATCTTCCGAGTTGCAAGAAATATTTAAATAAAAGTAGCATAGATTGCTGAAATTAAAACAGTTCAAACAGCCTATAACATGCTTAACAGCACAGTCATTCCAGGACAAAACTGCCTGAAATGCAGCTCCATAAAGCTCAGATTGAACATTTGATGATGAAAGATGCCAGCATAGTGCAGGATAAACAGGTTTAGCTCATGTAAAGAGTTGTCTCAGTCTCAAAAATGAAGAGACTTGCAGTTTAATCCCTTAAATGATGCTGTAAAATATACTAATTTGTTTGGTAATTACAGTGTAATGAGACCTGATAATGCAATGTGTACTGAATTGATGTGTGGAGCTGCAGAGCCATAGAACATTGGTTGGGTCTCGCTATTTCTTACAGGAATAAGTTCCTGATCTCATCTGGAGGAGTGTTAGAGAGGTGTTTGCCCTGAGGGAGGGAAAATCAGAGGCCAAGCTATTAAACTGCTAAAATGCCTCCGAGCAGCTGGTTCACAACAGTTTTGGCAAAACCTTGTGGATGAGTTCCGGTCCACTCTGAGCTGGGAGATCTGAATGTGGTTTAAAACAGAAGACAATGGCCAGAATTTTCTGTATCTGGGCGGGCCGGATGATGCGATCGGAGTGGCGGGTCGCAACCCCGTTGCTGCTTCCATCCCGTTGCAGAAAACAGCTTTTCGATAATGGGGCCTATTAAACCCGTCCTGCGCATGACACGGCCCCAATAAATAGTGCGGGTCTGATGAAGTCATCCATGATGCGTTTTCAGCCAGGATATTTAAAGGATCCATGGCCACATTGCATTTCAAGGTTCATCTAGGAGTGTACAGGCTGCACACTGGAGGTTTTCATTGCTCCAAGCAGTTGGTGAGATGGCTGCACCCAGGTTCTCCGATGACTCACTCCATATGATTGTAGAGGGAGTCAGAGCATGCAGGGAGGATGTCATGTATTCAACCAGCATTGTAACCCATGTATAATCTGACCTAAGTTGTACACTGAGAACAATGACCACTAGATGGTGAACTTGTGAGAGACACTCCTAACCAAGACCTTCAGATATAAAAGGGGAAGCTCTACCCACTTCCTGCACTTGAGTACTATGAAATAAAGGACAGGTCACAGACTGACCTTCTCTCAAGCATGGGCCTCGTGTGTATTAATGCACCCCAAAGTCTTATTGGGATCACAGGTTGAGTCTCTCTGGTGGTCTACGCTCTCTTGTAGAGCGCCTGAGTTGGGACTCTGCTTGTTGGGCGCTGGCCTGAGTGTCTGCTGTTTGCGGTGCCTCAGGCCTGTCCGGACTGCCCACAGTGACTGGGCTCTCCTCCCTTTGGTTCCTGTGTTCGGTCACCTCTGGTGGAGTGAACGCTACATCGTGTTCTTCCTCTGCTTCATTTATGGGATTGCTGAACCTCCTTTTTGTTTGATGCACATGTTTGCGGCAGATTTGTTCATTGGTAAGTTTAACGACCAGAATCCTATTTCCCTCTTTGGCAACCACAGTGCCTGCGAGCCACTTGGGCCCTGCAGCGTAGTTGAGGACAAAAACAGGGTAATTTACATCAATACATCACGCCCTCGCATTCCTGTCATGGTAGTCATATTGTGACTGGCACCTGCTCTCGACAATTTCTTTCATGGTGGGGTGTATAAGGGATAACCGGGTTTTGAGCGTCCTTTTCATTAGCAGCTCTGCGGGTGGAACCCCTGTGAGCGAGTGTGGTCGGGATCTGTAGGCCAACAGGAGGCGTGATAAGCGGCATTGTAGGGAACCCCCTTGGATTCTGAGCATCCTTTGTTTGATGATCTGCACTGCTCGTTCTGCCTGGCCGTTTGAGGCCGGCTTGAACGGTGCCGTTCTAACATGGTTAATTCCATTGCCTGCCATGAAGTCCTGGAATTCAGTGCTTATGAAGCACGGGCCATTATCGCTGACCAAGATGTCTGGTAGACCGTGGGCGGCGAACATTGCGCGTAGGCTTTCTACCGTGGCAGAGGATGTGCTTGAATTTAAAATGTCACACTCGATCTATTTGGAGTCGCCGTCTACTACAACCAAAAACATTTTCTCCATGAAAGGACCTGCGTAGTCCACATGGATGCGTCACCAAGGCTTGGCGGGCCATGGCCAGGGCTAAGGGGGGCTTCCCTGGGCGCATTGCCCAGCTGGGCACACGTATTGCACCTGCGAACATAATGTTCCAGATCTGCATCTATCCCTGGCCACCAAACGTGTGACCTGGCAATTGCCTTCATCGTGACAATGCCCGGGTGCCCATTGTGGAGTTCTCTGATGAACACCTCTCTGCCCATCTGGGGCATGACAACGCGGTTTCCCCACAGTAGGCAATCGGCTTGAATCGAGAGTTCATCCTTGCGCCTGTGAAATGGTTTAAATTTCTCAGGGCATGCCTGTATGTGGCTGCCCAGTCTCCATTCAGGACACATTTCTTGACTAGAGACAATAGCGGGTCTCTATTAGTCCAGACTTTAATCTGACAGGCTGTCACGGGTGAGCCTTCGCTTTCGAAAGCTTCAACAGCCATGACCATCTCAGCAGCATGCTCGGTAGCCCCCTCAGTGGTGGATCGTGGGAGCCTGCTGAGTGCATCGGCGCAGTTTTCGGTGCCCGGTCTGTGCCGAATTGTGTAGTCATAGGCGGCTAACGTGAGTGCCCACCTCTGTATGCGGGCCGATGCGTTTGCATTTATGGCCTTGTTGTCGGCCAAAAGGGACGTTAGGGGTTTGTGATCTGTCTCCAGCTCAAATTTCCTGCCAAACAGGTACTGGTGCATTTTCTTTACCACATATACACATGCGAGCGCCTCCTTTTTTACCATCCTGTAGCCCCTTTCTGCCTGGGACAGACTTCTGGAGGCATAAGCTACCAGCTGTAACGGACCCTTGGCATTGACATGCAGCAACACACACCCGACATCATAGGACGACGCATCGCATGTTAACACAAATTTCTTACATGGGTCATATAGCGTTAACAGATTGTTGGAGCATAACAATTTGCGTGCTCTATTAAAAGCCCTTTCCTGGCTGTCCCCCCAGACCCATTCGCGACCTTTGCATAGGAGCACGTGTATCTGCTCGAGCAGCATGCTCAATTTGGGAAGAAAGTTACCAAAATAGTTCAGGAGCCTCAGGAATGAACGCAGCTCCGTCGTGTTACGGGGTCTGGATGCTCTCTGGATCGCTTCCGTCTTGGACGCAGTAGGGCTGATCCTGTCTGCTGCTACCCTCATCCCCAGGAATTCTACCTCTGGAGCTAGAAAGACGCACTTCGCCTTTTTCAGTCGCAGCCCTACTCGGTCCAGTCTGCGTAGCACCTCTGCCAGGTTGTGGAGGTGTTCTTCAGTATCGTAACCCGTAATGAGGATGTCGTCCTGAAAAACCACCATCCCTGGAATCAACTTGAGGAGGCTTTCCATATTTCGTTGGAAGATCGCGGCGGCCGAGCGAATCCCAAACGGACATCTGTTGTACTCAAACAACCCCTTGTGTGTCGTGATGGTGGTCAGCTTCTTCGACTCACTCGCCAGCTCCTGGATCATGTAAGCTGAGGTCAAGTCCAATTTTGAAAAAAGTTTGCCACCGGATAGCGTCGCAAAGAGGTCCTCCGCTCTCGGTAGCGGGTACTGGTCTTGGAGTGACACCCGATTGATGGTGGCCTTGTAATCGCCACATATCCTGACCGACCCATCCGCCTTGAGCACCGGCACAATCGGGCTCGCCCAGTCATTGAATTCGACTGGCGAGATGATGCCTTCCCTCAGCAGGCGGTCCAATTCGCCTTCTATCTTTTCCCGCATCACGTACGGCACCGCTCTGGCCTTGTGGTGTACTGGCCTGGTGTCCGGGTTTATGTGAATCACTACCTTGGCCCCCATGAAAGTGCCAATGCTGGGTTGAAATGGTGAGTCAAATTTGGCCAAGGTCTGTAAGCATGACACTCGCTCCACAGAGGAAATTGCATTGACATCGCTCCATTTCCAGTTCATGACAGCAAGCCAATTCCTCCCCAGTAGTGCGGGACCGTCCCCTGGGACAATCCAGAGTGGCAGTCTGTTCTCCGAATCTTTGTGGGTCACGACTACCGTGGCGCTGCCTAGCACCGAAATGATCTGCTTTGTGTAAGTCCGTAGCTGTGCATCAATCGGCGATAATTTTGGCCACCTGGCCTTGGACGCCCACAACTTTTCGAACTGTTTGATACCCATCAGGGACTGGCTGGCCCCCGTGTCTAGCTCCATTGATACTGGGATGCCATTGAGGAGCACTTTCATCATTATCGGTGGCGTCCTGGTGTATGAACTATATACGTGCTCCACATGAACTCGCTGAACTTCAGCTTCCAGCGATTTTCCCCAGTGTTCATTTCTGCAATTTCTGCAGGTATTTTGCTCACCTCTGCAAACTCCGGCTGAGTGTGTGCCTCCATGCCTCCAGCATGAGCTGCGGTTTGAAACAAAAGGTCCCTTGCCAGTCGATCGTCCCTGACTGCCCCAGTTATTGCTAGTGGCCATGCTCGCATGGTTTAAATCCCAGTTTCTTGTCGCCATTAATACGTCCTTACTATACAGTATAAATGCACACGAGGACCATGCTTGAGAGAAGGTCAGTCTGTGACCTGTCCTTTATTTCATAGCACTCAAGTGCAGGAAGTGGGTGGAGCTTCCCCTTTTATATCTGAAGGTCTAGGTTAGGAGTGTCTCCCACAAGTTCACCATCTAGTGGTCATTGTTCTCAGTGTATAACTTTGGTCAGATTATACATGGGTTACAATGCTGGTTGAATACATGACAGAGGTCCTCTTCCCTTCCAATCGGCGGAAGAGTTCTCTTCAAGAGACAAAAAGAGCCTGGCTCCAAATTGCAGAGGAGGTGAAAAGCCTCAAGAGGAGGACCTGGGTGCAGTGCTGCAAACGTTTCAATGACCTGATTAGATCTGGAAAGGTGAGTCCAAAGCCACACTCAACTTCATCCTGCTATACATCTCATCACATCCCCATCACTCTGCCTTCCCAACTTTTCTCCTGCACATCCTTACTGCTACCAACATACCTTGCACGTCCACCCATCCCTCTCTCTCTAACTAACTACATTATCACATCCCCATCTTCCTAGCCACCCCTCACATTCACCCTCATCCTGATGCAATCATACCAACTGACAACACGCAAGGAGCCAATTTACCACCCCAATCCATCATCGTCTCTGAAGATGTAACCCATCCATTCTTTACACTCATTTCATCACTCTCACGCAACCTTTTCTTTCCCTCCTTGCAGGAGAAGAGAGTGCACAATAAGAGGGAGAGGGAGAGAACTGGAGGTGAGCCTCCATCATTTGCGACCCTTACAACAGCAGAGGAGGCTGCGATGGAAATCTCGTGAGTGGCGAAGCAGCTGGAGATGGGAGACGGAGAGAGAGGGACATCTCAGCAATCTGGTGACAGAATTACATATACAGCTACATGGCACACATCAGTCACTCATATTGGGTCATCAGCCACTGAATGGTCATCATGTGTATAATGGTATGTGCACTCATTCTTCATATGGCATATCTAACTCATCTTTATTCTCCCTCGGGTCCATCAAGAGCACCCCCTCCCCCACCTCCCAACTGTCCAGGAGGAAGAGCAAGATGACTCCCCAGAGGAGCCTCCAGCCTCTGAGGGCACAGTGTCACCAGACATGAGCGCACCCAGCACCAGCACAGAGACGCACACCTTGGTGGGTCCCATGCGGGATAGAATAGTGTTGTCACCAGGACCGTGGCAAGTGAGCAAAAGCAGACTGTAAAGTCCTTACTCTGCAGTATGAAACCACACGAGGCACATTCTGGGGACAAGGTCACTCTGCAACCTTAACTCTTTATTCACAGGACTCCAAAGACCATGACCCTGCGTGGGACCTCCCTTTTTATACCTGTGTGATCAGGTAAGGAGTGTCTCCCACAAGTTCACCCCTTGTGGTCAAGGTGTGCATCTAGGTAGAGTGCATACAGTAATACAGTGGTGTTACATTGTGGTTACATACATGACATCACCTCCCCCCACAAAGTCTTATTTGGAATCATAGGTTTAGTCTTTCAGGTGGTCTACGCTCCCTCGTGGAGCACCGCAACTGGGGCTCTGGTTGCTGGACACTCGATTGATGGTGGCCTTGTAGTCGCCACAGATCCTGACAGAGCCATCCGCTTTTAGGACGGGAACGATGGGGCTCGCCCAGTCACTGAATTCAACAGGTGAGATGATGCCCTCTCTCAACAGCCGGTCCAATTCGCTCTCGATCTTTTCCCGCATCACATATGGCACCGCTCTGGCTTTGTGATGCACTGGCCTGGCGTCCGGGTTGTTGTGTATCCTTACTTTAGTGCCTTTGAAAGTCCCGACGCCAGGTTGGAATAGTAAATCGAATTGTTGTAGGACTTGTGAGCACGAACTTCGCTCCACAGATGACATTGCGTGAACATCCCCCCATTTCCAGTTCATCTCGGCTAACCAGCTCCTCCCCAACAGTGCGGGACCATTGCCCGGGACAATCCAGAACGGCAGCCGATTCACTAGCCCATTGTGTGTGACAGACAACATTGTACTGCCTAGCACCGGAATGATTTCTTTAGTGTAAGTCCGTAATTCTGTCTGAATACGTACTAATTTGGGTTTACTGGCTTTAAGTGGCCATAGCTTCTCAAATTGCTGAACGCACGAGTGACTGACTGGCCCCAGTGTCCAGCTCCATGAATACAGGGATACCGTTTAATAAAACCCTCATCATCATTGGTGGCGTTCTGGTGTATGAACTGTGAGTATTCGCCACATGGACCCGCGAACCTCAGCGTCCATCGATTCGCCCCAAAAGTCATCCTGCCTCAAAGAACCCTCTTCTGATCCATCCGCCTCATATATTAGTCTAGTTGCAGACTTCCTGCATATTCGAGCTAAGTGGCCACTGAGATTGCAGTTCCCGCAAACAAACTGTTGAAATCTGCAAGATCTAGCTGAGTGTTTTCCCCCACACCTCCAGCATGAGTTAAAGTTTCCATTGTTGGGAACAAGGGGACTATGGCCAGGCATTCTGCGCTGACTGTCCCTTTGACTGCTCTTAAGTACTCTATTGGTAAATGTCAAGGGCCCCATCCCGGGCCGCATTGTCCACTGTGATGGCGAGAATGTCCGTTCAGCCTGCCATTGTCTGTGTTGAAGTCCTGCTCTGGGGTCTATTGCTTCGGACTGCCCCTGTCTGCCTGCAGGGCTCTGAGTCGCATTAATGATGCTGACTCCCTGATCCATCGCCGCATTAGAGGCAGAATTGCGCATGTATATTATTTTCATCTCTTCCTCCCCCACCATGAAAGTTTGAGCCATCCGCTTTTAGGACGGGAACAATGGGGCTCGCCCATTTTTTTTTTAAAACAATGCAATAATTGCTGCAATTTATTGTGCACAATGTTGGCATGGTGCGGTGAAACCTTGACTACCGAGCAATGGCAAATCATTGGCTCCAACGATTAAACTAGCATCGTTACAGCAATTACTACACACCAACAGACT
The DNA here is from genome assembly GCF_044704955.1 of Pristiophorus japonicus. Classification (NCBI taxonomy): domain Eukaryota; kingdom Metazoa; phylum Chordata; class Chondrichthyes; family Pristiophoridae; genus Pristiophorus; species Pristiophorus japonicus. The sequence goes on from NC_091978.1 coordinate 289,921,415, forward strand.
CAGTCCCGAGAGCGGAGGACCTCTTCGCCATGCTGGCAGGCGGCAAGCTGTTCATCAAGTTGCTCATCCCTTTTTATACCAATGTGATCAGGTAAGGAGTGTCTCCCACAAGTTCACCCCTTGTGGTCAAGGTGTGCATCTAGGTTGAGTGTATACAGTAATACAGTGGTGTTACATTGTGGTTACATACATGACACAGATGGAGACAGGGACTGCAATGGAGACTCCTCGCCAGCTGCATGCAGATCCTGGAGAAGAAGTGCTGGAGGCTCTGACAGGTTTTGCGAGCGCAATGTCTGCAAATGTTCAGATAATGGATGAGTCCATCTCCAACATGAACACCACCGTGTCGCAGGCAATGCTAACTGCAGGCTCTTTCATGGCGAGGATGGCCACCTGCACAAGAGCACATGCTATCTATGGAGAATAGATGGTTATCTATGGAACATAGATGGCAGAGGCTCATAGCCCTCCTGTCCAGGAGGGATGTCAGTGTAGACCTGGGTCCTCATGGCCCCACTGATATGCAGCAAGGTGCTCTCCAGCTCCTTGCTAGCAGAGAAGTGTGGATGGCCCGTGAGAGGGGACATGGAGGCTCCTTTCAATGCACACACTTCTCCCCCATTGCTACCCCCTCAGTCAGAGCCCAGATGGCTCCTCGGACAGCAATGGCCAAGTCTGCCCTGCACAGTTGCAGGTGGAGCAGACTTTGGTGGGACCATCAAAGGCTCCAAAACGCAGAGGACATCCACCAAGAGTGTCTAAGCAGTTACAGCAGGGAAATGAGCAGGCTGCCTCTACTTCTGCTGAAGTCACGGGGTAGCCCCTTGTGAAAGCACACGGAAGAGAAAGATGACACACAAGTAGATTTGCAAGGCAGGCCACTGGGGTGTTTTAATCAATGTTAATGGCAAGATTCCGTTAATGTATTGTCAACCATTAAAATCTTTATTTTCACCACTTTGCCATCTTGGACACATTTATGTGCACCTTTGGAAGTGCCTTAATGAGTTGCAGTGACTGGTGAGACATAACGGAACTTCCAGCAATGGTGGTCAGTGTGAAAGGAATGGCTTGGTTATTGTAGGGATCCTTTGTGGTGTTGCAGTGGGGTGGTGCCAGCCTGGCGCAGCATGTGGCAGCCATATGGGTGTATTGCTTAAAGTTAAGTAAACCTGGACATGATGAGGCCATACCTGGCCTCCCGGGTAGCAATGTGCTCGAGTGCTGTGCCCTCTCCTCTGCAGCATCAGATGGTTGCTGAGAAGGTTGGTGGTGTTGGTGCTGCTGGTGTTGGGGCTGATCGTGGTTTGATTCTGAGGACCAAGGTGAGAGAGTATAAACGGCACCCATGCTGATGAAATAGATGTTGGTCAAGTAGAGAAGACAGAAGCAATCTGTCAATGGTGAGAGAGGTTCTTCCAATGATTTGACACAGGATGGAGACTTTGCTGGAAACAATTGCAACCTGCAGAAAGTTAAATCTGTGCTGTTAATGTAGTCAGTAATAGCTTCTGCCTGAGGAAACTGATCAGCTGTGAGGTCGGAGATTTTATAGTACATTTGATGTTGTCAAGTAATCAACTGGAGCAATGGCGCTGAACTGCCGCCTCAGATTGACAGAGGTGGTTCCCGATCTGCGTGAATCCTGTGGCCATGTCGGAAAATTTGAAATGTCGGGACAAAAAGACGCTTAAGTGTCTGACAACAAGCTTATAATGATTTCAATTAGGTCACCCACCTCTGCCTTTCGGGTCGCTGCCGCACCGGCAAATTCGCCCAAGGGAAAAGCGCGTGTGAGCGGGTTGACGGCGGGTTCCCAATTCGCTCTGACTTTTTTCAAATTTCGCACCTGACCAGCCTCCGATTGCGCCTGCACGGACCCCAGAAAATTCCGGCCAGAGCTTACAAAAATAGAGACTGGAACATAAGTTTTAATGGGACAGTATTGTATTCAGGCTTTTAATATTTCTAATCTAGTTTTAATAAAAACCAAGCGACATTTGGGGATGCAATTATGTCATCACCTCAATCATATATAAATATGTTTTATCTTCACAAAACTGGCCGGGGTAGGTGGCAGGTCCTGACCTCGCTGCTGGCTCCAGTCCACTGTGTACAAATGATTTTCCATTGATTGAGCTTGCTAAGCCCAGCCAACGTGTTTCCCAGCCAATTGAAGGAAGCAGGTCTGATGATGTAATTTCATGACACGTCATCAGTCGGTTTCCTTAAAGGGACCATATGCAAATTGATTTTGAAAGTTGTGCTGTCATGTTTTCTACAACATTGTGGTGCTGCAAACACTGACAAGCACTGCACAAAGATGCACGGCTGCATCCAGGCTCTCCCTGACTACCTCCATATGTTTATGGAGGGAGTCACAACACGCAGGGAGGCGGACACGTCCCCAGGAGATCAGCGCAGCCTGGTTGCGCATTGCACAGGAGGACACAAGCAGGGATGTTGTCAGGAGGACCAGGCTGCAGTGGCACAAACCTTTCAATGATCTTAGTGGATCAGGAAACATTACTGCAAAGCCACATCCTGCTGTGCCGCTCATCACATCCCTATCACTCTGCCTTCCCTACCCTACTCCTACACATCCTTACTCATACTAACTTACCTTGCACCTTAACCTATCCCTCTCTATCTACATTAACACTTCCCCATCTCACTAGCCACCCCTCACACTCATCCAATCCAATTATATCAACTAACAACACAGAAGTGTAGAAACTTGGGTGTTTTAGCCAATATCCATGTAAAGTTTCTGTTAATGTGCTGTCAAACATTGAAACCTTTATTTTGAACACTGTGCATTCTTGGACAGATTTGTGTGCATCTTTGGAAGTGGCTTAGTGAGTTGCAGTGAATGGTGAGACATAATGGTATCCCCCGCAATGGCGATGAGTGTGAAAGGAATGGCTTGGTCAGTGTAGGAATGCTTTATGATGTTGGTGTGGGGTGGTGCCAACCTGGCGCATCATGTGGCAGCCAAGGTGTACAGCATCACATGAAGTAAATCTGGCCATGGTGAGGCCATCCCTGGCGTCTCAGGCAGCAATGTGGTCGGATGCTGATGCCCTGTGTCAGTTGATTGCGAAGGTTGGGTTTGTTGTTGGTACTGCTTGTGTGCCCGGTGCTGCTGGTGTGGGGCTAATCGTGGTGGCATTCTGAGGACCAAGGTGAGATAGTTTCAACGGCTCTGATGCTAATGTAATAGATGGCAGGTGAGTGTGAGATGACAGAACCAATCTGTCAACGGTGAGAGAGGTTGTTTCAATGAGGTGACACTGGATCTCTACTGCAACCTACATAAAGCTCAATGTGCCTTCCAAATGCAGTAATCAACAGATTTTGATCTTGGAAAGTGAACAGCTGTGAGATGAGATTTTATAGCACAATTGCAGCTGTTAAGTAAATAAATGAATTTGTGGTCACACAACTCCCGATGTCCTTACCTGACATGATCCCTGAGCAGCGTGAAGCTCATGGACAACCTGGTAAAATGGTAAGTTCAGCTCAAAATTCTTACGGTCATAATGACCTAAATTGCCTCCCCCACCGCAGCGTGTCGGGTCTGTTCAGCGTTGACCCAAGATCTGGGAAAGTAGCGTGGCGGCGGGTTGGCAGCGGGGTCCCAATCCGTTGTCAATCATTTTAAATTTAACAGCTGACCTGCCACCCATCCATCCTCTGAGCACCGGCAAAATTCTGGCCTTAGTGTGCGGTTCCAAGAAACTTGTATTTCACTTTGCTGAATATAGAAATTTCTATAGAAACACCTTTTTGAATGCACTACAAAAACAAACGGCTATCAAAATGAATATCTAAATGTCTACCTCTCTATATGTATCGATTGATGATGACCTTAACTTCCATGGGAGTTCTCCTGAACTAGCACCTCTTATGACGTGTATCCGGGCTGTCCTGATGATTTCCTGCTGAAGTTGTGGAAACTCAGGTATGGCAGATTTACAATGCATTGTGTCCACAACGTGTCTACAGGCAAATTTCTTTCCTTGAAAAAAAACGATAATCATTTGCAAAGTGCATTTCAATAGAAATATGTGTGAATCAGAATAACGGTATTCTCTGATTTTAGAATTTACATTAGAGAAAGAAAGCCAGTGATTAAATAGTGGGTGTATCTAATCTGCAGCCTAAAATTTACAAGTATTTTCTAATCTGAAAAGTTTCCTCACAAAACAACTAATAAACACTGATTGGTAAGACTGTGTTTACTTAGTAATAAATAGACTTTGTGCGCTTAAAGGGTCTTAGCTTCACCTTTTTAGCAGAATAGTGTATTGTCCATGACATTATATAATAATCATGTCCTTATTAAGCATATCATCCAACTTGCTATAAATAACACCACAAGAGAGCTGCTGAAGTATAAATATATGGTAAATCCAGCGCACATTTTTTCAATCACACCTTGGACTTCACGTTATCTATATGCAAATCTATTTCTATTTCATACTTGGCTTCCACTGGCATATTCATCAAACAACCAGAAATTACTGCAGGCAGGCAACATACCAATCATCAGGTAGCAAGAGGAATTAAAATTGCTAATCATGAAGTTCAAAAAAATTCAAATCAAAATTGAACAGCAGCAGCTACCAATGAAGAAAGAAATCGATTCGCTCAAAAATATTTTTTTGAAAACCATTCAACTGCTGCCACAGGAAGCAAAGAGTAGGAGTAAATGGGTACTTTTCAGAATGGCAGGCAGTGACTAGTGGGGTACCGCAAGGTTCTGTGCTGGGGCTCCAGCTGTTTACATTGTACATTAATGATTTAGACGTGTGGATTAAATGTAGTATCTCCAAATTTGCGGATGACACTAAGTTGGGTGGCAGTGTGAGCTGCGAGGAGGATGCTATGAGGCTGCAGAGTGACTTGGATAGGTTAGGTGAGTGGGCAAATTCATGGCAGATGAAGTATAATGTGGATAAATGTAAGGTTATCCACTTTGGTGGTAAAAACAGAGAGACGGACTATTATCTGAATGGTGACAGATTAGGAAAAGGGGAGGTGCAACGAGACCTGGGTGTCATGGTATATCAGTCATTGAAGGCTGGCATGCAGGTACAGCAGGCGGTTAAGAAAGCAAATGGCATGTTGACCTTCATAGCGAGGGGATTTGAGTACAGGGGCAGGGAGGTGTTACTACAGTTGTACAGGGCCTTGGTGAGGCCACACCTGGAATATTGTGTTCAGTTTTGGTCTCCTAACTTGAGGAAGGACATTCTTGCTATTGAGGGAGTGCAGCGAAGGTTCACCAGACTGATTCCCGGGACAGCGGGACTGACATATCAAGAAAGACTGGATCAACTGGACTTGTATTCACTGGCGTTCAGAAGAATGAGAGGAGATCTCATAGAAACGTTTAAAATTCTGACGGGTTTAGACAGATTAGATGCAGAATGTTCCCAATGTTGGGGAAGTCCAGAACCAGGGGTCAAAGTCTAAGGATAAGGTGTAAGCCATTTAGGACCGAGATGAGGAGAAACTTCTTCACCCGGAGAGTGGTGAACCTGTGGAATTCTCTACCACAGAAAATTGTTGAGGCGAATTCACTAAATATCTTCAAAAAGGAGTTAGATGTAGTCCTTACTACTAAGGGGATCAAGGGGTATGGCGAGAAAGCAGGAATGGGGTACTGAAGTTACATGTTCAGCCATGAACTCATTGAATGGCGGTGCAGGCTCATAGGGCCGAATGGCCTACTCCTGCACCTATTTTCTATGTTTCTAGTACCGAAACGGCTCTCATCAAAGTCACAAATTACATCCTTTGTGACTGTAAGGAACGTAAGTTATCCCTCCTCGTATTTCTTGACTTGTCTGCAGTCTTTGACATGGTTGACCGCTCCATCCTTCTTCAATGTCTCTCCACCGTTGTCCAGCTAGGTGGGACTGCATTTGCCTGGTTCCATTCTTATCTATCTAATTGTAGCCGGAGAATCACCTGCATTGGCTTCTCTTCCTGCTCCCACATCATTACCTCTGGTGTCCTCCAAGGATCTATCTTTGGCCGCGTCCTATTTCTCAACTACATGTTGCCCCTTGGCGACATCATCCGAAAACACGACATTAGTTTCCACATGCATGCTGATGAACCCAGCTCGATCTCACCACCATTTCTCTTGAACCTCCACGGTATCTAAATTGGCAGACTGCTTTTCCGATTTCCAGTTCTGGATGAGCATAAATTTTCTCCACTTGAATATTGGGAAGACTGAAGCCATTGATTTTGGTCCCCGCCACAAACTCTGTTCTCTAGCCACTGACTCCATCCCTCTCCCTAACATCTGTCTGAGGCTGAACCACACTGTTCGCAACCTTGGTGTCATAGTTGACCTTGAAATGAACTTCCGACCACATATCCACAGCATAATTAAGACCGCTGATTTCCAACTCCATGACATCGTCCATCTCCGCTCTTGCCCCAGCTCATAGAAACATAGAAAATAGGTGCAGGAGTAGGCCATTCGGCCCTTTGAGCCTGCACCGCCATTCAATGAGTTCATGGCTGAACATGCAACTTCAGTACCCCATTCCTGCTTTCTCGCCATACTCCTTGATCCCCCTAGTAGTAAGGACTACATCTAACTCCTTTTTGAATATATTTAGTGAATTGAATATATCTGCTGCTGAAACCCTCTATCCATGCCTTTGTTATCACTAGACTTGATTATTCCAATGCACTCCTGACTGGCCTCCCACATTCTACCCTACATAAACTTGAGGTAATCCAAAACTCAGCTGCCCGTGATCTAATTCGCACCAAGTCCTATCACCCCTGTGCTTGCTGACCTACATTGACTCCCAGTTAAGCAACGCCTCGATTTCAAAATTCTCATCCTTGTTTTTTCAAATCCCTCCTTGGCCTCGCCCCTCCCTATCTTTGTAATCTCCTTCAGAGATTGTTCCTCTCTGATGTTTCCTCTTTCTTCTCTTCCGTGTTCGTTCGCCGTTCCTTTCCGTGCGTGTGTGCTCTAAGCTGCTTCCAGCTCGTGCATATATATCCATTCCTAGTTGAGTAACTGAGTGTCTCTTTGCAGGCACTGGTTATGCAGGCCTGGAGGGCAGACCAAGCACTGTGGGCATTCTGCATCCAAGGCAAGCCAGGTTAGCTGTGACGGGCTGGCTGTATATATAGGACTCTCTTAGCTGGGTCCTTAAGTGCTCCGGCATTGACTTTTTTGTGGCACTGCTTCTGCTACCCCCTCCGCTTTGGGGCTATGTTGATGTTGATGAGGGATCGGATTAGGCGGTGGTCTGTCCAGCAGTCGTCGGCTCCCGTCATGGCGCAGATGATGCGCACATCCTTGCGATCCCTGGCTCGGATGATGACATAGTCAAGCAGTGACAGTGCCACTCGGTTACTCAATGAGGAAACACCAGGACTGGTTTGATGAGAATGATCAGGAGATCCAAGAACTAATAGATCGCAAGCACAGGGCATTTCTGAGCCTTAAACAACAACCCAATGCGGCAGCAGCAAAACAGCATTACAGACGGCTCAAGGCTGAGGTCCAACAAAAAACCTGGGACCTAAAGAACAGGTGGTGGATGAAGAAAGCACAGGAGATACATCAGCTGACCGACAACCATGATGTGCGAGGATTCTTCATCGCAGTCAAGGCCACCTATGGGCCAAATACCCAAGGCCCCATCCCACTGCTGGCCAAGAATGGGGAAACACTCATCAAGACACCGAGGCAGTCAGGGCCCACTGGAAGGAGCACTTCGAAGATCTCCTCAATTGAGACTCTGCCTTTGAATTGAGTGTTCTTGACTCCATCCCGCAGCATGCTACCCGTCACCACCTCAGTGAGACCCCAACGAGGTAGAAAAAGCCATAAGACAGCTACAAAAACAACAAGGATACGGGTGCGGACGGAATCCCTGCTGACGCATTGAAATATGGCAGAGAGGCACTGCTGGCGTGAATACATAACCTCATCTCTCTCATCTGGAGGGAGGCGAGCAGAGCTGCAGTAATCGTGACCATATTTAAAAAAGGGGACAAGTCTGACTGCGGCAACTACAGAGGAATCTCCCTGCTATCAGCCACTGGGAAAGTCGTCGCTAGAGTCCTCCTAAACCATCTTCTTCCCAGGCCAAGGAGCTCCTCCCGGAGTCATAGTGTGGATTTTGTCCCCTATGGGGCACAACAGACATGATTTTTGCAGCGCGACAGCTACAGGAAAAATGTCGGGAAAGCGCCAGCTCTTATACATGGCCGCCTTCGACCTTACAAAGGCCTTTTGACACTGCGAGGGTCTATGGAGTGTCCTCCTCTGTTTCGGATGCCCCCAAAAATTCGTCACCATCCTCCGCCTGCTCCACGATGATATGCAGGCCGTGATCCTTACCAACGGATCCATCACAGACCCAATCCACGTCCAGACCGGGGTCAAACAGAGCTGCGTCATTGCCCCAACCCTCTTCTCAACCTTTCTCGCCGCCATGCTTCACCTCACAGTCAACAAGCTCCCTGCTGGAGTGGAACTAAACTACAGAACCAGTGGGAACCTGTTCAACCTACGCCATCTCCAGGCCAGATCCAAGACCACCCCAACCTCTGTCGTCGAGCTACAGTACGCAATCGACACCTGCGTCTGCGCACATACAGAGGCTGCACTCCAGGACATAGTCGACATATGTATTGAGGCGTACGAAAGCATGGTCCTTACGCTAAACATCCTTAAGACAAAACCTGTCCTCACCGCACAGCACTGCCCCCCCAGTCATCAAGATCCACGGCTCGGCCCTGGAAACCGTGGACCACTTCCCATATCTCGGAAGCCTCCTATCAACAAGAGCAGGCATCGACGACGAGATTGAACACCACCTCCAGTGCGCCAGTGCAGTCTTCGGTCGCCTGAGGAAAGAGTGTTTGAAGACCAGGCCCTCAAAACTGCCACTTAGATCATGGTCCACAGGGCTGTAGTAATACCTGCCCTCCTGTATGGCTCAGAGACATGGACCATGTATAGTAGACACCTCAAGTTGCTGGAGAAATAGCACCAACGATGCCTCCGCATGATCCTACAAATCCCCTGGCAGGACAGGCGCACCAATATCAGCGTCCTCCTTCAGGCTAACATCCCAGCATTGAAGCACTGACCACACTCGATCAGCTCCGCTGAGCAGGCCACATAGTCCGCATGCGAGACACGAGACTCCCAATGCAAGTGCTCTACTTGGAGCTCCTTCATGGCAAATGAGCCAAAGGTGGGCAGCGGAAACGCTACTAGGACACCCTCAAAGCCTCCCTGATAAAGTGCAACATCCCCACTGACACCTGGGAGTCCCTGGCCCAAGACCGCCCTAAGTGGAGGAAGTGCATCCGGGAGGGCGCTGAGCAGCTCAAGTCTCATCGCCGAGAGCATGCAGAAAACAAGCGCAGGCAGAGGAAAGAGCGTGTGGCAAACCAGTCCCAAATAAATTTGAAGGGATGGAGGAGGCCCTGGTGCTGGTAGCCAGCAACATCTTGCTTATAGCTCGGAGCAGGCTCCCACCTCGGGACCATCGTCTCCCGTATCCATCCAAGCAACGCTTCAGCCGTCACCCTCTCCCCTCCCCCCCCCCCAATGAAGCATCGCCTCAGGACCTCCTCGGCCAGGTGGCTTGGAGTCAGGAGGGGAAGGGGAAGGGGTAGAGGTGGGGAGGAGAAGCGGGAGTGGGAGGGGGGGTTTGGGGGGAGGGTTGGCTTGTACAAAAATACTGATGATTTCAGACTAATGGTCAGTTTAAATATATTTTATTTAACAAAACCTTGCAGCACATTGGCTCAGATAGCTGCACCATTACACGCTGGTGATTCTTTAACATCAAAGGGTATAATCACACTTAACTTCAATCAACGTAAACTTTAACTGTCACCAAGGTGATGCCCACCATTGATGTATGACCTGCACATCCAGCAGTGTGTCAGCCTTGGAAATAACACCAACGTTCTTTCAGACAAAGTGATCATTGATGAGCTCCTGACGTAAGGTACTTGCAGCTATCATGCCACCATGGGCCCTTTCATGCGGTCTAAAGGGGGGCGGGGGCATGGCTTCAGCGTCCGCCTGATTGTCTGGCCTGATGTCAGTGTCCAACTCCTCATCCTCCTCTTCTTTCTGGTGAGAGACTGTCGAACTCATCAGCCAATTCTTGTCCCCTTCTGATAGCCAAGTTGTGTAGCATGGAGCAGACCACCACAAATTGATCTACCTGCTCAGGGTGGTATTGGAGCTCGCCTCCTGAGTGGTCCAGGCATCTGAAGCGTTGCTTCAGCATTCTAATGGTTTTCTCCATGGTATTGCGAGTTGCTCTGTGACTCTCGTTGTGTCGCCTCTCGGTCTCGGTGTGGGTGTCACGCAAGGGGGTCATCAGCCAGGTGGCGAGGCCATTTCCTTTGTCCCCAGACATCCAGCATTGACCTTGTGGCTCATTGTTAACAAGTCAGATACAGTGCTCTCACGCAAGATGTGCACATCATGGCTGCTGCCGGACATTGAGCATTCACAACCAATATAATTTGCTGGTAGTCGACAACCAGCTGGACATTCAGGGAGTGGAATCCCTTGCGGTTCTTGAAAACCTCAGCATCCTGAAAAGGTGCCCGCATCACGATGTGCGTACAGTCTATTGCTCCCTGAACCTTGGGGAAGTTTGGAGCCCTGATCATAGGGAAGCTGATCAAGTCCCTCTTGCGTGCGTACAGGGCTTCAGTGACCTGTCTAATGCAGCGATGTGTGGCATGCTGAGAAAGTCCGCAAATGTCGCCAGCTGTGGCCTGAAAAGAACCCGAGGCATAAAACGACAGTGCCGCGGTGCCTTTGACCTCGACGGACAGTGCAGTTCTGATGGTGCTGGAAGGCTGCAGGTCTGCCCTTATCAGCTGGCATACCTCAGTGATAACATCTTTTTGGAAGTGCAGTCTCCGAAGGCAGGTGGTGTCGGGCAAGTCGAGGTAAGAATGCCTCTCCTTGTACTTGCGGGGGGGAGCGGGGTGTAATGTCTGGTCCTCCTCATCTGTCTGTCACTTCGTACATTGGGCACGTGATGCAGTGCAGCTTTCCTTCGGCGATGTCAAGTCTGCTGCATGTATTTGGTCACCGTGCGTGTGAGAAAGGACAGGCTCCATTGCAGTAGCTCTCTGTTTGCCACTGATTGCACACAAACAAGGAATGTCCCAACAAGCACACCTCTTCAATTCCAATCGGTCACAGTGTGGTCAAGATGTTTTTAGAGATGTTCACATCAACTCCAACGACCTGCAGAGTACATCCGAACTCCGCCGAGGTTGAAGCACAGCAGCATTTTAAAGGATGCGACATGTGATCTACAACATGGCGTCCATAACGCTGTGATTCGTTCCGGTTAGTTCCACTTTTTGTGGGCAGTTTTTTGAGCGAGCGATATTATGGGCGATATGTGTGCAAGGTGGTGAAATTGACGGTGGGTAATCTCCATGGCCGCTAGTTTGGGTAAATATGCTCTTTATGACAAAAAACAGTCGCCGAGCGTTAATATTGAAACTCGGCGATAATTCCATGCGGAAAGTAACGCTGGGCGATATTTTGGGCATTGAATTCGCCCATCCTGCTGAATCCGCCCCAAAAAAGTGGGCGGGCGATATTTTTTCTCGCCGTTAAGCATATGGGGAAAGTAACGCTCGGCGATAAGTTTCCAAAAAATGCCAAAATGGGCGATAGCTGGGCATTATACGTCATTTCAACGGTAAAATGGGCGTTATGTGGGCGTTAAGCAGGCAAAGAAAGTGATGATTCTAGCCCATAGTCTCTGCAGGGAACTGTTTTTCTCCCTCTGGCCAATCAATCCAGGGGCTCCTGATTTAGATTGTATCAATCCCTTTGTCTTGATGCATAATCAGGTCTAGCTCTTGACCGCAGAGATTGTTTTTAAATCGGTGATGAGTCACCACCTGCCCTAGGCTGGCGCCCTTTTCTCCCTCGCCCAGTCAGTCCCAAAAGCTTGGTTTAAACCATTTTTAGTTTGTGGCCTCTTCCTGTGCCTTTTTGTGAAAGTTTGTAAACCTTACAGTCCTAAGCTGTGGAATTCCCTGCCTAAACCGCTCCACCTCTCTACCTCTCTTTTCTCCTCTAAGACGCTCCTTAAAACCTACCTCGTTGGCCTGCCCTCATTTCCCCTTATGTGGCTCGATGTCAAATTTTTTATCTTATAATACTCCCGTGAAGCACCTTGGGATGTTTTACTACATTAAAGGCGCTATATAAATACAAGTTGTTGTTGTTAGCATGTTGAACGCTCATTAGTCAAAAAGCTTAAAACTGGGAATACGGTTTGTAACATACTAATGAAAAAATAAACATCTGCCATCTCGACCTGCAAGACAAGTATAGCTTTAGCACAAAGTGTGTACGCATAGGACAATGATTATGTACAATGCTTACAATGATATCTCCCAGAAGAAATTGGATTTCCCATCTTAAGTTTATGTCGAGCTTGATGGGCCGCAAAAGAAGTGTGTGTAACAGCGAGGACTGCACTGACCATCACCTTCCATCTAATAGCAAAACATTTATTTTTCATCTGTAGCAAGGTGCAATGGGTCTGGGTAGCTACATGGACTTGGTTGGTGATCTTTGTTGAAGTTTGCGGCTGCTTATTCTGGAGGGCGGTACTCAGTTCTAAATAGGTGGTCATCCTATAATCCTTTAATGTACATCCTGTAACAAGACCTCCAACTTCAGCATGAAAGGGAGAAATGTTGCCCATAGATCTCCACTTTGCCACTGTGAATAATTATTTCATTTTTCCGCCTCCACCACAATTATCCCAATTCGCAGCACAATCCCATTTTTATTGGACTCTTTACTAGACTTTTGTAAGCCTGAAAAGCAGCTAGCCAACAATGGCAGTAGTCTAGCAGTGCCTCACGGCACTGCATGCTTCTCACAAAGGTTTGCAAGCACCAGCTACACACATCCTGGGGAATGCAGTTAGTGAGCTGGAGGCAAAACACCATGTGACTCTCGGTGCACAGGTGAGGAGCAGAAAATATCTGATACTGGGATGGCCACATGGCTGTCATCAGTGACCTCATCTACTTTGGGAAATGCAGCAGTGTGGTGACATTGAGCAAGTGTGTCCTGCTGCTGTTCCTACTCTGTAGTTATAAAAGTGCAGGATCAAGCGACTGATGTATCATTATCTGATACATTTGGGCACCACATTGGCAGATACTGCAGATAATACTAACCTGGAAAGAGAAAGTGGCAGAAAATCTGAGGGCAGATGGTGATCTTGAGTGCTATCCTTAGATGCAGGTTAGCTACAGGTCTCTTTGCAGGAAACAGTTCAGCTCTGTAACTGGCCACCCTGATAACCTGAGGCCTGTGAAGGCAGGTCCTGCCGATCTGCGCTGGGTATGTATACCAGGGCCTGCACATGTGGTTGGTGGATTAAAAGCATATGCAAGCAGACCCTATGGCTTGTTGTCCTCTCTGGCATCATGCCTTATTTGATCTTGTACCACTTAACCATGAAAATATGTTTATGGTGCACTTTAAAAGCATCATTAATTTTAAGCTGACTCTGGACTTGCAGATTCTGAGATAAGAAGCTAAAATAGATAATGAACAAAAATAGCACTGAAAGGATACTGAAAAAAATTAAAATAAAAAAATTTACACCAAGAAACATCTTCCCCTTTAAAAGCACCATCGCACCTGGGCCTTCCTATTTTACCCACACTAGATGGTGAACAGATCACACAGCAATATCCCATCCTAAATGGAGAGAAAGTCACACTGTGCCTTATTTAAGTATATGTAACTGATTTGAATATTTAAATGAAGCTGCTGCACATATTGTGTAAAAGCAAAAGACGGCCTAAAATCTTTGCCCAATTTCTCAGCTGTCACACGTCCATTCTACAACAGCTCTACCAGCCATGCAGAACTGTAAATTTGTCCTAGCATAGCATACTTTACTGGTGTTATAAGTCATACTTGGACCAGGTTTTAAGGTATGCTACCAGACTAAAGTCAACACAGTGGAAAAGATTTGTTTTAAATCTTTCATAATATGCCAATTATAATCAATGTGCATAGTGTTCAGAGCTCCATGAAGGCAATGTGTAATACTGGTGCTTACTGCAATAAAAGTAACAAATCCTTACATTAGTACAATGTGTTATTTTGAATGGACAGACTGCACGTGGCTGCAAGTACATTTATTGTGAAGGAAGTAAGTTCTGTGTTACAGCTGGCATAAATCAGGCTGCCATTTTTGACACCAGGAGTCACAAGATATAACTACACCACATACGACTGTTAGTTAAATAAAGGAGGATGAATTTACTTTTATTATGAAGTCCTGAATGACCGAAGGAAGAGCTACTTGGCTTAAACACATATGCTGCGATATTTACGGGTATGGTGCAGGGGTGCGTATTCACGGACGGAAATGCTGAGAATGCAGAGGTCCTGCCAAATTTAACAGCATGATATAATTAGCATTTTTTAAACTCCATTTCCCGCTTCGTAGCTGGACAGATTGAGAGGCTGGCCAGCTGGCAGGCGATCCCCAGCAACTGGAGAAGATCGAGGTATGGTGGGGGGCTCAGAGCACGCAGAGAGGAGGGAGAGGAGAAGATCATGGGAAGGGAGAGATCACAGGGGAGGGAGAGATAGTTGGGTGGGAGGGGAGGGCGGCCGATAGAGGAGAGGGAGACATTGAGGAGCAGAGGGATGCACTCCAATGGAAAAGCACTTACCTACTAGATCTGTCAGCTCTTGCCTTGCTTAGCTGCCGGGTTTCCCGAACCCCAGCAAATCTGGCCCTTTGCATTAAGTTCAAATGGCTTTCAAAATCTGAGGAACGCAGCCTCATATAATAATCATGGAACCGCCTCTCCACAGCGAGTTACTCAGACGCCCTCAAACCTGCCGCGGTTAAACCGGAAATGGCCATATTTGTGTTGGGTTGGGGTCAGGTTTCACATTTCTACTGATTTAACAACCTCACCTCGACCCTTTCCCGCCCATCATGGGAAGGGAGTTAAAATTCATCCCTTGATCACCAAGCAATTTCATCTATTCCACAAGACTGAGATTATAACCTAAAAGTGAATAATCTGGCAAGTGTGAAATGCAGGGGTCTTTTCAGTCAAGCTCCCTGGATAGAACAAGTTGTTTAGAAGCATTGTTCACAACCTCCACTTTAATCGCTGTTTATCATTTTATAATGTTCTTAATTCATCTGAATAAAGTCCTATGTTCATATTCCTCAGCTGCATTGAACTCCAATAAACTATTTGAAGCATCTTTGATGATCTCAGCGATTTTCTCCACTTCCAGTTCTTATGTAGTACAAAGTCATGAACGAAATAGTGTTTTTCATATCTCCATAGATGAGTCACATTCATCCAGCTCCACTGCATCTACACTGATGGTAAAACCATTTTAGAGAAGGACAATAATGAGGTACAGGAGAAAGTTGCATCTTCAGGCAAGGGAAAACAAATATCAACCACTGAAGGCATGCTATCTGGGAGCCGCGATCTATACTCTGAATAGCAGATAAATCCTTCATCTGTCACCAGTTCCGCCACAAGGCATTATCTGGATTACACCAAATAACCCAGAGGGTCTGTAACAACATCGTCAACCGTGTAATATAGATGCTAGCCTTTTGACTATTCCCCACCACTATCCCAGATCCCCCTGGATGAAGACATATGCTTCCTTAATTATCCACTAAAAATGACCCTACCAGTGTGTAGTCTGATAACACTTCAAAGGTACACTGACGTGAATACATTGCATAACATTATGTGATTGCACTGGGGTGTTACCAGAGCAAATTAGCTCGCTTGATAATTTGTTAACAAGATCACAAGATAATTACAAATGAGAAAAGCCATTCAACCCATCTTAATTCAGTCATCGAGAGAAATTATAACATTCCACATTTTAGTATCCAGTTGTTTCAGTGGATGAACTGATAATGTGTAGTGTGATTGGTAAACCTTTGTTAATAAACCAACTAGTTCTTAATAGCAATGTGTTGCTATGAATTCTTAAGCAAAGAACCCATGAAACAAATACGCTACAGTTTCTTAAATGATTCCAGGGTTTTTGCGCCAACTACTCGATCTGGAACTTTATTCCACACTGATCACTCTGTGTGAAGAAGAATTTCCTGCTATCAGTCCTAAAATTACCTTTTACAAGCAGAACTTGTCCTGCTTCCACAGTTTAATTTAAAATAATGTTCTGGGTTAACTTTTACTTTACCTTTAATAACCATGAGGGCGAATTTTGTTAGAGGTTCTCCCAGTGCGCTGTTGTAACTTTGGCAGAAACCCCATTCATGTGATTATGGTGGCAGAGCTGGAGAGGCTCGATGAAATTCACCCTCTTATATAACTCTATAAGATCACTTCTCAGGCGTCTCCTTTCCAGGCTAAAAAGTCCAGGGGGCTGAAATTCAGCTTCTTGAAAAGACCTCTTACCACCGGAAAGCGGCGGACAAGCGGCATAGACGAATGGCCGTCGCCAGCGAAATTGTCCTCTGGGGTTTTTGCAGCGGTGTTCATTTCCGCCCTGCTCCCCCGACTTCTGCCGCGGCATTGTGGATGCAGCCTTAATGACGCAATCAGAGCGTGCACCACTGCCTCTCCACCCCGGAAGCTATATTCACGATAAAAAATGCAACCTGCTGCCTGACAGTGTCGCAGCACTGTGCCGGCCGGCTCAAGACTGCCAGCAGAGGTGAAAGCAGTGTTGGTTGAATCGCTATTTTTTTTTTAGACCAAAATTTTCGGACTTGTGAAAACTTTTGCGGACTTGTGAAAAGTTTCTGACTCGCCCTTTTGACATCGGCAGTGATTACTTGCTCAATCTGCACACCACAGAGGTCTTATAGTGAGGGTTGAGCCTGCAGGTGCAATGGGCTCAATGCTAGCAGGGGAACACCTTGTGCACGGCAGGAGAAGACGGCGCCGTTAGCAACGGGTCCAGAGGCAGCGGGCAAGGGAGGCAGCAGACATGGCTGCCCAACATAGAGAAGAGCCTGGATGGAGATGGCCACAGATCTCAAGGCAGAGAGGTTGGCCAGGAAGGAGCTGGCATGAGGAGGAGGGTCAGGTATGCTAACCTCCCCCCCGCCACCAGATAGTGGACGATGAGGCAGATGCTTGTCAGCAGCAGCCTGCAGAGGCTGAGGAGCATCAAGAGGATGAGGGAGAAGCTAATCAGCTAGCTGCCATAGGAGGGGCCCAGCAGAGAGTTGGGGAAAGAAGGTCCTACCGTGCAAGGATGTACTGACATCAGTTTTCCTTCATGGAGCTCACAGATGAGCAATGTCTGCAAAGGTTCTGATTCAGGAAGGACATCGTCAGGGAGCTGTGCAATCTCCTGTACTCAGATCTGCAGCCTCAGACAAGGGTGAGGACAGCTGAGTGTTGAAACCAAAGTGACCATTGCACTAACTTTTACGCAACTGCCTCTTTCCAGTCTGTAACTGCAGACATATCTAATATCCCTCAGTTCTCTGCCCATCGTTCCATCTGTCAAGTCACAGATGCTCTCTTCAGGAGAAGACTGCAATACATTTCTTTCCCGATGAGCAGGGAGAAGCAGGTGGAGCGACAGACCAAATTTGTGTGGATTGCGGGATTCTCCAGGGTGCAGGGCGCCATTCACTGCACACATGTGGGACTGAGGGTGCCATAAACCCATATTGAGATGTTTATCAACAGAAAGGGATTCCACTCCCTCAACGTCCAGCTGGTGTGCAGCCACGATGCCATCATCCTGCGCCAGAACAGTGTGCCCGCCGTGTTCTCGGGCCAAATCAGGATTATAGATGGCTGTTAGGTGACAAGGGATATCCCCTGTGCACTTGACTGCTGACTCCCCTTCACAAACCCAGGACGGCTGCCGAACATGCATACAACGACTCTCATTCCGCCACCAGGTGCTTTTCCATTGCCATCCCAATGAGTCCTTTCAAACAGCATTGCCCACCATCAAATGATACACCTGCCCAGATATAGAAACACAAAATAAAGATTTATTACATAAATAAAGGTGCAAAAACATACACAAAATCATTTCTCACCCTTGTGCATCTCCTTATAACCCCTCTTACGCAAATCTATTCTACCACTATGCCGCAGTCTCTCCCCTGTGGCTGCCTCATGGGTCTGGGAAGGCTGCTGTGTTTCCTGTGTAGAAGCTATGGATGTCCTTCTAGGATGCCCTCGACCAGCTCTGGCCCTGGAAGGGCTGGCTGGAGGCTGGGCAGCACCCTCCTTGGAGGGTTCAGTCGGCCTTGGCTCGAGCGACTCCATACTTGGAGGCAATGTCGGCGTGACAGGTCTGGGGTCAGGAATGATGTGATCCTCAGAGAGCACATCATCAGGATCCTGGTCTAAGCAGCCTGCGTCACTCCCCGGCATTACCACCGGCGCCACACCAGAAGGTCCCCGTGGCCCGTGGTGGACACAGTCATGAAGACAACACTGAGCTGCCGGGTGGCATTCAGCTGAGACTGCATAAGTGCAGCAACAGTGTCAAAGCCACCAGAGATGACCGCAGTAAGACGTTCCATGGCCTGTTGCCCAGAGTGCATAAGAGCATTCTGAGCTTCCAGGGCAACAGCTATCCTCTCTAAAGCAGCACTAATATGCTCGTTCACTTGCACCTGTGCTGTAACAGCAGCTGCCACATCAGCAACGAGTCGTGGCATCACATCTGGATCCACACAGTCTCTCTGGGAGTCAACCATCACCTGCACACTGGCAGCGATGGGCTCCATGGTGTGCACAGAGCTGTCACCAATGCGGGAGGTGGACTCCTTCACGCTCCTGACCACTTCCAACAGCCTGTCCAGCACCCTTGCCACTGCCCCCAACATCTGGGAATGCATGGCCTCCACCCTTCTTTCATAAGCCCCAACATTGATGGGCTCGTCTGAGTCCTCTTCAGCAGAACTCCCATGCGCACTCGCACCCCGGAGAGATGATACCCGAGGTTCCCTATGCCTGTCACCATGCTGCAGCCTGCTGGGCCCTGGTGCAACACCCAGTGCAGACTCCTCTGCTATGTGTACTAGATCCGACCGCGTACTGCCAGTATCTGAGCTGGCGTGTAGGAAGCAATGACCCAGTGCTGACAGCATTGTCCCCCTCTTCCTCTGCTTCATCTGATATGGCGCCAATAGCTGGAGTGGGCTCCTGGCTCTCATCCAGGCTCCAGCCCCCAATATCCTCCATGGACACCATGGCTGTCATTGCCCTCTTGGCCGTCCTCCAGGCCTTGACTTTCAGTCTCTACTTCATCCTCTCCTGGCCTCAGCTGCCACTGCCTTCAAGGCTGTCGTCCTGCATTGCCCTCCCACTCACATCGCTAGGACCCTCGCCTTGGCTCTCACTCGGCCTCTCATCTGCAAGCATAAATGGCACAAGGGCTACCGTGAGGGGAAGGTAGGGAATTGACTCTTGGAGGCTGCAACTTGCACACTTTCAGAAGGAAAGGCACAGTAGGCGCTGGCGCTTTCAGGGAGAGATAGCATTAAAGGGGGGCCTTCACTTACCCATGCTGCCCATAGCGGGATTGGCAGTACCGGAGGCCACAAGGAAGGCAGCATGTCTGCCCACTAGCGCCTGGACCCTCTCCTCGAAAGATATAAGGATCTGAAGCTCAGCCTCGCCACCACCAGTCCTCCTTTGCTCCATTCAGTTGTGCGCAACCTTGGCCTGCAAAACAAAGGATGGTTGCTGAGTAGCGGTGTCATGAGGCATCAGAAATGAGTGCACAAGTGTGTGTCCCTGGCATGCAGCTGTAACTGCGACATGAAAGGGAGCATCCATTGCGAGAACACACACAGGCCTCAACAATGAAATGCTGCTACAGTGATTATATAGTGAAGGTGAGAAATGAGAGAAGGATGAAGGAGAGGCTCGCAGATGGAAGGTCAGCAGTTGGTGGAACAGGTACTCAATTTCATCAGACGAATGATGCCGTTCATCCTTTGTCAGCATTGGGCGACGGGCCGATCATGAATGGAAGTCCCCTCCACTGCTATCTCTCTCCACGCATTTGTAAACACTTCTCGAGTCAGTGTGCCTGCATCGGGGTACAGGACTCGCCTCCTTCCCTCCACAGCCTGCATGAGTGTCTCTATCTCATTATCTGAGAAACGGGTTGCCCTCCTTGCTACAGGTGCAGCAGCCATAGCCTTCACTGGAAGGCCTTCCCTCCTCAGGGCCCAGCTGCAATCCCTGGCCTTTAAGAAGGAATTTCCTCATTCAAACTCTGCTCCAAGCACCCCACCCACACCGCTGCAAAGTGCCGATTCCCGCTGGACAATACCGCTGGCTGCCATTTTTTTTTAAATCGCTGAATTTCGATTGAATGTGGCGGTAATGGCGGCCAAAAAGCGGTAGGTGCTCCTCGTTTCTGGCGGACCTGAATTTCAACCACCAAGTCTCTCCAGTCTTTCCTTATAACTCAAGACCTAGGACACTGGAGATCAGTCTTATGGCTGTTCCCTACACTGCCTGTAGCACTTGAGTTTCTCTGCTGTTTCTTGAGACCAGAACTGGGCACCGTATTCAGGGTGTAGTCTAAGATATTTGAAGGTATGTTGGGATCATTATTCCATTTCCTTGGCTGAGTTGGCCCCCCACATCCGGAGTACTACCTTATTGAGAATCTTTCCAATGCCTGATTCGTCCAAAACATCATCTGCCTGTACTTTGTAAATGTGTGGAAAAACAACAAGACTACAGTAGAATTTGCTCCAGGGAGGGTTGGGCAGTACTTTCATCTGCCACCCTGAGCCTGACCCCATTTTCCTAGACCGGGGCTGATTATGTATGCAGGACAGCCTACCTGCAAGATCTCAACCACTGCCTATAAACAAAACTCAGTAGTGCTGCAAAGAGAAAACCATCACAGATGCAGAAGAGGATGTATCCTTGATTAAAGGGACTGAAGACATACAAAGCTATTTTTAAAAATTTCAATAAAATGGTTAATTTTATCCCAGAGCAGAATTCGAGTGGGCGGTGGTGGTACAAAACCCATTTGCTGGCCTAACTTTCAGGGTCGGGGTATTTTAACTCCTGGGCCTTATTGAAATGCCACTCCCCACCCAAAACAAGCATAAAGAGGGTGCAGAACTGCTCGAAAAGATACTGAGCAAATTTAAAGGTACTACGCACCAAAAATAAAATTTAGTGGAAACATTGGCTGCCAGCAGGCAAAGATTGGGCAGTCCCTGGCCATCTGCCAGCTTCCATAAATTAGTGGGAGGATATTTCGAGAGGATCTCATGGAGACTAGTCCAGGACAGAAAGGCCGTGACTTTCCTTGGGGCCAAAGGAGCACTCTTACTCCTGCTGACCCCATAATGGAAAGTTTTACCCTTGATGAAGGACCTCTTCTGTCTGCAGATCAGCTGAAGACCTGCTTCCACCTAATGGCAACACAGCAACTGATTTCCCATTCAGACTAGGGTTAAAATAATATCAGAGCTTTATTGATGACTTAGGATCTCAATTAGCATTTATTAATGAGACTCCCCCTGAGTTCAATGGGTGTTTCATCCGCCACCAAAATAAGCACCATTGAAATCAGGAACACGGCAGGAAATGAAGCTGGTCCATTTTAACTGCTTGCCTCCTCTGTTCCCACCCAGTGAGGAGTGTTAACATCTGCCAAAAAGCTTTCCATATGTTGATTGGCTGGGAAGAAGAGGCAGCGGGTCTTAAATAGAGGAAGGAAACCCACTACGAGGCCCTCACTCGCTAAATGGGCATTCAGTGATACTTTCACCGCCATCCCAGTGTATACCACCGGCCCTCTCCCGACAGTCCCTGAGTTTGTCATTGGTATCAGTGTTAGCGAGGGACATTGGGTGGAAATTTGCAAGCAGTGGCACAACCTGGGCTCAGGTAGTTACTTTACTGCGACAGGAAAAGGAGGGAAATCTAGGTCGGCAATGGTAAGAGCGGGAATGCGGTGGTCGGCTGCCAGCAAATTTTCTTTCATTTTCCTCTGCTATTCTGCCCAATTTCAGGCCGTATAGTGGAGGAAAATTTAGCCCTATATAATTTTGGTTCATAAGCCATACTAAACTATAATTATACATCAATATATTATTTTTCTTCAGTGTTTTACTATTGTAAATATTGGGGTAGTTTTACAAATTACACAGAGTTTCATACAAGAGGAGCATATATCAAGAATTTTCACTTTGAGCTCCACACCTGAATTTCCAGTATGTTACTCTATTGTGGGATGGGGGAAAGGCCCAGTTTTTGGCTCATATTGCTCCCATCTACTCTTCTTGCTTCTGATTTCTGGGACCACTTAATGATAAGGTGGCCAAGGTTTGTGGGAAACTAGAAGATTGGGAAAATTTTAAACGACAGCAAAGAATGACTAAGAAAGCAATAAAGAAAGGAAGGATAGATTACGAAAGTAAACTTGCGCAAAACATAAAAACAGATAGTAAAAGCTTTTACCGATATATAAAACGGAAAAGAGTGACTAAAGTAAATGATGGTCCCTTAGAAGATGAGAAGGGGGATTTAATAATGGGAAATGTGGAAATAGCTGAGACCTTAAACAATTATTTTGCTTCGGTCTTCACAGTGGAAGACACAAAACCATGCCAAAAATTGCTGGTCACGGGAATGTGGGAAGGGAGGACCTTGAGACAATCACTATCACTAGGGGGCTAGTGCTGGACAGGCTAATGGATCTCAAGGTAGACAAATCCCCTGGTCCTGATGAAATGCATCCCAGGGTATTAAAAGAGATGGCGGAAGTTATAGCAGATGCATTCGTTATAATCTACCAAAATTCTCTAGACTCTGGGGAGGTACTATCGGATTGGAAAGCAGCTAATGTAACGCCTCTGTTTAAAAAAGAGGGCAGACAAAAGGCAGGTAACTATAGGCCGGTTAGTTTAACATCTGTAGTGGGGAAAATGCTTGAAGCTATCATTAAGGAAGAAATAGCAGGACATCTAGATAGGAATAGTGCAATCAAGCAGACGCAACATGGATTCATGAAGGGGAAATCATGTTTAACTAATTTACTGGAATTCTTTGAGGATATAACGAGCATGATGGTTAGAGATGTACCGATGGATGTGGTGTATTTAGATTTCCAAAAGGCATTCGATAAGGTGCCACACAAAAGGTTACTGCAGAAGATAAAGGTACGCGGAGTCAGAGGAAATGTATTAGCATGGATCGAGAATTGGCTGGCTAACAGAAAGCAGAGAGTCGGGATAAATGGGTCCTTTTCTGGTTGGAAAGCGGTGGTTAGTGGTGTGCCACAGGGATCGGTGCTGGGACCACAACTGTTTACAATATACAAAGATGAACTGGAAGAGGGGACAGAGTGTAGTGTAACAAAATTTGCAGGTGACACAAGGATTAGTGGGAAATCGGGTTGTGTAGAGGACACAAGAGGCTGCAAAGAGATTTAGATAGGTTAAGCGAATGGGCTAAGGTTTGGCAGATGGAATACAATGTCGGAAAATGTGAGGTCATCCACCTTGGAAAAAAAAACAGTAAAAGGGAATATTATTTGAATGGGGAGAAATTACAACATGCTGCGGTGCAGAGGGACCTGGGGGTCCTTGTGCATGAATCCCAAAAAGTTAGTTTGCAGGTGCAGCAGGTAATCAGGAAGGCAAATGGAATGTTGGCCTTCATTGTGAGAGGGATGGAGTACAAAAGCAGGGAGGTCCTGCTGCAACTGTATAAGGTATTGGTAAGGCCGCACCTGGAGTACTACGTGCAGTTTTGGTCACCTTACTTAAGGAAGGATATACTAGCTTTGGAGGGGGTACAGAGACGATTCACTAGGCTGATTCCGGAGATGAGGGGATTACCTTATGATGATAGATTGAGTAGACTGGATCTTTACTTGTTGGAGTTCAGAAGGTTGAGGGGTGATCTTATAGAAACATTTAAAATAATGAAAGGGATCGACAAGATAGAGGCAGAGAGGTTGTTTGCACTGGTTGGGGAGACTAGAACTAGGGGGCACAGCCTCAAAATACGGGGGAGCCAATTTAAAACCGAGTTGAGAAGGAATTTCTTCTCTCAGAGGGTTGTGAATCTATGGAATACTCTGCCCAGGAAAGCAGTTGAGGCTAGCTCATTGAATGTATTCAAATCACAGATCGATAGATTTTTAACCAATAAGGGAATTAAGGGTTATGGGGAGTGGACGGGTAAGTGGAGCTGACGAGCCATGATCTTGTTGAGTGGTGGAACAGGCTCGAGGGGCTAGATGGCCTACTCCTGTTCCTAATTCTTATGTTCTTATAAAAGATGGTAGAATGCCAAAGGTATCAGCAGCAAAGCCCGAATTTGTAAATAGATGTAAAGTACCTATTAGAGGCCTCGTCGCCATCCAATCTAGCCCCAGTGCTTACCTTTGTAGGCCTTGAACTATGCCGGTTGATTGCTCCATCTTCGGGGCTCTTCTGCCGCTTTAAGGTGCCTCGTTACTTCTTCTGGCGGATGCAGCACCACCGGAATTTTGCTCCCTTGCCTCTGGGTGGCGGGAATTCCATCGGAATAGCCTGCCTCTGTAATCACCCCCAACCAAGGAAAATGGGTCAGAGTTTGATGGTCTCGGCACGATGTGCAAAGGTCGCACCCCACCTGAAAAACACTTAATCCCAACCGTTGTAAATAGACTTTCTATTTTCATTGGTTTTATTATTGTGGCATTTGTTTAGTTGCACTATTTTCATGTCTGTGCATTCTGTCAAAAAAGTAAAAATCATTAAAGGTATCCTCTCACTGAACCAGTTGTGTTCAGTCCAAACACACATGGATTAGCAGCCAATAATTCTGGCACTAATAACAACCCCATGCAGTAATTTTCTCTGGTTATTACTTTGGAGGAAGCTCAGAAACATAATCTGACTTTATTAAAAATAAAATCACAAATTATTATGAAATAATCAAATTTATAGAATGTATTTTAGGTCATCTTTCAACATTAACAAATAAACATCAATTAAAACATTTTTGATTTGCGGGTTTTATTAGTTTAAATCAAAGAGCAGAAACTCTAATCGTGATGCCTATGTGTTCATACTGAAGTGCCATGCCAAAAAAGGCATATTGAATCTAATTAATTGTTGCAAATAAATAGTTCCACTTCTATAAAAAGAAAGTCCTTTTCCAATTTAGTTGGAGGAGACTTTCAGATGTTTCTCACCTGAGCAACAAGCAGTTGAAAGTCTGGTGGGGACCTTGTGCACCATTTATCCGCCCGACTCAACTTTTGGGCTGCTCTGTAAATGAGGGCCCAGCACTCCCGCAAAACCAGGCAGGAGGCTGCTTAAATGTGAAAATCGGTATCCAACACCTGTTGTAGGACCCTGATGGCAACTTTCAAAAGAGAAATGGGCAAAGCAAGCCAGTCCCACTGTCTCTGGCATTGAGAGGCTGAACCAAAAGGTAAACTTTAATAAAAAGATTTTTGTGGAGCCAGGAGGAGCAGATGTGTTCCTTCAGGCCCCACAAAAATCTTTTAACCCACTGTAACAACTCCACATTTCCCCTTCATCGGTTACCCTTTCTTTCTTCTTTTTAGGCAGTCCCTCGGAGTCAAGGATGACTTGCTTCCACACTAAAAATGAGTTCTAAGGTGGCTGATGAGTCCAATGCAGGATCTACAGACTTTGTCACAGGTGGGGCAGGTGGTGGTTGAAGGGACGGGTGGGTGGGATGCTTGGTTTGTGGTATGTTCCTTCTGCTGTTTGTGCTTTACTTCCACGTGCTTTGAGGTGCCTATTGAACATTGTCCATGTCTCTGAAGCATAAAAAAGGGTAGGAATCACTATTGTAGATCATGAGCTTGGTGCCAAGATTGAGATCTTGGTCTTCAAACACTTTTTCAGTCAGGCAACCGAAGAAGGTGGTGTTTGGTTTCGTCATTGATGTCTGTGCTCATTGACATGAGGCTCCCAAGGTATGGAAAATGGTCCATGCTGTCCAAGGTTTTGTTGTGGATCTTGATGATCAGGGGGGCAGTACTGTAAGGCGGGGGCAGGTTGGTAAAGAACCTTTGTCTTACGGATGTTTAATGCAAGGCCCAGGCTCTCATACGCTTCAGTGAAGGTGTCAACGATGGTTTGGAGTTCGGCCTCTGAGTGTGCACAAACGCAAGCATCGTCTGCATATTGTAATTCATAATATGGTACTCAACTGGAGGTGATGGAGGTTGAACAATTTCCTGTTTGTCCTATAGATTATCTCCACTCCAGCGGGGAGCTTGTTAGAGGTTAGATGAAACATAGAAACAAAGAAAATAGATGCAGGAGTCGGCCATTCGGCCCTTCGAGCCTGCACTACCGTTCAATAAGATCATGACTGATCATTCCCTCAGTACCCCTTTCCTGATTTCTCTCCATACCTCTTGATCCCTTTAGCCGTAAAGGGCCATATCTAACTCCCTCTTGAATATATCTAACGAACTGGCATCAACAACTCTCTGCGGAAGAGAATTCCACAGATTAATAACTCTCTGAATGAAGAAGTTTCTCCTCATCTTAGTCCTAAATGGCTTACCCCTTATCCTTAGACTGACCCTTACATTGGGAACATTCTTCCTGCATCTAACCTGTCCATTCCCGTCAGAATTTTATATGCTTCTATGAGATCCCCTCTCATTCTTCTAAACTCCAGTGAACACAGGCTCAGTCGATCCAGTCTCTCCTCATATGTCAGTCCTGCCATCCCGGGAATCAGTCTGGTGAACCTTCGCTGCACTCCCTCAATAGCAAGAACGTCCTTCCTCAGATTAGTAGACCAAAACCGAACACAGTATTCCAGGTGAGGCCTCACCAAGACCCTGTACAGCTGCAGCAAGACCTCCCTGCTCCTATACTCAAATCCCCTAGCTATGAAGGTCAACATGCCATTTGCCTTCTTCACCGCCTGCTGCACCTGCATGCCAACCTTCAATGACTGATGTACATGACACCCAGGTCTCGTTGCACCTCCCCTTTTCCTAATCTGCCGCCGTTCAGATAATGAAGCATTGCAGCAAGAAAGATTGAGAAGAGCGTAGGTGCAATGACACAGCCTTGTTTGACCCCCGTCTGCACTTGTATTGGGTCTGTGGTGGATCCGTTGGTAAGGGTCATGGCTTGCATGTCATCGTGAAGCAGGCGGAGAAGCAGATGTGTTCCTTCGGGTCCCACTAAAATCATTCAGCCCACTGTTCTCACCTCCACATTTCCCCCTGACCAACCATCATCGGTTACCCACCCCACGCACTGCCCCCCGCCCTCTAACAGGCCTTAACTGCCAACCAGCTGTGTGCTGTAGCCGGATGATCTTTCACCTCACCAGACCAGCAAGCTACAGTGGGGCGCCCATTTGATGCCACTGTTTGCCAAAAATTTATTAACGAGGCCTGAATGTGAATTGGTTCAAACCTGACTGACTGGGAGGGGCACTGCAGGCACACTGCTGATATGGCACATTTTCAGTGGCCAACACAAAACTGTATAGTTGGGTAGCTTGATCTTGCCCGTGCCTCAGCTCATCCGCTGCTGAAACCCTCATCCATGCCTTTGTTACCTCTAGACTTGACTGTTCCAACACACTCCTAGCTGGCCTCCCACATTCTACCCTAAACTAGAGGTGATCCAAAACTCAGCTGCCCATGTCCTAACTTGCACCAAGTCCCGCTCACCCATCACCTCTGTGCTCGCTGACCTACATTGGCTTCCGGTTAAGCAACGCCTCAATTTCAAAATTCTCATCCTTTTTTTCAAACCCCTCACTATCTCTGAAATATCCTCCAGCCCCACAACCCCCCCAAGATGTCTGCGCTCCTCTGATTCTGCCTTCCTGAGCATCTCTGATTATAATCGCTCAACCATTGATGGTCGTGCCTTCTGTTGCCTAGGCCCCATGTTCGGGAATTCCCTGCCAAACCTCTCCGCTTCTCTACCTCTCTTTCGTCCTTCAAGACGCTCCTTAAAACATACCTCTTTGACCAAGTTTTTGGTCACCTGACCTCATTTCGACTTAACGCGGCTCGGGTCAAATTTTTATTGCATAATACTCCTGTGAAGCGGCTTGGGACCTTTCACTACATTAAAGGTGCTATATAAATACAAGTTGTTGTTATTGTTCTTCCCTCGTTCCTTTCATAAGAGAAGTGGAACTATTAGTAATCTCATTGCTAAAACATGAGACTGTATTTTAGATACCGACTGCTATCAAAGAAACTGCTGCCTGCAAAAGTCCTTATCTTGTGCCATAAGGGAAGGTTCTCGTCCAGAAATCTCTTAAAGGGACAGAAAAATCCCTTATTTCCTTGTGGCTAGGTCACTTATCCATGACATTATAGGGGCTAAATTTGAAAGCCTCTGAAAACGAGAGTGGGTTTTGCGATGTTTGATTAGCCCGCAGGCTGATGTGCCTGATGCAGGCTGGATGTACACCGTGCTGCCTGCTCATCATCATTATCATCATCAAAGGCAGTACCTTGGAATCGAGGAAGACTTGCTTCCATTCCTGAAGTGAGTTCTTTGGTGGCTGAACAGTCCAACATGAGAACCACAGACTCTGTCACAGGTGGGACAGATAGTCGTTGAGGGAAGGGGTGGGTGGGACTGGTTTGCCGCACGCTCTTTCCGCTCCCTGCGCTTGATTTCTGCGTGCTCTCGGTGTTGAGACTTGAGGTGCTCAGCGCCCTCTCGGATGCACTTTCTCCACTTAGGGCGGTCTTTGGCCAGGAACTCCCAGGTGTCAATGGGGATGTCGCACTTTATCAGGGAGGCTTTGAGGGTGCCTTGTAACATTTCCGCTGCCCACCTTTGGTTCGTTTGCCGTGAAGGAGCTCCGCATAGAGCACTTACTTTGGGAGTATCGTGTCTGGCATGCAAACTATGTGGCCTGCCCAGTGGAGCTGATCGAGGGTGGTCAGTGTTTCAATGCTGGGGATGTTGGCCTGGATGAGGACGCTGATGTTGATGCATCTGTCCTCCCAGGGGATTTGTAGGATCTTGCGGAGACATCGTTGGTCATACGTCTCCAGCGACTTGAGGTGTCTACTATACATGGTCCATGCCTCTGAGCCATACAGGAGGGCGGGTATTACTGCAGCCCTGTAGACCATGAGCTTGGTGGTCGATTTGAGGGCCTGATCTTCGAACACTCTTTTCCTCAGGCAGCCCAAGGCTGCACTGGTGCATTGGAGGCGGTGTTGAATCTCCTCGTCAATGTCTGCTTTTGTTGATAAGAGGCTCCCGAGGTATGGGAAATGGTCCACGTTGTCGAGAGCCATGCCGTGGATCTTGATAACTGGGGGGGGGGGCAGTGCTGTGCGGCGAGGACAGGCTGGTGGAGGACCTTTGTCTTGGGGAAGAACTAAACCGCTGTTCAGTGCCTCAGCGCCTCAGCAGGAGGCCCAAGTTCATGCGAGGCTAACACCACTTAATGCTAGCCTGTACTACTTAAAGCTAGACTGCACCTCCAAAAGGGGAGGTGCATTCTGGCTGGAGCAACTGCTAGAAGTAGCTGGGGAAGATAGTGTGAGCAAGAAGAACACTGAATTATGGCGCAATGGGACAGAGAATGTGCTGTAAGTGTTAAGTTCAGAATAACTCCACGAGACTGTGTTGTAAGCTCAAACCATTGTGAACTTGGTCTCTTTAATATAACTCCAAAGTGAGGCAGCTGCATGTTGGGCTGCCTTTTATGCCTGCTTGCTCCAGGGTACACAGGGGACCCATAGGTTTCCCACAGGTGTGTTCCTAGTGGCAAGTCTTACCCATAGGTTAGGTTGACATACGTAACATCACTTCCCCCAAAGTCTTAAGTACGAGTTATTTACAGGTTGAGGCGATCTGGCGCTCTACATTCCTGGGTCGATCGCCTGAGTTGAAGTCCTGGCATGGGTGAGTTGGTCAGATCATTGCTGCATGGCAGCGCGGCTGGTCTGATTGGACTGTCAGGCATAGTGGGTTAATCCTCGTGGTTGACAGCGAGGTCAATTGCTGGTTGGGTGTGTGTTGGTGGATCATAGATGGTAAGGTCTTCTTCAAACTGTTCATGGTTGTCCGTGAATCGCAGTTTGATCTAATCCAGGTGCTTTCTGCACGTTTTCCCAATCAACATTTCACAACAAACACTCTATTCCCCTCCTTGCCAGCAATCCACTTGGAACCGTGACCGTAATTTAGAACAAACACAGAATCATTAACCTCAATGTCACGCGATGCCGCCGCGCGATCGTGGTACACTTTATGCCTGTGCCGCCGGGTTTCTACGTGATCATTGAGATCCGGGTGGACTAAGGAGGGCCTGGTTTTGAGTGCTCTCTTCATTAACAATTCTGCAGGGGGTACCTCGGTGAGCGAGTGGTGGCGCGTCCAGTAGCTGAGCAGGACCCTGGATAACCGGGTCTGCAAGGAGCTGTCTGTTACGCGTTTCAAGCTTTGCTTGATGGTTTGGACTGCCTGTTCTGCTTGGCCATTGGATGCGGGCTTAAATGGGGCAGATCTGACATGCCTAATGCCATTGCGGGTCATGAACTCGTTGAATTCCGAGTTGGTGAAACATGGCCCATTGTCACTGACAAGGACGTCGGGCAAGCCATGGGTGGCGAACATGGCCCTAAGGCTTTCAATGATGGCAGTGGACGTACATGATAACATTATTATACATTCAATACATTTTGAGTAAGTGTCCACTGCTACTAGAAACATCTTCCCTAGAAAGGGGCTAGTGAAATCTATGTGGACCCTGGACCACGGCTTGGAGGGCCATGGCCACAGGTTCAGGGGGGTCTCCCTGGGTGCGTTGCTCAACTGTGAGCAAGTGTTGCATTGGTGTAAGCATGACTCCAATTCCGAGTCAATGCCGGGCTACCAGACATGCGACCTGGCGATAACCTTCATCATGACTATGCCTGGGTGGGTACAGTGTAGGTCGCATATAAACGTTTCCCTGCCTCTTTTGGGCAAGATTATGCAATTTCCCCCATAGGAGACAATCCGATTGGATGGACATTTCATCCTTGGGTCGGTGAAATGGCTTGATTTTATCTTCCATTTCCCCTGGAACCGCCGACCAGCTCCCATTGAGGATGCAGCTTTTTACTAATGATAGCATGGGGTCTTGGCTAGTCCAGGTCCTGATCTGGCGAGCCATGCCCTCGTTCTCGAAAGCATCCATTACCAGAAGCAAGTCTGCGGGTTGCACCATTTCCACCCCGGTGGTGGGCAATGGTAGCCGACTGAGGGCATTAACGCAGTCCTCAGTGCCTGGTCTGTGGCGGATTACATAGCCATACGCAGACAATGTTAGTGCTCATCTCTGGATGCGGGACGAAGCATTGGTGTTGATACCTTAGCTTTCTGAGTGAGGTAAGCGGTTTGTGGTCAGTTTCGAGCTCGAACCGGAGGCCAATTGATATTGGTGCATTTTCTTAACCCCATATACACAAGCCAACGCTTCTTTCTCAACCATACTGTAAGCTCTTTCAACCTTGGATAAACTCCTGGACGCATATGCAGCCGGTTGCAGTTTGCCTGACACATTTGCTTGCTGAAACACACAACTAACCCCGTACGACGACGCATCACATGCTAGTACTAAACGTTTACATGGGTCATACAATACAAGTAACTTATTAGAGCATAGCAGATTTCTGGCCTTATTAAAGGCTGTCTCTTGAGATTTACCCCAAACCAGTCATCACCCTTGGGTAGCAATAAATGCAAGGGTTCCAGCAGTGTGCTCAACCCCGGTAGAAAGTTACCAAAATAGTTGAGGAGTCCCAGGAACGAACGCAGCTCCGTCACATTCTGTGGTCTGGGTGCATTCTTGATGGCCTCCGGCTTGGAATCCGTGGGTCTGATGCTGTCTGCCGCAATCTTTCTCCCCAGAAATTCCACTACTGGTGCCAGGAAAACACACTTGGAGCGTTTCAGCCTGAGTCTCACTCTGTCCAATCGCTTTAGAACCTCTTCTAGGTTATGCAAGTGTTTGGTGGTGTTGCGACCAGTGATCAAGATGTCATCTTGGAACACCACGGTGCATGGAACTGATTTCAGCAGACTCTCCATGTTCCTCTGGAAGATGGCCGCAGCCGAGCGAATCCCAAAGGGGCATCTGTGGTACATGAACAGTCCTTTGTGCGTGTTGATGCACGTCAATTTCTTTGACAGTTCAGCCAGCTCCTGTGCCATGTAAGCAAAGGTTAGGTCTAGCTTGGTGAGCAACTTTCCCCCTGCTAGCATTGCAAATAAGTCCTCTGCTTTGGGTAGTGGGTACTGGTCCTGTAACGAGACTCGATTGATCGTCACCTTGTAGTCCCAGCAAATTCTGACCGTCCCATCGCTTTTTAGCACCGACACGATTGGACTGGCCCACTTGTTGAACTCAACTGGCGATATGATTCTCTCTCGTTGAAGTCTGTCCAGCTCGATTTCAACTTTCTCTCGCGTCATATATGGGACTGCTCGGGCCTTGTGATGAACGGGCCATGCCCCAGGAACAAGATGGATCTGCACTTTGGCACCTGTGAAGTTGCCGATGTCTGGCTCAAATAACGCCGGGAATTTGTTTAGCACCTGAGCGCACGGAGCGTCATCCACCAAAGACAGTGCTTTGATGTTGTCCCAGTTCCACCGGATCTTGCCTAGCCAGCTCCTGCCGAACAGCATTGGGCCATCGCCTGGTACAATCCATAGTGGTAAGTCATGCACCATTCCGTCATACGATACTTTCACTGCCGCACTGCCGATAACAGTTATGAGTTCTTTGGTGTAAGTGAGCAGCGTAGTGTGAATCGGGCTCAGTTTTGGCCTCTGTGCCTTGTTACTCCACAGTTTCTCAAAAGCCTTCCGGTTCATAATTGATTGACTCGCCCCAGTGTCCAATTCCATGGAACCTGGAATGCCGTTAAGTTTAACTTTTAACATTATCGGAGGGCTTTTGGTGGTGAAGGTGTATACCCCATACACTTCCTCTTCGTCCTCAGGTTGAGTTGCCTCTCCTGCTCGTTCAGCATGACCCATGCTGGATCGGTCATCCTCTGCTGACTCTGCCATATGGTGAGTCTGAGGTCGCTTGCACATTCGCTGGAGGTGCCCCATTGTTCCACGGCCCTTGCACACATAATGCTTGAATCGACATTGATGGGCTCTTTGACTGCCCCCGCAGCGCCAGCATGGTGTTAATGGATTCGCATTCACACCCCACAGTGGCCTCTGAGTCACTCTAGGCCTGGCCTCTGCGGTCGTGTGGGCCCTACCATGTACAGTTCTGCCTGCTGAAGGCATTATTTTATGCACAGTACTTGTCGATGAGCTTCGATTCTGTGAAGATATCTGTTTCATGTTGTCGCTCGTGGATATGAAAGCCTGGGCTATCGTGATGGTCTTGCTCAGATCTAAGGATTCGGCAGATGGTAGTTTGCGGAGGATGGCCTCTTGGCCAATTCCGAGCACGAAAAAGTCCCGCAACATTTCCCCCAAAGATCCTGCAAATTCGGACTGTCCCGCAAGGCATCTTAGGTCGGTGACAAAACTCGTCACGTTCTGGCCCTCAGAGCGATTGAGCATGTAAAAGCAATACCTGGCCATTAAGATGTTCTCCTTTGGCTGGAGGTGTTCCCGAGCCAGCGCACACAGCTCTGTGTAAGTCTTGTCCGTTGGTTTGTCTAGGACCAGTAGATTTTTGAGGAGGCCATATACCGGTGACCCACATGCGGTGAGGAAAATCGCCCTGCGCTTGGTCTCTGTCTCAGCTGTGTCCAGCTCGTTTGCCACGAAGTACTGGTCGAGATGCTCAACGAAGGCTTCCTAATCATCGCCCTCAACAAATCTCTCAAGAATACCAATGGCAGCCATTTCCGTGTGAAAGTTCGTGATCTATAACTCGTTGCCAGTTGTTAAGTTCAGAATAACTCCACGAGACTGTATTGTAAGCTCAAACCATTGTGACCTTGCTCTCTTTAATATAACTCCAAACTGATGCAGCAGCATGGTGGGCTGCCTTTTATACCTGCTTGCTACAGGGTACAAAGGTCTCCCACAGGTGTGCCCCCTAGTGGCAAGTCTTACACATAGGTTAGGTTCACATACATAACAGTAAGATTCTCAGATGCTGCACTGGAGGCTTTGGTGGGGGAGATGGACAAGAGGAGAGAGGTCCTCTATCCACAGGGTGCCAGGAGGCACTCCAGACGAACAGAAATAAGACAATGGGAGCATATAGCCCTGGGGGTCAGTGTCAGGAGCCAAGCCCCGAGGACATGAATGTAGTACTGCAAAATGTTCAATGATCTTACACGAGTGGTCAATATCAGTGAATTCATCTTCAAATGCCATATACCAACAATTGCACCACTAGCCTTACACACTGCTCAATGCACCACACCCCCATCACTCATCTACCAACAAACTCTATCAATCACGATTCATACTTAACATTCACAGCTTCACCTCACCTCACCCTCACACACTTCATCCATCTTAGGCAGTCCCTCGAATCGAGGATGACTTGCTTCCACGTCAAAAAATTCACAGGTGTTTCAATGAAGGACCTAAAATTCCAGGTCCGAAATCTTGAAGGGTGAAAGATACCCGTGCTTGGATTTTTTTTTTTAACGTGTAGTGACCATTGCACACCAGCCACCACACGGGTTTGACAGAGCTAGGTCTTGGCCCAGTAGCAAGGATTAACCAAGACAACTGGAGACCAGCTCTGCTGCATGGACCTAATGTGCACACATATCGCAGTGTGGGCTTGCCCGCCCTCGCCTCTTCTGGGCCCCGAACTCACGCCTCTCCTGGGCCCCGATCACGTCCCTCTACAATCTCTCGCCGCTCCATCACCCCGACCTCGCCGTTCCTGCAGTACCTGCCCACGCTCCAATCACCAACCTGGACCTTTTCACTGCTCTTGCTCTCCTGCTCCAGCACATGCTGCTCCCTGGAGTGGTACGCTGCCACACTGCTCCTTCCGCTCCCCGGCCTGCTTCGATGGTGCTCGCAGGCCATGAGCTCGTGCAGATTGCTGGGCTAGGCCGCCACGCTGCTCCTTTCACTCCCCGGCCTGCTCCGATGGTGTTCGCAGGCCAGGGGCTCGTACTGATGCTTAGCACTCACACACTTGGCACTGTGGCTCAGTGGGTAGCACACTTGCCTCTTAAGCAGAAGGTTTTGAGTTCAAGTCCCACACCAGGGACTTGAGCACAAAAAAAAAATCTAGGCTGACACTTGCTGAGGGAGCACTGGAGGTGCCGTCTTTCGGATGAGACGTTAAACCGAGGCCCTGTCTGCTCTCTCAAGGAGACATAAAAGATCCCATGGCACTATTTCAAAGATGAGCAGGGGAGTTATCCCCAGTGTCCTAGCCAATATTTATCCCTCAATCAACATGACAAAAAAACAGATTATCTGGTCATTATTACATTACTGTTTGTGGGAGCTTGCTTGTGCTGCTGCATTTCCTACATTACAACAGTGAGTACACTCCAAAAAATGTATTCATTGTAAAGTGCTTTGAGATGTCCAGTGGTCGTGAAAGGTGCTATATAAATCCAAGTATTTCTTTCTTTTTGCCTCACACCCACATCTCACAGGTTGCACACACTGCCAGCTATTCAGTCATGACAGGCACATCACCCAAACACATTCCACCACACTCAGTGATACACTTCCCGCGCTCTTACAGATCAAGGTGGCTCATACCTAGAGGCAGCAGGGGCTAACCGGCAAGGGAAAGACACACTTGCATGACCTAATGTCCGTGGAGGACTCGGTGCTGGCCATTATTGGAGCAGCTATCGCTGAGCCTGTAGCCAGTAGCGGGGCTTAATCAATCAAAGATGATAGTTTCCTCATACGTAATCCTCCTTCTCACATCCCACTTCCCCCTCATCCCACAATCTCTTCTGATTTACAAGCTGCAGATGGTCTAAACACGCACCTCTTGCTTTAGAAATCATAGAATCATAGAAATTTACAGCACGGAAGGAGGCCATTTCGGCCCATCGTGTCCACGCCGGACGACAAAGTGTTATCCAACCTAATCCCACTTTCCAGCTCTTGATCTGTACTCCTGTAGGTTACAGCACTTCAAGTGCACATCCAAGTACTTTTTAAATGTGGTGAAGGTTTCTTCCTCTATCAACCTTTCAGGCAGTGAGTTCCAGACCCCTAACACCCTCTGGGTGAAGAAATTTCCCCTCAAATCCCCTCCAAACCTCCTACTAATTACTGTAAATCTATGCCCCCTGGTTATTGACCCCTCTGCTAAGGGGCATAGGTCCTTCCTCTCCACTCTATTTAGGCCCCTCTTAATTTTATACACCTCAATATGGTCTCCCCTCAGCCTCCTCTGTTCCAGAGGGCCCGAACTTGGTTGAAGTTCCGCCCACAGGCTGCCAAGATTCCGCCGGAAATAGTTTTTTTTTGCGATTCCTCCAGTCTTGCCCAGGTGCCGCCCGCCGGGAGATTCCTCGTGGAGGTTTTGCCGGCGCTACTTGTTGCCGCCCGCCCATGCCGGAGGCTGAAAATACAGGATTTTCCTCAGGCACCATCGACTAAGATCACCCTGCCACCCGCTAGAAGGACCGCTGGCAAAAAGCTGGTCTGAGCTGGCTGTGAGTCGGGCGGCAGGGAAAATTACTCAGAGTGCTGCAGCGCTTCACATCCCGGGTATCGTGCACATGCTGCAGCATTATCAGTGGCACAGAAATAGTCATGTGATGGACCTTAAGCCGCACAGAAAGAGTTGAGTTATGTAAATCCAGATTACTCTGTTGAAGGGAAGGTGTGGTAGAGGAAGCGGCAATGAGTAGCAAAAGATGGTAAAGGCTCAATGGAGATGCCCTACAAGAGTTTTGACACCATTTCAGGCGGAAGATATTTAGTGACAGATTGTGACTGCGCAGATGGTATGATCTTATGTCAGAGTAAATAGGTGAAAGTTAGAAGATGTAAAACTCTGGCAGGTCGCTGCATGTGATTGTGAGAACAGCATGACATGAGGTATGGAAAACGGAAAAATATATATAATGGACTGCAATGTCACTGATGCACATGTCACCTCCGGGGTGCCACTACGCGATGTTTGCCGTCAGAAAAAGTGAAGTGAAGTGCAAGCCTTAATGTGTGCCCTGCAAGCAGTTCAACTGACTCTCATTGAATAGAAGCTTTCCTGCATTGGTGACCCTTACTTGTCGTGTTGAGATGGCCTGATGGCAGGACCATCACACAGTAAAAACATATGTGGAGGGCAAGATATTCCTCATACACCAGAAGACCCGAGGGAGAGCTTTGTTTTTCTCAGAAGGCACCACACGTTATGTAAAAATGAGACACTGACCAAGAGTGGGTGATCAATGTGAATTTATTGAAAAGTGCAGCATTCCAAAAGTGACAGAACATCATAAAATTAACAAACCTATCACCACCAATACCCACCCCTCTACCAACCAACACCACCTCTCTTCCCCCCCCTCGATGTGAGGCCTAACGTCCTCTTCTTTGCTCCGCCTTCAACATGGCCTGTCGCACCCCTGCCCCTCACCGCCTCTGGTTTGATCAGGAGAGCAGCGTCTTGGCGAGAAGGTAGGGGGCATGATTGAAGGTGCCGGCATTTCCGGCTCCTCGGGATCTGTGTGCCTTGAGGGTGTGGGGGCGGGGGCTTGCACAACCTGCCCAGAAGCTATCGCTTGCCTCATCGCCTCAACAGACTCAGTGTTGTGCTCCACCACACTAATGAGCCGCTCCATGCTGTCAGTATAGTGCTGAGCAAATGTTGCAATGCTGGCAGCTATCCCAGCCATGATCTGCAGCAGATCACGACCGAGGTCAGCGTTCGTCCTCTACAGCTGGACTATCTCCTGAATAGCTGTGAGCCGTCCTGCATCCTCAGGTGATTGTTGGGTTTGTGTGGTTGAATGCGGCATGGTTGGTTTAATGCCACGGCCTCTGTGCCTGCCAGCACTTGTTCCTAGTTCATCCAGTTCAAAGCCCATGTATTCGGAGCCCGGCGCCGAGGCTTTCCGGACAGGTGGCACATATCAGGTGGCTGGTGTCTTCATCTTCCAGCCCCTCGAACGCAATTGGCTCGAACACGGACCCTTCTCCCTCCTCTCCCTCCTGGTCTTCCTGACTCTGGGTGGCGGAGGTAGGTGCGGTGGATATGGGTGATCTTGGGGGGGATGTTGAGGAAGGAGCCACTGTCTTGGGCTGGTGACAACGTTGGGGTGGGAGAAGTTAGGATCACACTCCTCCTTTGTGTGCCAGAGGTGGATGGTGTGCATTGCTCGTTGCTGTCTGACTCACCATCTGCAAGTAGAGGACAACATTCAGTCTATAGCTGGGGGGTGGGGTTGGTCAAGATGACATGTGAGCCGACCAATCTCACATTGTGCCATCAAGGAGTTCCATCGCTACATGGGCACACCAATAATGGCCAACATAGTGTGCGTTAAATTGCTTTTGACTTAAGATTGCATGACCTTTCATGACATGAGCGTCACGCACAGCGAAGTTAGTATAACCTTACCATGCCCTATCATAGGATCTGCATCACCCTTTGTGGTTGCACGGCAGTGGTCATCCACCAATGCCAACGCACGCTCCTCCAGGCTGCTCAACTCTATGACCTATGCTGGGCCCCCTCCCGTGGCAATCAAGCTTGCTGCCTTGGATGTATTTTTCTTCTGCAAAGAAACGTTGCAGCCTTGACCCCTTTTGCTCATGCCCCCCCACACACACTCACACACACAGACACATCTGGCACAGAACCTTTTGGAGTTGTACGGGAGGGCTCCAATAAATGGTTATTCTTGCTGACGCCAACACATCCTTCCAACGTTTCCTACACTGGTCTCCATCTCACGCAATGTTGTCCATTGAGGTCACAGTCTCACCAATCTCCCTCCAAATGCATCTGTTTTGGGGTGGTGGAGACTTTCCATGACCATCCCGGATGAAGTCTTTATACCTGCACTCCACCTCTGATACAAGCTGCTCCAGTTCTTCATCATTAAACCAGGGAGCTCTGGGATTGGTTTTAACAGTCTTCCTTGAAGTGTTTTGTACACTCATTTTAATTCCCTTGACGGATGGCTGCTGATTACTTTGTAGCTCTGTATTCCCAACACTCTCCCCTCTCCAACTGGCAGATGCAAGGGAGTGATCAGCATTTAAGCGCATAAGCAGATATCCCATCAGCCCGAATCGCGTCAACACTGATGTCAGCTGACAAATGAAACTACAAAAAAAACCTCAAGTCTTATAACATGCGCGGTGCATGGCCTCCGAAGTGTTCCGATATTGCCCTCTGGTGCCGCCGCCCACTGATGCCTGCTCCCGCCCGCCGACTCCTGATGCTTGCCGCTATCGCCAACACAACCGTGGCGAAACTCGCTTCCGACTGGCCCCAGTGGCAGCGGGCGGAAAAAAGGTATGTGCCGCACGGGTACCGCTGAGAAATGGGCGAACCTTAGAGTTGACCAAGTTCGGGCCCAAAGCAAACAAACCCAGCCTATCCAATCTTTCCTCATAGCTAAAATTCTCCAGTCCAGGCAACATTCTCGTAAATCTCCTCTGTACCCTCACTAGTACGAACACATCTTTCCTGTAATGTGGTGACCAGAACTGTTCACAGTGCTCTAGCTGTGGCCTAACTAGTGTTGTATATAGTTCAAGCATAACCTCCCAGCTCCTGTATTCTATGCATCGGCTAACAAAGGCAAGTATTCCGTATGCCTTCTTAATCACTTTATCTATCTGGCATGCTACATTCAGGGATCTGTGGACATGCACTCCAAGGTCCCTTTGTTCCTCGACACTTCTCAGTGTCCCGACCATTTAATGTGTATTCCCTTGCTTGTTAGCCTTCCCCAAATGCATTACCTCACACTTCTCCGGATTGAATTCCATTTGCCACTGTTCTGCCCATCTGACAAGTTCATTGATATTTTCCTGCGTCTACAGCTTTCTTTTTCATTGAAAGATATTAGGTTCAAAAAAAGATAAAAGGTGCAATTTAAAAATATATCAGGAAAGCAAAGAGAGAGCATGAAACAATATTGGCAAGTAAAATTAGGGAAAACCCAAAGATGTTTTATAAATACATTAAGAGCAAGAGGATAACTAGAGAAAGAATGGGGCCTATTGGGGACCATAAAGGAAATCTGTGGAGGATGTGGGTATTATTCTTACTTTGCATCTGTTTTCACAAAAGAGAGGGGTGATGTAGACTTTACAACGAGGGAGGAGGATTGTGAAATATTCGACAAGATAAACATAGTAAAAGAGGAAGTATTAAGGGGCTTCACAGCTTTGAAAGTGGACAAATCCCCAGGCCTGAATGAAATGTATCCCAGGCTGTTAAGAGAAGCAAAAGAGGAAGTAGCAGAGGCTCTGACCATCATTTTCCAATCCTCTTTGGCTACAGTTGTGGTGCCAGAGGACTGGAGGACTACTAATATTGTACCTTTGTTTAAAAGGGGGAGAAAGGGATAGACTGAGTAATTACAGTCCAGTCAGCCTAACCTCGGTGGTGGGAAAATTATTGGAAAAACTCCTGAGGGGCAGGATAAATCTTCATTTCGAAAAACATAGATTAATCAAGGACAGTCAGCATGGATTTGTTAAGGGAAGGTCATGTCTGACTAACTTGATGGAATTTTTCGAGGAGGTAACCAGGAGGGTCGATGAAGGCAGTGCGTATGATGTAGTGTATAAGGATTTTCGCAAAGTTTTTGATAAGGTCCCACATAGCAACATAAAAATTTAAAGTGCAGAAGGAGACCATTTCGGCCCATCATGTCAGCACCAGCCGACAAAGAACCACACAGCCCTCGGTCAGCAGCCCTGAAGATTACACATAGACCTATGAACTATGAACAATGGCGGACAGATAAAGATGTCAGACTGGTCATGAAAGTAATAGCCCATGGGATCAAGGGCAAAGTGGCAAGTTGGATTCAAAATTGGCTCGGAGGCAGGAAGCAAAGGGTAATGGTTGATGGGTGTTTTTGTGATGGGAAGACTGTATCCAGTGGGGTTCCACAAGGCTCAGCGCTATATATCAATGACTTGGACTTAAATGTTGGGGGTATGATTAAGAATTTTGCAGATGACACTAAAATTGCTCTTTGGTTGATAATGAAGAAGAAAGCTGCGGACTGCAAGAAGATATCAATGTACTGGTCAGGTGGGCAGAACAATGGCAAATGGAATTCAATCCAGATAAGTGTGAGGTAATTCATTTGGGGAGGTCTAACAAGGCAAGGGAATAAACATTAAATGGTGGGACACTGAGAAGTGTAGAGGAACAACGGGACCTTGGAGTGCAGGTCCATAGATCCCTGAAGGTAACAGGCCAGGTAGATAAGGTGGTAAGAAACATAGAAAATAGGAGCAGTAGTAGGCCATTTAGTCCTCTGAGCCCTCCTTTCAATATGATCATGGCTGATCCTCTATCTCAACACCATATTCCCGCTTTCTCCCCATACCCCTTGATGCCTTTTGTGTCTAGAAATCTACCTATCTCCTTCTTAAATATATTCAGTGACTTAGACTCCACAGCCTTCTGTGGTAGAGAATTCCACAGGTTCACCACCCTCTGAGTGAAGAACTTTCTCCTCATCTCAGTCCTAAATTTCCTACCCCATATCCTGAGACTATGACCCCCTTGTTCTGGACTTCCCAGCCAGGGGAACCATCCTCCAGGCATCCACTCTGTCCAACCCCATCAGAGTTTTATACGTTTCAATGAGATCCCCTTTCATTCTTCTAAATTCTAGTGAATACAGGCCTAGAGACCTATAGACAACTCCCACCAATGTTTTCTGCCCGTTGGTGCTCCCAGACTGATTCTACATCTTGATTTTCTGAGCCAATATCCTTTCTCACTATTGCTCTGATTTCATCCTTTACTAACAATGCCACACCATCCCCTTTTCCTTTTTTTCTGTCCTTCCTAAATATCGAATATCCTTGGATATTCAGTTCCCAATCCTGGTCACCCTGTAACCGTGCCTCCATAATTGTAACTATATCGTATCCTTTTACATCTATTTGCGCTGTTAATTTGTCTACCTTATTACGGATGCTTCTTGCATTCAGATACAGTGCTTTTAGATTTATCTTTTTAACATTATTAGACATCTTACAGCCCTATTTGTCTTATCGCTACTTTTTCTTACCTGGACCCAAAAGATAGCACTCTTTTGTTTGTGTGCTCTGTCCCTTCCTGACATAATCTGGTTATCCTTACACGATCACTTTCCTGCATTGCTTCCTTTACTTTTCCCATTAGCATTCTAGATTTCTCTCCACTGGGACCCTCCTCCCCACCCCACTCCTTATTTAGTTTAAAGCCCTGTCTACCTCCCGAGTTATTCGATTCGCTAGAGCTCTGGTCCCAGCATAGTTCAGGTGTAGTCCGTCCCCATGGAACAGCTCTCTCTTTCCTGAGTATTGGCGCCAGTCCCCACGAATTGATACCACTTCTCCCACACCAACCTCTGAGCCACACATTCATCTCCCTGATTCTATTGACCCTATGCCAATTTCTTCGTGGCTCAGGTAATAATGCAGAGATTATTACCTTTGTGGTTCTGCTTTTCAATTTAGTCCCTAGCTGTTCAAACTCTCTCAGAGAGCCTCTTTCTTAGTCCTACCTATGTCATTGGTACCTATGTGTACCACAACAACTGGATCCTCCCCCTCCCACTCCAAGTTCTTCACCAGCCCGGGGGAGATGTCCTTTAACGTGGCAACACAGCCTTCGGGACCCATGCTCTTGGCTGCAGAGAACCCTATCTATCCCCCTAACTATACTGTCCCCTTCCTCTACAACCACCTTCCTCTTTACTACCCCTACTTGAATGGCTTTCTGCACAACGGTGCCTTGGTCAGTCTGCTCGTTCACCCCGCAGTCTGCACACTTGTTCACAAGGGTTGCAAGAACCTCAAACCTATTGGAAAAGTGCAAGGACTGAGGCTCCTGCAATATTACCTCCTGGATCCCCGTACCTGCCTCACTCACAGTCACACCCTCCTGTCCCTGACCACGTGTCAATTCTAAAGTATTTAATCTAGAGGGTGTGGCTGTCTCCTGGAGCAAAAGGTCCAGGTAACTTTCTCCCTCCCTGATGTCTCGCAATGTCTGCAGCTCGGACTCCAGCTCCTCAACTTTGAGCCGAAGTTCATCGAGCCGCAGACACTTACCACAGATGTAGTCGCCCTGGACTAAAACATCCCAGAAACTCCCAAATATTGCAGCAGCAACACATCTCTTGTTCTACCATTACTTTATTTAATTAATTAGTTTAGTGTTAATCAAAGTATTTACCTTATATAATTGATTAAATTAGTTAAATAAATAAAGGTTAGTTTTTAGAATTTAGTTATATGCTATGTGTTAATTTAAAAGAAAAACTTAGCCTACAATCACTACCAATCACTTACCTACCTTACCTGTCACACTGCAGATTTCTCCTCACCCGGAGCCATGCGATCTCCTGGGAGAGGCAAAAAACCAGATTAAAAACCCAGGCCAATTGGGGAAAAAATCTGGGAAAATTACCCTCTGATCCAACCAGGCGATCAAAACTAGTCCAGGAGATCACACTGGCCGTATTCGATTCCTTCAAGTTGCAGGTCTGCTGCGGCTTTTATCCCTGATTCGAATAACTAGTGGCTAAGAAGGCAGATGGAATATTTGCCTTATTAGTCGAGGCTGCGAATACAAGAGCTAGGAGGCCATGCTTGAACTGTATTAAACACTGGTTAGGCCGCAGCTGGATTAGTGTATGCAGTTCTGGTCACCACATTACAGACT
Organism: Pristiophorus japonicus; assembly: GCF_044704955.1. Taxonomy (NCBI): domain Eukaryota; kingdom Metazoa; phylum Chordata; class Chondrichthyes; family Pristiophoridae; genus Pristiophorus; species Pristiophorus japonicus. The sequence continues at coordinate 289,965,314 of NC_091978.1, forward strand.
TCTGCCACGCAAGCTCAGACTGTTGCCATTGTGGCTGGGCTTACCAGTATTCAAAGGGGCTTACACGGTGTCACAGCAGTCCAACAATCTGTCCTGCAACAGATTACTAGGATTACTGAGGTGCCGTCCCAGGGGAATGGGAGTGGCTCCATGGACCACGAACCTGCTGGCATCTTTCAATGTGACAGCATTCATCCTCCCTGCCACTCCATCAGTGCCCTTGCTGTTGCCTGTCAGCTAGCCAATCCAGACTGCTGCCACCCATGCCGAAATGGTGCAGTCCGAAGGCAGGACTTCTAGAGCTGCTCAAGGGCATCTATCAACACCATCTATAGTCTCATCAATTGAAGGTCAGCAACCTTCCACCAGCCATGGGTCGCATTGCATAGGAGCACTAGGACAGGCAAAGGCACATGAAGACGGGCACTAGGGGAATGCACAAGGGTGATTAGTTTACATTTGTATGCAATACAGCATGATTTAATTTCTAAATTTGGTTTGGAATGTTTATTTTATGTTGTTATTTTTGCATTGTGGCCAAGCGGACGCTGTGATGGTCAGTGACAGAGGGAAGATAAGGTGTGGGACTGTTGGTAAATGTGGAATTAGGGTTGCATTTATTGGTATCGCAGCTGGATGAGTTGTTCACGGACAGCTCAGCCAAAAAGGAGCTGTATGGGTTGTCATGTATGTATGCTTGGGGTTACGAGCCACCAGGTAGCGCCACTGTTGGAGGTCATTGGGCTGTACGCACGTGTGTGTGGCCGAGGTATAAAAGGCAAGCCATCATGTAATGTAATCACTTTGGGCCCTAATAAAGCAGAGCCAGGTTTGTACCTGTGTTAGTTTACAGTATTCAATCTATCGAGTTATTACATACATAACATTTGGCGACGAGGTAACTTCAGAACCTTCGCATGCAAAAATGAGCACAATTGAAATTCTGGAGAGATTCATGGAGGGAGAGGATTGGGCAGATTTTGTAGCTCGCCTGGACCAGTACTTCGTGGTCAACAAAATGGAGGAACCCACTGACGCAATTAGATGCGGGACGGTCTTCCTCACGGTTTGCGGTGCGAAAATCTATGGACTCATAAAGAATCTTCTCTTGTCTGCAAGTCCAATGGACAAGGACTACAATGAATTGTGTGCTCTGGTACATGACCATCTCAAACCAGAAGAAGGCATCATCATCTCACGATATCGATTCTACAAGCATGTTTGTTCTGAGGGCTAGGATGTGTCGGAATTCGTTGCCGACCTAAGACGTCTAGCTGGACCGTGTAAGTTTGAAAACGCTTTGGGAGACATGCTACGGGACTTCTTTGTAATCAGCATCAACCACGAGGTGATCCTGCGTAAGCTACTGGTGGTGGAGACGCTGGATTTGAGCAAGGCCATCACGATTGCCCAGGCATGCATGACAACGAACAAAAACTTAAAGTAGATATCATCGAAAAATCGGAACTCGGCAAGTACTGTAAACAAGATTGTATCATCGTTTGGCAGAGCTGCATATGGCAGGATCTACTCGATTGCAAATGCGAAACCTGTGGCTGCCCAAAGTCCGCCAACATGTTGAGGAACCAACTGGGGGGAGGCCATCTTAGACTGGGTGTTGTGTAATGAGAGAGGATTAATTAGCAATCTCGTTGTACGAGGCCCCTTGGGGAAGAGTGACCATAATATGGTGGAATTCTACATTAGGATGGAGAATGAAACAGTTAATTCAGAGACCATGGTCCAGAACTTAAAGAAGGGTAACTTTGAAGGTATGAGGCGTGAATTGGCTAGGATAGATTGGCGAATGATACTTAAGGGGTTGACAGTGGATGGGCAATGGTAGACATTTAGAGACCGCATGGATGAACTACAACAATTGTACATCCCTGTCTGGCGTAAAAATAAAAAAGGGAAGGTGGCTCAACCGTGGCTATCAAGGGAAATCAGGGATAGTATTAAAGCCAAGGAAGTGGCATACAAATTGGCCAGAAATAGCAGCGAACCCGAGGGCTGGGAGAAATTTAGAACTCAGCAGAGGAGGACAAAGGGTTTGATTAGGGCAGGGAAAATGGAGTACGAAAGGAAGCTTGCAGGGAACATTAAAATGGAATGCAAAAGTTTCTAAAGATATGTAAGGAGAAAAAGGTTAGTAAAGACAAACGTAGGTCCCCTGCAGTTAGAATCAGGGGAAGTCATAACTGGGAACAAAGAAATGACAGACCAATTGAACAAGTACTTTGGTTCAGTATTCACTAAGGAGGACACAAACAACCTTCCAGATATAAAAGGGGTCAGAGGGTCTAATAAGAAGGAGGAACTGGAGGAAATCCTTATTAGTCGGGAAATTGTGTTGGGGAAATTGATGGGATTGAAGGCCGATAAATCCCCAAGGCCTGATGGTCTGCATCCCAGAGTACTTAAGGAGGCGGCCTTGGAAATAGCGGATGCATTGACAGTCATTTTCCAACATTCCATAGACTCTGGATCAGTTCCTATGGAGTGGATGTAACCCCACTTTTTAAAAAAGGAGGGAGAGAGAAAACAGGGAATTATAGACCAGTCAGCCTGACATCGGTAGTGGGTAAAATGATGGAATCAATTATTAAGGATGTCATAGCAGCGCATTTGGAAAGAGGTGACATGATAGGTCCAAGTCAGCATGGATTTGTGAAAGGGAAATCATGCTTGACAAATCTTCTGGAATTTTTTGAGGATGTTTCCAGTAGAGTGGACAAGGGGGAACCAGTTGATGTAGTGTATTTGGACTTTCAGAAGGCTTTTGACAAGGTCCCACATAAGAGATTAATGTGCAAAGTTAAAGCACATGGGATTGGGGGTAGTGTGCTGACGTGGATTGAGAACTGGTTGGCAGACAGGAAACAAAGAGTAGGAGTAAATGGGTACTTTTCAGAATGGCAGGCAGTGACTGGTGGGGTACCGCAAGGTTCTGTGTTGGGACCCCAGCTGTTTCCATTGTACATTAATGATTTAGACGAGGGGATTAAATGTAGTATCTCCAAATTTGCGGATGACACGAAGTTGGGTGGCAGTGTGAGCTGCGAGGAGGATGCTATGAGGCTGCAGAGTGACTTGGATAGGTTAGGTGAGTGGGTAATTGCATGGCAGATGAAGTATAATGTGGATAAATGTGAGGTTATTCACTTTGGTTGTAAAAACAGAGAGACAGACTATTATCTGAATGGTGACAGATTAGGAAAAGGGGAGGTGCAACGAGACCTGGGTGTCATGGTACATCATTCATTGAAGGTTGGCATGCAGGTACAGCAGGCGGTTAAGAAAGCAAATGGCATGTTGGCCTTCAAAGCGAGGGGATTTGAGTACAGGGGCAGGGAGGTGTTACTACAGTTGTACAGGGCCTTGGTGAGGCCACACCTGGAGTATTGTGTACAATTTTAGTCTCCTAACTTGAGGAAGAACATTCTTGCTATTGAGGGAGTGCAGCGAAGGTTCACCAGACTGATTCCCGGGATGACGGGACTGACATATCAAGAAAGACTGGATCAACTGGGCTTGTATTCACTGGAGCTCAGAAGAATGAGAGAAGATCTCATAGAAACGTTTAAAATTCTGACGGGTTTAGACAGGTTAGATGCAGGAAGAATGTTCCCAATGTTGGGGAAGTCCAGAACCAGGGGTCACAGTCTAAGGATAAGGGGTAAGCCATTTAGGACCGAGATGAGGAGAAACTTCTTCACCCAGAGAGTGGTGAACCTGTGGAATTCTCTACCACAGAAAGTTGTTGAGGCCAATTCACTAAATATATTCAAAAAGGAGTTAGATTTAATCCTTACTACTCGGGGGATCAAGGGGTATGGCGAGAAAGCAGGAATGGGGTACTGAAGTTTCATGTTCAGCCATGAACTCATTGAATGGCGGTGCAGGCTCAAAGGGCCGAATGGCCTACTCCTGCACCTATTTTCTATGTTTCTATGTTTCTATGAATCCGATTTCACCATGTTGGCGTTGTGGGGACAATCATTGGCCTCATCAGTATCGGTTTAAACAGTGCATTTATAAAGGCTATTCGAGACTGGGGCATCTCCAGCGCATGTGTCTGCAACTGGGCAAGCGTGCTGCGACACACCACGTGGAGGACAATGACCAGTATAGCGCGGATCTGGACATGCAATCCGAGACACCAGAGGAGGAAGTGTATGGACTGTATTCGTTCCTAACAAAGAGCCAACCAATAATGATTAATGTGAAACTTAACGATGGAATTGGACACAGGTGCGAGTCAATCAATAATGAGCCAGAGGACATTCGACAAACTGTGGGATACTAAGGCTGTGAGGCCTAAGCTGAGTCCAGTCAATGCCAAATTGCGTACGTACACTAAAGAACTCATAATGGTGATTAGCAGTGCAGTAGTCAAGGTGTCGTATGATGGTGCGGTTCATGATTTACCATTATGGATTGTTCCCGGCAATGGTCCAACGCTGCTCGGCAGGAATTGGCTGGAAAAAATCAAATGGAATTGGAACGATATCAAAGCGTTGTCGTCGGAGGATGATACTCCATGTGCTCAAGTGCTGAGCAAATTCCCCTCGCTGTTTGAACCAGGCATCGGCAATTTCACGGGAGCCAAGGTGTAGATCGACGTGGACTCGGATGCAAGACCCGTCCATCATAAAGCTCGGGCTGTTCCGTACATGATGTGGGAGAAGGTCGAAATCAAACTGGACAGGGGTCATATCACCTGTCGAATTTAACGAATGGCCAGCCTCATTATTCCTGTGTTGAAGAGTGATGGCACTGTCAGGATTTGTGGAGACGACAAAGTTACGATCAACCGAGTTTTGAAACAGGATCAATACCCGTTACCGAAGGCTGATGGCCTCTTTGCAATGCTAGCCGGGGGGAAGTCGTTCACTACACTGGATCTGACATCGGCCTACATGACACAGGAGCTGGTCGAGACGTCGAAGAAACTTACATGCATCAACACTCATAAAGGACTGTTTATCTACAACAGGTGTCCTTTTGGAATTCGCTCGGCTGCAACCATATTTCAGAGGAACATGAAGAGTCTACTGAAGTCTGTCCCTAGAACCGTCATGTTCCAAAATGACATCCTGGTCACAGGTTGTGACACTGCCGAACATCTGAACAACCTGGAAGAGGTTCTACATCATCTGGACAAATTGGGACTCAGACTGAAACATTCGAATTAGTCTTCATGGCACCGGAAGTTGAATTCCTGGGGAGGAAAATTGCTGCTGACGGTATCATGCCTACGGACTCAAAAACCATCAAAAATATACCCAAGCCTCAGAATGTGACGGAGCTGCGTTCGTTCCTTGGTCTACTCAACTACTTCGGTAATTTCCTATCTACATTGAGCACTTCATTAGAGCCACTGCACATGTTGCTAAGAAAAAGCGACAACTGAGTTTGGGGTGCGTCTCAAGATAGGGCTTTTGAGAAAGCTACTAACCTGCTTTGCTCTAACAAACTGCTGGTACATTATGATCCATGTAAGTATCTAGTATTGGCCTGTGATGCTTCGTCATGTGGAATTGGTTGCATGCTCCAACAAGCTAATGAGTTGGGTAAACTACAACCTGTTGCGTATGCTTCTAAAAGTTTGTCAAAGGCGGAATGAGCCTACAGCATGGTAGAAAAAGAAGCATTACCCTGTGTGTATGGGGTTAAAAAGATGCATCAGTATCTGGTTGGTCTTCGGTTTGAACTGGAAACAGATCACAAGCCACTCATTTCATTGTTTTCGGAAAACAAAGCTATCAATACCAATGCATCGTCCCGCATCCAGAGGTGGGCGCTGACATTATCTGCCTGTGATTATGTCATTCGCCAGAGACCTAGCACCGAGAATCGTGCCGATGCACCGAGCCGTCTGCCATTGCCCACACCGGAGGTGGAGACGCCACAACCTGCAGACCTACTGTTAGTTATGGATGCTTTTGAAAGTGAAGGAACCCCTGTCACGGCTCAACAAGTTAAGACCTGGACCAGCCAGGACCCGATATTATCGGTTGTGAAACGTTGTGTCCTTAGTGGTGATTGGTCTGCCATACCCAAGCAAATGGGTGATGTGACCAAACCTTACAACCGTCGCGAAGACGATCTATCCATTCAGTCAGATTGTTCACTGTGGGGTAATCGTGTTGTTATGCCTAAGAAAGGCAGAGAGAAATTTGTACATGATCTACATAGCACACATCCCGGTATTGTCATGATGAAAGCCATTGCCAGGTCTCATGAATGGTGGCCTGGAATTGACTCTGATCTGGAATCATGTGTGCATCAGTGCAACACTTGCATGCAGCTTAGTAAAGCACCAGCGGAATCGCCGCTGAGTCTGTGGTCATGGCCATCCAAACCATTGTCCAGGATCCACATCGACTTTGCAGGTCCCTTCCTGGGAAAGATGTTCTTAGTTGTGGTCGATGCATATTCCAAGTGAATAGAGTGTACAATCATGTCATCCGGCACATCCACAGCTACCATTGAAAGCCTTCGTGTCATGTTTGCCAGTCATGGTCTGCTCGACATCGTTGTTAGCGACAACGGACCTTGCTTCACTAATCTGGAGTTTCAAGAGTTCATGAAACTCAATGGTATCAAACATGTGAGGTCAGCACCATTCAAACCCGCATCCAATGGACAAGCAGAGCATGCTGTCCAAGCCATCAAGCAGAGTATGAAATGTGTAACTCAAGGTTCACTGCAGACTCGCTTGTCATGCACATAGCTTAGTGACAGGGCAAGACCCCACACGCTTACCAGGGTCACCCCGTGCTGAACTATTGATGAAGAAGTCTCAAGACCAAGCTTTCTCTTGTCCACCCCGACTTGAACGATCATGTTGAATACAGACGTCAAAGTCAGCAGAGGCATCATGATCGCGCTGCTGTGTCACGCAACATTTCTGTTAACGATCCTGTTTATGTACTAAATTATGGTCAAGGTCCCAAGTGGATCGTCGGTACTGTTACGGCCAAGGAGGGTTACAGAGTGTTTATCGTCAACCTCAAGAATGGGCAAACATACAGGAAACATGTTGATCAGATAAAGCTGTGGCACACGGATGAACCGGAACAATCTGAGGAAGACACAATCAGTGACCAACCAACCTACCCTCAGTCATCAGAGGACTCCGCTGTCATCGATGATTCTGGACTTTCAAACCCTGACATGGTTATTGCCAATCCCATCAGATCAGCTACCCAGCCCCCAGTCAAAACAGACTCAGAACGCTTGCCCAAAGCTGGAGTTGAACTGAGACGATCAACTCGGGAGCAGAAAGCCCCGGACCGTCTCAATTTGTAAAAAGACTGTTACTAATATCTTAAAGGGAGATATTGTCATATATATATGCTTGGGGTTACTAGCCACTAGGTGGCACCACCATCGGAGGTCATCGCATGTGTGTGCGGCCCAGGTATAAAAGGCAAGCCATCATGTAATGTAATCACTTTGGGCCCCAATAAAGCAGAGCCAGGTTTGTACCTGTGTTAGTTGACAGTATTCAGTCTATCGAGTTATTACATACATAAGATGGGTTAACTCCGCCTCCTCCTCCTGCTCCTCCTCCTGCTCCTCAGCTGGTCACCGTACGGCTGTGCCCTCATGATTGCAAGGTTGGGCATCATGCAGCAGACCACCACGAATCTTGACACCCGTTCTGCTGAGTACTGCAGGACTCCTTCAGAGCGGTCCAGGCAGCGGAAGCATAACTTCTGCATGCCAACGTCTGCTTTATCTTATTTTGTGTGGTAGCATGGTGTTATTGTATGCACGCTGCGCTCGTGTGTGTGGGTTGCTTGGCAGAGTCATGGGCCATGTCATCAGTGGATAGCCCTTGTATCCCAGAAGCCACCCTCTGGTTTGTTGTGGTAGCTCAAATGCAGATGAAACAGCAGACTGCCGCAACATGAAGGCAACTTAACTGCTGCCAGAATATTGAGCATTGACCTGCATGATTCACTGCGTATGGTAACACACCAGCTGGATGTTGAGGGAGTGGAATCCCTTTCGGTTCCTGTACGTCTCAGAGGTGACATTCGGTGCCCGCAAAGTGACATGCTTGCAGTCAATGGCACCCTGTACCGTGGGGAAGCCTTGAATCCTCATGAAGCCATGTGCTCGCTTTGCCTGCTGCTCTCTGGCCAGAGAGAAGGAAATGTAGTCAACTCTCTTGGAATGCAGAGCCTCAGTTACCTCCCTTATGCAACAGCGCACAGCAAACTTCGAAATGTTGCAAATATCTCCAGCTCCGGCCTGGAAGGAACCTGAAGCCTGAAGGTTCATGGCCACCATCACCTTTGCAGGCACTGGCAAAGCAGTTCTTGCCCTGCTCTGAGGTTGCAGTTTTGGCTGCAGCAAGAGCCAGATTTCAGTGAGGACGTCCTTGGTGTCGTGCAGATGTCTAACGCACTTTTCCTCGCTGCTGTTTAGCTAAGAGTATTGCTCTCTGAACACCCTGTGAGGATATGACCTCCTGCTGAGCGCCCTTCTCCCTCTCCACCTCTTCTCGCAGCTTGTCCTACGCTGTGTCGCTCCTGCTCATTTTCCAGGTCAAGCTGTAGGTCAAGTAGAAGGCCGACTAATGCACCCATGTCTTGGAGCAAGTGGTCAGTGCAGAATCCTTGAAATCAGGACAAAGTCCTTCAGTACCTGCCATACCACTCTCTGTAGATTTTAGCAACTTGAAATAACTCACCAAACACTTTTACAAACTCAACAACAGCCAATACCAATCAATCAACAATTAACCTGCAAGTTGGTGATGATCCCTTTAAATAGCGCTGGTGAAGGGTCCTTCCTGCTGCTGAAGGCGTGTTCAGCTGTGTGTATTTAAGAAAGGGCGTTATCTGTTAAACTACCTACTCTGCATACTTCCAGCGCATGTTTCCTGCACCTGCACTAATGACCTGCCCAAGGTGGCATCTGACACCACCAATGCCATTTTGGAACCGAATCAGTACCTGTAGCACCTAAACAATGGGTGCTATGGAGCCGCATTTAGCGGGCATAAACTATGGGCTAGACTTTCCACTTCACATCGCCCATCTAAGGCCATCTATGGCCCAAGACGGACCTTTATCGCCCATTTTGACTAAAAAGTGGAAACTAGGCCAGAAATATATCCGGAAAAATAGGCCCCCAAGTTTTGGCTCACTTCGCCGAACTGATTGCCAAAGTGATCGCCGACACAAGGCCCATCCCAACTTTCGTCACATCGCCGGCACAAGACCGGGCTGATGTTAGGCCAAAAACATCGCTGAGAAATAGTTGCTTTTCCCGGGCCTTACAGAAGGGAATGGGCACTACGGGCACCATTTTGAAGATCGGAGGAAAGGGGGAGACATCCAAAACAAACGAGCTAGATAGTTGTGAGTTAGTTATAGAGTTACTTATAGATCTAGCAACTCAGAATTTTAACTAGATTTAAATGTAATGATAGTAGCCTAGTGGATAGGCATTTTTTTGCAAAAAGTTCATTTATAACTAATTATAATTGCACTAAGGCTGGAATAGATAGAGCAGTTTAATAGATTCAATTTCTGCAGTTCATTTAAAGCTATTAAAGCTATTAAAAATAATTTTTGATAATGATGGGGCCTATGCTTTCTGCACCATTACTCATAACTGCCCACAATCTGGTTTCTGAAAGGAACAATCGAAGAGACGGCAGAGAAATGCGTAGACAGAGACAGAGGAGACAGCGGAGGCGAGCGTACATCCAACGAACGTACAAAGAGATGCAATCTTACCTCAATCTGTCTGAAAGCACGTGTCTAAGGAGGCTGCATTTCCGGAAGGAGGTCATCGATGAGATTTGCCAACTCATCAAGGGGGTTCTTCAGCCTTCTAGCACCATCAGAACTACACTGTCCGCTGAGGTGAAGGTTATGGCAGCCCTAGCCTTCTACGCTTCGGGATCTTTTCAGGTTTCAGCTGGCGACATATGTCATATCCCGCAACACGCCACACACTGCTGCATTCAACAGGTGACTGAAGCCCTTTATGCTCACAGGATGGACTTTATAAGCTAACCTATGACTAGGTAGGCACAGACCCGGAGGGCATTGAGTTTCTACAGAATAGCACTTTTCCCCAAGGTGCAGGGAGCAATAGACTGCACGCACATTGCCCTGAAAGCCCCCTTAAAGAATGCGGAAGTGTTTTGTAACAGAAAGGGATTCCACTCCCTAAATGTGCAGCTTGTTGTCGGCCACAACCAAATAATCAAGACAGTAAACGCTACATTTCCTGGCAGCATCCATGATGCGCACATCCTACATGAGAGTGCTATCCCTGACCTGTTTCTCAATCAGCCAGAAGGTCACGGTTGGATGCTTGGGGATAAGGGATATAGTCTTGCCAGTTGGCTGATGACCCCACTGCGTAATCCCGTCACTGAAGCAGAGAAACGTTACAATGAAAGCCACATAGCGACACACAACATCGTCGAAAAGATAATTGGAGTCCTAAAGCAGCACTTCAAGTGCCTGGACCATTCTGGTGGCAGCCTACAGTACTACCCTGACCAGGTCGCTGAGTTTATTGTGGTGTGTTGCATGCTGCATAACCTAGCTATAAGGAGAGGACAACTACTGTCAGGTGGGACTGCAGGAAAGCGATAGCCAGATCCCACGTGTGGTGGCCCGGTATCGATGCAGACTTAGAGTCCTGCGTGCACAAATGTAATACATGTTCACAGTTAAGCAATGCACCCAGAGAGCCGCCACTAAGTTTATGGTCCTGACCTTCCAAACCGCGGTCCAGGGTCCATGTCGACTATGCAGGCCCATTCTTGGGAAAAATGTTCTTACTGGTTGTAGATGTGTACTCCAAATGGATTGAATGCATGATAATGTCGGCAAGCACGTCCGCTTCCACCATTGAAAGCCTATGGGCCATGTTTGCCATGCACGGCCTGCCTGATGTCCTTGTAAGTGACAATGGGCTGTGCTTTACCAATGCCGAGTTTAAGGAGTTCATGACCTGCAATGGGATCAAACATGCCACATCTGCCCCGTTTAAACCAGCATCCAATGGTTAGACAGAACAAGCAGTTCAAACAATCAAGCAGAGCTTGAAAAGGGTAACTGAAGGCTCACTGCAGACTCGCTTATTCCGAGTCCTGCTTAGTTATCGCACAAGACCCCACTCGCTCAGTGGGGTCCCTCCCTCTGAACTGCTCATGAAAAGTGCACTTAAGACAAGGCTCTCGTTAGTACACCCTGATCTACACGAACAGGTAGCGAGCAGGTTGCTTCAACAGAATACATATCATGATCGCGCAAATGTGTCACGCGAAATTGAGATAAATGATCCTGTATTTATGTTAAACTATGGACAAGGTCCCAAGTGGCTTCCTGGCATTGTTTTGCCCAAAGAGGGGAGTAGGGTGTTTGTGGTCAATCTCTCAAATGGACTCAGCTGCAGGAAACACTTGGACCAAACCAACCTCAGATTTATGGACTATCCAGAACAACCCACAATCGACTCCACCTTTTTCGACCCTCCAACACACACACAAGTGGCAACCGACCCAGCGGTTGACCACGAAGCAGAACCCATCACCCGCAGCAGCCCTGCAGGACTCACCACCCTCAGCAGCCCAGCAAGGTCAGCTGCGCAGCAGCCCAGTGAGGGCCCAACAAATGACTCACCAAAACCAGCATTTGCACTGAGATGATCAACCAGTTAAAAGGAAGGCCCCAGATCGACTCACATTGTAAATAGTTACACTATTGACTTTGGAGGGGGGAAATGTTGTTATGTATGTAAACCTGTAAATACCATGTCCAACCACCAGAGGGCTTATCCCCTGGAGTCCCAAGGGACCCCACAATCCCTTGGGAGCACCTGTATGTAAGGAGGCCTCCCAGGCTGGAGAGGCACTCTGAGATCTGTAATAAAGGACTACGGTCACACACTACTTTGAGCTTGCAGTATCCGGTCTGACTCTTTATTCAAGACATAATAGGAATTTACTACTGACTTTCTTTATTTTAAAATCTCATAAGTTTAAATAGTCTACATTCTTCAGTCTGTATCATATAATACTACTCATTTCAGGGTGTATTTCAAAGTAGTAACATGCCTTGCAACTCAGATTGTATTGATAAATGATTTGAGTTTTGTTGTCATCGTTACCTTTAATACAATCCTCAGTTCGCATCATCTAGAATTATAATTTTCACAATTTTATATACACCTTCATGCCATGCTAATGTAGTCAAATTTTTCTTGCCGATAATACTTTAATGATATTTATTATGCCAGGCATGATATAAACATACAGTACCTAAAATGAGAAAATAATATTAGATATAGGATGCATTTTTACAATAACTGGATGAGTAGGATCTCACAAACAGGAAGATTTTTAATTTATGCCAAAAAATCTAAAACTCCTGTTCAGTGTGAAATGATTTCCTACTTAGGAATATCGTATTTTGCAAATTAGCAATACATGCTGAAATGTCCTTTTGAATCATTTTGTGGAGGTTAACAGAAAGCTGTCATTACAAAATCACATGCCTAGTTTTTGACAGTACATGGCCTGAATACCTAATGTAATAATAGCCTTCAGCATCGAAACTAAATGATATACGAATATAATCAACCTTTGTGATGACTATTCAAAAGTAATCCCTTTAGCTTTCATCCATAACAGATATTTTAACAAGACAAAACTATATTAAGAAATTCTCCTAAGACTGCCACTGCATGTGCTTATGAACTCATTACAATGGAACTAATACTCGGGGTTTATTTAGGTGCAGCTGGAATTAAACCTAATTCTTCGGGTAAAAAATGAAAGACAATTTTAAAATCTCGTAGTCTAACTGAACCCACCCAACAGTGGTTACATTTCTGACATTGAAGCCGGGTGATTTTGAATTAGAATCCCAGAACTGCCTACGACTAAAATGTGCATGTTGCCCTTATTGCATCACTTGGTGACTCGGCCACAAGGTTGAGCGCATCACAGAGGTGGAGCACAGAACCTTGAGGATGAAATAGGCCTAGTACAGATAAGAACAGGAACAAGCTAGCATTCCCCACTGACTGACTGCTCGAAGTGATCATGGACAAGTCCAAGGCCGCCTGCCCTACTGTCCTGAACTGAAAGAATGATAATATGATTTTTTTAAAGAATATTTGCAATTTGTTGTTCGTAAAATATGTTTTTTCACACTTAACAGCTTTCATTGCATTGAACAACTCCAAAGCTTTTGGCAGTGTCTCGCACCATATACTTCAAAGCAAGTTACCATCACGCAGCCTCCCAGCAAAACTTAATCTATGGGTCGAGTTTTGTGTTAACAATCGATCTATAGTTGATGGGTTATCCTCAAATTCTTTCTCTATTAACTCAAGGGTTCGCCGATGTTCTTTCCTCTCTCTCTCTGACTTCTTCATATCAGTGATGCCCAATCATCCAACTCCCCCTCCCCACTCTTTTGCTGATGATTCCACTTTGCATTCATAAATAGTTTCAGATTGGACACATTTAGTATTCACATCCTCTCAAAGTGCGAGAGCTAAATCTCTACATCTTGAACTCAAACATGCCTTTAAATGGGACAAAGAAAATCTTGTTTCTTTCAATTCCGCAAAGACCTCTCAGCTATACAAACAGCAAAATACTGCAGTTGCTGAAAATCTGAAATATAAACAGTAAATTCTGGAAATATTCTTCCGATCAGGCAGTATTGTGGAGAGAGAAATAGAGTTAATGGCCCTGATCTTATCTCCGAGGCGTGTTACGTGCAAGGGGTGAAGTTAGGAATGGGAAATCCAGAAGAACAGGTGTCCTAAACATCCTGTAGTCTTTAAATTTTTTCTGTAGGTTTCCCATGGCTATCCTTCAGCTGAGGTAGGTCTGGTGAGGGGAAGGAGAGGGGGAGGGGGGAACAGATGTTGGTTGGGGTGGGTCTGATCGCAGGGGAGGCAAATGGTGGTCAGGGGTCAGATGGTGTTCAGGGGGAGCAGATGGTAGTCAGGGGGTCCGATGGCGGGGTGGTTCGATCGTAGGGGTGGTCCAATGGTGGGTGGGGGAGGCAGACAGATCGCAGTGGGGGAGAACGTTTATTGGTAAGCTTGTTAGACCTGGAGGAAACACTCCTGCTCCCCCTGTCCCACAAGCAGAGCAGTAATGGCACTTACCTCATGGATTCAGCCCTTCTCTCCTCCTTTCACCTGCCGGATTTCCCAAGGCCAGGGAAACTTGGCAGCCTCTGGTTAAAAATAGAATAACAACCTCATTAAAATATTTAAATGATCAACCTACCTTCTGAGAGCAGACTGGTCGCCCGTCCATCATCCCGCGTCCGGTAAAACCGGAAGTGTGTAGGTTCAAGGTGGCTTGGGTTCCTGTTTCAGAATTTTAGCTTTTTAACGTCCCACCTGAACCAAACCCTCCCATTTTTCAGGGTTAAAACTACCCACAATATTTCAGTCCATGACCTATCTCCCATCAGAACTGGAAAAAGTTAGAGATATAACAGGTTTTAAGCTAGTACAAAGGCAGGGAAAGAGGGGAGAGGAGGAAAGAAGGTCTTTGATAGAGTGGAAGGCAGGAGAGAAGAAATGACAAAAGGGATTCTGGTGCATGACAAACCAGGATGGTATAAGGACAAGTAAAGAAACAAAAGATGGGTCTAGAGGAGATATAAATAGCAATAGCAGAATCATTATCAACAACTGCTGTTCAAAAAAGTGAGAGTCATGGTCTTGATCTAAAACTGTTGAAATCACTGTTGAGTCTAGAAAGCTGCAAGGTGCCTGATCGAAAGATGAGATGCTGCTCCTCGAGCTTCTATTGAAAACAGTGTAGGAGGCTAAGGATAGAGAGGTCAGAGTGCGTGTGGGATGGAGAATTAAAATTCACAAGCGACCGGAAGCTCAGGGTCACACTTACGAATTGAACAGAGGTGCTCAGCAAAGCGATCACCCAATCTGCGTTTGGTCTCCCCAATGTAGAGGAGACTGCAGCGAGTGGCGGATATGGCAGAGGATGATCCGTTAAATGTGGATATGGCGGGATGGAAAGTGAGAACAAGGGGAACCTGATCATAGTTCAGGGAGGGAGGAGAAGGGATGAGAGCAGAAGTGCAGGATGTAGGACAGACACGTTCAAGGGTCCTGTCAATCATGTTGGAGGGGAATCCTTGGTTGAAGAAAAAGGAAGACCTATCAGAATCATTTGTGTGGAAGGTGGCATTGTCAGAATAGATGCAATGGAGATAGAAAAACTGGGAGAATGGCATAGAGTCCTTACAGTAAGTGGGGTGGGAGGAAGTGTAGTCAGGATTTAGAGTCAGTGGGCTTATAGTGGATATTGGTTGACAGCCTATCCCCAGAACAATGTGAAGGTGAGAGAAGGGTGGAAATTTGAAGCAAAGTTGATGACATTTTCCAGTTCAGGGTGAGAGCAGGAAGTGATACCGATGCAGTAATCAGTGTACCAGAAAAAGAGGTGAGGGAGGGGACCTGAGTAGGACTGGAACAAAGAATGTTCCAAGTATCTCACAAAAAGACAGATAAAACTAGGGCCCATTCAGGTTCCCATAGTGACACCTTTTATTTGGAGAAAATGAGAGGAGTTGTTCATTATAAGAACAGGTTCAGTCAGACGGAGGAGGATGGTGGTGGATGGGTCTGGTTGGGCCTCTGTTCAAGGAAGAAGCGGAGGGCCTAAAGGCTGCCCTGGTGGATGATGGAGGTGTAGAGCGACTGGACGTCTACTGCGAAAAGGAGATGGTTAGGGCCAGGAAACTGGAAATGGAGGGCATCAGAAGTGTCATGGATGTAGGTTGGAAGAGACTGGACAAGGTGAGAAAAAATATAATTGAGATAGGAAGAAATCAGGTCCGTGGGGAAAGAACAGGCTGAAACAATGGGTCTACCAGGGCAGACCTATTTGTGGATCTTGGGAAGGAGGTAGAAGCAAGCTGTGCTTGTTGATCCTTAGTTCTCTTCATCTGTCAGCATTCTTGGGCTCACTAACACCATGTGCACCTTGTAAATCAGAAGATATTTTGGGATGAGGGGGAAGTGGGATGTGAGAAGGAGGATAATATATGAGGATACCGGCATCCTGTATCTTTTTAGCCCCATCGCTGGCCAAGGGGTCAGCCATGTCCCTGCCAAGAATGGCCAGGACCACCTGATCCAAGGGGGTGAGGTGAAGCTAGGAATGGGAGGTGTGCCTCATGTTTGGTACAGATTGTTGGTAGGTGAGTGATTGGGTGGGGGGTTGTGCAACGAGTGTGTGAGGCTAGTGGTGCAGTTGGTAGGAGACGGCTTTTGAAGATGCATTCACCTGAAATAGCCTTTTCTATCGATATTTGGCTCTCTCCGCATCAGTATTCTGCACCCAGAATACTGACAGGGACAAACCTGCGTTGTAGCAGCAGTAAAGAATCATAGAATCATAGAAATGTACAGCACGGAAGGAGGTCATTTCAGCCCATCGAGTCCGTGCCAGCTGACCAAGAGCTATCCAGCCTAATCTCACTTTTCAGCTCTTGGTCCGAAGCCTTGTAGGTGACGGCACTTTAAGCGCACATCTATGAATCTTTTAAATGTGATGAGGGTTCCTGCCTCGACCACCCTTTCAGGGCAGTGAGTTCCAGACCCCCACCACTCTCTGTAAGTATGAAGACCTACAAAAAAGGTAAGTTAAAGCCTTTATTTTTAATTCTTTTTCAGCAACTTAATAGGTAAGGGTTTTGTGATTTTTTTTTTGTTTTTTGCAATTTCTTTTTGTTGTTTTTCCCCTCTCCCAAGGCCTCTCTTGCAACGTTAATGACCCCGGATTAACTGTTTGCACCGCGAATCCTCATGCAACGCTGATTTTTACCGCTGCACAACTTAAAGGTCGAAAATCAGGCCTACTAACGATAGCGAAGCGAAAACGGTAATTTTGGCATGAAAAAACCGTTTTCGCTGAAAACCGAATTTCTAGCCCATTAAATCACTCTCTCACCTGTGTAGCTTCCATCCTCTCTCTCACAACCTTTCTTCTTTTTCTCTAGTAGCTATGGCCCGTGCTCCTCTCAGTTTTCCTTTCTTATTCCTTCTAAACTCCAAATATACCATCCAATATAATATACTCCTCCCAACATTCCCACTATATTGAAGTCATGACTCATTCTGCAATCTTCAACTCTAACTAATATTTTTACCATTATTGCAAAATAGTGGAATCCCTTTCCACCATCAATCTACAATCACAAAAACCTAGTAGTTTCGTCACAGGGAATAGGGAGAAAAAAAACCTCTGTGCATTATAGCAAGCTCTCATTTAAATGTATGTCGTAGCCAAAAAAATTTTACCAACAAAAAAGAATGAATTGGTCATTCATTTAACTGCTATTTGCGGGATCCTGTTGTGTGCAACGTCTGCTGCACATTCCTACATAACAAGTCATTATGTTTCAAAGTATGCATATCATTGTTTTCTTTCTTTTAGTCACTGGTTTCTGTTAGTCACCCTAATTTATCTCACCTTCTCAATCTTTCACTTATTCAGTCAATGGACAGAAAAATCTACACCTTTAACTTCTTTTCAGTGGTATCCTACATTGTGCACCGCAGGAAACTCTAGAGCAGTCAGCAGGTTTCCTGAACACCAGGATTGCCTACTTTAGCACACCAGGAGATAAATCCATGTCGACATAGGGCAACAGGAGAGGCAACATGTTTCCATAGTGTGGCATCCCCAAAGTACAGGATCTCATCAACTGCACCCGTGTGGCAATTCATACTCTTGTGGAAAACGTATTAGTGTTCCTAAATAGAAAAGGACATTATTCCCCTGAGAAAGATGTTTATTAATGCTTAGTTTTCAGGAAGTGCATGTGATGCCTTCATTCAACAGTGATCTTGAATTCCACCATTGTTTGAAGGAGAAAATTGATTATCATGTTGGTTCCCAGCAGAGTTAACCATGGTTACCTACTCAAACCACGGCTGCTGACTCAGGAATCCTACTTCTATACCCTAAGGAAGCGACATATAATGAATCGAATGAGTGCGTTAGAACATCAATGAGTGCATTAGAGCATCGTAAAACAAACCTCAGAAATGTTTGGGCCACTGAATAATGACTTGCAGTATTTCCCAGAGAGAATGGGTAGAATCATTATCGTTTTCTATATGCTGTACAACATATCAGTGGACAGAGGCATTGCGATATATACAGATGTTGCACCATAAGATGATAGTCCATACTATCTCACCTATCCAGAAACAAACTACAGATCCCTCCATTCCAACTGCCTCTTAAATTATTCCAGACATTTGGTCTCACTCCCCTACCTGGAAATTCATTCCATCCATTGATCACTTTTTATGTAAAGCAGAAATTCCTGATACATGTTTTAAATTTGTCTTTTATAGTTTGAACCTGTGATCCCTTGTCCTACTGTCATGATTTATTTTGAAGTAATGTTGTGAATTTACCTTTTCTATACCACTTTACTCTCTTATATACCTCCACCAAGTTGATAAGATAAAGTTTTTATTCCTTAGTCTTTCCTTATAACTCAACCCTTTGAAAATTTGATCAGTCTTGTAGCTGTTCTCTACAATACCTCTAGAACTTGACGATCTCTCTTGGATCTCAAGAGCTGGATGCAATACTCAACCAAAGTACTATACTCTACTATCCATGCAATCTGATGACAAAGAT
Organism: Pristiophorus japonicus; assembly: GCF_044704955.1. Lineage (NCBI taxonomy): Eukaryota > Metazoa > Chordata > Chondrichthyes > Pristiophoridae > Pristiophorus > Pristiophorus japonicus. Next base: position 289,984,020 of record NC_091978.1, read on the forward strand.
TAACCATGCAAGAACAGGATGATGGTGATCACAAGCCACCTGCAATCGAGCATCCTGACAGGAAACGAGACTGGGTGCACCAGGGTATAACTGACCAGTTCTCCTGAGCCCTGCACTTGGAAACTTCAATTACTAAATGTACTGATAGAACACTCAGACAATCATTTTTGCCAATTATACAAATAATCACTTAGAAATTGCTGTTACTGATGTTAGCAGATGAATGCATAATAGGTTTTATATTCCATTGTCAGCTATTTTGGCAGAGGCATTACCCACTGAGAATAAATTCCTTAATGTCTGCATATAAATGCATTAAGCATTAGTCCATTAATATTATTAACAGTGTATTCTAGTCTAATGATGGGTTTTGCTATTTTACAAATAATATTTTGTGTATTGTTGGATCCTTTCAAACATAATGTGAATAATGGTTTCAGTTATAGAAAGTAATTTCATATGTGTTTATAGCAGATATATAGTAGATGTAAAAGTGCATGTAATGAATGTGATTACTATGAACTGCTCTGTATTCGCCATAATTTTCCAAAGCTTTATAGATTCAGCAAATGTACCTTTGGATTGGAAAATGGCAAATGTCACTATTATTTAAGAAAGGAGGGAGGGAGAAATCGGGAAACTACAGATCTGTCACTTTAGCGTCAATAGTGGGGAAGTTACTGGAATCTATCATCATGGACAGAGTAACTGCCCATTTGAACAAGTATGAGCTGAACATAGAGGCAGCATGTATTTGTGAAGGGTTTGTTATGTCTGACTAATTAATTTAATTTTTTGAGGAGGTCACTAACATGGAGGAAAAGGGAGTGTCGATCGATATTGTCTATATGTACTTCCTGATGACATTGGATAAGGTTCTGCACAAGAGATTATTAATAAAAATTAAAGCACACGGAATTGGGGGTAGCCTTCTGACATGTGTTGGTAATTGGATGGAAGATGAGAGATAGAGTAGAGATAAAGGGAATGTAGTCTGATTGGCGAAATATGACAAGTGGTGTTCCCCAAGGTTCTGCACTGGGGCTTCACCATTTCATCATATATACCAATGACTTGGATGAAGGTATCAAATATATACTTCTTTTCAGATAAAACTAAGTTAGAAGGCACAGTAAGTTGTGTTAGACTGGAGCAGGAATTTATAAAGGGTCATAGACAGATTAAGTGAGTGGGCAAAATAATGGCAGATGGAGTTCAGTGTGGGGAAATATAAGGTCATCCAGTAGTATCCAAGAAAGACAAATCGGAACATTTTCTTGATGGTGAGAGACTAGGAGCTGTAGAGCAGCAAAGGAATTTAGGTGTCCATGTACACAAAGCACTAAGGGCTCTATTTTGCTCTTTGCCAATTTTTGGCACCCAAGAGGATGTACGGCTGATTTCTTTGTGCCTGTTTGTGCCGAAAAAAAATACAATTTTCGTCAAAGTAAAATGTAATTTTGACGCTGCAGTATCCGAAGTTAAATCTGGGGGTGGAGCTTCAAGTGTGTGCCAAAAAGTCAGTGAGCATGCGCCGGGAAAAAAAAACTTTTTCCACGTGACGGGTGTGTCCGCGCATCCACAGTAAACTTCCTGATCTGGATCAGCAACTTGTGAGAACACATTCGGATCGGAGCTGGATCTGGACATTGCAATTTTAGCTGCAAAATATGGATCCAAGGGAAGAGGAAGGAGAAGAAGAAGGGGAAGTGGAAAGGGGAAGGGCCAAGAGATTTCAAGCAGAAGAAATTGAGCCCCTGATAGACATCATTGAGAGGAGATGGGATGTGCTTGAGAACAAAGGAAGAATGGGACAAAAGAAACTGAAAGCTTCTCTACTAGCAAAAAGAAGAGTTCAATGCAGTGGCCATGACCCTGAGAAGTGGCGTGCAGGTCAAAAAGAAGTGGCACAACCTTGGCCAAGCAGTTACTGTAAGTATTTATGCACTGCAATTACATTTGTAAATATGACTAATGTGGGTGTGTGTGTGTGTGTGTGTGTGTGTGTATGTGTGGCCACCTCAGCAGAAGGACCCACTCTTAAAAAGTTCTATTTTCATCTTTGCAGAAGACGGTGTCACTGATGAATTGAGAAAGGTCAAAAACTGGAGGAGGTGTGCCAAGTAAGCTGTAATTAACAGCCGTGGAACAGAGGATCGCTGATATGATTCAATCTCGCAACAGAAGATCAACCATCAATCTGGACGCTGGGCCCAGGTTACTGAGAGAGGGTAAGTCCTGCCGTGTACTCATGTCACCCTGCCCTCTCTGCCCCCTTCCCTGCTGCTAACCAAACATCTGCTCTGTAATGTTTTGCAGATGTTGCGCATCAGGAAGAGACAGAAGCTGAAGCAGAAGATCAGGAAGCCATCAGTCCAGATATTCTTCATCTAGTTCAGGATAACGATGAGCTGGACAATGAAGGGCAGCAGGAAGACCCCAATGATGACATGGTCACATTGCAACTGGAGTGGGTGAACCCCCTGAGGATGCCAAGCCCTTTTCTGAGCGATACAACTGACGCGACATTTCATGGGGTAGAGACTGAGGCTGCGGGTCCCAGTGGGTTGCAGCAAGCCACACCGAGGAGGGTGGAAAGGAAAGCTCAACCTGAAATGCAGGATTCAAGGGACGTAGGACAGATCATGGGAATGAGTAGGGAGAGCATTGAGCTAACCAGATCGCTCCTAGCCACCATGGGTAGGGTGAGGGTAGAATCAGCAGGACTGTCAGTAGAAGTAGCAACACTGTGCATAGGAGCAGTGTCGGGACAGATGAGAGAGGGGATGTCGGAGATGATGGAGGGGATGTCGGAGATGAGGGAGGGGATGTCGGAGATTAGGGAGGGAATGTCGGAGATTAGGGAGGGAATGTCGGAGGCAGCTGGTGCAGTGTCCGTACAGAACAGGGAAGGAATGTCGGAGGCAGCTGGTGCAGTGTTGGTACAGATTAGGGAGGGAATGTCGGAGATAGCTGCTGCAATAAGTGGACACACCCAGGCTGTCATTGCCCAACAGCAATTGGCAGTATCAACTGCTGACACTCACTTTCCAAAGTCAGGTAGTGTGCCAGGAGTTTATCCACAGGCTGAAGAAGAGTCTGACGATGAACCTGGGCCTTTCACAGTGCTGTCTGCTAGGTCTGTCCCTGTCCAACCCCACCAACAACAAATGCGCTTCCGCACAGAAAGCAGAAAAAACCTTGGAGTCATGGTGAGGAAGCAGAAGTCTGAGACAACGAGCATGGGTAGGAGTAGAGGCAGCAAGAGGGGCGCACACTGCTAAGGTCTTTGAATAAGGGGGAGGAGAGATGGCTGCAGCTAGAGTTTGTTTGTTGCTGCTACTTGTTGTTTACGTCATTGAAAAGTTTAAAGTTTGATACAATTTTTTTAATTAAAGTTTAGTAAAACTGTACAAATGTTTAATAAACCTAATTACTTTTCAAATTTAAGCAGAATCCTGCACATTATTTTCTGAATTAAAGCAATATAAACCAACACATTACGTACATATGTTGTACATTATTTTTTCACACTAACAGGTGCAAAGAGTCAACACTGTCCGTCTGTTTAGCCTTCAGACACCAAAGCGATCACGGATTAGCTGCTGACGCAAGTCTCTAGCTATGGCTATAGGTGCACGAGGCCGCCTCCTCCACCTTCATCCTGCGGGTTGAGGTGGTGGCATGGGTTCGTCGTTGACATCATCCTCCTGCTGCTGGTCCTCCTCATCTTCCTGCTGCTACTCCTCCTCCTCCTCTATCTCGTTGTCAGCCTCCTTGTCCTCCTCTTCCTCCCCCGCCCCGCATACCCTCCCCCCCCCCCGTTCTCCCCTCAGGAGGATCTTCAATGTCCAGGGCCTGGACCCTCAGGATGGCCAAGTTGTGCAGCATGCAGCACATGACAGTGAACTGACTGACCTGGTAAGGTGCATATTGCAGGTAGCCTCCAGAGTGGTCCAGGCATCAATATGCCAATTGTCCACTCTATGATGCTCCGTGTTGTTATGTGCGACAAGTTGTACCGACGCTCTGGCTCAGTGCGGGGATTGCGTAGAGGGTCATAAGCTAGGTGGTGAGCCCATAGCATTTGTCCCCGAGAAACCAGCTCTGCCCTTCTGGCAGCTCCTGAAACTTGGTAGATATAATGCTCTCGCATAGGATGAAAGCATCATGGATGCTACCTGGATATTTAGCATCAACTGCCATGATCCGATGCAGATTGTCGCAGACGAGCTGCACATTTAGGGAATGGAACCCTTTCCTGTTCCGATAAACTTTGCAGTCGTCAAAAGGTGCTCTCAAGGTGATGTGGGTACAGTCGATCACACCCTGTATCTTTGGGAAGCCAGCAATTCTGGAGAACCCCCACAGACCTGTCTCGCATTGCCTGTGTGGTCATAGGGAAATTGATGAACTGGTCCCTTTTGGCATACAGTGCAGCAGTCACCTGTCAAATGCAGCAATGTGTGGCATGCAGCAAGATGCAGCATATGTCCCCAGTTGCTGCTTGAAATGAGCCAGAAGCATAGAAGGCAAGTGCTACAGTGACCTTCACTTCCACAGGTAAAGCAGTCCTCCTGGCTATATGGCTGACCTGACTAGCTGGCAGATCTCGGTGATGACCTCCTTTCTAAATCGCAACCTGTGAATGCAGTCTGCCTCACTCAGGTGTAGGTTTAAGCGCCTGTCCCTGTAGATTCGATCAGGGCATGGCCTCCTCCCCAATAATGCCTGAGCGATCTGGTTTGTGCGACGACAGCGCCGTGGTATTATCCGTCGCCTCCAAATGCCATGCATGTAAACCAATCTTACCACGTGAGGCATAATAAGATTTGCACCCATAATTCTTATTCTTAACTTTGTTATTCTTGTTATTGTGAGACTTACTGAAGCACAACACACACACATCTTTGCTGGGTGATGCCCTAGCAGAACAGACCACACCCTGGTGTGCGCTCATGTGCAACACTAAGCTCTGTCTCTATGGAGATGCGATGCAGAGATTTATGGCACTTTAATTATAGCTTGTCCCGAAATGCCTATGTTTGCTGCTGTGTTGTGCCATCTCCGATGCACAGTTCAGAGTGCATACCGGCAGTATCGCTCCCTCGGCCGGACAGAAACACAGGAGCTTAGCACTTGGATTCCACCCGCAGCCCCCCCAATCCGCCCCACGGCTTCTTTCCAAGCTGAGTCCGAGGCGGAGGCGGAGGGGCTGGTAATCAAGCGACAAGCTCCTGTGCTTGTGTCCGGCCGAGGAAGCGATCCTTCAGCCAGTCAGCACTCCTCCGACCCATGCCTGGAGCCCCGTCAAGAGAGATTTGGTGGTGGGGGCAGGGGGGGGGGAGGTGGAATCCAAGTGCAGAGCTCTTGTGCTTGTGTCCGGCCGAGGGAATGATCCTTCGGTCGGCCGGCACTCCTCCGACCCGTGCCTGGAGCCCTTTGAGCAAGTTTCAGTGGTGTGGTGGGGCGGAATCACAATTTGCCCGTTCTCAAAAACATTCTGTGGGAAAAATGAACTTTCCGAGTTATTTTCCGAGTTCCCTCTGCAAAAATCATCATGAATTTGTGTTTTAAATTGTCTTCGTCCCTAAGTCCAAAAACTCAGAAATATACTCAGCGCCGATTTCCTTAAGTAAACATAGGGTTTTTCTGATCGGTACTTAAGGCCACTGTCTGCTGCCCTGAAAAAAGACGTTGTCGGTGGAAATCAGTTAAAGGGCCAATATCGGCACGGAAATCAGTTTTTCAACCAGACCTGCACCAAAACATCTTGCATACAGAAAACTGCTGCTGACAGTCGCCACCAGCGTACAGACTTTAAGCAAAATTGCAAAATCATGATAGCTCCAAAAAAAACAGCGGATGCCAAAAAACAGCGCCCAATGGTGGCGAAAATAGAGCCCTAAAAGCTAGTGCACAGTCACAAAAAGTAATCAAAAAAAGCAAATGGAATGTTGGCCTTTATTTCAAGGGGAATGGAATTCAAAAGTGAGAAAGGTTTACTTCAGTTGTACAGAGCCTTGGTCAGAACCCATCTGGAGTACTGCATTCAGTTTTGGATTCTGCACCTCAGGAGAGATATATTGGTCATAGATGGGGTACAGTGCAGATTGACCAGAATGATACCGGGTCTTAAATGGTAAAATTAGGAGGACAGGTTGCATAAACTTGGTTTGTATTCCATTGAGTTTAGAAGGTTGAAGGGTGATCTAATGGAGGTGTTTAAAATGATAAACGGATTCAATAGAGCAGATACAGTGAAACTGTTTCCTCTGGTAGGGGAATCCAAAATAAGGAGTCACAATCTTAAAATTAGAGCTAGGTCATTCAGGAGTGAAATCAGGAAGCACTTCTTCACAAAATGGGTAGTGGTATTTCTGAAACATTCTCCTAAAAAGCTGTTGAGTCTAGGTTAATTGAAATTTTCCAGACTGAGATTGATATATTTTTGTGAGGTAAGGGGATCAAGGGATATGGAGCAAAGACAAATAAATTAAGTTGACATTCAGATCAGCTGCTTTCTAATTGAATGGATGGACAGGCTTGAGGGGGGCACTTGTATAATTTCTGTTTTTAGTGCCCCTCCTCCCAAAAAAAGGGGCACTGGAAAAACATCTATTTTGGAGTGTGAGCCCCCCCCCCCTCACCCTTGCAGGGGGCATTTGTTTAAAGTGCACAACTAGGACAGGCTTGAGGGGCTGAATGGCCTACATCTGTTTCTATGTAATGGGAGCCTTCATGAGAACTGCTTGTTTTATGCTTTTCCTCTGCATCACTGAAATAATTTGTTGCTCAATATCAGACCACAGGGCAGAAAAAACTTCCTTCAAAACATTGTATAACTCAGTGGTAAACTCCACCACAGAACCAATGCCAACTTTCCTGGTGTTTTGCAAGGAGACAAGTGACTTATTTACACTACCAGCTCAGGCAGCATCCTCATTCTCAAAGCTGAGCTCATGAGTTCAGAATCCGAAAGAGCAGTCTCTTCCTTCATTAACCACCAACTCTGACCTTTCCTTATTCGCGATATGTCTCGCCATCTTTTAACTCACCAATATTATCTAAAATGGGTATCTCTGAGCTGATGCTTACAGTCAATCATGTATTTCTCCATGGGCATGTGCATTCTATGAAAAAAAATAATGACACGTTGTGTCGGTTTGAAGTATTGGTGGAATATTGGGAGATAAATGTATTTATACCCATTGTCTGCCACATACCTGCACGCACCAGAAGAAGCTGGCTCTCAGGATCACTCAGCCTACATCCAGCCTAATCAACGGTCCTCAAAGACACCAGCAAAAAGGTTTTTTTGTATGCTTGCCTTAATGTGGAGCTGGGATGGTCAGTAACAGAGAGAAGATAAGGTGAGGTGTGGGACTAACGTTGAATGGGGAATGGGGTTGTGTTCATTAGATTCGCAGCCGGATGATTCGATCCTGGATCTCCCGGCCAGAAAGGGGCTGTCTGGGTTGCCTCCTTCCCACTTTCGCCTTCTCTTCCGATGCCTCCTCTTCTACCTCCTCCTCTTTCTCATCCTCCTCTTTCAACTCCTCCTTTTTCTCCTCCTCCTGCTCCTGAGCTGGTGACCATATCCCTGGTGTCCTCATGATGACCAGGTTATGGAGATTACAGCAGACCATAATGAATCAGGACACACGCTCCGGTGAGTACTGTAGGGCTCTTCTAGAGTGGTCTAGGCAGCAGAACCGTTATTTGAGAACACCAATGGTCTGCTCTATGACGTTTCGTGTGGCAGCATGGCTTTCGTTGTACGCATGCTGCCCACATGTGGTTGGGTAGCGGAGTGAAGTCATGAGCCAGGTGGTTAAAGGATAGCCCTTGTCACCCAGTAGCCACCCTCTGATTTGTCTTGGTGGCTTAAAGACGGCCGGAACAGCGAACTGGCACAGAATAAAAGCATCATGACTGCTGCCAGGATATTGGGCATTCGCCATCATGATGTGCTAGGCATGATCGCACATTCAGCAAGTGGTATCCTTCGCAGTTGCGTTACATCTCAGCATTTATATATGTTGCCCACAAAGCCACATGTGTGCAGTCAATGGTGCCCTGCACCATGGAGAAATCCACTATTCTGGGAGGTGTTAGAGATGTTGCTTGATCCCGCCTTGGAGGATCCTTACACAAGGAAATTCAGGGCCACAGTCTCCTTCACAGCCACTGGCAGTGCTGACCTTGCCATGGAGAGAGGCTGCAGATCTGGTTACAAGAGATGGCAGAGTTCTGTGAGCACCTCCTTCATAAATGCAAACATCTCTGACACTCCTCCTGGCTCGGGTTGAGGTCAGAGAATTGCTCTCGGAAGACCCTAGATGGGTAAGGCCTTCTCCTCCTCCCTCTGCGAGCAGCCTCTGCGCCATTTCCCTGTCATGCTTCAGGCCAAGGGGGATAACCACTAGAGCACCCATGACTGGGAGCAAGTGGTCTGACCAGAACCGTTGAATTCAGAAACAAGGCCTTCTCCACTTCCTGTCACCTCATCAACTTTAAAGAACTCTAGAAAGCTCCAAGCAGTTCCACAAACTGACACAAAGCCAGAAATCAAAAAGTAAGTTGTTTTATATGTATGCTTGTGTTGTTATATGATGTACTGTAACACTGAATGTACCTTCACCCTATGCACACCTTACCTGTACACCAGAGGGTGCTGCTGCTGGAGACCTAAGGGTTACCTGCACACTGCAGGTAACCCAGTATAAAAGAGAGATCACCTCTTGGTGTCCTCACTCTAGGAACTGTAATAAAGGACTACAGTCTTCACAGTTTAAGTACCATACCCCTGCCTCATGGAGTCATTAACAAGGTGCTTACATATATAACAACTGGCGACGAGGTCACGAACTACACACACAACTTTCAACAATTCACCGATGGGGAAGATTGGGATGCTATCATGGAAAGATTGGAATATTTCTTCATAGCCAATGACCTGGATGGGGCCACTCCGGCTACACTACCGAACAAGTGCAGGACCATCCTGCTTAGCAGTTGTGGGCCCACTATCCTCATCAGGGACTTGCTAGCCCCAGAGAAGACAATGACCAAGAGCTATGAGGAACTTGTAACACTAATACAAGAGCAACTAAAACCAAAAGAAAGCATCCTCACAGCCAGGCACCAGTTCCACAATCACCGGGGACCCAAAGGCCAAGAAATTGCTAAGTATACTGCACATTTAAGAAGATTGGATGCACCGTGTGATTTTGGCGACCACCTTAATGAAGCACTAAGGGACATATTTGTTATTGGAATCAGCCACGAGGGCCTCCTCCACAAATTGCTCTCTGCGGACATCACAGTCACCCTGCAGAAGGCAATTAAAGTGAGCCAGGCCTACATGATTTCGGTCGGCGACTCCAGGCGAATATTGACCCATACCCAGGACTCTAAACCGATGAACGCAGTGAACCAAATGGCTACTTCTAAAGGCAGAAATGCTGCCTCGAGTCCCGCAAACCTGAGTCCGCCACATGGGGCAAACCAGCTGGCCCCATGCTGACGCTGTGGAGGAAACCACAGGGCCCACCAGTGCCGCTACAAAGACTATACCTGCAAAGAGAAAGGGCACCTTCAGAGAATGTGCAGAAAAAGCTTTACTCACCGTGTCGCTAAAGAGTTGGCTGATCACCTGGGCTCCGACACTGATGAAGATGAAGCCGTTCAACCCCTGGAAGAAGAGTACGGAATTTATACCTGCTCCACTGAAAGTTCTCTGTGGAAGATGGAAGTAGACATCGACGGAGTTCCAGTTTCAATGCAGATCGACACAGGGGCGAGCCAGTCTTTGATGAGCTAGATGACCTTTGAAAAACTTTGGATTGATCCCGCCAAAACTGTCTCCTGTCCAAGTGAAGCTGCTCACCTACACCAAAGGTAAAACGTGAGTCGTTGGCAGCGTGGACGTCCAGATATCCCAGGACAGCCTGATGAACAAACTCCCCCTGTGGATCGTTGCCGGCGATGGTCCAATACTGCTGGGAAGAAGTTGGATGAAGCAGGTCGAAGTCGGTTGAAGTGACGACGGCCTCCGGGCTCCAGCAATTGACATCTCACGCAGCCCCGAACATGGATCCATCGATGCATCGAGAGATCCCACAGTCCAGCTCGACTGCGCGGCGACGACATCACAACACCGTGGCGAGATCTCCAGAACCGGAAGTCCAAACTTCACCTTCCGGGCTGTGACAGGACTCCAAGAGATGAATATCATCGAGAAAAGTGGATTCCCAATGTTCATGGCCATACCTGAGGAGGAAAAGATCACCACAGCCTCCCTGGAGGAGAGCGAGAAGATGGCGGCCGCACCACGAGGCAAAGAACATAAAATCAAAATGACCGTGACCAGACCACGAGGGGCAGCGTTGGAGGAGTGACACATGGCACCAAGCGCCGAACCAGATTGGAAGGCCCCCTTAAAGAAGACCGGTAACCCAAATAATTTAAAGGGACAGTTTCAATCGAAAGATGACAAGGACTTTAAAGTTAAAAATGCAGTTAGCGAATGCAGGTATGATAATGTAACGAGGAATTGTGATGCCGGAGTAACTAATGAGAAAAATGAAATGAATGCTTGTGTAAGAAAGGTTAAGAACAAGCTTGTAAAGCCTAATGAATATTATAGAAAATTCAAAATGACAAATGTAACCACGTATGTAGAGACTGTGATACAATTAAGTGATGTAAATGCTGTAATTAACAATGTAAAGGTAGTTAATAATGTAGGCTCAACTATGTATGCTCGGGGCCAATGTGTCATGTATACAGGTAGTAGACTGATAAAGGACACTGGGTTCTACAGGGACAATGTAAATGCCAGAGGAATCCCCCCGTGGAAGAACCCAGGTCCAGCAGGCTACCTGACTACGTAGCCTGGATTTTTGGAACAAATATGATGCCCCAGGGAGGGCTCACACAAATCCAGTGGGAGCAGGCCCACTGCAGGGACAGTGGTCAATGGGCAGCACAGCCATCACCACTGGCAACCTGCCCCAGACCGGCCCTACATCCTCTGGCCACCAGGGCCAACACCAGGAGCAAGAGGCCAGTACCCTCCAGCTTTCCTGGCGAACCCTGGGATGACCAGAGACTCATCCCAAATGGAGGACAAGGAGCCCACACAGTCCTGTGGCCCTGCCCACCACCACACACTCACCCACATCACAGCTTATGGACCTTATCCACTGCTGCACTGGCTACCCCACTGAGGGAACCCACAGCAGTGACACCCACACAACCCTCACCACAACCTCCCACAGCCCAGCGGGAGATCGAGAGCCAGCGGCAGTTGGTGAGAGGGAAGCGACCTGTCAAAAGCCCAGCGGGAGATCGAGAGCCAGCGGCAGTTGGTGAGAGGGGAGCGACCTGTCAAAAGCCCAGCGGGAGATCGAGAGCCAGCGGCAGTTGGTGAGAGGGGAGCGACCTGTCAAAAGCCCAGCGGGAGATCGAGAGCCAGCGGCAGTTGGTGAGAGGGGAGCGACCTGTCAAAAGCCCAGCGGGAGATCGAGAGCCAGCGGCAGTTGGTGAGAGGGGAGCGACCTGTCAAAAGCCCAGCGGGAGATCGAGAGCCAGCGGCAGTTGGTGAGAGGGGAGCGACCTGTCAAAAGCCCAGCGGGAGATCGAGAGCCAGCGGCAGTTGGTGAGAGGGGAGCGACCTGTCAAAAGCCCAGCGGGAGATCGAGAGCCAGCGGCAGTTGGTGAGAGGGGAGCGACCTGTCAAAAGCCCAGCGGGAGATCGAGAGCCAGCGGCAGTTGGTGAGAGGGGAGCGACCTGACAAAAGCCCAGCGGGAGATCGAGAGCCAGCGGCAGTTGGTGAGAGGGGAGCGACCTGACAAAAGCATACCGGTGCAGCTACAGCGGGAGAGAAAGCAAAATAGAAGTAGAAAGTAATCAAAAAGTGACGTCACAGCCAATGGGGTAAGTGATTGGCTGGTGATTGGTGAGTAGCTTTTCTTTTCTTTTTTATATCAGTAAGTGAACTGCAACATTGTTATTACCAATTTAAGTGTATCTAAGGTTAAGGCATGGCAGGAGAGCTCGGCCATGTGATATGCTCCTCCTGTACCATGTGGGAACTCGGGGACACTTCCGGTGTCCCTGGGTGCTACGTGTGTGGGAAGTGTATCCGCCTCGAGCTCTTGACGGTCCGCGTTGTGGAATTGGAGCTGAGGGTGGATTCACTCTGGAGCATCCACGATGCTGAGAATGACGTGAGTATCACGTGTAGTGAGTTGGTCTTACCGCAGGAGAAGGGTCCACAGCCAGATAGGGAATGGAAGACCAGCAGGAAGAGCAGTGCAAGAAAGATAGTGCAGGGGTCCCCTGTGGTCATCCCCCTGCAAAACAGATACACTGCTTTGAGTACTGTTGGGGAGGATGACTCATCAGGGGAGGGCAGCAGCAGCCAAGTTCATGGCACCGTAGGTGGCTCTGCTGCAAAGGAGGGCAGGAAAAAGAGTGGGAGCGCGATAGTGATAGGGAATTCGATGGTGAGGGGAATAGATAGGCGTTTCTGCGGACGCAACCGAGACTCCAGGATGGTATGTTGCCTCCCTGGTGCAAGGGTCAAGGATGTCTCGGAGCGGGTGCAGGACATTCTGAAATGGGAGGGAGAACAGCCAGTTGTCGTGGTGCACATTGGTACCAACGACATAGGTAAAAAAAGGGATGAGGTTCTACGAAAAGGATTTAAGGAGCTAGGAGCTAAATTAAAACGTAGGACCTCAAAAGTAGTAATCTCGGGATTGCTACCAGTGCCACGTGCTAGTCAGAGTAGGAATCGCAGGATAGCGCAGATGAATACATGGCTTGAGCAGTGGTGCAGCAGGGAGGGATTCAAATTCTTGGGGCATTGGAACCGGTTCTGGGGGAGGTGGGACCAGTACAAACCGGACGGTCTGCACCTGGGCAGGTCCGGAACCAATGTCCTCGGGGGAGTGTTTGCTAGTGCTGTTGGGGAGGAGTTAAACTAATATTGCAGGGGGATGGGAACCTATGCAGGGAGACAGAGGGAGACAAAAATGAGGCAAAAGCAAAAGACAGAAAGGAGATGAGGAAAAGTGGAGGGCAGAGAAACCCAAGGCAAAGAACAAAAAGGGCCACTGTACAGCAAAATTCTAGAAGGACAAAGGGTGTTAAAAAAGCAAGCCTGAAGGCTTTGTGTCTTAATGCAAGGAGTATCCGCAATAAGGTGGATGAATTAACTGTGCAAATAGATGTTAACAAATATGATGTGATGGGATTACGGAGACGTGGCTCCAGGATGATCAGGGCTGGGAACTCAACATCCAGGGGTATTCAACATTCAGGAAGGATAGAATAAAAGGAAAAGGAGGTGGGGTAGCATTGCTGGTTAAAGAGGAGATTAATGCAATAGTTAGGAAAGACATTAGCTTGGATGATGTGGAATCTATATGGGTAGAGCTGCAGAGCACTAAAGGGCAAAAATCGTTAGTGGGAGTTGTGTACAGACCTCCAAACAGTAGTAGTGATGTTGGGGAGGGCATCAAACAGGAAATTAGGAGTGCATGCAATAAAGGTGCAGCAGTTATAATGGGTGACTTTAATATGCACATAGATTGGGCTAGCCAAACTGGAAGCAATACGGTGGAGGAGGATTTCCTGGAATGCATAAGGGATGGTTTTCTAGACCAATATGTCGAGGAACCAACTAGGGGGGAGGCCATCTTAGACTGGGTGTTGTGTAATGAGAGAGGATTAATTAGCAATCTCATTGTGCGAGGCCCCTTGGGGAAGAGTGACCATAATATGGTGGAATTCTGCATTAGGATGGAGAATGAAACAGTTAATTCAGAGACCATGGTCCAGAACTTAAAGAAGGGTAACTTTGAAGGTATGAGGCATGAATTGGCTAAGATAGATTGGCTAATGATACTTAAGGGGTTGACTGTGGATGGGCAATGGCAGACATTTAGAGACCGCATGGATGAATTACAACAATTGTACATTCCTGTCTGGCGTAAAAATAAAAAAGGGAAGGTGGCTCAACCGTGGCTATCTAGGGAAATCAGGGATAGTATTAAAGCCAAGGAAATGGCATACAAATTGGCCAGAAATAGCAGCGAACCTGGGGACTGGGAGAAATTTAGAACTCAGCAGAGGAGGACAAAAGGTTTGATTAGGGCAGGGAAAATGGAGTACGAGAAGAAGCTTGCAGGGAACATTAAGGCAGATTGCAAAAGTTTCTATAGGTATGTAAAGAGAAAAAGGTTAGTAAAGACGAACGTAGGTCCCCTGCAGTCAGAATCAGGGGAAGTCATAACGGGGAACAAAGAAATGGCAGACCAATTGAACAAGTACTTTGGTTCAGTATTCACTAAGGAGGACACAAACAACCTTCCGGATATAAAAGTGGTCAGAGGGTCTATTAAGGAGGAGGAACTGAGGGAAATCTTTATTAGTCGGGAAATTGTGTTGGGGAAATTGATGGGATTGAAGGCCGATAAATCCCCAGGGCCTGATGGACTGCATCCCAGAGTACTTAAGGAGGTGGCCTTGGAAATAGCGGATGCATTGACAGTCATTTTCCAACATTCCATTGACTCTGGATCAGTTCCTATCGAGTGGAGGGTAGCCAATGTAACCCCACTTTTTAAAAAAGGAGGGAGAGAGAAAGCAGGGAATTATAGACCGGTGAGCCTGACCTCAGTAGTGGGTAAAATGATGGAATCAATTATTAAGGATGTCATAGCAGCGCATTTGGAAAATGGTGACATGATAGGTCCAAGTCAGCATGGATTTGTGAAAGGGAGATCATGCTTGACAAATCTTCTGGAATTTTTTGAGGATGTTTCCAATAAAGTGGACAAAGGAGTACCAGTTGATGTGGTATATTTGGACTTTCAGAAGGCTTTCGACAAGGTCCCACACAGGAGATTAATGTGCAAAGTTAAAGCACATGGGATTGGGGGTAGTGTGCTGACGTGGATTGAGAACTGGCTGTCAGACAGGAAGCAAAGAGTAGGAGTAAATGGGTACTTTTCGGAATGGCAGGCAGTGACTAGTGGGGTACCGCAGGGTTCTGTGCTGGGGCCCCAGCTGTTTACATTGTACATTATTGATTTAGACGAGGGGATTAAATGTAGTATCTCCAAATTTGCGGATGACACTAAGTTGGGTGGCAGTGTGAGCTGCGAGGAGGATGCTATGAGGCTGCAGAGCGACTTGGATAGGTTAGGTGAGTGGGCAAATGCATGGCAGATGAAGTATAATGTGGATAAATGTGAGGTTATCCACTTTGGTGGTAAAAACAGAGAGACAGACTATTATCTGAATGGTGACAGATTAGGAAAAGGGAAGGTGCAACGAGACCTGGGTGTCATGGTACATCAGTCATTGAAGGTTGGCATGCAGGTACAGCAGGCGGTTAAGAAAGCAAATGGCATGTTGGCCTTCATAGCGAGGGGATTTGAGTACAGGGGCAGGGAGGTGTTGCTACAGTTGTACAGGGCCTTGGTGAGGCCACACCTGGAGTATTGTGTACAGTTTTGGTCTCCTAACTTGAGGAAGGACATTCTTGCTATTGAGGGAGTGCAGCGAAGATTCACCAGACTGATTCCCGGGATGGTGGGACTGACCTATCAAGAAAGACTGGATCAACTGGGCTTGTATTCACTGGAGTTCAGAAGAGTGAGAGGGGACCTCATAGAAACGTTTAAAATTCTGACGGGTTTGGACAGGTTGGATGCAGGAAGAATGTTCCCAATGTTGGGGAAGTCCAGAACCAGGGGTCACAGTCTAAGGATAAGGGGTAAGCCATTTAGGACCGAGATAAGGAGAAACTTCTTCAGCCAGAGAGTGGTGAACCTGTGGAATTCTCTACCACAGGAAGTGGTTGAGGCCAATTCACTAAATATATTCAAAAGGGAGTTAGATGAAGTCCTTACTACTCGGGGGATCAAGGGGTATGGCGTGAAAGCAGGAAGTGGGTACTGAAGTTTCATGTTCAGCCATGAACTCATTGAATGGCGGTGCAGGCTAGAAGGGCTGAATGGCCTGCTCCTGCACCTATTTTCTATGTTTCTATGTTTCTATTACTGATCACCTCCCCTGGTTATGGCAATATGGACTTGAAAAATGCTTAGGGGGAGAGTGTTGTTATGTATGCATGCTTGTATTGTTATATGATGTTCTGTAACACTGAATGTACCTTCACCCTGTACACACCTTACCTGTACACCAGAGGGTACTGCTGCTGGAGACCTAAGGGTTACCTGCACACTGCAGGTAACCCAGTATAAAAGGGAGCTCACCTCGGTGTCCTCACTCTAGGAGTTGCAATAAAGGACGACAGTCTTCAAAGTTTAAGTACCATACCTCTGCCTCGTGCAGCCATTAACAAGGTGCCTACATATATAAAAAGTGACCTGAAATTTGTTGATGATACATTTAAATAGCACTGGCAGAGGTTCCTTCCTGCTGCTGAATGCATGTTCAGCTGTGTTAGGTTATGAGAGGGTGTTAACTCCAGCGATGACGACGAAAATGGCAGCACAGGCGTCAAATCACTATTACACACTAATAGACATCACAACCTGCCTACTTACCATACTTCTAGTGCACACTTACACATAAAAGAGACACTTAAGTGCTGGAGGAAGTGCAGAGAACAGCCAAAAGGCTGATCTGTAGTGTGAGAGGTTTGAGTTATGAGGAAAGAGTGCAGAGACTTGGGGATTTTAGCCTTCAACAGAGGCAATGGAGAGATGATCTCATCGAGGTATATGATAGGAAATGGTATGGAAAAGGTAAATTTGGCAAACTAATTTGAATTCAATTTAACAAGAGGTCTAAGTGACCTGAACTGGACATAGTACTCAAGGTGAGGGATGACCAGAGCCCCCGGCCTGCGAGCCCCATCGGAGCAGGCCAGGGAGTGGGGGGAGCAGCGTGGCGGCATACCAATCCAGGGAGCAGCACGTGCTAGAACAGGAGAGCAACGGTAGCGAAGAGGGCGACTGAATTGGATGTCCCCAAGATCCATATCGCTGATTGGAGTGCGGGTAGGTACTGCAGGAGCGGCGAGAGATTGTAGCGGGATGAGATCGAGGCCAAGGAGAGGTGTGAGTTCGGGACCCAGAAGAGGCGAGGGCCCAGGGGCAGCACGGGCCAGCCCACACTGCGATATGTGTGCGCACTAGGTCCATGCAGCAGAGCTGCTCTCCAGTCGTCTTGGATAACCCTTGCCACTGAACCAAGACCTAGCTCTGTCAAGCCACCACACGTTAAAAAAAATCCATGCACAGGCATCTTCCACCCTTCAAAATTCAGTTCGGGACTGGAATATTAGGTCCTTCATTGAAACACCTATGAACTTTTTGTCGTGGAAGCAAGTCATCCTCGACTCGAGGGACTGCCTATGATGATGATAAGTGCACACACCTGACGGCTGCCCTATCGCCCTCACCAAGATCATGTCCGGCCCGGCCCACACCAGAGGTGTTTGCGCTCTGCTCAGAAACCATTTTGGTCTCAATTCGGCACCCATACGGAACCAAATTTCTCAGACGATATTTTTCCTTACACAGCCAGTTTTTTAAAATCATTTTTATTATTGTTTGCAGAAAGAGGTAAGGGCACAACTATTAGTAATAGTTAAAAGGATCAATCAAGATCTTAGAACTATTAAAACTGAATGATCTTTTCTTATTAATGAGAGCTTGAAGAGGATTGGGAGGCTGATCCAAATCCACTCAAAATAATTCATGCACAGAATACATAAAGCTGCTTATTTCTTCAAAATCAGGTTAATAGTGCACTGTTCTAACAATATATTTAATATGACTGCAAAGGATCCTAGGTTAAAAGAGTGTATGGAAAGAAAGACTTAATCCATCATAACTCATAGCAGTTTAAGCTTGGCATTGGACTTCAATTCAAAGGCAGCTACATAGCCAGCTGATCAAGTAGTGCTAGCAGGGACAGATGTTTTGAGGTTAGCATCTATTATCACTGTTAACAATGGAAGTTTTGCTCTTGGCATTTGTAAGAACAAATGGAAAGGCACTATACTAGACAGAGAGAAACTAGTATAGACAGGAAGAAAGCATAGCTTTTGACACCAACATTTGCTGTAAAAGCCGCAGGAAACAAGTGATGCGAACAAGCTGAGAGAGGGCACAGCAAGAAAGATGGTACATGCATCATACAGAAAAAGAGAAATAGTGAAAGGATGTAGTTATGAAGACAGAAAACATTGCTATGTATATTGTGTTAAATATACAGGCAACAACATTGCAGTTATGTTTTGCAAGATGATTCTTTTCTCATGAATGTCCATAGAGGAAATAATTATTTTAGGAGATTATTTCTGGCCCATGGCCTTTGCTTACTGAGCTGCTGATGACAGAAAAGCTGGATATGTGCAATTGTCAGTTAAGGTTTATATGTTGAATACAATAAGTAATTGTATGAAATAAATCTGTTACTATGAATTGAAACTAATAGTCTAATTTTAACTTTTATTGAACCATTATTCTGGTATTCAACAAAAGTGTAGTTTTATGGCATTAGACCTTGTACAGTGTATTATGACATGTGATGGGTATTGATGGTGTAATGTTGATTAAGTTGGTACTGATGGTGTGACTGATTTATGATTATGTTTTGTTGAGTGTCAGTTGCAGATGATTTGGCCTCTGCATTTATTGTTTTCATTCATTACATCTACAACTCAAAGTAAAGTATCGACAAAAGTTTTCCAGGGGTCGCAATATTGAATATTACCTGCACTACTAAAATTGATGCAGTAAGCTCTCTCGTTAGCTTATTAAGTAAAAGCACCCGACATGGTACTGAACTATATGGACCAGTAAATCTCAAGTTTGATCTCAGGTCTTTGCTAAGTTAACTGATCTAGACAGAGACAACAGCTGGATCACTACAAAATGCCTCAGAGGTAAGGAGGGGAAAAGTAAGACAGCGTTCCTTTTGATCACTATCCATCAAACTCAAATACAAAGACCAGAATTTTCCAGGGGGGTCAGTGGATGGGCAGGTTGGGTGGGAAAGTGTTTTTTTTCCGCAGCGGGTCAGGACCCCGCCACGACTTTCCCAATGTCGGGTCTGTCAGCACTGAGCAGACCCGACAGGCAGTGGTGGGAGACCCACTTAAACTCGTTATGACCTTGTTTAGACATTAAGAATACATGTTAGCTTCCCTTTTGACTTTATATGCTCGCCCACAGGGTCTCACTGTTCGGAGATCATGTCTGTTAAGCTGAGGTTGGAGATGAATGGCCATTACTTGCTGAATTACTTGACAGCTTGAAATGTGCTATAAAAGCTCACACCTCACAGCTGTTCACTTTCCAAGCTCAGAAGCTATTAATTACTGCATTCAAAACACAGATTGAGCTTTATGCAGGTTGCAAGTGTTTGGAGCAAACTCTATATCCAGTGTCACCTCATTAAAACAACCTCTCTCACCATTGACAGATCGCTTCTGTCATCTCAACTTCACCTGCCATCTATTCCATCAACATGTGTGCCCTTCATACTCTCTCACCTTGGTCCTCAGAATCTCACCATGATCAGCCCCAACACCAGCAGCACCAACAACAACACCAACCTGTTTCAATGGATTCAATGTTTGACACCACATGAACAGAAACTTTACATTGACATTGTATAAAACACCCAAGTGGTTTCCCTTGTGTGTTGTTAGTTGGTATGATTGTATGAGGATCAGGGTGAGTGTGAGGGGTGGCTAATGAGATGGGGCTGTGATAATGTAGATAGAGAGGGATGGGTGGAGGTGTAAGGTAAGTTGGTGTGAGTATGGATGTGGAGGAGTAGGGAAGGGAAGGCAGAGTGATGGGAATGTGATGAGAGGCACAGCAGGATGAGGTTGAATGTGGCTTAGTACTAACGGTTCATGATCTACTGAGATCATTAAAACGTTTGCGGCACTGCAGCCTGGTCCTCCTGACCTCCTCTGAAATGTGCAACCAGGCTGCGTTGATCTCCTGGGGAGGTCTCTTCTGCCAATGGGAAGGGGATCTCCCTGCATGCCGTGACTCCCTCCATAAGCATATGGAGGGAGTCATGGGAGAGCCTGGGTGCAGCCCTGAGCCTTTGCGCAGTGATTGTTAGTATTTGCAGCACCTCAATGTTGTAGAACACTGACAGCACAAATGTTAAAATTAATTTGGACATTGTCCCTTTATGGATACTGACTGATGACACATCATCAAATTACATCACAAGGCCCGCTTCCTCTAATTGGCCGGGAAACGCGCTGGACAGGCTTAACAAGCCCAATCAAGGAAAATTAATTTCAGAGGCTGTGTTGGAGCCAGCAGCGGGGTCATCCCGCCACTGACGTCGCTTGCCATGGACCCACCAAGGCTAGCAAACTCCTGGCCAAAGTACTTATATCTGGTCATCAAGTGAGGACAAGATTATGCTCCAACTTGAAGATCTTCCTGGTTAAATAGCCTGCCATCACTCACTGCTTACGCTTACACATGAAGTATGATCACTTGGAAGATATGCCAGAGCACTGCTGCCAGCATGGGGAGTAATTTTCAACTTTGCTGCCTGTATGGTAATCTGGTGGAGTAGATCAGCTGCCCTTTATAGAACACACCCATTTTGCATACTACTGATTTCAGTGAAATGGAAATCAGGTGGGCTCTACAATGGGCGGCAATCTGCTCCACCAAGCTCAGGCCTTTTGCCTGGAGCACGACCCATCTCCTCTATCTGGGAGTCTACCTTAGCCCCGACGAGGGAGCCTGGCTGGCGAACTGGCAGGAGCTGGAGGCCAAGGTCGCCGCTCGCCTAGGGCGCTGGACAGGACTGCTCCGAGTGCTGTCCTACAGGGGTCGAGCGCTAGTCATAAACCAGCTGGTGTCCGCAATGCTGTGGTACCGGCTGGTCACTTTGACCCCTCCCCCTGCGTTTGTCGCCAAGATACAGAAGAAGCTGGTGGACTTCTTCTGGAACAACAGGAAGCACTGGGTCTCTGCCGCGGTCTTGAGTCTCCCGCTTGAGGAGGGCGGTCAGTTGTTGGTGTGCGTCAGCGCCCAGCTCGCGACTTTCCGTCTTCAGACCCTGCAGAGATACCTTTACGTCGAGCCCCCTCCTAGGTGGTGTGCTCTGGCGAGGTATTTCTTCCGCCAGCAGCGCGACCTCAATTATGACACGCAGCTCCTGTTTGTGAACTTGGGGGGTGCCAGGACCGCCCTCCGGGAGCTGCCTGTCTTTTACAGGGAACTCATCAGGGTCTGGAACAAAGTCTCCACCAAGCGCAGCTCTCCGCCGGCTGGAGTGGCGGCCGTCCTGCAGGAACCGCTGCTCGGGAATCCGTACCTCCACGGCCGAGGTTTTATGTGGCGGTCGGAAGAGAGGGCTGTGGCTGGTGAGGTGACCAGGGTCAGGGACCTGCTCGATGGCGGAGGAGCGGGCTGGATGGCGCCAGACACGCTGGCGCGGCGCCTAAATTCTGCCAACGTCCGCCACGCGGCCGATGCCATCGAGTCGCTAAAAACAGCTCTGGGCCCTGACTCCGTTAGGTGCATCGAGGAGGCTCAAGCACGTGGGGAGATCCCGTCCGAACTGACCCCCGTCCGGACGGAATTCCTCATCGGCGCCAAACCCCGGAACCTCCCTCGGGGGCCGGCGCCTCACAACTTGAGCCGCCTCGGGGAAATCCCCTCCGTGCCTTTCAGTTCCGTGCGGAGGGGTTTCCTGTACGGGCTGCTCCTGCACACCCTCAACTTTGCCATCCTCGCCGGCCGTCCGGACACGACATGGCGTACCATCTTGCCGTCCGGAGGAGGCGGGGGTCCCCGATGGAGGGCACTCTACGCAGGGGTCCTCCCACTATTCATCGGGGACTTGGCCTGGAGGGTGGTGCACGGAGCAGTGCCGTGCAACAAATTTTTAAGCCGGTTCACGGACTCCCAGTCCGCCTGCAATTTCTGCGGTCTGGATGAGTCCGTGTTCCATGTTTTTATTGAGTGCACAAGGTTGCAGCCCCTGTTCCATTATTTGAAGGGGCTGCTCCTGAAATTCTGGCTGCACTTCAGTCCCACTCTCCTGATCTTTGGGCACCCTGTGCGGAGGGGAGCGGGTAGGTCCGAGGGCCTCCTCGTAGGACTGCTCCTGGGCACGGCCAAGGGTGCCATCAGCCGGTCCAGGCAGCGGGCGGTCGAGGGGGTCGTTCAACCTGACTGCCTGCCTCTCTTCCGCTCTTACATCCGGTCCAGGGTGTCCTTGGAGATGGAGCACGCGGTGTCCACCGGTACGCTCGTGGCCTTCTGCGAGAGGTGGGCACCGGAGGGACTGGAGTGCATCATCACACCCGGCAACCAAATTTTAATTTGATTTTACGGTTTAAAGTTTAATTTGTTTTAATTGCCGGTGCTTTTAGTGTCCCCTTCCCTTTTATAGGGGGCACTGGAAAAATTTGATTTTAGCGCCCAAAAAAAACCAAAAAAAATGAAAAACACAAAAAAAAAATCTGCTCCACCAGATTATCACACAGGCAGCAAAGTTGAAATTTACCTCCATGAGTCAGCATCATCAGGAGGAGAGGGGAGAAAAATTGAAAAAAATACTGAACCATGTCTACATCTAAAGATTTTATAAAATATATTAACACTTCCAAATAAATTGTAAAAGACCTCAGGGTTATTGGGCCAATTTGAAGAAGATTCCATAAAACAAAATATTAATTCCAAAGGATGGTTTTAAATTCCTCGTATTTTTAGTAGTCATAACCTGAAGTTTTATGTATGTTGCCAGGCTCGTTATTTGTCTGTAAGTTGCTGGTCAGGCACCAGTAGGAATTTTATTTATTTGTTACTGGGATGTGGGCATCGATGTGGAGCATTTATTGCCTGTCCTTAATTGCCTTGGAGAAGCTGGTGGTGAGCTGCCTTCTTGAACCACTGTAGCCCATGAGGTGAAGGTACTCCCACAGTGCTGTTAGGGAGGGATTCCCAGGATTTTGACCCAGCGACGATGAAGGACTGGTGATATATTTCCAAGTCTGGATGATGTGTAACTTGTAGGAGAACTTGGAGGTGGTGTTCCCATGCACCTGCTGCTCTTGTCCTTCTAGGTAGTAGATGTCGCAGGTTTTGGAGGTGCTGTCGAAGAAGCCTTAGAAAGTTGCTGCAGGGCATCTTGTAAAGGATGCACACTGCAGCTGCTGTGCGCGGTGGTGGTGGGAGTGAATGTTTAAGGTGGTGAATGGGGTCCCAATCAATTGGGCTCCTTTGTCCTGAATTGTGTCGAGCTTCTTGAGTGTTGTTGGAGCTGCACTCATCCAGGCAAGTGGAGAGTATTCAGTTAAACTCCTGACTTGAGCTTTATAGATGATGGAAGGGCTATGGGGAGTCAGGAGGTGAGATGAGCGCTGCACGGTACCCAGCCTTATAGAATCATAGAAACATTATGACACAGAAGGAGACCATTCAGCCCATCGTGTCCGTACCGGTCGTAAAAGAGTTACCCAGCCTAATCCCACTTTCCAGCACTAGGTCCGTAGTCCTGTAGGTTACGGCTCTTTAAGTGCATATCCAAGTACCTTTTAAATGTGATGAGGGTTTCTGCCTTTATCACCCTTTCAGGCAGTGAATTCCAGACTCCCACCACCCTCTGGGTGAAGAAATGTTTCCTCATCTCCCCTCTAATCCTTCTACGAACTACTTTAAATCTATGCCCCCTGGTTATTGACCCCTCTGCTAAGGGAAATAGGTCCTCCCTGTCCAGTCTATCTTGGCCCCTCATAATTTTATACACCTCAATTAAATCTCCCCTCAGCCTCCTCTGTTCCAAGGAAAACAACCCCAGTCTATCCAATCTTTCCTCATAGCTAAAGTTTTCCAGTCTTGGCAACATCCTTGTAAATCTCCTCTGCACCCTTTCTCATGCAATCACATCCTTCCTGTAATGTGATGACCAGAACTACACGCAGTACTCAAGCTGTGGCCTAACTAGTGTTGTATACAGTTCTAGCATAACTTCCCTGCTCTTGTATTCTATGTCTCTAACCTGCTGTTGGAGCCACATTATTTATGTAGCTGGTCCAGTTAAGTTTCTGGTCAATGGTGACCCCCAGGATTTTGATGGTGCGGGATTTGTCCATGTCAAAAAGAAAGAAAGACTTGCATTTATACAGTGCCTTTCATGACCACCAGACATCTCAAAGCGCTTTACAGCCAATTAAGTACTTTTGGCGTGTAGTCACTGTTGTAATGTGGGAAACGAGGCAGCCAACTTGCACACAGCAAACTCCCACAAACAGCAATGTGATAATGACCAGATAATCTGTTTTTGTTATGTTGATTGAGGGATAAATATTGGCTGTTGAATGACAAGAGGAGGCGGTTAGACTCTCGCTTGTTGGAGATTGTCATTGCCTGGCACTTGTGTAGCGTGAATGTTACTTGCCGCTTATCAGCCCAAGCCTGAATATTGTCCATGCCTTGCTGTATGTGGGCATGGACTGTTTCATTATCTGAGGAATTGCAAGTGGAACTGAACACTGCAATCATCAGCGAACATTCCTACTTCTGACCTTATGATGAAACTCTGAAGGAAGGTCATTGATGAAGCAGCTGAAGATGGTTGGCGCTAGGACAGTGCCCTGAGGAACTCCTGCAGCGATGTCCTGGGACTGAGATGATTGACCGTAACCATCTTCTTTTGTGCTACATGTCAAACTAGCCAGTGGAGAGTCTACCCCCTGATTCCCGTTAACTTCAATTTTACTAGGGCTCCTTGATGCCACACTCGGTGAAATGCTGCCTTGATGTCAAGGGCAGTCACTCTCACCTCACCTCTGGAATTCAGCTCTTTTGTCCATGTTTGGACAAAGGCTGCAATGAGGTCTTGAGCCGAGTGGTCCTGATGGATGCCAAACTGAGCATCAGTGAACAGGTTATTGATGAGTAAGTGCTGCTTGATAGCATTGTCGACGACACCTTCCATCACTTTGCTGATGATTGAGAGTAGACTGATGGGGCGGCAATTGGCCGGATTGGATTTGTCCTACTTTTTGTGGACAGGCCATACTTGGGCAGTTTTCCACCTTGTCAGGTAGATGCCATGTTGTAGCTGTACTGCAACAGCTTGGCTAGAGGCACGGCTAGTTCTGGAGCACAAGTCTTCAGCACGACAGCTGGGATGTCTTTGCTGTATCCTTTGCTGTAGCCTTTGCTGTATCCAGTGCGCTCAACCATTTCTTGATATCACGTGGAGTGAATCGAATTGGCTGAAGACTGGCCTCTGTGATGGTGGGGACCACATGAGGAGGCCGATATGGATCATCCACTCGGCACTACTGGCTGAAGATGGTTGCAAACGTTTCAGCCTTGACTTTTGCACTCACGTGCTGGGCTCTGAAATCATTGGGAATGGGGATTTTCATGGAGCCTTCTCCTCCCGTTAGTTGTTTAATTGTCCACCACCATTCATGACCGAATGTGGCAGGACTACAGAGCTTTGATCTGATCTGTTGATTGTGGGTTCGCTTAGCTCTGTCTATAGCATGCTGCTTCTGCCGTTTAGCATGCATGTAGTCCTCTGTTGCAGCTTCCCCAGGTTGGCACCTCATTTTTACGTACACCTGGTGCTGCTCCTCTACACTACTCATTGAACCAGGGTTGGTCCCCTGGCTTGCTAGTAATGGTAGAGTGAGGGATATGCTAAGCCATGAGGTTGGAGATTGTGGTTGAACACAATTCTGCTGCTGCCTCATGGATGCCCAATTTTGAGCTGCTAGATCTGAATCTATCCCATTTACCATGATGGTAGTGCCACACAACATGATGGAGGGTATTCTCAGTGTGAAGACAGGACTTCGTCTCCATAAGGACTGTGCAGTGGTCACTGGTACCAATACTGAAATGGACAGATGCCTCTGCGACAGGTAGATTGGTGAGGACGAGGTCAAGTAGGTTTTTCCCTTGTGTTAGTTCTCTCACCACCTGCCGCAGCCCCAGTCTGGCAGTTATATCCTTCAGGACTCAGCCAGCTCGGTCAGTACTAATTCTGCCGAGCCACTCTTGGTGATGAACATTGAAGTCTCCAACCCATAGTGCATTCTGTATCCTTGCTACCCTCAGTGCTTCTTCCAAGTGGTATTCAACATGGAGGAGTACTGATTAGTTGAAGTTGGAACCACAGGAGGTTTCCTTGCCCATGCTTGACCTGAATCCATGAGATTTCATGGGGTCCAGAGTCAATGCTGAGGACACCCAGGGCCACTTCCTCCTGACTATATACCACTGTGACGCCACCTCTGGTGGGTCTGTCCTGCTGGTGGGGCAAGACATATCCAGTGATGGTGATGGAGGAGTCTGGGACATTGGCTGAAATGTATGATTCTGTGAGTATGACTATGCCAGGCTGTTGCTTGACTAGTCTGTGGGACAGCTCTCCCAATTTTGACACGTCCCCAGATTTTAGTGAGGAGGACTTTGCAGGGTCGACTGGACTGGGTGTGCCGTTGTCGTGTCCGCAGCCGGTGCCGAGGTTGATGCCAGGTGGTCTGTCCAGTTTTATTATTATTATTGCTTTTCGTAGAGTTTTGTTGCAACTGAGTGGCTTGCTGGGCCATTTCAGAGAGCAATTAAGAGTCAACCACATTGCTGTGGGTGTGGAGTCACATATAGGCCAGACCAGGTAAGGACGGCAGATTTCCTTCTCTAAAGGACAATCCGATAGTTTCGTGGTCACCATTACTGATTTTAGTTTTTTATTCCAGATTTATTTAATTAAGTCAATTTTAATTTGAACCCACATCTCTGGATCATTAGTCCAGGCCTTTGGAATACTAGTCCAGTAACATAACCAGTATACTGTGTTCCCGGTAGAAATAATTGATTGTGCCGTATCTCCATTCTTTACATCTTTTAAGGTCAAATAGCAATCAATTCTGCACACTTGATTCATTGATGTTATCAATCATCAAATTGAATAGTTATACTGAAAGATCACAACCATATGCAATATGCTTGACCCCAGAAAGTATTTGGAAGACTTGAATTTTGGAGTGCTATAGGTTGGTGATCCATTGTTCTATAAAATTCTGTAATATAATGGGTATATAAAATATTTAACTTAATCCAGGACCTTGGAATTCAACCAGTTCTGATTTGGACATCTGGTTTAGTTTGCTATCAAAGATCTGTAGGAAAAAACAATTGGTGCAGGCACTCAGTAAAACAGACCATTTCACAAAAATCAGTCCACAGAACTCACTCTTCCATTCAGATAACACTGTTCTCTTTTACATCTGACACA
The DNA here is from genome assembly GCF_044704955.1 of Pristiophorus japonicus. Taxonomy (NCBI): domain Eukaryota; kingdom Metazoa; phylum Chordata; class Chondrichthyes; family Pristiophoridae; genus Pristiophorus; species Pristiophorus japonicus. The sequence continues at coordinate 290,011,327 of NC_091978.1, forward strand.
TCCAGTTGTGAACTGGTATGTCATTTATAACATATTCTTAATGACTGAAAGCAAACAAAAGTAAATTTTCATAACCTAGTACTTTGCGAATTTCCTTTTAGTTTGTTTCGGTAAAGATGGATTCAGATGATGCTGGTGTGAAATGGTTTTGTACAATCTCTATATTTAGTACTGAGAGCCATGGTTCCTCATGAAGAACAGATGCCACAATGTTTTATTCTTTGTTATGTACATGAAGTCAAAAGTCAATTGTGCAATGCTGTATATTGAAATTAAGTGTGCCTCTTTATTATATACTACAAATTATTTATTTGTAATAATTTAAGTAGCTGTGTTTATAATTTTTTCAGTACATTTTTATTCAGTTGTATTTTATACCATGAGTACAAAGTGAATGGAAAGTAGAAGATCATGAAGACTTTGAAAATAATATTAACACTTTTATAGTGATAGAAGCATTGTACTAGTCATCTGTCAGACGTGCCTTCAGCAGGTAACTTTGATGCATCATAATTTTGCAGTTGGAGGTTGACCTTACTAAGGCATTAAATTCTCAGCGAGAAAGTGTTCAAGTTTTTCAGTGGTTATTGTAAAACATATTAATTGTGACACGTTTTACAAAGAAAGCATTCTTTTCTGACATTTTTATATTAATGCACAATGTGTTGCCATTACACTAAGAATAATTTGGATGCAGTCCTTTATAAAATGGTTAAATGTGGCTTTTGTATTCTGTCTTATTTCCAGGTTTTTAGCACATAGAAGGTTTCTGTTGAGCTGCAGTTCATAAGTACATTGATGAATGGGAGTATAGCTTATCCCACTTATTAGCCACTTTCTCCCAGTGGGAAATGTGAGATTGGATTTCACCATGCAGTGCCTCAGGCAGGGTACAGTAGAAACCAAATAAATACTGCCTTAGGTCCTAAAGGGAGAAGTTGAGTAGAATGTGGAATAACCTTTTCTTTATAAATCTTATTTGTTATATTTAATTCTAATATTTTAGTTAAAATATTATCTGCATATATGTGTGTGTGTATATATATTTATATATATATATATAATATAGACAAAAATCCCTAAACCATCATTGGAGAAATTGTGTAACACATCCCTTTCAATAATGTCTTTTTTTCTGTCTTCGAAACACATCTTTTATAGCAGTTCAGTTGTGGTTATGTATAAAAAAGCGCAATGGCCTTGATTTTTATAGGGGGCAGGAATGAAGTGTGTCAAGGCAGGAGACCTGGATACCCTGCCGATCTTAAGAGAAGGGCTTCACTGCTTGCCAGCTCAGGCCTCAGGTTGAAATTGCAGATCGGGTCCGAATGACATCATTGGATGCAATCTGCATTTTTAAAGTATGACCCTGCTTACTTCCTGTGAGTGGCCTACTCACCCGCTCAAAAGAGCAGGTTAATATCAGGACACAGCAGGAAGACAGCGGGATCTGAGGGGGTAAGTGACTTGCATTATCATAACTGCCCCACCTTTCCTGGTTTCCACTAGGAGGCTGAAGGAGATTACAGCGATTGGGAGGGGTGAGGCTATGGAGGGATTTGTAAACAAGGATGAGAATTTTGAAATCAAGTCGTTGCTTAACCGGGAGCCAATGTAGGCCAGCGAGCACAGAGGTGAAGGGTGAACGGGACTTGGTGCAAGTTAGGACCTGTGCTGCCGAGTTTTGGATGACCTCAAGTTTACGTAGGGTAGAATGTGGGAGGCCAGCCAGGAGTGCTTTGGAGTAGTCAAGTAAAGAGGTAACAAAGGCACGAATGAGGGTTTCAGCAGCAGATGAGCTGAGGCTGGGGCAGAGACAGGCAATGTTACGGAGTTGGAAGTAGGCAGTTTTAGTTATGCCGCGGATCTATGGCCGGAAGCTCATTTCAGGATCAAATATGGCACCGAGGTTGAGAACAGTCTGGTTCAGCCTCAGACAGCTGCTAGCGAGAGGGATGGAGTCAGTGGCTAGGGAACGCAGTTTGTGGCGGGGACCAAAGACATTAGAAACGTAGAAACATAGAAAATAGGTGCTGGAATAGGCCATTCGGCCCTTCGAGCCTGCACCAGCATTCAATAAGATCATGGCTGATCATTCAGCCCAGTACCCCTTTCCTGCTTTCTCTCCATACCCCTTGATCCCTTTAGCCATCAGGGCCATATCTAACTCCCTCTTGAATATATCTAACGAACTGGCATCAACAACTCTCTGCGGTAGAGAATGCCAGAGGTTAACAACTTTCTGAGTGAAGAAGTTTCTCCTCATCTTAGTCCTAAATGGTTTACCCCTTATCCTTAGACTGCGACCACTGGTTCTGGACTTCCCCAACATTGGGAACATTCTTCCTGCATCTAACCTGTACAGTCCCATCAGAATTTTATATGTTTCTATGAGATCCCCTCTCATTCTTCGAAACTCCAGTGAATACAGGCCCAGTCAATCCAGTCTCTCCTCATGTGTCAGTCCCACCATCGCAGGAATCAGTCTCGTGAACCTTCGCTGCACTCCTTCAATAGCAAGAATGTCCTTCCTCAGATTAGGAGACCAAAACTGAACACAATATTCCAGGTGAGGCCTCACCAAGGCCCTGTACAACTGCATTAAGACCTCCCTGCTCCTATACTCAAATCCTCTAGCTATGAAGGCCAACATGCCATTTGCCTTATTCACCGCCTGCTGTACCTGCATGCCAACTTTCAATGACTGATGTACCATGACAACCAGGTCTCGTTGCACTTCCCCTTTTCCTAATCTGCTGCCATTCAGATAATATTCTGCCTTCATGTTTTTGCCACCAAAGTGGATAACTTCACATTTATCCACATTATACTGCATCTAGCATGCATTTGCCCACTCACCTAATCTGCCCAAGTCACCCTGCAGTCTCTTAGCATCCTCCTCACAGCTCACACCACCACCCAGCTTAGTGTCATCTGCAAACTTGGAGATATTACACTCAATTCCTTCATCTAAATCGTTGATGTATATTGTAAATAGCTGGGGTCCCAGCACTGAGCCCTGCGGCACCCCACTAGTTACTGCCTGCCACTCTGAGAAGGACCCATTTATCCCTACTCTCTGCTTCCTGTCTGCCAACCAGTTCTCCATCCACATTGATACATTACCCCCAGTACCATGTGCTTTAATTTTGCACACTAATCTCTTGTGTGGGACCTTGTCAAAAGCCTTTTGAAAGTCCAAATACACCACATCCACTGGTTTTCCCTTGTCCACTCTACTAGTTACATCCTCTAAAAATTCTAGAAGATTGGTCAAGCATGATTTCCCTTTCATAAATCCATGCTGACTTGGACCGATCCTGTCACTGCTTTCCAAATGCGCTGCTATTTCATCTTTAATAATTGATTCCAACATTTTCCCCACTACTGATGTCAGGCTAACCAGTCTATAATTACCCGTTTTCTCTCTCCCTCCTTTTTTAAAAAGTGGTGTTACATTAGTTACCCTCCAGTCCATAGGAACCGATCCAGAACCGATAGACTGTTGGAAAATGATCACCAATGCATCCATTATTTCTTGGGCCACTTCGTTAAGTACTTAGGAAGTGGCCCTAGTAGCCTGCAGACTATCAGGCCCTGGGGATTTATTGGCCTTCAATCCCATCAATTTCCCTAACACAATTTCCTGACTAATAAGGATTCCTTCAGTTCCTCCTCGCTAGACCGTCGGTCCCCTAGTATTTCCGAAAGGTTATATGTGCCTTCCTTCGTGAAGACAGAACCAAAGTATTTGTTCAGTTGGTCTGCCATTTCTTTGTTCCCCATTATAAATTCACCTGATTTTGACTGCATGGGACCTACATTTGTCTTCACTAATCTTTTTCTCTTCACATATTTATAGAAGCTTTTGTAGTCAGTTTTTATATTCCCAGCAAGCTTCCTCTCATACTCTATTTTCCCCCTCCTAATTAAACCCTCTGTCCTCCTCTGCTGAATTCTAAATTTGCCCCAGTCCTCAGGTTTGCTGCTTTTTCTGGACAATTTATATGCCTCTTCCTTGGATTTAACACTAGCCCTAATTTCCCTTGTTAGCCACGGTTGAGCCACCTTCCGCATTTTGTTTTTACTCCAGACAGGGCTGTACAATTGTTGAAGTTCATCCATGTGATCTTTAAATGTTTGCCATTGCCTATCCACCATCAACCTCTTAAGTATCATTCGCCAGTCTATTCTCGCCAATTCACGTCTCATACCATCGAAGTTACCTTTCCTTAAGTTCAGGGCCCTAGTCTCTGAATTAACTGTGACACTCTCCATCTTAATGAAGAATTCTACCATATTATGGTCACTCTTCCCCAAGGGGCCTCGCACAACAAGATTGCTAATTAGTCCTTTCTCATTACACATCACCTGTCTAGGATGACCAGGCCTCTAGTTGGTTCCTCGACATATTGGTCTAGATGACCATCCCTAATACACTCCAGGAAATCCTCCTCCACCGTATTGCTACCAGTTTGGTAAGCCCAATCTATATGTAGATTAAAGTCGCCCATGATAACTGCTGTACCTTTATTGCACGCATCCCTAATTTCTTGTTTGATGCTGTCCCCAACCTCACTACTACTGTTTGGTGGTCTGTACTCAACTCCCACTAGTGTTTTCTGCTCTTTGGTATTCCGCAGCTCTACCCATACATATTCCACATCATCCAAGCTAATGTCCTTCCTTACTTTTGCGTTAATTTCCTCTTTAACCAGCAATGCTACCCCACCTCCTTTTCCTTTCTGTCTATCCTTCCTGAATGTTGAATATCCCTGGATGTTGAGTTCCCAGCCTTGGTCACCCTGGAGCCATGTTTCCGTAATCCCAATTATATCATATTCGTTAATAACTGCCTGCGCAGTTAATTATTCCACCTTAACACGAATACTCCTCGCATTGAGGCACAGAGCCTTCAGGTTTGTCTTTTTGACACACTTTGTCGCTTTAGAATTTTGCTGTAATGTGGCCCTTTATGATTTTTGCCTTGGGTTTCTCTGCCCTCCACTTTTACTTTTCTTCTTTCTATTTTTTGCTTCTGCCCCCATTTTACTTCCCTCTGTCTCCCTGCATAGGTTCCTATCCCTCTGCCATATTAGTTTAACTCCTCCCCAACAGCACCAGCAAATACTCCCCCTAGGACATTGGTTCCGGTCGTGCCCAGGTGCAGACCGTCCGGTTTGTACTGGTCCCACCTCCTCCAGAACCGGTTCCAAAGTCCCAGGAATTTGAATCCCTCCCTCCTGCACCACTCCTCAAGCCACGTATTCATCTTAGCTATCCTGCCATTCCTACTCTGACTAGCACGTGGCACTGGTAGCAATCCTGAGAATTACTACCTTTGATAATAGCTTCGGTCTTCCCAATATTTAATTGGAGAAAATTTCTGCTCATCCAGTACTGAATGTCAAACAAGCTGTCTGACAATTTAGAGACTGTGGAGGGTTTGAGAGAAGTGGTGGTGAGGTAGAGCTGCATGTCATCAGCGTATATGTGGAAACTGATGCTGTGTTTTCAGATGATGGTGCCAAGGGGCAGTATATAGATGAGAAATAGGAGGGGACCAAGGATAGATCTTTGGGGGACACCAGAGGTAACGATGTGGGAGTGGGAAGAGAAGCCATTGCAGGTGATTTCTGGCTACGATTAGATAGATAAGAATAGAACCAGGCGAGTGCAGCCCCACCCAGCTGGACGATGGTGGAGAGGCATTGGAGGAGGATGGAGTGGTCAACCGTGTCAAAGACTGTCGACAGGTCAAGAAGAATGAGGAGGGATAGTTTACCTTTGTCACAGTCACAAATGATGTAACATGTGATTTTGATTAGAGCCATTTCGGTACTGTAGCAGGGGCGGATACCAGATTGAAGGGAATACTAGGGGAAGCCAAAACTCCAAGTTTTGTGCAGCCAATAATGGCATGGCAAAAGTAGCATAATTCAATGGACTTCACTCTCACTGAATAAGCCAATTAGGTGAAACGCAGGTTTCTTGACTGCTGAGAGAGATGGAAACAATGGCCCTGATCTTGACTGGGCTGGGATTTACGGCGGGAGGGAAAACTATGGTCAGGTTCCCCACTCCACAGCATGCTTCTTTTCTTTTCCAGTAGGCTCCCTGCCCAGAAACCATCCTGATTGACAGGCTTGGCTCCCTGTTGGGTGGGGAATGCTCCGGAGGAGGCAGCAGCCCAGGAGCAGGTAGGGAACCTGCTGCTGGGCTATTGATAACGTGGGGGGCAGTGGGGGTTCCGAATCTTGGAGGGGGTTTGATCTGGTGCTGATCCGACACAGGGGGAGTGGTTGGTGATCCTGGGGCCGAGGGGGTAATGTCAGTGATCCTGGAGGGAGTTTGATTGGGGTAAGCACTCCTGCTTCCCCTGCCCACAAGTAGTGCTGGAAAGGCAGTTACCTCTTCTACACAGTACCCCTCGCCTACCTTTAGCTGCCGGGTTTCCCAAGGCCTGGGAAACCCAGCTGGCCAGGTTAAAACCTAGAAGACAGATAAAATCATGGGAACGCAGTCTCCTTATTATATTTAAATCACCAATCCACCTACTGGGAAAGTGGAAGTGGACAGGTTGGAGGCATGTTGGGCTCAGGTTTGAGATTTTTTAAATTTCACATCCCACCCAACTCAACCCACCTGTTTTAATGGTTAAAATTCCACCCTATGTGTATTATATTAGTCAGTGTTTTAGTGCTGTGAAGCTGTTCTAAACTATATTGATTTTCCCAACAGATGTTGCAACAGTCAAGCAAGTTGGCACAGAATCAGCTGTGGAAGTGAAGATGAGTAATGAGGAAACTCTACCTTAAATAAAGCAAAAGTTGCAAAAGATATAAAGCAAGTTCATATTTGTCCCAGCAGCAGCACTTTTTCAGACTGAACTCATACCATATCAGTTAAATCACCAATAAGAAAACCAAACAACCATGAGTAATATTTTATTTTACCAACTATTCTAATCATAATGACACAGATGGCCAAATTTTGCTTTATATTCTAAATTTTTCACCAAATGAAACTAATAGTGATAGACCCAAAGTTTTTTGTTTTAACATTGTTATGTACTCATTTTCAATTAAGGTTTTTTATTGCTCTAACTTGCACAGATTATTGTAGAAAATATTCTGTCATTAATATAATTATAATCTTTAAAGTTTTCCATGTGTGAATCACAAATGAAACATTGTGCATTATTGTTAACAATACATGTATATCTGGATTGCTTTGGAGTAATTTTGAGATGTGTTACATTAAATAGAAAGAACCTTCCAATTTGTTGTAGTGGATAATATTCTTGATTACATAACCAAAACTAATGAGTTACACTACCCAGCTTAGGAATGTGTACTTCCTTGGCTACTTATCAATCAAGGCATCAATTCCTATTGGAATATGCTGTGTGGCTCTCTCTATATTTAATTATCTATATGTTCTGTTGAAATATTTGTTTTAAATTCAGTTTATAATTTGAACTACTCTAATGCTATTCGTGAAAATAACGTTCCTTATTAATCAACTGATGCCTTAATCAATAAAGTATAGATCTGTAAAAGAGTTTTGCTGCTTGGAATACAAATAAATTCAAAACTTCATGAAAACAACTCTCCTTGTTTTGAAGTGGTGTTGTAGAGAGTTTGGTTGTGTTTGTCCTAGATAGAAATGTAAGTATATTTTTGACATTCATAAAAGTGCAAATATACCGTACCTGTTCTCACCTCTCCACTCTGAGCACACTTCTGGGAGAAATTGAAACTGCCGCAGATGAAGCAGATGATCATGCTGCAGAATTACTTGTCTCGCAGTAATATCGTTTCTTCTGCTGATTGCAGCATTTGAAAGTTGTAGATTTTTTATTTGTTCTTGAGATGTGGCAAGGCAGTAGGTATTGGCCATATCTAATTGCCCTGCAAGCATTAAGAGTCAACCACATAGTTTGAAACTGGAGTCATAGGCCAGACTAGCCATGATCTTGTTGAGTGGCAGAGCAGGCTCGAGGGGCTAGATGGCCTACTCCTGTTCCTAATTCTTATGTAATTAGGGGCGGCAGATTCCATTAGTGAACCAGTTAGGTTTCTATAACAATCAAGCAGTTTTCATGGTCAGTTTCTGGTGCTAACCTGCAAATTACCAAGTTTTTGAATTTAATTTCACATCTTGCCATGAACTCACAACCTCTAGGGTACTAGTTCAGTACCGTAACCACTTGACTACTATACCTTGTTGCTAATTGTCATGATCCTCCATGCAGTGAGTTCTTGTTATCGGCTGTGTTGTCAATGGCTTCTGGTACATTCATAATAAAGGATGAAACTCTGAGTACTGTATACAATGAGCAAGTGTGACCTTAGCTCCTTTAATAAGACTCCAGAGTGCAGGCACCTCGTGGATGGCCTGCTTATATACCGTGCTCCCAAGGGATGCTGGGATCACTTGGGACTCCAACAGGTGGGCCCTCTGGTGGTAGGGTAATACAAGTTACAAAGGGTTAAATATATAACATCACTCCCCCGTGAAGTCAACGGTACACTTATTTATAAGGTGAGACGATCTGGGGTTTTTCGCTCCCTTGTCGATCCTTGCCGGGCTGCTGGAGTTGGTGAGTTCGGCTTCGTGGTCAACCATGATGTCAGTTGCACTTGTGTGTGTGTTGGAGGGTCAAAGTTGGTGGTGTCTTCTTCGGGTTGTTCATAGCTGTTGGTGAACCGCAATTTGATTTGGTCCAAATGTTTTCTGTACGTTTGTCCATTGGCCAATTTGACCTGAAACACCCCACTCCCCTCTTTGGCTGTGACCGTGCCAGCGAGCCATTTGGGACCATATCCATAATTGAGCACAAGCACAGGATCATTGATCTCAATATCGCGTGACAAATTTGCATGGTCATGGTACACACTTTGTTGATGCCGCTTGCTCTCCAAGTGATCATGGAGATCAGGGTGGACAAGAGAAAGCCTTGTTTTAAGCACCCTTTTCATGAGCAGCACAGCTGGCGGAATCGCGATGAGTTAGTGGCGTCTGGTGCAGTAGCTGAGCAGCACTCGGGACAGCCGGGTCTGCAGGGAGCCTTCCGACATGAGTTTCAAGCTTTGCTTGATGGTCTGGATTGCCTGTTTGCCTGGCCGTTGGATGCGGGCTTGAATGGGGCAGATGTGATGCATTTGATCCCATTGCGAGTCATGAATTCCTTGAATTCAGCACTGGTGAAGCACGGCAAATATGGCTCATAGGCTTTCAATAGTGGCCGTGGACATTATCGCACATTCAATCCATTTTGAGTAAGCGTCCACGATAACCAAAAACATTTTGCCTAGTCCTTGTGGATCTTCGACCACGGTTTGGAGGGCCACGACCACAAACTAAGCGGTGACTCATTGGTTGCATTGCTCAGCTGAGAGCAAGTGTTGCACTGGCGCACGCGTGACTCTAAATCTGAGTCGAGCCAGGCCACCACACATGGGATCTGGCTATGGCTTTCATCATTATAATTCCTGGGTGGGTGCTGTGCAGTTCACATATAAACGTATCTCTGCCTTTCTTGGGCAAGACCACCTGATTGCCCCACAACAGACAGTCCGCCTGCAGGGACATTTCATCATTGCGTCTGTGGAATGGCTTAATCGCCTTCTGCATCTCCGCTGGGACACTGGACCAGCTTCCATGGAGGACACAGTTTTTTACCAAGGACAGGTCCTGGCTAGTCCAGGTCCTGATCTGTTGGGCCGTAACGGAGGACTTTTCATTCTTGAATGCCTCCATGACCATGAACAAGTCCGCTGGCTGTGCCATTTCCACCCCGGTGGTGGGCAGTGGCAGCCAACTGAGAGCATCTGCGCAGTGCCCGGTCTGTGGCGGATTACATAGTTGTATGCCGACAGCGTAAGCGCCCATCTTTGAATGCAGGCAGAAGCATTGATGTTAATCCCTTTGCTCTCAGAGAGCAGTGATATGAGCGGCTTCTGGTCAGTTTCAAGCTCAAACTTGAGGCCAAATAAGTACTGGTGCATTTTTTTTACCCTGTAAACGCACGCCAGAGCCTCTTTTTCAATCATGCTGTAGGCCTTTTTGGCCTTGGGCAAACTCCTGAATGCATAAGCGACCGGCTGCAAGATCCCCGATTCATTAGCCTGTTGTAACACACACCCGACCCCGTATGACGACGCATCGCAAGCTAGCACTAATCTTTTACAAGGGTTATACAGGACCAGCAGTTTGTTTGAACACAACAGATTTCTGGCTTTCTTAAAGGCAGCCTCTTGTGAATTCCCCCATACCTAGTCGTCTCCCTTGCGCAGTAGCACATGTAGGGGTTCTAGCAGGGTGCTTAACCCAGGTAGGAAATTACCAAAATAGTTAAGGAGTCCCAGGAACGACCGCAGCTCCATCACGTTCTGTGGTCTCAGCACGTTCTTGATGGCCTCCGTCTTGGCGTCGGTGGGTCTGATGCCATCTGCTGCGATTCTTCTTCCCAAGAACTTGACATCCTGCACCAGGAAAACACACTTCGAGTGTTTCAACCTGAGCCCCACGCGATCCAACCGACTAAGAACCTCTTCCAGATTCTTCAAGTGCTCAATGGTGTCCTGACCTGTAAACAGTATGTCGTCCTGGAAAACCACGGTGCAAAGAACCGAATTTAGCAGGCTCTCTATGTTCCGTTGGAAGGTTGCCGCGGCCAACCAAATCCCGAACGGGCATTGGTTATAGATGAACAAACCTTTGTGCGTGTTGATGCAGGTGAGGCCTTTCGAAGACTCCTCCAGCTCCTGCGTCATGTAGGCCGAGGTCAGATCAAGCTTGTGAACATCTTCCTTCCAGCCAGGGTCGCAAATAGATCGTCTGCCTTGGGTAGTGGATACTGGTCCTGTAGCGAGAAACGGTTAATCGTTACTTTATAGTCCCCACAAATTCTAACTGTGCCGTCCTCTTTAAGTACCGGGACAATCAGACTAGCCCCCTCATTGAATTCCACCGGCGCGATGATGCAGCCTGTCCAGCTCAATTTCCACTTTCTCACGCATCATGTACGGTACCACCCGAGCCTTGTGGTGGGTGGGTCGCGTACCGGGAACCAAATGGATCTGCACTTTCGCCCCCGAGAAGCTTCCAATGCCTGGCTCGAACAACAATGGGAACTTGCTCAGAAACTGGGCACATGAGGCGTCGTTGACAGACGAGAGCGCTCGGATGTCGTCCCAGTTCCAGCGGATATTTCACAGCCAGTTTCTGCCAAACAACGTGGGGCCATCCCCGGCACAATCCACAGCGGGAGTTCGTGTACTGCTCCATCATAGGAGACTTTGACTTCTGCACTGCCAATTACAGGGATTAATTCCTTGGTGTAGTTCCTTAGTTTGGTGTGAATGGGGCTGAGCTTGGGCCTGTGTGTCTTTTTGCCCACAGCCTGTCGAAGGCCTTTTTACTTATTATGGACTGACTTGCACCCGTGTCCGGTTCCCTCGATACTGGAATGTCATTATTGGTGGACATTTCGGAGTGAATGTGTGCACCCCGTACACTTCTGCCTCCTCGGTACAAGTCTCCAATTCAACCTGATCCACAGTGGATCGATCTTCCTCTGCAACGTGGTGGTTTGAAGGGTTTGCAGGTTTTGCAGCTTGCCTGCACATTCGCTGGAAGTGTCCCATTGTTTTGTATCCGTTGCACGCATAGTGCTTGAAGCGGCATTGATGGGGCCGATGATCACCTCCACAACGCCAACAAGATGTTAACTGCCTCACATTAACGATTGATGGTGGACTCTGGGTCATCTAAGGTCGGGCAGCAGCAGCCAGCATGTTCGTTCTGCCATGTACATTTCTGCTCGAAACCTTATGCACAGTACTGGCCGAAATTTCTTTACTCTGTGAAATCTGTTTGATGTTGTCGCTGGTGGACATAAATGCCTGGGCTATCGTTATGGCTTTACGTAGATTCGGAGTTTCAACAGTCAACAGTTTGCGAAGGATTACCTCATGGCCAATGCCCAATACAAAAAAGTTTCTAAGCATTTGTTCTAGGAATCCCTCAAACTCACAATGTCCTGCGAGGCACCTTAGTTCGGCGACATAGCTCGCCATTTCCTGGCCCTCCGATCATCAACACGTGTTATCTCGCCATCAAAACGCTTTCCTTAGGATTTAGGTGCTCCCGGACCAGCGTACACAATTCTTCATAGGATTTCTCTGTTGGTTTTGCCGGAGCTAGGAGGTTCTCATTGAAGCCATAAGTTGTTGCCACACAGACAGTTAGGAGGATCGCCCTTCGTTTGGCAGCGTTCTCGTCCCCTTCCAGCTTGTTGGCCATGAAGTATTGGTCAAGTCTCTCCACGAAGGCCTCCCAATCGTCCCCTTATGAGAACTTCTCCAGGATACCAACTGTTCTTTGCATTTTTGCGCGGTTGTTCATTACCTCGTCGCCAATTGGTACACTCACAATAAAGGATGAAACTGAGTAGTGTGTACAAATGAGCAAGTGTGACCTTAGCTCCTTTAATAAGACTCCAGAGTGTAGGTACCTCGTGGGTGGCCTGCTTATATACCATGCTCCCAAGGGATGCTGGGATCCCTTGGGACTCCAACATGTAGGCCCTCTGGTGGTAGGGCAAAAAAGATTACAAGAGGTTAAAGACATAACAGCTGCAACATGTACAGCCAAAGTACTTTTTCATAAGGAGGGAGCAAATTAGCAAACAAGTGAACCTGGCACCACTCATTTCCCTTTTGCGTTTCAATAATTCCCCATCTTCTCTATATATTTCAAATGCACCCTGACCATATTCTCGAACACATCTTTTTGACACAAATAATCGATTTCCTCAGGTGGGGGAATTCTGAACAAGGGTGCATAATCTTAAAATGAGAACAAGTCAATTTAGGAAATCAGGAAGCACTTCTTCACACAAAGGGGAATGGAAATCTGAAATTCTCTCCCCCAAAAGGCTTTGAATGCTGGGTCAACTGAAATTTCAAGACTCAAGATTTTTATTGGGCAAGGGTATCAAGGGTTATGGAGCAAATACAGATGAATAGAATTGAGGTACAGATCAGCCATGATCTAAATGAATTCCTAATATTCTACAGTTCATATGGAGTGCTAGTCATGCACAGATGAAATTTAAACTGCTGCAATGCCCACTCAGTCAGGGTGGGGTAGCATTCATTAACAGCCGATATGATTTTTTGGGCTGTATAGTGGTGTGTGTTTCTAAACTGAACTTTTGCAATGGATAACACCCATAGATAGAGATGGAACCAATGGTCTCAATTCCTGGTCCTATTTTGCATTTTCCTTTTTAGGGTGTGCTCACTGGACACCTGTGTGTTAAGACTCATTGGGCTAGAAATTTGGTTAGAGGGTTCCTAAGGCACTAATGGGTGGCCGCTAAATTTGGGCCGGAACTATTTAGCGAAGGGAACAGCAAAATTCTGTTTTTGCGTCCTGAAAGTAGAGTGGAGCGCGAAGGGAAGCATTCCACACTTCTCTTAGGGCATTAGGCCGGGTCATAGAAACATACAGACATAGAAAATAGGTGCAGGACTAGGCCATTCGGCCCTTCGAACCTGCACCACCATTCACTAAGATCATGGCTGATCATTCACCTCAGTACCCCTTTCCTGCTTTCTCTCCATACCCATTGATCCCTTTAGCTGTAAGGGCCATATCTAACTCCCTCTTGAATATATCCAATGAACTGGCATCAACAACTCTCTGCGGTAGGGAATTCCACAGGTTAACAACTCTCTGAATGAAGAAGTTTCTCCTCATCTCAGTCCTAAATGGCTTACCCCTTATCCTTAGACTGTGCCCCCTGGTTCTGGACTTCCCCAACATCGGGAATATTCTTCCAGCATCTGACCTGTCCAGTCCCGTCAGAATGTTATATGTTTCTATGAGATCCCCTCTCATCCTTCTAAACTCAAGTGAATACAGGCCCAGTCGATCCAGTCTCTCCCCATATGTCAGCCCTGCCATCCCGGGAATCAGTCTGGTGAGCCTTCGCTGCACTCCCTCAACAGCAAGAACGTCCTTCCTCAGATTAGGAGTCCAAAACTGAACACAATATTCCAGGTGAGGCCTCACCAAGGTGCTGTACAACTGTAGTAAGACCTCCCTGCTCTGATACTCAAATCACCCAACTATGAAGGCCAACATACCATTTACCTTCTTCACCGCCTGCTGGACCTGCATGTTAACTTTCAATGACTGATGTACCATCACACCCAAGTCTCGTTGCACCTCCTCTTTTCCTAATCTGTCACCATTCAGATAATATTCTGCCTTCGTGTTTTTGCCACCAAAGTGGATAACCTTACATTTATCAAAATTATACTGCATCTGCCATGCATTTGCCCACTCACCTAACCTGTCCAAGTCACCCTGCAGCCTCGTAGCGTCCTCCTCACAGCTCACACTGCCACCCAGCTTAGTGTCATCCGCAAATATGGAGATATTACGCTCAATTCCTTCATCAAAATCATTGATGTATATTGTAAATAGCTGGGGTCCCAGCACTGAGCCCTGCGGCACCCCACTAGTCACTGCCTGCCATTCTGAAAAGGACCCATTTATCCTGACTCTCTGTTGCCTGTCTGCCAACCAGTTCTCTATCCACGTCAGTACATTACCCCCAATACCATGTGCTTTAATTTTGCACACCAATCTCTTGTGTGGGACCTTGTTAAAAGCATTTTGAAAGTCCAAATACACCACATCCACTGGTTCTCCCTTGTCTACTATTTACATCCTCTAAAAATTCTAGAAGATTTGTCAAGCATGATTTCCCTTTCATGAATCCATGCTGACTTGGACCGATCCTTCAAATGCGATGCTATTTCATTTTTAATAATTGATTCCAACATTTTCCCTGTTGTCAGGCTAACCGGTCTATAATTACCCATTTTCTCGCTCCCTCCTTTTTTTAAAAGCGGGGTTACATTAGCTACCCTCCAGTCCATAGGAACTGATCCAGACTCGATAGACTGTTGGAAAATGATCACCAATTATTTCTAGGGCCACCTCCTTAAGTACTCTGAGATGCAGACCATCAGGCCCCGAGGATTTATCGGCCTTCAATCCCATCAATTTCCCTAACACAATTTCCCACCTAATAAGGATTTCCTTCAGTTTCTCCTTCTCACTAGACCCTCGATCCCCTAGTATTTCCGGAAGGTTATTTGTGTCTTCCTTCGTGAAGACAGAACCAAAGTATTTGTTCAATTGGTCTGCCATTTCTTTGTTCCCCATTATAAATTCACCTGATTCTGACTGCAAGGGACCTACGTTTGTCTTCACTAATCTTTTTCTCTTCACATATCTATAGAAGCTTTTGCAGTCAATTTTTATGTTCCCAGCAAGCTTCCTCTCATACTCTATTTTCCCCCTCCTAATTAGACCCTTTGTCCTCCTCTGCTGAATTCTAAATTTGTCCCAGTCCTCAGGTTTGCTGCTTTTTCTGGACAATTTAAATGCCTCTTCCTTGGATCTAACACTATCCTTAACTTCCCTTGTTAGCCACAGTTGAGCCACCTTCCCCATTTTATTTTTACTCCAGACAAGGATGTACAATTGTTGAAGTTCATCCATGTGATTGTTAAATGTTTGCCATTGCCTATCTACCGTCAACCCTTTAAGTTCGAGTTCGAGCAGCGCGAGTCCGGGGTGCGTGGTGAGGCCTATAAAGGCCCAACGTCGGAGGAGGAGCGGCAGTTCGAGCAGCGCGAGTCCGGAGTGCGTGGTGAAGCCTATAAAGGCCCAACGTCGGAGGAGGAGCGGCAGATCGAGCAGCGCGAGTCCGGGGTGCGTGGTGAGGCCTATAAAGGCCCAACGTCGGAGGAGGAGCGGCAGTTCAAGCAGCGCGGGTCCGGGGGCGTGGTGAGGCCTATAAAGGCCCAACATCGGACAAGGAGCGGCAGTTCGAGCAGCGCGAGTCCAGGGTGCGTGGTGAGGCCTATAAAAGCCCAACATCGGAGGAGGAGCGGCAGTTCAAGCAGCGCGAGTCCGGGGTGCGTGGTGAGGCCTATAAAGGCCCAACGTCGGAGGAGGAGCGGCAGTTCGAGCAGCGCGGGTCCGGGGTGCGTGGTGAGGCCTATAAAGGCCCAACGTCGGAGGAGGAGCGGCAGTTCGAGCAGCGCGAGTCCAGGGTGCGTGGCGAGGCCTATAAAGGCCCAACATCGGACAAGGAGCGGCAGTCCGAGCAGCGCGAGTCCAGGGTGCCTGGTGAGGCCTATAAAGGCCCAGCTTGTACAGCTCCAGCCGGGAGAAAAAGCAAAAAAGAAGTAGAAAGGAATCAAAATGTGACGTCACAGCCAAAGGGGTAAGTGATAGGCTGGTGATTGGTGAGTAGCTTTTCTTTTTCTTTTTTATATCAGTAAATAAGCCATTAACATTGTTGTCTTTTTCTTTTTTATATCAGTAAGTAACCTGTTAACATTGTTGTCGCCAAATTAAGCGTATCTAAGGGTTAATCATGGCAGGAGAGCTCGGTCACGTGATATGCTCCTCCTGTACCATGTGGGAACTCAGGGACACTTCCGGTGTCCCTGACGACCACGTATGCGGGAAATGTGTCCACCTCCAGCTCCTAACGGACCGCGTTGCGGATTTGGAGCTAAGGGTGGATTCACTCTGGAGCATCCACGATGCTGAGAATGACGTGAGTAGCACGTGTAGCAAGTTGGTCTTACCGCAGGTGAAGGGTCCACAGCCAGCTAGGGAATGGAAGACCAGCAGGAAGAGCAGTGCAAGGAAGGTAGTGCAGGGGTCCCCTGGGGTCATTCCCCTGCAAAATAGATACACTGCTTTGAGTACTGTTGAGGGGAAAACTCATCAGGGGAGGGCAGCAGCAGCCAAGTTCATGGCACCATGACTGGCTCTGTTGCACAGGAGGGCAGGAAAAAGAGTGGGAGAGTGATAGTGATAGGGGATTCAATTGTAAGGGGAATACATAGGCATTTCTGCGGCCGCAACCGAGACTGCAGGATGGTATGTTGCCTCCCTAGTGCAAGGGTCAAGGATGTCTCAGAACGGGTGCAGGACATTCTGAAAAGGGAGGGAGAACAGCCAGTTGTCGTGGTGCACATTGGTACCAACGACATCGGTAAAAAAAGGGATGAGGTCCTACGAGATGAATTTAAGGAGCTAGGAGCTAAATTAAAAAGTAGGACCTCAAAAGTAGTAATCTCGGGATTGCTACCAGTGCCACATGCTAGTCAGAGTGGTAATCGCAGGATAGCGCAGATGAATACGTGGCTTGAGCAGTGGTGCAACAGGGAGGGATTCAAATTCCTGGGGCATTGGAACCGGTTCTGGGGAGGTGGGATCAGTACAAACCGGATGGTCTGCACCTGAGCAGGACAGGAACCAATGTCCTAGGGGGAGTGTTTGCTAGTGTTGTTGGGGAGGAGTTAAACTAATGTAGCAGGGGGATGGGAACCAATGCAGGAAGACAGAGGGAAACAAAATGGAGACAGAAGCAAAAGACAGAAAGGAAATGAGTAAAAGTGGAGGGCAGAGAAACCCAAGGCAAAAAACAAAAAGGGCCAATGTACAGCAAAATTCTAAAGAGTCAAAGTGTAATAAAAAGGCAAGTCTGAAAACTTGGTGCCTCAACGTGAGGAGTATTCGGAACCCAGGAGAGGGTTCTGAGCGAGTTAGAGTGGGTGAGAGGGCAGATGAACAGGACCCCAAGAAAGAATGCAAAAGGCAGGATGCAACAGAGCAGAGTAGCACTGGGGTAAGTGTAAACCACAAGATGATAGGAAGGGACAATATGTATGAATATAAAGGGGCTGCAGGAGGGGTCTAAACTAAAAATCATGGTTTAAAAACTAGAATTAAAACACTTTACCTAAACGCATGCAACATTCGAAATAAAGTAAATGATTTGATGGCACAAATCATTACAAATGGGTATGATTTGGTGGCCATTACAGAAAAGTGGTTGCAGGGTGGCCAAGACTGGGAATTAAACATACAGGGGTACCTGACAATTCGGAAGGATAGACAAGAAGGCAAAGGAGGTGGGGTAGCTCTGTTAATAAAGGATGATATCAGGGCAGTTGTGAGAGATGATATTAGCTCTAATGAACAAAATGTTGAATTATTGTGGGTGGAGATTAGAGATAGTAAGGGGAAAAAGTCACTGGTGGGCGTAGTTTATAGGCCCTCAAATAATAACTTCACGGTGGGGCGGACAATAATCAAGGGAATAATAGAGGCATGTGAAAAAGGAACGGCAGGAATCATGGGGGATTTTAACCTACATATCGATTGGTCAAATCAAATCGCACGGGGTAGCCTTGAGGAGGAATTCATAGAATGCATACGGGATTGTTTCTTAGAACAGTATGTTACACAACCTATAAGGGAGCAAGCTATCTTAGATCTGGTCCTGTGTAATGAGACAGGAATAATAAACAATCTCCTCGTAAAAGATCCTCTCGGAATGAGTGATCACAGTGTGGATGAATTTGTGGGACTACAGTGGGATGAGGGCAGAGTTGGCTAAAGTAGACTGGAAACACAGACTAAACGGTGGCACAATTGAGGAACAGTGGAGGACTTTTAAAGAGCTCTTTCATAGTGCTCAACAAAAATATATTCCAGTGAAAAAGAAGGGCGGTAAGAGAAGGGATAACCAGCCGTGGATAACGAAGGAAATAAAGGAGAGTACCAAATTAAAAACCAATGCATATAAGGTGGCCAAGGTTAGTGAGAAACTCGAAGATTGGGAAAATTTTAAACGACAGCAAAGAATGACTAAGAAAGCATAAAGAAAGGAAAGATAGATTACGAAAGTAAACTTGCGCAAAACATAAAAACAGATATAAAAGCTTTTACCGATATATAAAATGGAAGAGAGTGACTAAAGTAAATGTTGGTCCCTTAGAAGATGAGAAGGGGGATTTAATAATGGGAAAAGTGGAAATGGCTGAGAACTTAAACAATTATTTTGCTCAGTCTTCACAGTGGAAGACACAAAAACCATGCCAAAAATTGCTGGTCACAGGAATGTGGGAAGGGAGGACCTTGAGACAATCACTGTCACTAGGGAGGTAGTGCTGGACAGGCTAATGGGACTCAAGGTAGACAAGTCCCCTGGTCCTGATGAAATGCATCCCAGAGTATTAAAAGAGATGGCGGAAGTTATAGCAGATGCATTCATTATAATCTACCAAAATTCTCTGGACTCTGGGGAGGTACCAGCGGATTGGAAAGCAGCTAATGTAACGCCTCTGTTTAAAAAAGGCAGGTAACTATAGGCTGGTTAGTTTAACATCTGTAGTGGGGAAAATGCTTGAAGCTATCATTAAGGAAGCAATAGCGGGACATCTAGATAGGAATAGTGCAATCAAGCAGACGCAACATGGATTCATGAAGGGGAAATCATGTTTAACTAATTTACTGGAATTCTTTGAGGATATAACGAGCATGGTGGATAGAGTTGTACCGATGGATATGGTGTATTTAGATTTCCAAAAGGCATTCGATAAGGTGCCACACAAAAGGTTAATGCAGAAGATAAAGGTATGCGGAGTCAGAAGAAATGTATTAGCATGGATCGAGAATTGGCTGGCTAACAGAAATCAGAGAGTCGAGATAAATGGGTCCTTTTCGAATTGGAAATCGGTGGTTAGTGGTGTGCTACAGGGATCGGTGCTGGGACCACAACTGTTTACAATATACATAGATGACCTGGAAGAGGGGACAGAGTGTGGTGTAACAAAATTTGCAGATGACACAAAGATTAGTGGGAAAGCGGGTTGTGTAGAGGACACAGAGAGGCTGCAAAGAGACTTAGATAGGTTAAGCGAAAGGGCTAAGGTTTGGCAGATGGAATACAATGTCGGAAAATGTGAGGTCATCCACCTTGGGAAAAAAAACAGTAAAAGGGAATATTATTTGAATGGGGAGAAATTACAACATGCTGCGGTGCAGAGGGACCTGGGGATCCTTGTGCATGAAACTCTTTTTGGAGTTCATCTGCAAAACAAAAAAACATTAAACGGTGCCACCCGACCTGGGTGACACTCCAGACATTTACAAGGCCCTTTTTTTTTTCCCCCTTTTTTTTTTTGTGTTTTTCTTCTTTGGTTTTTTTTTGGGCACTAAAATCACAATTTTCCCCAGTGCCCCCTATAAAAGGGAAGGGGGACACTAAAAGCACCGGCAATTAAAACAAATTAAACTTAAAAACGTAAAATCAAATTAAAATTTGGTTGCCGGGCGTGATGATGCACTCCAGTCCCTCCGGTGCCCACCTCTCGCGGAAGGCCGCGAGCGTACCGGTGGACACCGCGTGCTCCATCTCCAAGGACACCCTGGACCGGATGTAAGAGCGGAAGAGAGGCAGGCAGTCAGGTTGAACGACCCCCTCGACCGCCCGCTGCCTGGACCGGCTGATGGCACCCTTGGCCGTGCCCAGGAGCAGTCCTACGAGGAGGCCCTCGGACCTACCCGCTCCCCTCCGCACAGGGTGCCCAAAGATCAGGAGAGTGGGACTGAAGTGCAGCCAGAATTTCAGGAGCAGCCCCTTCAAATAATGGAACAGGGGCTGCAACCTCGTGCACTCAATAAAAACATGGAACACGGACTCCTCCAGACCGCAGAAATTGCAGGCGGCCTGGGAGTCCGTGAACCGGCTTAAAAATTTGTTGCACGGCACTGCTCCGTGCACCACCCTCCAGGCCAAGTCCCCGATGAATAGTGGAAGGACCCCTGCGTAGAGTGCCCTCCATCGGGGACCCCCGCCTCCTCCGGACGGCAAGATGGTACGCCATGGCGTGTCCGGACGGCCGGCGAGGATGGCAAAGTTGACGGTGTGCAGGAGCAGCCCGTACAGGAAACCCCTCCGCGCGGAACTGAAAGGCACGGAGGGGATTTCCCCGAGGCGGCTCAAGTTGTGAGGCGCCGGCCCCCGAGGGAGGTTCCGGGGTTTGGCGCCGATGAGGAATTCCGTCCGGACGGGGGTCAGTTCGGACGGGATCTCCCCACGTGCTTGAGCCTCCTCGATGCACCTAACGGAGTCAGGGCCCAGAGCTGTTTTTAGCGACTCGATGGCATCGGCCGCGTGGCGGACGTTGGCAGAATTTAGGCGCCGCGCCAGCGTGTCTGGCACCATCCAGCCCGCTCCTCCGCCATCGAGCAGGTCCCTGACCCTGGTCACCTCACCAGCCACAGCCCTCTCTTCCGACCGCCACATAAAACCTCGGCCGTGGGGGTACGGATTCTCGAGCAGCGGTTCGTGCAGGACGGCCGCCACTCCAGCCGGCGGAGAGCTGCGCTTGGTGGAGACTTTGTTCCAGACCCTGATGAGTTCCCTGTAAAAGACAGGCAGCTCCCGGAGGGCGGTCCTGGCACCCCCCAAGTTCACAAACAGCAGCTGCGTGTCATAATTGAGGTCGAGCTGCTGGCGGAAGAAATACCTCGCTAGAGCACACCACCTAGGAGGGGGCTCGACGTAAAGGTATCTCTGCAGGGTCTGAAGACGGAAAGTCGCGAGCTGGGCGCTGACGCACACCAACGACTGACCGCCCTCCTCAAGCGGGAGACTCAGGACCGCGGCAGAGACCCAGTGCTTCCTGTTGTTCCAGAAGAAGTCCACCAGCTTCTTCTGTATCTTGGCGACAAACGCAGGGGGAGGGGTCAAAGTGACCAGCCGGTACCACAACATTGCGGCCACCAGCTGGTTTATGACTAGCGCTCGACCCCTGTAGGACAGCACTCGGAGCAGTCCTGTCCAGCGCCCTAGGCGAGCGGCGACCTTGGCCTCCAGCTCCTGCCAGTTCGCCGGCCAGGCTCCCTCGTCGGGGCTAAGGTAGACTCCCAGATAGAGGAGATGGGTCGTGCTCCAGGCAAAAGGCCTGAGCTCCTCCGGCAGGGAGTCCACCCGCCACTGACCCACCAGGAGTCCGGAACATTTCTCCCAGTTGATCCTGGCGGAGGACGCGGCCGAGTAAATCTCCTGGCACTCACGCATCCTCCGCAGGTCAGCGGGATCCTCTACCGCGAGGAGCACGTCATCGGCGTAAGCCGAGAGGACGACCTCCACGCCCGGCCCTTGCAGAGCCAGTCTCGTCAACCTCGTCCGCAAGAGGCGCAGGAAAGGCTCCACGCAAACAGCATATAACTGGCCGGACATGGGGCATCCCTGGCGCAGCCCCTCTAAAGCGAAGGGGCGCCGTCAAGGACCCGTTAACCTTAATCAGACACTCCGCGGCGGCGTACAAAAGTCGGATCCGGGCGACGAAATGCGTCCCGAACCCGAAAGCGCGCAGAGTTCCGAGCAGATAGTCGTGATCCACCCTGTCGAACGCCTTCTCTTGGTCGAGGGATAGGAAGGCGACCGACAGACCAGCCTCCTGGGAACAATGGATGAGGTCCCGGACCAGATGGATGTTATCGTGGATTGTCCGGCCCGGGACCGTGTAGGACTGGTCGGGGTGGATCATGTGGTCCAGCACGGCACCAAGGCGAGCAGACATCGCCCTGGCGAAGATTTTGTAGTCCGTGCTGAGGAGGGAGACCGGGCGCCAGTTCTTAAGGAGGCGGAGATTGCCCTTCTTAGGCAGCAGGACGATGACTGCCCTGCGCCAAGAGAGGGGCATCTCCCCGGTCACCAGACCAACTGGGTAAAAGTTGGTGTTGAAGCCCCTTCCCTCCTTCTCTTCCTGGGCTGGTCTCAGGGCTCTCCAGGCAGGAGCTAAAGTTGCTAGCTGCTCCTCTCTCTGCAGCTCAGCTCCAACTGAGCAGGACACGCCTCCACTACTCCACGATTGGTTCCTTGTGCATGAAACCCAAAAAGTTAGTTTGCAGGTGCAGCAGGTAATCAGGAAGGCGAATGGAATGTTGGCCTTCATTGCGAGAGGGATGGAGTACAAAAGCAGGGAGGTCCTGCTGCAACTGTATAAGGTATTGGTAAGGCCGCACCTGGAGTACTACGTGCAGTTTTGGTCACCTTACTTAAGGAAGGATATACTAGCTTTGGAGGGGGTACAGAGACGATTCACTAGGCTGATTCCGGAGATGAGGGGGTTACCTTATGATGATAGATTGAGTAGACTGGATCTTTACTTGTTGGAGTTCAGAAGGATGAGGGGTGATCTTATAGAAACATTTAAAATAATGAAAGGGAGCGACAAGATGGAGGCAGAGAGGTTGTTTGCACTGGTCGGGGAGACTAGAACTAGGGGGCACAGCCTCAAAATACGGGGGAGCCAATTTAAAACCGAGTTGAGAAGTAATTTCTTCTCTCAGAGGGTTGTGAATCTGTGGAATTCTCTGCCCAAGGAAGCAATTGAGGCTAGCTCATTGAATGTATTCAAATCACAGATAGATAGATTTTTAACCAATAAGGGAATTAAGGGTTATGGGGAGCGGGCGGGTAAGTGGAGCTGAGTCCACGGCCAGATCAGCCATGATCTTTTTGAATGGCGGAGCAGGCTCGAGGGGCTAGATGGCCCACTCCTGTTCCTAATTCTTATGTTCTTATGATCTTATGTATCATTCGCCAGTCTATTCTCGCCAATTCACGTCTCATACCATCGAAGTTCCCTTTCCTTAAGTTCAGGAGCCTAGTCTCTGAATTAACTGTGTCACTCTCCATCTTAATAAAGAATTCTACCATATTATGGTCACTCTTCCCCAAGGGGCCTCGCACAACAAGATTACTAATTCGTCCTCTCTCATTACACATCACCCTGTCTAGGATGGCCAGCCCTCTAGTTGGTTCCTCGACATATTGGTCTAGAAAACCATCCATAATACACTCGAGGAAATGCTCCTCCACCACATTGCTGCCAGTTTGGTTAGCCCAATCTATATATAGATTCAAGTCGCCCATGGTAACTGCTGTACCTTTAATGCATGCATCCCTAATTTCTTGTTTGATGCTGTCCCCAACCTCACTACTACTGTTTGGTGGTCTGTAAAGAACTCCCACTAGTGTTTTCTGCCCTTTGGTATTCCGTAGCTGCACCTATACCGATTCCACATCATCCAAGCTAATGTCCTTCCTTATTAATATATCGGGCTAAAGAGTTGGCTTCATAGCACCCTAAGAGAGGCCTCCCTGCAAAAAAAAATTTTAAGTTAAATCTCAAAAAAATATATATTCATCACACTTACCTCATGCAGTCATTCCGTCCCTTAGCACCCCAGGACAGCTCTGCATGCCATTTCGCTGGTTGGTTCACTACAGGTCACTACGGGTGCAGCGCAAACCGAGATGTTGCATGCCGGTGCAACGCTCCCGGGCGATACTCCTCAACGTCGCCGGTATCGGCACACTGAATTTGCCGAGCAGTGCTAATGTTGATGCTCGCGGCTGAAAACCCTTTAACGCCCCTGTAGCGTCCCTCGCGAGGAGCACTATCCAACCAAATTTCTCCCGCATCCTGTTTCAGTTCAGTGATGCAGCTCTGGCAAGACATGCGCTGCCAGTTTCACAATCCACAAGGTCTCATGGAATCATAGAAAAACTACAACACAGAAAGAGGTCATTTTGCCCATCATGTCCGTGCTGGTCTATCTACCTTATGTGGATCAACCCAGTAATCCCTCCTTCAATGTTAGGGGATTTCCATAGGTGGCATGAGTTGTGTCTTGTATAGTTCTGCAACTTGCTAATGGATAGCTCTATCCAAAATTTGCTTTCCTACAAAGAAAGTATACGTAAAGATGGTGACTTCTTGTAGATTATATCCAGGGTAACTAAGGAAAGGGTAGGGCTTATTCGAGACCATGAGGGTAATCTTTGTGAGGAGGCGGAAGATGTTGGTCGGGTTCTTAACGAATACTTTGCATCTGTTTTCACAAAGGAAAGAGGTAATGCAGATACTGCTATAGAGGAGGAGTGTGATATTCTCGATGAAATAAATATAGTGTGAGAGGAAGTATTAAGCAGCTTTGAAAGTAGATAAATCCCCAGGTTCGGATGAAATGCATCCCAGGTTGTTGAGCGAAGTAAAAGAGGAAATAGCAGAGGCCTTGACCATCATTTTCCAGTCCTCTTTGGATATGGGCATGGTGCCGGAGGATTGGAGGACTGCTAATGTAGTACCCTTGTTTAAGAAGGAAAAAAGGGATAGGCCGAGTAATTACAGGCCTGTCAGCCTAACCTCAGTACTGGGAAAATTATTGGGAAAAATCGTGAAAGACAGGATAAATCTGCATTTGGATAGGCTAGGATTAATTAGAGACAGTCAGCATGGATTTGTTAAGAGAAGATCGTGTTTGACTAACCTGATTAAATTTTTTGAGGAGGTAACCAAGAGGGTCAATGCGTACGATATAGTATATATGAACTTTAGCAAGGCTTTTGATAAGGTCCCGCATGGTAGACTGCTCACAAAGGTTAAAGTCCATGGGATCCAGGACAAAGTGGCAAGTTGGATCCAAAATTGGCATAGAGGTGGGAAGCAAAGGGTAATGATTGATGGATGTTTTTGTGACTGGAAGGATGTTTCCAATGGGGTTCTGCAGGGCTCAGTACTGGGTCCCTTGCTTTTTGTGGTATATATCAACGATTTAGATTTGAATATAGGAAGTATGATTAAGAAGTTTGCAGACGACACTAAAATTGGCTGTGTGGTTGATAATAAAGAGGAATTTCATGTGCTGCAGGAGGATATCAAGCTACTGGTCAGGTGGGCAGAGCAGTTGCAAATGGAATTTAATTCAGAGAAGTGTGAGGTGATGCACTTTGGGAGAGCTAATAAGGAAAGGGAATACACATTAAGCGGTAGGTCATTTAATAATGTAGATGAACAAAGGGACCTTGGAATGCTTGTCCACAGAACTCTTTTTGGGAGGAAACTAAAACATTAAATCATTAAATCGTGTCCCCCCGATGGACACACCAAACATTTCCAAGGCCCTTTTTTTGTGTTTTTTTTTGTGTTTTTTTGTGTTTTTGTTTTTTTAAAGTTTTTTTTGGACACTAAAATCATTTTTTTTTCCTCCAAGTGCCCCCTATAAAAGGGGAGAGGGAAACTAAAAACACCGGCAATTAAAACAAATTAAACTTTAAAACATAAAATCAAATTAAAATTTGGTTGCCGGGCGTGATGATGCACTCCAGTCCCTCCGGTGCCCACCTCTCGCGGAAGGCCGCGAGCGTACCGGTGGACACCGCGTGCTCCATCTCCAAGGAGCGGATGTACATGCGGAAGAGAGGCAGGCAGTCAGGTTGAACGACCCCCTCGACCGCCCGCTGCCTGGACCGGCTGATGGCACCCTTGGCCGTGCCCAGGAGCAGTCCTACGAGGAGGCCCTCGGACTACCCGCTCCCCTCCGCACAGGGTGTGGGACTGAAGTGCAGCCAGAATTTCAGGAGCAGCCCTTTTAAATAATAAAACAGGGGCTGCAACCTCGTGCATTCAATAAAAACATGGAACACGGACTCTTCCAGACCGCAGAAATTGCCCGTGAACCGGCTTAAAAATTTATTGCACGCCACTGCTCCGTGCACCACCCTCCAGGCCAAGTCCCCGATAAATAGTGGGAGGACTCCCGCGTAGAGTGCCCTCCATCGGGGACCCCCGCCTCCTCCGGACGGCAAGATAGTACGCCATGGCGTTTCCGGACGGCAGGCGAGGATGGCAAAGTTGAGAATGTGCAGGAGCAGCCCGTACAGGAAACCCCTCCGCGCGGAACTGAAAGGCACGGAGGGGATTTCCTCGAGGCGGCTCAAGGTGTGAGGCGGCGGCTCCCGAGGGAGGTTCCGGGGTTTGGCGCCGATGAGGAATTCCGTCCGGACGGGGGTCAGTTCGGACGGGATTTCCCCACGTGCTTTAGCCTCCTCGACACACCTAACGGAGTCGGGGCCCAGAGCTGTTTTTAGCGACTCGATGGCATCGGCCGCACGGCGGACGTTGGCAGAGTTTAGGCGCCGCGCCAGCGTGTCTGGCACCATCCAGCCCGCTCCTCCGCCATCGAGCAGGTCCCTGACCCTGGTCACCTTACCAGCCACAGCCCTCTCGTCCGACTGCCACCTAAAACCTCGGTCGTGGAGGTACGGATTCCTGAGCAGCGGCTCCTGCAGGACAGTCACCACTCCAGCCGGTGGAGAGCTGCGCTTGGTGGAGACTTTGTTCCAGACCCTGATGAGTTCCTTGTAAAAGACAGGCAGCTCCTGGAAGGCGGTCCTGACGCCCCCCAAGTTCACAAACAGGAGCTGCGTGTCGTAGTTGAGGCCGTGCTGCTGGCGGAAGAAATATGTCGCCAGAGCACGCCCCCTGGAAGGGGGCTCGACGTAAAGGTATCTCTGCAGGGTCTGAAAATGAAAAGTCGCGAGCTGGGTGCTGACGCAGACCAACGACTGACTGCCCTCCCCAAGCGGGAGACTCAAGACCGCGGCAGAGACCCAGTGCTTCCTGTTGTTCCAGAAGAAGTCCACCCGCTTCTTCTGTATCTTGGTGACAAACGCAGGGGGAGGGGTCAAAGTGACCAGCCGGTACCACAACATGGCGGCCATCAGCTGGTTTATGACTAGTGCTCGACCCCTGTAGGACGGCACTCGGAGCAGTCCTGTCCAGCGCCCTAGGCGAGCGGCGACCTTGGCCTCCAGCTCTTGCCAGTTCGCCGGCCAGGCTTCCTCATCGGGGCTAAGGTAGACTCCCAGATAGAGGAGATGGGTCGTGCTCCAGGCAAAAGGCCTGAGCTCCTCCGGCAGGGAGTCCACCCGCCACTGACCCACCAGGAGTCCGGAACATTTCTCCCAGTTGATCCTGGCGGAGGATGCGGCCGAGTAAATCTCCTGGCACTCACGCATCCTCCGCAGGTCAGCGGGATCCTCTACCGCGAGGAGCACGTCATCGGCGTAAGCCGAGAGGACGACCTCCACGCCCGGCCCTTGCAGAGCCAGTCCCGTCAACCTCGTCCGCAGGAGGCGCAGGAAAGGCTCCACGCAGATGGCATATAACTGGCCGGACATGGGGCATCCCTGGCGCACCCCTCTCCCAAAGCGAAGGGGCGCCGTCAAGGACCCGTTAACCTTTATCAGACACTCCGCGGTGGCGTACAAAAGTCGGATCCGGGCGACGAAATGCGTCCCGAACCCGAAAGCGCGCAGAGTTCCGAACAGATAGTCGTGATCCACCCTGTCGAACGCCTTCACTTGGTCGAGAGATAGGAAGGTGACCGACAGACCAGTCTCCTGGGAATGATGGATGAGGTCCCGGACCAGATGGATGTTATGGTGGATTGTCCGGCCCGGTGCCGTGTAGGACTGGTCGGGGTGGATCATGTGGTCCAGCACGGCGCCAAGGCGAGCAGACATCGCCCTGGCGAAGATTTTGTAGTCCGTGCTGAGGAGGGAGACTGGGCGCCAGTTCTTAAGGAGGCGGAGATCGCCCTTCTTAGGCAGCAGGACGATGACTGCCCTGCGCCAAGAGAGGGGCATCTCCCCGGTCACCAGACTTTCCCCCAGGACCCGCGCGTAGTCGCCCCCCAGGACGTCCCAGAATGCCCTGTGGAACTCCACGGTCAGCCCGTCCAGCGCCGGGGCTTTTCCCCTCGAGAGCCGGTCGAGGGCACCGGTCAGCTCCACCAGGCTTAGCGGAGCTTCCAGATTTTCGGCGCCCTTCGGGCTGACCTTCAGCAGGTCCTCCCACAAAACTCTACGCGCTTCCTCGCTGGATGGCTCCGGAGAGAACAGAGCCCCATAATATTCATGGGCCCTGTTGTTGACCCCCTCCGGATCCGAGACGAGAGAGACGTCGTCGGCCAGCAGCGTCAAGAGCTGCTTACGGACACTCTGTCTTTTTTCCAGCGAGTAGAAGAAGGGGGAGCCGCGGTCCAGATCCCGCAGGAACCGGATCCGCGACCTCACGAACGCGCCTCGGGACCCGACGAGCTGCAGGTCCTTCAGCGTGGCCTTCTTCGCTTTGTACACCATCCGCAGGGCCGGGTCCTCGACGACTTGACCGAGACGGGACTCCAGGTCGAGCACCACTTTTTCTAGGCGCCCGACCCTGGCCGCCCGCCTCTTGGTCGACCCCCTCGTGTACTCTTGACAGAAGACGCGGACGTGAGTCTTGTCCACCATAGCCTCAAGGAGGGGAAGCCCCCCTGCTTCCTTCTCCAGTCGGACCAGAATCGACGGAACGAGTCCTGGAACCGCACGTCCTCCAGCAGCTGGTTGTTAAAATGCCAGTACGCGGACCCCGTCCTCGCGCGGAGCGAAGCGAGCTCCGCCCACACCAGGTGGTGGTCCGAACACGGCACCGGCCGCATGGAGGCCGCCGGGACGCAGGAAACATACGCCCAAGACACGTAAAGGCGGTCGACTCTAGACCATCCTACTCCAGGCCTCACCCAAATAAAGGCGCTGGAGTCGGGATGGAGATTTCGCCAGACGTCCACCAAGTCGAAGGACCCGACCAGGTCCCTCAACTTCTCCATCGCTGTCATGCTCTGCAGGGCACCGGAGCGGTCCCTCATCTCGAGGGTGCAGTTAAAATCCCCCCCGAGGACAATGCAGTCGCCGACGTCGACGGAGCCAAGAAGAGCGGACACTTCGAAGAAGAAGCGTGTTTGCTGCGGGCCGGGCTGAGGGGCGTACACGTTCACGAGATGGAGCGGCACGCCCCCCAGGCGAACCGTTACGTGCAGCAAGCGGCCTGGCACGGGCTCCTCGACCCCCAAGAACTCCGGCTGAAAATGCGGGGCCAACAAGATGGCCACCCCACTAGAAGTGGTAGTGAGGTGCCTCATGCGGACCTCTCCTTGCCATCCCAGGAGCCACGTGGCTTCGTCTCCCGAAACGGTGTGGGTTTCTTGCAGGAAGCACACCGCATATTTCCCCTCCCACAGGAGCGAAAAATTGTTAAATCTACGGCGTGCCTCTCTGCCGCCGTTGATGTTGAGGCTGGCTATGGTTATCTTCATGACAAAAGCATAGTGCAACCTCTACCTAACCTATTGTGCGGGGGAGTGGAGTCGTTTGTTGACCTCCACTCCTTCAGCAGCCCAGCGAGGAACCTTTTGAGCCGGCGCAGCTCAAGGCCTTGCGCCTTTGATAAGGGCCCGCCCGTGGCCATGGTTTTAGCGGCAGCGCGGGCGGACGCGACGAGCAGCCCCAGCTTGGACCAGCTTTCCAGGGCCAGATGGGTTCGGTTGCGGCGACCCTGGCTCTGGACCAAAAAGTCCCGGAGTTCCTTTGCAGGAATGAGGGGGGACTCAGCGGCGGGCACGAGGAGATCCACTGCCTCATTGGCGATGGACTCGAGATCTTCTCCCGAGTCCCCCACCGAGTCCCCGTCCCCCTCCGGGAGGTCGCCGCCAGCAGCCTGCCTGTTAACCGCACGAAGTACGGCAAACGGCCCGGCCGCTCCATCCGGCCCTGGCTCTGCCCCGATCCAACCCCCAGGATCGTCGGCAGAGGAGTCCCCACTGGGCTCTTTTAAAAGCGGTGCTGGGTCAGGAAGCAACAGCGGAAGGTGTTCCTCCTCCGCCCCAGGAGCCGGGGAACATGGAGAGACCTGGCCAAAGAAATTCTTCAGGTCCTCCAAGTACCCCAGCTCCAAAGTAGGGGGTGAGGGTTGTTGTCCTTCCCCCTCCCCGCTGCCACCCCCTGGCCCAGCGTGTACAGATTCATTAAAATTGTTAACATTTTCAGTTTCTGCCGGGTCGAGCGACTCCCGGGGGAAGTTGGTTAATAGCTGGGCGGGCTCAGGTTCGACCTTTTCGGCCCCGCCCACCTCAGTCCCCGGGACGCTCGACCCGGCGGCAACGCATTCCTCCGCTGGCCCCACGCCCCCCACGACAGGCAGATCTTCCACGCCATCCCCGGGAGGCAGAGGCTGGGCAGCCTCGACTGTCTCACCCTCCCCGGGGACAGACTCCTCGCGCCTACAGCGCAATTTGGGGGCGCTGGTGGGGGACGCGGGACACGCGGCGGGCACCGACTCCTCCGCGGAGGGATGTTGTTCCCCCTCCGCCTCATTGGAGTGGCGCCTCCTTTTGTTCCTGGGGGGGGCGCGGAGGCAGGGAGACCTCCTTGTCTGCCGAGGCCTCCCGCTCCACTCCCCCCTTTTTCTTATCTTGCCCGCGCCCGAGCCCCTCTGTGATATTGGTCAAGGGCTCGGGCACGGGCTCAGGGCACCCTGCGCTCGCCGCTGACAGGGTTGGGCTGAGCGCGGTGATCAGACTGTCTGGTGCACTGAGGGGACCCGCCTCGAGGTGTTTCGCCTTCCTCCGCGCCTTCTTTCCGATCGGACGCTCTCCCTCCCCCCCGCCGGAGGCCGTGAAAACAAAGGCCCCCGACGATGCCCGTGCACCTACGGCTCCCGTCACGCGGACGCAACTAGGGGGAGGGGTGGCGGCGGTGCCAGCCTTGGCCGCCTTCGGTGGTTTGGTGGCCTTGGAGGCGGGGCAGTTCTTGCGAACGTGCCCCACCTCCCTACAGGCATGGCACCACACGCCGTCCGACGTCCAGAAGACGCGGTAGGCAGTCCCCTCGTGCGCCACATTTAAACTGCCCTCTGTCGTCTCCTCCCGCGCCAGCCGGACAAAGAGCTGGCGGCAGAAGGAGAACACGTGGCGCAGGTTGTTCTCCCTGAGGCCGAGCGGTATGGGGTTGATCCCTGACCTTACCTCCCCCAGTTGGTGTAGGTGAGGGAGGAGGAGCTCAGCGGGAACAAAGGGCGGGACGTTTGAAAGGATGACCCTCTGCGCGGTGGTCTTGAGAAGGTCCACCGGCAGGAACGTCCCGGCCACCGTGAGCCCCTTTTCAAGGACCAGGGACACCGCCCGCTCCGACCCCAGGAAGAACACCGCCTTCCCAGACATCTTGGAGGCTGCGACAATGGCCGAGGGGCCGACTACCCCAGCCATCACCCGCACGCACTCCTCGATGCTCATTGCGGGGTGAGTGCAGCTCTTTACCGTGTTTCTTTGTTATCAGTCTGAAAGGTGGCAGGGCAGCAGCAGGCGCAGGAGGCGCTGTGGATGTGGACGCTGCCTGCGCATATGTCTTTGCTGGCCCTGCCACCGGCGTGGATGGGGTCGCCATCACGGGGTCCCTTTAAGGGCTACACCCACCCCAAAGTCACAGGCCTTAATGGTCTTAAATGGCCTCGTTGGTGTTTGAACAGAGGGAGCTCTAACAGAGGCACACCTCTCCCCTAGTTGACAATTGGGGAGGGGCCTTGCTCCCTCTGCTCAGTTGTCTTAATTGGTTTTTCAATTAGGAGGAAAGGGGCTCTCAGAGAGAGAGGGGAGAGACAGAGAGAGAGAGAAAGAGAGAGAGCGGGGTGGGAAAGAGGGAAGCTGTGAGGGCAGGTCTCCCCTCACAGCGATGGGTGGCTGTTTTTCTTGGGGTGCACTCCGCAGATGATGGAAAAACAAACACAGTCTTTGTAGATGGTCTTCAGGTGGGGGGAGAAGATGTCTTCACCTGGGACAGCTGGAGCCACCCAGGCACACACTCCCAACGATGTTAAATAGGTGATTAATAGTTCTTCAGCCAGGTAGCTCCAGCTATCCCAGGCTAGGCAATGGGGGAGGGGTGCTTCAGTGGTGTGTGTGGCCTAGCTGTAAGGAAGACCCCCACACACACTTCCACACACACACACACCCCGCGATGTTCCGGCCCTCTAGCAAGTCTTCTTTCCTCCCCCCACCGATACAACAAAGTCTTTAGGGGAATGCACCAAAACACACCCACCTTTGGTTGATGAAGTTTCTCCCTCCTTCCACACTGGATAGTTGTTCTTTTTTCCCCCTCTCTCCAACTCTCTGCAGCAGTATTAAAGGTTGTTGAATTTTCTGCTCTCCTCCTCTCCCTCTGGATGGATTGGAATGTAGAAAGCCCCTTCCTCCTCTTCCTGGGCTGTTTCACAGGGCTCACTCAAGGCCTCCCAGGCAGGAGCAACAACAGCAAGCTCCTTCTCTCACTGCTCCAGAGCTCCACGTGAATAGGCCAAGCTTCCAAAGCACCACCATTGGTCCACAGATTCCCTGAAAGTGGCAGGTCAGGTGGATAAGGTGGTTAAAAAGGCATGTGGAATGCTTGTCTTATTGGCTAAGGCATAGAATGTAAGAGCAGGGAAGTTATGCTTAAATTGTATAATATTTTGGTTAGGCCACAGCTGGAGTACTGCGTGCAGTGCTGGTCGCCGTATTATGGGAAAGACGTGATTGCACTAGAGAGGGTGCAGAAGAGATTTACTAGAATGCTGCCTGGAATGGAGAATCTTAGTTATGAGGACAGATTGGATAGGCTGGGTTTGTTCTCATTGGAACAGAGGAGGTTGAGAGGAGACCTCATTGAGGTGTACAAAATATTGAGAGGCCTGGATATAGTGGATAGTAAGGGTCTATTTCCATTGGCGGAGGGGGCTATTACGAGGAGGCATAGTTTTAAGGTGGTTGGTGGACGGTTTAGAGGGGTTTGAAGGGGGGCTTCTTACAGAAACCCTCACCACTTTTAAGACATGGTTGGATGGGCACTTAAAGTGCTGTAACCTGCAGGGTTACAGACCTAGAGCTGGTAATTGGGATTAGACTAGATGACCTTTTGTTGGTCGGCACAGATATAATGGTAGGGAATAGAATACAGCCAGGGTGATCTCCTGGACTAGTTTCGATCGCTTGGATGGGTCAGTGAGGAATTTTTCCATATTTATTCTCCCTAAATTGGCCTGGGTTTTTAGCTGTTTTTGCCTCTCCCGGGAGATCACATGGCTCCGGTTGGGGTGGAGCGTCGATGTTTTTAGTATAAGGGGTGTTGCAGTGGTGTGGGGCGGACTGGTGCTCTTTGCCTTTCCGTTATTGTTCATGGGTTTGTATGTAACCTTTGGGGCTGCTGACCGAGGGCCAGGCGGCTCTTTGTCGGCCGGCGCGGACACCATGGGCCGAAATGGCCTCCTTCTGCGCTGTAAATTTCTATGTTTCTATCATTTAATTTTCATTCAAAAAGCCAGACATCAACTTTCTAGGCAGTTGTTATGGCTGGAATCCTTTCGAGGAGGATGGATTGATTTCGCAGTTCCATTTCTTATTGATTTCTATTGGCATAGTGTGCTAGTCTCGCTTGTGAGAGATGTGAACAGCTAATCTTAATTGTACAATTTTGGATGAGGAGTGGAAAGCTATTCAGTCTGCAGTTCCTTTGCTATCAACCAGAATCCACCTGCTGCAAAGGCCAGTGAAAATGTTCTGTCCCAGTGCAGTCCATTGCAGTGGGTGACGAGGAGTCTTATCTCACTTGCATGTTTTCTGAACCTGTCCCTATAGTCCAGTTATATTGACTCACGGCACTGCAGGAAGTTATCATCGGTAACTCTGTTGCACCCAATGCACTGTGTCTTCAGCTTTCCTGTGAATGTCTTATTTAACTCCAAAATTGGATACTTAATTAACCTCCTATTGTTTGCAGCTTGCTATTGCCTTCCAAATCCCTGAAGACAGACATCCCCATTCAGTGCTGAATGAGTAATTATGGAAAAGGAGAGTACTATGGGGGAGAAATTCGCATTGTTTGTGCCTCCCAATGGGGCACCAACGATTTCTTGCCTGGGGCACGGGGCCGCTGCCGCCTCCCGCGAAATTGCGCGGGAGTTAGCGGAGGCGTAAACTGGCAGTGTCCCGCTCCCGCCGGTAGCATCCCGGGCCGCTGCGCCAGCGCCGTTGACATCATCACCATGCGCAGCGACCTGTTTTCATCCCAAAGCAGAAATTGGGTAGTGTCGCATGAGGCTGCCGCGGGCGATGTTCACACCAATCTCGCGGGTCACGAACGGGGCTGCATTCCGCTCGCAGGACGAAAATGAAAGGAGAGGTGCGAGGCGCCGTTTTGTATAAATCAGCGACTTACTGGCTCGGCCTTTTGTTGAAGATTTTGCTGTGTCCGTGCCGCCATGTTGCAGCCTGGCACTTCGCTGCTGTGCCAAGCTGCTACCACAGCACCCCAATCCCCGGTGGAGAAGTGGTGGCCCTTTGCCTCACTGCAGAGCTCGCAGCATGCTCTCCCCTTTAACGAAAGGGGAGGGCCCTGTTCTCCCACCAGTGCTATGCAATGCTCCTGTAGCACTTGAAACCTCCTGTGCTTACCGCCCCAGTTCTGACCCCGAGAAGAAGTGGAGCGCCCGACATTTCACTACACTTCCAATCGGGGACGGTAACCCCAATTTCATAGCCGGGGCGGGATTTCCACGCTGGGCGCAAGAAGTCCTGCCTCATCTCAGTTACCGCCCCCAAACAGGACGTTACTGAATTTCGACTCCATATTCCCTTTGTTTGTTCAGGCTACGTTTATCCAGGTATAGTTTCCATTTTTGAATTATTGCATGTGGGATAGTGCAATTTGCAGCAGTCCCACTGTTTTAAGTTGACCTTTCAGTCTTGTTCAATACTGGATTCTGGAAAGCACGGCATTGCCCCCCCTCCCCCCGCACCCCGCTTGTTTCGAGGAAAACACCATACCTAAGCACTCTCCATGTTATTGCTTATCCATTTCCCTCTGATTTTTATCCCTTTACAGACATTTGTATATCCCAAATATTTGTTCCCTCCTATTGGACTGGTTTTGTAAAATCCTGATACCTTTATCAATATATACCTGGTTAAATTTCCTGTGGCCCATCTTGCCTTAGTCCTTCCCAAGACTCTCACCAAAATACCTCTTGTTTCAGTTTATATGATTTGTTGATGTTGCCGCCACAATGCAGTCAGGCTGCTCTCCGGCACTTCACTTATAGGAAGGGCTGAGTGGATGACTAGTGGCTCCCCAAGGGGGTTGGGTTGGGGCCATCATTGGACCACTTTCATATATCTCCTGGCAGAAACCTGGGAGTATCACCACAGTTGATATTTGCCGAGAGCAGGGAAAAGGAAAGGGAATTGTTCAAAAATGAAGGGTTTTTACCTTCAGGGGCAAGTATTTCCATCTGCCATTTGACTACAATATATTGTTTACTGAACTGTGATTGTTCTATGTGATATTGGAAGCTGTGTCCATACCCAGAGTGCAGTGACAAGACTGCACTTTCAACAGCTTCAGTAAAGATTAATGTAATAATATTGATGCAAATGAGATCTAATGTACCAGTTGGCAATTTTCCCAGTTTCTGGTGTAACAGAAATGAACAAGTGTGTACTTTGAACTAATGTGATTTATATCAAATTGATGAAACCTCTATCTCCACCTCCAAACCTCCTAATTGATACATTCATAACATTTTGGTTAATGTTGTCTCCATCAACAGCAGCCCTGATCTTAACTAGGGCGGCAGTGGTGTGGGCGAGTGCCATGGTCCGAGGCAGACAAAAATTTTCCTAGGCCTCATCTGCATAGCCTGCCCCATGCAGGTCTCTGCATAGAATAGCAGTCAAGCCCTAATGACATAATCACAGCCCGATCTGCATAATTAAAGAAAAACCCTGTCAGCTTCTGCCGGTATCCCTTTTGCCTGCTCAGAAGAGCAGGTTAAGATCAGAACCTGTAGAAAGACAACAAGACCTCAGCAGGTACATCCCATGGGCGATTTTAACTGCCCGCCCAGCTTCTGCCAAGCGGGCAGAGTTAAAATTGCCCCTAGCATTTTTCAGTAGTTGAGTTCATAGATTGAATTGTCAATACCAACATTCATGTATACATACTCCAACTATTTTGCATTATTAATTGTGTTTTTTATGGATAAGCCATTATCATACATTATATTTATAATACGTGGGGTTATAATTGTAGTGTCCTTACAGACTACTATAAATTCACACAAGGCACATACTGGAGACAAGGTCACTACGTGACCTGAACCTTTATTCACAGGACCAAGAAGTGATGACCCTGCGTGGGACATCCCTTTATATACCTGGATGACCAGGTGAGGAGTGTCTCCCACAAGTTCACCCCCTGTGGTCAAGGTGTGCATTTCTTAGGTGTATAGTGTTGTTTAAAGGTTACAGTTACATGAAGGTTACATACATGACAATAATTACACTCACGAACTACACAGTCCAGGGGTTATCTTCCATGTTATGAGTGTAGAGCAGTTTTGGTGGATTTTCCATCAGTTTGGAAAAAACATTTGACACTACATTCTCTGGCAAGGCATCTATGATAACAATACAAAATTTACACCAGTTGAAAAATAAGACATCTAATAACAATTAACAACTAACAACTTAATTCATGAAAGTAAGTCTCCAAATAACTTTTCTTCCACTTCATAGGGGCAATAAATGCCACTATCGATACAGAGCAGAAACTGGAATCCACCACATTAGCTTTACCTGTGCTTGTAAAATAATTTTCCAAATTGGAATGTATTCCTGGGCATGAAAACAAAAT
This sequence comes from Pristiophorus japonicus, assembly GCF_044704955.1. Classification (NCBI taxonomy): domain Eukaryota; kingdom Metazoa; phylum Chordata; class Chondrichthyes; family Pristiophoridae; genus Pristiophorus; species Pristiophorus japonicus. Next base: position 290,048,627 of record NC_091978.1, read on the forward strand.
GACAATTATTGAGGATTTTTGCCGTGGTTTAAATAATCACTACAAAAGTTAGCAACATTTCTTAAGCAGCCGGCACAGACACGATGAGCTGAATGGCCTCCTTCTGTGCTGTAAGATTCTATGATTTCCAAATTAGTTCAAATATGACCGTTGAAAAAACATCACAACTTGCAGCATGACAAAAAAATTTTCTCAGCACAAACAGAGCCACAATACAAAATACTAATCCACCTACAGAGAAATTCTAATGGGCAGAGCAAAGGGAAACTGCAGTGCTCTACCTTGATCACAGACCGATTCCTGTGATTCGAGTGAGTGGTACATTTTATTATTAAACCTATGTTCTGTAACTCTACATGTTGCAATCTCAGCTATTATTATTGTATATTTTGAATATGTATTGCAGTAATATATAATATATGTAAGTCCTTCAAAATATATGCAAATGTTCTTAGTCCATAATCAATTTAACACTCATCCCCTATTCAAAATTCATAGTGTTACTGTGATACAACATGTTACTTTAACCTAGCCCATGTCAGTTAAGCAAAGCATTTGAAGGTTCCTCTTGGAGTGTGCAGGCACTGTACTACAGCATTGGAGTATTCCAAACAGTTGGAGACAGGACTGCACAGGGGCAGAAGGCTGCACCCAGGTTCTCCGATAACTCCCTCCATATGCTTGTGAAGGGAGTGAGAGCACGCTGAGATCCTCTTCCCTCCAGATGGGCGCAAAGAGACCTTCCCAGCAGACCAAACGAGCCTGGTTGGACATTGCAGAGGACAGTAGGGATGTTGTAAGGAGGACCTGGGTGCTGTACCGGAAACACTTCAATGATCTCATTAGATCAAGAAAGGTGAGTACAAAGCCACACTCAACTTCATCCTACTGTGCCTCTCATCGCATCCATCACTCCGCCTTCCCAAGTCTGCTCCTGCACATCCTTACTCATACCAACATAGCTTGCACATCCACCCATCCCTCTCTATCTACATTATCATATTTCCATCTGATGAACCACCCCTCACACTCACCCTCATCCTAATGCAATCAGCTAACAACACGCACGGAGGCCACTTGGCATTGGCACCACACTCCCTCATAGTCACTTTCTAATGATGCAACACATCCATTCCTTACACTCATTCCATCCCTCTCACTCAAATTTCTTTCCTTCCTTGCAGGAGAAGAAATCCCACAATAAGAGGGAGCAGTAGATAACAGGAGATGACGCTCCATCATTGGCCACCTTAACAGCAGCAGCAGTGGAGTTCACCCTGGAAGTGTCAGGAGTCACAAAGCAGCTGGAGGTGGGAGATGGAGAAAGGGGGACATCTCAGCAACCTGGTGACAGAATTACATCTCATATAACCACATGGCATACAGCAGTCACTCATATGGGGACTGATGTCAGCTGCCAGTCAATGTTCATCATGTGCATAATGGTATCCTTACACGTTCTTGATATGACATTTCTAAATCAGCTCTTTACTCTCCCACAGGTTCATCAAAAGCTCTCCACCAAAAACCACCCACTCTCCTGGTGGAAGAGGAAGACAACTCTTCAGAGGAGCCTCCAGCCTCTGAGGGTGCACTGTGACCAGACATAAGCGTACCCAGCACCATCACAGATACACACACTTCGGTGGGTCCCACACGAGATAGAGTAGTGTTGTCACCTGGTGTGTCACAAGTCACAAGTGAGCAAGAGCAGATGCTGGAGACAGGGACAGCCGTGGAGAGTCCTTGCCGGAGGGCGCAGGCCACTCCCAGCTCTGCTCAGTTGCATGCAGACGCTGAGCCTCGGGGGCCATCCAAAAAGAGGGCATTCCTGAACGTGCGGCAAGAAGTGCCAGAGGCTTTGACAGGTTTTGCGATTGCGATGTTTGCAAGTGTTCAGAGAATGGATGAGTCTGTCTCCAGCATTATTACAGGCGATAACGACTGTATGCTGTTCCATGGAATGAATGGTTATCTGTATAAAGCAGCTAATGCGCCACTCACATGAGCACATGCTTTCTATGGAGAATAGATGGCAGACGCTCATCGACCTCCTCTCTAGGAGGGATGTAAATGTAGACTTGGATCCTCATAACCTCATAATTGGACAAATGTGAGGTTATCCACTTTGGTTGCAAAAACAGAGAGACAGACTATTATCTGAATGGTGACAGATTAGGAAAAGGGGAGGTGAAATGAGACCTGGGTGTCATGGTACATCAGTCATTGAAGGTTGGCATGCAGGTACAGCAGGCGGTTAAGAAGGCAAATGGCATATTGGCCTTCATAGCGAGGGGATTTGAGTACAGGGGCAGGGATCTGTTACTACAGTTGTACAGGGCCTTGGTGAGGCCACACCTGGAGTATTGTGTACAGTTTTGGTCTCCTAACTTGAGGAAGGACATTCTTGCTATTGAGGGAGTGCAGCCAAGGTTCACCAGACTGATTCCCGGGATGGCGGGACTGACATATCAAGAAAGACTGGATCAACTGGGCTTGTATTCACTGGAGTTCAGAAGAATGAGAGGGGATCTCATAGAAATGTTTAAAATTCTGACGGGTTTAGACAGGTTAGATGCAGGAAGAATGTTCCCAATGTTGGGGAAGTCCAGAACCAGGGGTCACAGTCTAAGGATAAGGAGTAAGCCATTTAGGACTGAGATGAGTAGAAACTTCTTCACCCAGAGAGTGGTGAACCTGTGGAATTCTCTACCACAGAAAGTTGTTGAGGCCAATTCACTGAATATATTCAAAAAGAAGTTAGATGTAGTCCTTACTACTAGGGGGATCAAGGGGTATGGCAAGAAAGCAGGAATCGGGTACTGAAGTTGCATGTTCAGCCATGAACTCATTGAATGGCGGTGCAGGCTCGAAGGGCCAAATGGCCTACTCCTGCACCTATTTTCTATGTTTTTATGTTAACCGCACTGCTGTGCAGCAAGGTGCTCTCCGCCTCCTTGCTAGCAGGGAAGTACGAGTGACCCATGAGAGGGATGACAGTGAGAGGAGACATGGAAGTGGTGGTTCCTCTCACACTTCTCCTCTGTTGCCTCCCCCTCAATCAGAGCCTCACATGCGTCCTTGGATTGCGATGCTTGAGTCTGCCCCTGCACATTCACAGGAGGAGCAGACTTTGGCGAGGTCCTCACAGGCTCCAAGACCCAGAGGACATCCGCCATAAGTGTCTGATGAGTCGACACAGGGAAGTGAGCAGGCTGCCTCGACCTCTGCTGAAGTCACAGGGGGAGCACCTCATAGAAGTACAAGTAAGAGAAAGATGACACAAGTAGATGCACAAGGGTAACCACTTAGATGTTTTAATAACTGTTTGTTTGAAGTTTCCATTAATCTAATGCCACAGATAAAAATGATTATTTTCACCATGGCCAACTCTATCTGCAACTTTGGAAGTGGTTTAGTGAGTTGCAGTGAATGGTGAGACATAATGTTACCTTCAGCAATGGTGTGAAAGGAATGGGCTGGACATTGTAGGGATGCTTTATGGTGTTGCTGTGGGGTGTTGGGAGCCTGGTGCAGCATATAACAGCCATATGGGTGTAATGTCTGAAGTTAAGTAAATCTGGCCTTGATGAGGCCATCCGTGGCCTCCTGGGCAACATCCCTGTCTGGAGTAAAAATAAAACAGGGCAGGTGGCTCAACCATGGCTAACCAGGGAAATTAAGGATAGTGTTAGATCCAAGGAAGAGGCATATAAATTGGCCAAAAAAAGCAGCAAACCTGAGGACTGGGAGTAATTTAGAATTCAGCAGAGGAGGACTAAGGGTTTAATTAAGAGGGGGAAAATAGAGGACGAGAGAAAGCTTGCTGGGAACATAAAAACTGACTGCAAAAGCTTCTATAGATATGTGAAGAGAAAAAGATTAGTGAAGACAAATGTAGGTTCCTTGCAGTCGGACTCAGGTGAATTTATAATGGGGAACAAAGAAATGGCAGACCAATTGAGCAAATACTTTGGTTCTGTCTTCACGAAGGAAGACACAAATAACTTTCCGGATCTACTAGGGGACCGAGAGTCTAGAGAGAAGGAGGAACTTATTAGGCGGGAAATTGTGTTCGGGAAATTGATGGGATTGAAGGCCAATAAATCCCTGGGACCTGGTTGTCTGCATCCCATAATACTTAAGGAAGTGGCCTTAGAAGTAGTGGATGCATTGGTGATCATTTTCCAACAGTCTATCAATTCGGGATCAGTTCAAATGGACGAGAGGGTAGCTAATGTAACACCATTTTTTTAAAAAGGAGGGAGAGAGAAAACAGGTAATTATAGACCGGTTAGCCTGACATCAGTAGTGGGGAAAATGTTGGAATCAATTATTAAGGATGAAATAGCAGCGCATTTGGAAAGCAGTGACAGGATCGGTCCAAGTCAGCATGGATTTACGAAGGGGAAATCATGCTTGACAAATCTTCTGGAATTGTTTGAGGATGAAACTAGTAGAGTGGACAAGGGAGAACCAGTGGATGTGGTGTATTTGGATTTTCAAAAGGCCTTTGACAATGTCCCACATAAGAGATTGGTGTGCAAAATAAAAGCACATTGTATTGGTGGTAATGTACTGACATGGATAGAGAATTGGTTGGCAGACAGGAAGCGGAGAGTCGGGATAAACGAGTCCTTTTTGGAATGGGAGGCGGTGATTAGTGGAATGCCGCAGGGCTCAGTGCTGGGACCCCAGTTCTTTACAATATACATTAATGATTTTGATGAAGGAATTGAATGTAATATCTCCAAGTTTGCAGATGACACTAAACTGGGTGGCGGTGTGAGCTGTGAGGAGGATGCTAAGAGGCTGCAGGGTGATTTGGACAGGTTAGGTGAGTGGGCACATACATGGCAGATGCAGTATAATGTTGATAAATGTGAGGTTATCCACTTTGGAGGCAATAACACGAAGGCAGAATATTATCTGAATGGCGGCAGATTAGGAAAAGGGGAGGTGCAACGAGACCTGGGTGTCATGGTTCATCAGTCATTGAAAGTTGACATGAAAGTACAGCAGACGGTGAAGAAGGACAATGGCATGTTGGCCTTCATAGCTAGGAGATTTGAGTATAGGATCAGGAAGGCCTTACTCCAATTGTACAGGGCCTTAGTGAGGCCTCACCTGGAATATTGTGTTCAGTTTTGGTCTCCTAATCTAAGGAAGGACGTTCTTGCTATTGAGGGAGTGCAGCGAAGGTTCACCAGGCTGATTCCAGGGATGGCTGGACTGACATATGAGGAAAGACTGGATCAACTGGGCCTTTATACACTGGAGTTTAGAAGGTTGAGAGGGGATCTCATAGAAACGTATAAGATTCTGATGGGATGGGACAGGTTAGATACGGGAAGAATGTTCCCGATGTTGGGGAAGTCCAGAACCAGGGGACACAATCTTAGGTTTATCAGGGCAGTTGTGAGGGATGATATTGGCTCCAATGAACAAAATGTTGAATCATTGTGGGTGGAGATTAGAGATAGTAAGGGGAAAAAGTCACTGGTCGGTGTAGTTTATAGACCCCCAAATAATAACTTCATGGTGAGGCGGGCAATAATCAAGGGAATAATGGAGGCATGTGAAAAAGGAACGGCAGTAGTTATGGGGAATTTTAACCTACATATCGATTGGTCAAATCAAATCGCAGGGGGTAGCCTGGAGGAGGAATTCATAGAATGCATACGGGATTGTTTCTTAGAACAGTATGTAACAGAGCCTACAAGGGAGCAAGCCATTTTGGATCTGGTCCTGTGTAACGAGACAGGAAAAATAAACAATCTCCTCGTAAAAGATCCTCTCGGAATGAGTGATCACAATATGGTTGAATTTGTAATACAGATTGAGGATGAGGAAGTTGTGTCAGAAACGAGAGTACGATGCTTAAACAAAGGGGACTACAGTGGGATGAGGGCAGAGTTGGCTAAAGTAGACTCGAAACAAGGACTAAACGGTGGCACAATTGAGGAACAGTGGAGGACTTTTAAGGAGCTCTTTCATAATGCGCAACAAAAATATATTCCAGTGAAAAAGAAGGGCGGCAAGAGAAGAGATAACCAGCCGTGCATAACCAAGGAAATAAAGGAAAGTATCAAATCAAAGACCAATGCGTATAAGGTGGCCAAGGTTAGTGGGAAACTAGAGGATTGGGAAGATTTTAAGCAACAGCAAAGAATGACTAAAAAAGCAATAAAGAAAGGGAAGATAGATTACGAAGGTAAACTTGCGCAAAACATAAAAACAGATAGTAAAAGCTTTTACAGATATATAAAACGGAAAAGAGTGACTAAAGTAAATGTTGGTCCCTTAGAAGATGAAAAGGGGGATTTAATAATGGGAAATGTGGAAATGGCTGAGACCTTAAACAATTATTTTGCTTCCGTCTTCACAGTGGAAGACACAAAAACCATGCCAAAAATTGCTGGTCAGAGGAATGTGGGAAGGGAGGACCTTGAGATGATCACTATCACTAGGGAGGTAGTGCTGGACAGACTAATGGGATTGAAGGTAGACAAGTCCCCTGGTCCTGATGAAATGCATCCCAGGGTATTAAAAGAGATGGCGGAAGTTATAGCAGATGCATTTGTTATAATCTACCAAAATTCTCTGGACTCTGGGGAGGTACCAGCGGATTGGAGAGCAGCTAATGTAACACCTCTGTTTAAAAAAGGGGGCAGGCAAAAGGCAGGTAACTATAGGCCGGTTAGTTTAACATCTGCAGTGGTGAAAATGCTTGAAACTATCATTAAGGAAGAAATAGCAGGACATCTGGATAGGAATAGTGCAATCAAGCAGACGCAGCATGGATTCATGAAAGGGAAATCATGTTTAACTAACTTACTGGAATTCTTTGAGGATATAACGAGCATGGTGGATAGAGGTGTACCGATGGATGTAGTGTATTTAGATTTCCAAAAGGCATTCGATAAGGTGCCACACAAAAGGTTACTGCAGAAGATAAAGGTACGCGGAGTCAGAGGAAATGTATTAGCATGGATCGAGAATTGGCTGGCGAACAGAAAGCAGAGAGTCGGGATAAATGGGTCCTTTTCCGGTTGGAAATCAGTGGTTAGTGGTGTGCCACAGGGATCAGTGCTGGGACCACAACTGTTTACAATATACATAGATGACCGAGAGGAGGGGACAGAATGTAGTGCAACAAAATTTGCAGATGACACAAAGATTAGTGGGAAAGTGGGTTGTGTAGAGGACTCAGAAAGGCTACAAGGAGATTTGGGTAGGTTAAGCGAATGGGCTAAGGTTTGGCAGATGGAATACAATGTCGGAAAGTGTGAGGTCATCCACCTTGGGAAAAAAAACAGTAAAAGAGAATATTATTTGAATGGGGAGAAATTACAACATGCTATGGTGCAGAGGGACCTGGGGGTCCTTGTGCATGAATCCCAAAAGGTTAGTTTGCAGGTGCAGCAGGTAATCAGGAAGGCAAATGGAATGTTGGCCTTCATTGCGAAAGGGATGGAGTACAAAAGCAGGGAGGTGTTGCTGCAACTGTATAAGGTATTGGTAAGGCCGCACCTGGAGTACTGCGTGCAGTTTTGGTCACCTTACTTAAGGAAGGATATACTAGCTTTGGAAGGGGTACAGAGACAATTCACTCGGCTGATTCGAGAAGTGAGGGGGTTAACTTATGATGATAGATTGAGTAGACTGGGTCTTTACTTCTTGGAGTTCAGAAGGATGAGGGGTGATCTTATAGAAACATTTAAAATCATGAAAGGGATAGACAAGATAGAGGCAGAGAGGTTGTTTCCATTGGTGGGGGAGACCAGAACTAGGGGGCACAGCCTCAAAATACAGAGGAGCCAATTTAAAACCGAGTTGAGAAGGAATTTCTTCTCCCAGAGGGTTGTGAATCTGTGGAATTCTCTACCCAAGGAAGCAGTTGAGGCTAGCTCATTGAATGTTTTCAAGTCAAAGACAGATAGATTTTTAAGCAATAAGGGAATTAAGGGTTACGGGGAGAGGGCGGGTAAGTGGAGCTGAGTCTACGACCAGATCAGCCATGATCTTATTGAATGGCGGAGCAGGCTCGAGGGGCTAGATGGCCTACTCCTGTTCCTAATTCTTATGTTCTTATGTTCTTATGTTAAGGGGTAGGCCATTTAGGATTGAGATGAGGAGAAACTTCTTCACTCAGAGAGTTGTTAACTTGTGGAATTCCCTGCCGCAGAGAGTTGTTGATGCCAGTTCATTGGATATATTCAAGAGGGTGTTAGGTATGGCCCTTACGGGTAAAGAGATGAAGGAATTGAATGTAATATCTCCAATGAATGTAATGTAATATCTCTTATGGAGAGAAAGCAGGAAAGAGGTACTGAGGTGAATGATCAGCCATGATCTTATTGAATGGTGGTGCAGGCTCGAAGAGCCGATTGGCCCACTCCTGCACCTATTTTCTATGTTTCTATTAGACGCAGCAGACCATGATGAATGTGGAGACCCTGGCTGGTGAATACTGAAGGGCTCCTCCTAATCTGTCAAGATATCTGAAGTGAATTTTCATTATGCCCATTATTTGCTCTGTGACACATCTGGTGGGAATGTGGCTTGCATTATATCTCTCCTCTGCCTCAGTACTTGGCTTCCTCAAGGGTGTCATGAGCTATGTCTTCAGGGGGTAGCCCTTCTTTCCAAGCAGCCAGTTGGTAAGTCTGTTTGGAGGATCGAAGATGTGAAAGAGGATGGACTGACGAAGGATGAAAGAGTCATGGCAGCTGGCAGCAAATTTGGAGCACACGTGCATGATGATCTTCCTATGGTTGGAGATGAGCTGCACATTAAGGGAGTGGAAACCCACGCAGTCGACAAAGACTCCTGGGAGATGATGGGGTGCCCTGATGGCCACGTGTGTGCAATAAATAATGCCCTGCACCTGTGGGAAGCTGGTCAGATTGGCAAAGGCCAGTGTCTGCTCAGTAACACTAGCTTCATCAGTAGCAAAGTTGAAATAATTGTCTGACTTGTCAAACAGAGCATTGGAGACCTGTATGATGCATCTGTGGGTGGCCAACTGTGAGATCCTGCAAATGTCTGCTACAGATCCCTGTAGGCAAAGAAGTTGAGGGCGCTGGTGACTTTGACAGACACTGGTAAGGTGTGTCCACCGCTCCTCTAGGCTGCAGGTCTTGCTCCAGCAATCTGCAAATGTCTGCGACCACCTGACGTGATAGCCTGAGCCTCTTTTGGCACTGCTGCTCTGTCATATTGGGGAAGTTCATCCTCTGCCTGAATACCCTATGTTGGGGCCACCGCCTCCGGCACGGTGCAGCCTTGCGCTGATGCCCTCTGTCCTGTGCAGCATCAGGTTGGTTGTGTTGTTGTTGGTGCTGCTGGTGTTGGAGCTCATCGTGGTCCAATTCTGAGGATCAAGTTGAGACCCATGCTGATGTAATAGATGACAGCAGCAATCTGTCAATAGTGTGATAGGTTCTATCAAAGAGGTAACAATGGATCCCAACTTTGCTGAAAACACTTGCAACCTCTAGAAAGCTAAATCTGTGTTGACAATGCACTCAGCCACAGCATCTGCTTTCGGAAAGTCACCAGCTGTCAGGTGAGAGTTTTTATTGTACTTTTCATGCTGTGCACTAATGAGGTGGATTACCCTCCCACTACATAAACTATACTCTACGACGCCATTTTCATTAACTTCATCTACGTTACTGTATCCTTTTAAACAACATTTGAAATCCATGCACTACCACAACCGCGGGCCCTGAAACAACTTCTGCAGGAACACACATCTCAACTGGACACTGATTGCCGTCTCTCACTAAACTACCATCTACTTCCATCTTCCAATAACTGCTTACCATAGCCAAAACAAAATATAAACTCCTAAGGCTAAAAATTTGGTTGTTTAGCACCATCCGTTAGCGTCCAAGATGGATGCTAACGAGCCACTAAGTTCTTACCGACTATGCATCACGCTATCAGCACCTCCCACAACCTTCAGTGGAGGTCTACCAGCGGCGCTAAGTAATATGTCCTTACTATACAGTACAAATGCAAACGAGGCCCATATTTGAGAGAAGGTCACTCTGTGACCAGTAACCTTTATTAGCCAGCACTGAAGTGAAGAAGGTGGGTGGAGCTTCCCCTTTTATACCTGAAAGTCCAGGTTAGGAGTGTCTCCCACAAGTTCACCACCTAGTGGTCAGTGTTCTCACGGTGTACAACTTAGGTCAGTTTATACATGGGTTACAATGACAGTTGAATACATGACATCACCTCCCCCCCCAAAGTCTTATTGGGATCACAGGTTAAGTCTCTCTGGTGGTTTACGCTCCCTTGTAGAGCGCCTGAGTTGGGGCTCCGGTTGTTGGGCGCTGGCCTGAGTGTATGCTGTTTGCGGTGCCTCAGGTCTGTCCGGACTGCCCACAGTGACTGGGCACTTGGTTCTGGTGTTCGGTCACCTATGGTGGAGTGAACTCTATATTGTGTTCTGACTCTGCTTCTTCTATGGGGTTGCTGAACCTCCTTTTTGTTTGATCCACGTGTTTGCAGCAGACTGATTCCCGGGATGGCGGGACTGACCTATCAAGAAAGACTGGATCAACTGGGCTTGTATTCACTGGAGTTCAGAAGAATGAGAGGGGACCTCATAGAAACGTTTAAAATTCTGACGGGGTTAGACAGGTTAGATGCAGGAAGAATGTTCCCAATGTTGGGGAAGTCCAGAACCAGGGGACACAGTCTAAGGATAAGGGGGAAGCCATTTAGGACTGAGATGAGGAGGAATTTCTTCACCCAGAGAGTGGTGAACCTGTGGAATTCTCTACCACAGAAAGTTGTTGAGGCCAATTCACTAAATATATTCAAAAAGGAGTTAGATGAAGTCCTTACTACTAGGGGAATCAAGGGGTATGGTGAGAAAGCAGGAATGGGGTACTGAAGTTGCATGTTCAGCCATGAACTCATTGAATGGCGGTGCAGGCTAGAAGGGCCGAATGGCCTACTCCTGCACCTATTTTCTATGTTTCTATGTTTCTATTTGTCCATTGGTAACTTTAACTACCAGAATCCTATTCCCCTCTTTGGCAATCACAGTGCCTGCGAGCCATTTGGACCCTGCAGCATAGTTGAGGATAAAGACAGGGTCATTGACATCAATACATCGCGCCCTCGCATTCCCATCATGGTAGTCACATTGTGACCGGTGCCTGCTCTCAACAATTTCTTTCATGGTGGGGTGTATAAGGGATAACCTGGTTTTGAACATCCTTTTCATTAGCAGCTCTGCGGGTGGAACCCCTGTGAGCGAGTGTGGTCGGGATCTATTAGCCAACAGGAGGCGTGATTAGCGGCTTTGGAGGGAACCCCCTTTGATTCTGAGCATCCCCTGTTTGATTATCTGCACTGCTCGTTGTGCCTGGTCGTTAGGTGCCGTTCTGATATGGTTGATACCATTTCCTGCCATGAAGTCCTGGAATTCAATGCTTGTAAAGCACGGGCCATTGTCGCTGACCAAGACGTCCGGTAGACCATGGGCGGCGAACATTGCCCGTAGACTTTCTATCGTGGCAGAGGATGTGCTTGAATTGAAAATGTCACACTCGATCCATTTCTACTACAACCAAAAACATTTTTCCCATGAAAGGACCTGCGTAGTCCACATGGATGCGTGACCATGGCTTGGCAGGCCAGAACCAGGGGCTAAGGAGGGCTTCCCTGGGCGCATTGCCCAGCTGGGCACACGTGTTGCACCTGCGAACACAAAGTTCCAGGTCTGCATCTATCCCTGGCCACCAAACATGTGACCTGGCAATTGCCTTCATCATGACAATGCTCAGGTGCTCATTGTGGAGTTCTCGGATGAACACCTCTCTGCTCATCTGGGGCATGACTACTTGGTTTCCCCATAGTAGGCAATCGGCCTGAATCGAGAGTTCATCCTTGTGCCTGTGAAATGGTTTAAATTCCTCAGGGCATGCCCCGTACGTGGCTGCCCACTCCCCATTCAGGACACATTTCTTGACTAATGACAGCAGCAGGTCTCTATTTGTCTAGACTTTGATCTGACGGGCTGTCACGGGAGAGCCTTTGCTTTCTAAAGCTTCAACAGCCATGACCATCTCAGCAGCATGCTCGGTTGCCCCCTCGGTGGTGGCTAGTGGGAGCCTGCTGAGTGCATCGGCACAGTTTTCAGTGCCCGGTCTATGCCGAATTGTATAGTCACAGGCGGCTAACATGAGTGCCCACCTCTGTATGCGGGCTGACGTATTTGCATTTATGGCCTTGTTGTCGGCCAAAAGGGACATTAGGGGTTTGTGATTTGTCTCCAGCTCAAATTTCCTGCCAAACAGGTACTTGTGCATTTTTTTTACTGTATATACACATGCAAGCGCTTCCTTTTCTAACATCCCGTAGCCCCTTTCTGTCTGGGACAGACTTCTGGAGGCATAAGCTACCGGCTGTAACTGACCCTTGACATTAACATGCTGCAACACCCCATAGGACGACGCATCGCACGTTAAAACAAGTTTCATACATGGGTCATATAGCGTTAACAGTTTGTTGGAGCATAACAAATTGCGTGCTCTATCAAAAGCTCTTTCCTGGCTGTCCCCCCAGACCCATTCGCGACCTTTGCGTAGGAGCACGTGTAGCGGCTCTAGCAGCGTACTCAATTTGGGAAGAAAGTTACCAAAATAGTTCAGGAGCCCCAGGAACAAACGCAGCTCCGTCGTGTTACGGGGTCTGGGTGCTCTCTGGATCGCTTCCGTTTTGGACGCAGTAGGTCTGATCCCGTCAGCTGCTACCCTCATCCCCAGGAATTCTACCTCTGGAGCTAGAAAGATGTACTTCGCCTTTTTCAGTCGCAGCCCTACCCGGTCCAGTCTGTGTAGCACCTCCTCCAGGTTGTGGAGGTTTTCTTCAGTATCGCGACCCGTGATGAGGATGTCGTCTGGAAAAACCACCGTCCTTGGAATCGACTTGAGGAGACTTTCCATGTTTCGGTGAAAGATCACGGCGGCCGAGCGAATCCCGAACGGACATCTGTTGTACTCAAACAACCCCTTGTGTGTCATGATGGTGGTCAGCTTCTTCGACTCACTCGCCAGCTCCTGGGTCATGTAAGCTGAGGTCAGGTCCAATTTTGAAAAAAGTTTGCCACTGGATAGCGTCGCAAAGAGGTCCTCCACTCTCGGTAGCGCATACTGGTTTTGGAGTGACACCCGATTGATGGTGGCCTTGTAATCGCCACATATCCTGACCGACCCATCCACCTTGAGCACCGGCACAATCGGGCTCGCCCAGTCACTGAATTCGACTGGCAAGATGATGCCTTCCCTCAGCAGGCGGTCCAATTCGTCTTCTATCTTTTCCCGCATCACGTAAGACACCACTCTGGCCTTATGGTGTACTGGCCTGGTGTCCGGATTTATGCGAATCACTACCTTGGTCCCCATGAAAGTGCCAATGCCGGGTTGAAATGGTGAGTCAAATTTGTCCAGGACCTGTGAGCATGATATTCGCTCCACAGAAGAATTTCCATTGACATCGCCCCATTTCCAGTTCATGACAGCAAGCCAACTCCTCCACAGCAGTGCGGGACTGTCCCCTGGGACAATCCAGAGTGGCAACCTGTTCTCCAAATCTTTGTGGGTCACGACTACCGTGGCGCTGCCTCGCACTGGAATTATCTACTTTGTATATGTCCGTAGCTGTGCATCAATCGGCAATAATTTTGGCCTCCTGGTCTTGGATGCCCACAACTTGTCGAACTGTTTGATACTCATCAGGGACTGGCTGGCCCCCATGTCTAGCTCCATTGATACTGGGATGCCATTAAGCAGCACTTTCATCATTATCGATGGCGTCCTGGTGTATGAACTGTATATGTGCTCCACATGAACTCGTTGAACTTCAGCTTCCAGCGATTTCCCCCAGTGTCCATTTGGCCTCGTAGGGCTTACATCGGGCCAGTCCTCCTTGTACATCAACCTGGCTGCAGGCTTCCTGCACATACGCGCCAAGTGACTGCTGACGCAGTTTCTGCAGGTATATTACTGATACCTGCAAGCTCTGTCTGGGTGTTTGCCTCCACATCTCCACATGAGCCATTGTTGGAAACAAAAGGTCCATTACCAGTCAATCGTCTCTGACTGTCTGTGTAACTGTCCTTAAGTGCTCCATTGACAGGTGTTGATGGCCCCATTACTGGCCGCATTGTCCCTTACGATGGCATGAATCACCGTTCAGCTAGCCATTGTCTCTGTTGAATTCTCCCTTTGGGTTCGACTACATGCTCGGGCATGTCCGATTGCCCCTGTCTGCCTGGAGAACTGTGTGCCGCGTTAACAATGTTGACTCCCTGTCCATTTGCTGCATTTAAACCAAGATTTTTGTCAAACATCATTCTGGTCTCTTCCTCCCCTGAGATAAATGTCTGGGCCATCAAAGCCGCTGTTTCCAGGGTCAAGTCTTCGATCTCAATCAGTTTCCTGAAAACCTCAGCATGCCCGATGCCCTCAATAAAAAAGTCTCGCAGCATCTCCGCTCTGCATGCATCTGGGAACTTACATAGGCTCGCCAGTCGCCGGAGATCTGCCACGAAGTCTGGAACGCTTTGCCCTTCTCGCCGCCGGTGTGTGTAAAACTGGTGTCTTGCCATGTGCATGCTGCTCGCCGGTATAAAGTGTTCCCCGATCAACTTACTGAGCTCTTCAAAAGTCTTGTCCGCTGGCTTCTCTGGCGCTAAAAGGTCCTTCATCAGGGAGTACGTCATGGATCCACAAACCGTCAGGAGATGAGCCCTGCCTTTGTCGGCCGAATCCTGTCCCAGCCATTCCTTAGTGATGAAACTTTGCTGTAGTCTCTCAATAAAATTGTCCCAATCATCAGCAACACAGTACCTCTCGTCTGTGCTGCAAGTGGCCATGCTCGCGTGGTTTAAATCCCAGTTTCTCATCGCCAATATGTCCTTACTATACAGTACAAATGCACACGAGGCCCATACTTTAGAGAAGGTCACTCTGTGGCCAGTAATCTTTATTAGCCAGCACTGAAGTGAAGAAGGTGGGTGGAGCTTCCCCTTTTATACCTGAAAGTCCAGGTTAGGAGTGTCTCCCACAAGTTCATCACCTAGTGGTCAGTGTTCTCACGGTGTACAACTTAGGTCAGTTTATACATGGGTTACAATGACAGTTGAATACATGACATTAAGGGTTAGCACTGCGCACTCTAGCGCCACCCACTTGATGATGTCCAATGCCCCCGTAGCGCTGCGGTCGCGAACTTAACTGCTTTTGCCTGATGTAGTGCCTGGCACTACTTCCAACAGGAAATGCAGGTATCACGGCATAGCAACTGGGGCGTTATGTCCGAGTGGGAGCAGGTGGACAGGTAAAATTATTTTTTCTTGCGTTAATGCATCTCTCCTAGATGCTGGACACTGTTGTTTTGCTGCCTTGGTTTTTCTTTAACTTTTCGGGTGGTCCAGCTGACCTCCCCTTTAGGCCCTAGGTTGTCAGTTTCCTGGCACCAGAACTTCAGTGGCACTCCCACGCTAGCGCCCCAGGAATCAGAATTAGCGCCCTAAGAGGAGTGTGGAACACTTCCCTTTGCACTCCACTGCCCTCTTAGGACCCTTCCCTTTTAGCCCTCTACTCTTATATATCTCCCAAACCAACTTCACAACACAGTAACTTGATCCTTCTCCTCCCCTCTTCACAACCTACAAATAAAAGTTACATTAACTGTTCGCCCATCCGCACAACAGATTTCATTTGTCTTCCAGCTTCCAATTTTATTTATTTTATTGTATTTTACAATTACATTGGCTAATTACTGATCCCACTGTTTATTTTCTTGCCACAACCCAACTTCTGATGAGCAAAGCCATGAAGGATCAAACAAAACAATTTTAAAAAACGGAGACTTAAATATAATTGAGGTATAGAAAGGAAAAAGCTTAGAATTCGTGCTTAAATATTTTGCTATCATTCAAAACATCTGATAATCACGGTGTCACCATTCACTTTAATGGTCGGGAGATTGCAGGCAGATTCTGCTTTGCTTTGCCAGTGGGTGAGAGCTCCTTGTGGCATCACAGGCTCTTAAAAATACCCACAATGAATAATTTTGATAATATTTCAGTAATTAAATACAATGTAAAATTAATAGGGTAGAAATTTTGATGGGTGAAGTTTACACACAAATCTATAGCATGCTTGTAGTATTTCCCTGACTGTGTTAATTTTGCACAGATATTAACCTATCTATTATAAATGGTTAATGCCTGTGGAAATACAGCACACATCAGAATGTAGAGCGAGTGAGTTAAGCATTTGTGCATGAACGCTGATAATTCTATCACAAACTGCATCTTTTGCACATTTATAAACTAATGACATGAAAATTGTGCTGGCGAGCTAGAGGACACCTAGTAGGTATCTCTAGGCAGTGAGAATGAAAAATCAGATGGCTGTGATGCCAGCAGCAGTCCTCAGATAAATCGTTAAAGGGGAACGAGAAGGGGGATGACCAGGTCGGGAATGGGGGGTGATCAGGATCGCGGTGGGGTTGGGTACTGGTGGAGAATGGGGGCCTAGGCTTAAGAACACACGGAATAGGAGCTGGAGTAGGCCATATGGCCCTTCGAACCTGCTCCGCCATTCAATAAGATCATGGGTGATGTTCTGCCTCAATCCACTTTCCCGCCCAATCACCATATCTCTTGATTCCTTTAGAGTCCAAAAATCTATCAAGTTCAGCCTTGAATATACTCAATGACTGAGAATACACAGCCCTCTGGGGTAGTGAAATCCAAAGATTCACATCCCTCTGAGTGAATAAATTTCTCCTCATCTCAGTCCTAAATGGCCGACCCCTTATCCTGAGACTGTGACCCCTGGTTCTAGACTCTCCAACCAGGGGAAACAGCCTCTCAGCATCCATCTAAACTCCAGAGAGTATAGGCCCATTCTATTCAATCTCTCCTTGATGGTAAGGGTGGAGCGTGGTTTGAATGTGGATTCAGGAGGAGCACTCGCCAGCCTGATAACGGCCGTATTCAATACAAGCCAATATTTAGAGATAGCTTCAAACATGCGTTAGGCCCCTTATTTGAATAGGCAAAAGATCCAGAGGGGAAAATTTGCTTTGATTTCGCCACCCGTTAGCACGGAACGCAAATGAATTCTCACCCGGGGCGTGGGGCTGCTACAGACGCCGCGAAATTCCGCGGGAGGTAGTTGAGGCGCTAACCAGTAGTGCCCCACTCTTGCAGGTAACACCCTGGGCCATTGTACCGGCGATGACGACGTCATCACTGTGCATAGCGACCCGTTTTCACCCCAGAGCGAAAATTCAGTAGCGCCCTCTGAGGCTGTTGTGGACGATGTCCGCAGTAGCCTTGCAGTCACGAACCGGGCTTCAGTCCGCTCATGGGGTGAAAATTAAAGATGTGCGGCGTCGACATTTTTTTAAATGGCCAATTTACTGACCGCGGCCTTGCCCTCTTGAAATTGCAGGGTCCATGTTGCAGCCTGGCACTTCGCTTATGTGCAGGGCTGCGGCCACGGCACCCCACTCCCCAGTGGTGTAGTGGTGGCCCCATGTCCCCAGTGCAGAATCCGCAGCTTGCCCTCCCCTTTAACTGAACGGTAGGGTCCTGTTCTCCCACCAGCGCAACGCGGCTCTCGGCATAGAGCTGCAAAACTCCCGCGGTTAGCGCCCCAGTCCTGCCCCCGAGAGGGAGTGGAGCACAAGATATTGCGCTGCACTTCCTCTCGGGGGCAGTAAGCAAAATTTCGATGCTGGGGCTGGGGCGGGATTTCTGTGCCTGGTGCAGGAAGTCCCACCTCGCAGCTCCCAAATGGGGCAGTATTGAATTTAGTTCGGATGAGACGTTAAACCGAGGCCTCGTCTGCTCTCTCAAGTAGTCGTAAAAGATCCCATGGCACTATTTAGAAGAAGAGCAGGGAAGTTATCCCTGGTATCCTGGCCAATATTTATTCCTCAATCACCATAACAAAAACAGATTATCTGGTCATTATCACTGCGCCTTTTCAGACCTGGGTGTGGTCCATACAGACCTGTGGGGAGAGAGAACAAAGAACCTTGTCCTATCTGCCTGCCGTTTTGAGCTTCTTGCAAAGGTAAAATTTAAGCATGGGGACAATATTGACAATGCCATAACTTGTGCAAGCCTTTTGCATCATGTTGCTGCAGAGGAGACAAGTGATTCAACGTCATAGAAACATAGAAACAGAAATTTACAGCGCAGAAGGAGGCCATTTCAGCCCATCGTGTACGCGCCGGCCGACAAAGAGCTGCACTGCCCTTGGTCAGCAGCCCTAAAGGTGACATATAAACCAAGAACAATGACGGAAAGGCAAAGAGCACCCAGCCCGACCAGTCCACCTCACACAATTGCAACACCCCTTACACTAAAACATTCTACACTCCACCCCAACCGAAGCCATGTGATCTCCTGGGAGAGGCAAAAACCAGATTAAAAACCCAAGCCAATTTAGGGAGAAAAAGTCCTCTCCGACCCATCCAGGTGATCGAAACTAGTCCAGGAGATTACCATGGCATTATTCGATTCCTACAGTATTTACCATTATATCTGCACTGTCCAACAAAAGGTCATCCAGTCTAATCCCAATTATCAACTCTAGGTCCGTAACCCTGCAGGTTACTGCGCTTTAAGTGCCCATCCAACCACCTCTTAAAAATGGTGAGGGTTTCTGCATCCACCACTCTTCCAGGCAGCGAGTTCCAGATCCCAACAACTCTCTATGTAAAGAAGTCCCCCCTCAAATCCCCTCCAAATCTTCCATCAACCACCTTAAAACTATGCCCCCTCATAACAGACCCCTCCATTAATGGAAATAGGCATGAGGAACCTCAGAGCCCATAGGATGATGGGCAGGAGGCCTTATCTACGTCGGGTATATCGAGACAGGCATTCGTATCTACACCTGAGTGATGCAGACTGTGTCAGAAGGCTGTGTATTTGCAGAGAAGTTGTAACTGAGATCTGTGAGTTGGTGAAAGCAGACCTGCAACCTAGAAGCGTCAGGAGGACTGCTTTGTCAGCTGTAGTGAAGGTGACAGCTGCACTTTCATTCTATGCATCCAGATCCTTCCAAGCTACAACTGGGGATGTGTGTGCATTTCTCAATATGTAACACATGTCTGCATTCAGCAGGTGACTGCTGCACTATTTGCATGGAGGAATGACTACTTAAAGTTCCCCATGACCGCCCAGGCAATGAGTGACAATGTGAGCTTCTCCAGGATTGCTGGATTCCCAAAGGTACGGGGCTGCATTGATTGTACCCACATCACCTTGCAAGCACCTTTGGAGGATTCCAAGATGTACAGGAACTGAAAAGGCTTCCACTCCGTGAATGTGCAGCTCGTGTGTGACGACATGCATGGCATCATGTCAGTTGATGCAAGATACTCTGGAAGCACCCATGATGCATTCATCCACGCGAGAGCATTATATCTACCTTGTTTCAGCAGCAGCCAGAAGGGCAGAGCTGGCTACTGAGAGACAAAGGGTACAGCCTCACCACTTGGCTCATGACGCCTTTAAGCGTAACCCAGACAGAAGCTGACCGGGAATACAACATGTCGCACATTGCGATGCGCAGCATAATAGAGAGGACCATTGGCATCTTGAAACAGTGTTTCTGATGCCTAGACCATTCCGGAGGCTACTTGTTATACTCCCCTGAGATTGTCGGTCAGTTCACTGTTGTCTGCTGCATGCTGCATAACTTAGCCATCACGAGGCAGCAGCAGATTGTAGTAGAAGATCCACCTGCAGTGAGAGTGGCTGATGATAATGATGAGGAAGATGCAGATGATGATGAGGAAGAGGAAGATTAGGAAGCCATGCAACTATCTGAACCCGGAGCACGATGGCAGAGGAGGGCGGGCCGTCATGCCCCTTTAATGATTGCTTGAGCCTTGCGCCAGCAGCTCATCCGTGAACGCTTTGCTGGCTGAAGGCTTAGCGGCCACTGTTCCACATGGACTATGTTTACTGTTTGGACCTGTTCCGTAATGTTGTGTTGTGTTAATGGAACAAATGATGGAAATGATTCTTGTTTACTTCAAAAATTGTGTTAAGAATGTAAATGATTCAGTTATAATTTAAAATATATTTTATTCAAAAGTTTAACAAACATTGCTTTGTACTTAACTTAACTTTAATAAAAATATTCTTGTATCAAACTTTAATGTTTTCAGTTAAGATCATTTACAAACTTTAAGATCACTTACAAACTTTAAGATAACTGGCAAACTCTAAGGTCATTTAAAAACTTTAAGATCACTTACTAACGTTTAAACTTGTAAATTTACATAACTCACAAAAAACTTTTAATTTGAGAACAACAGTTATAACAGTAACAACAATAATAATAACAACAACAGCAGCTAAGAAAGGCTGCTCCCATCTCTCCTCCACCTTATTCTAAGACCGCCTGCCGCGCTTGGTCGTGGACACTCCATCACCCCTACCCGCAGGCGGTGGCGCTGTGTTTCTCGGGTTGATACCAAGCTTATTCTTTCTAACATCTCGGGTAATGCGCACCACCTGTTGATGGAGGTGTGGGGGCAGGGCGGGGGGTGGGGTTGCAGGATGCAATGTGGAGAGCTCGGCTTGGAATTCTTTAGAGGCTGGTCTGGGATTGAAGTGGGAGTGGCAGTTGATTCTGTCAATGGGCGCGGGGTCCGGGCATGTTCGTTTATTGCAGCAGTTAACTCCAAATTTCCCTCCCTCATGTGCCCTGACAGTGCCTCAACTACCTCCAACATTTCCTCCCTCATGTTCGCTGAGTGTCTCAATTACCTGTGACATGCCCTCCCTCATACTGAGGAAAAATGTGTCAACTACCTTCAACATTCTCTCCCTCATGTTCACTGCGAGTGTTTGAACTATCTGCGACATTCCCTCCCTCATACTGACTGACAGCGCTTCAGCTACCTGCGACATTCCCGCCCTCATGTGCAATGACATGGTTTCAGCTGACAGATATTCCCTCCCTCATGTTTCCGGACAGTGTTTACATTTCTCGTGAGAGTGTTGTTACTTCTCCCGACAGTCCCGATACCTCATCACCCACCCCGCTGATGGTGTCCAGGAGTGATCCCATAAGGTCAATGCTTTCCGCACTCATTGCCATCATGTGAACTGTAAAGTCTGTGAGCTTGTAATGTTTGTAGCGCCACACTGTGGATGTGGACGTATTGTGTACTACAACTACAGAGTTAATAATTAAACAGAACCAGGCATGTTCCGGAGGCTTCCGACAGAGCTGCCCGACATATTAAAAGCTGTGTGTGTTGTGCTCTGTGAATATATCACATGAACCACATCTGTTAGATCCTGCATCTCAGGAGAGCGCGGTCGAGCTCTCCTTCCTCTCCTCACCCTGGGTGTGGCTCGCAGCATCCCAGTGGGACCCGCAGCCTCGGATGGTGGGGCCCTGGGTGTGCCTTGCTGCACCCCACTGGAATCTCCAGCCTCAGACGGTGGGAAACCATGGAATGACCCATCAACACTCAAACCACTAGTCAGGGAAGGGGCTGGCACCTCAATGGGCGGCACCTGCACCTCCTCCAAATTCAGTAAAACCATGGGGGCTTCATCCATCCCCTCCAACTCCCCCTCCCCCTCACTCGCATGCTCTTGGTCTGGAAGGTGGGATTGGAAGATGCTCTCCTCTTCAGGCTTGTCCTTGCCTGAATCTTCTTCTGCATCGTCAGGGTTGGCCTCAAGTTCTGCAAAATATAACAGAACAGACAAATGGTTAGCAGCAGAAGAGGGTGCCATTTAAAATGATAAATATCTCCTACAACGTAGCAGTTTAGTATTTTTGTTTCAAAATATTTAAGGCTCACTTCTGCCCAAAGCCGTTTTTCGGCATATTGCCACAGTTACGCCTGTTTTTCTAGGCCAGAACTATTCCAAAAATAAATGTGCCCAGTTTCCCCGCCCGTGCAGTAGCCTCGGGGGGTGGAGCCTATTGTCTGCGCCGAAAAAACCATGCTGCCCCTTCTGCACATGCACAAAAAAAAAGGACGTTTTTGACGTGATTCCTATGGGCACACAGACAGCAGGCTGATTTGAAGGACCACGATGAATGATAGCACATTGCATCAACCGAAGTGTAGCTGACGGAGACATCCCCATGAACCGAAGCATGGCTAGCCCATGCAGTACTTAACATTTAGCAAAGCCAGACTGTGGAATTTGCAGGACTTGCCCTCTCCCTCGAGTGTGGGCCCAGCTTGTACAATGGTGGTTGCTTTTCTCCAGACAGGACCCATCAAAGCAGCGACCCTCTCTTCCAATGGTGTCAGTGGCTGCAGATTTGCCGGGCCTCCTCCTGTTCGAGTTCTTTCTCATTTGTTGTGTGCCACTTTCCTCTGCAAAGATGAAAATATAACTTTTTAGAAAGGGTGCCTTGCTGCTGGGTGGGATATATATAGATGGTCACATTTACAATTGCAATTTCATTGAAAAATGAAAATATTACTTATACTAACAACTTGACCAAGGTCCTGCCAATTCCTTTTATACTGGCCTCCAGACCTTGGGGTGGTCACCATTGCACAGTAATCTTCTGCAAGTTGTTTCCAGTGTTTCTTCATTTGTTTGGGTGGAACTTTTATGTGACCTCTGCTGGTGTCCAGCTCTTGCCATCTGGCCTCAATCACAGTAACTAGTGCCTCCACTTCATCCTGTAAGAAATTCTTGGTTCTGGCGCCGCGTTGCATCTTGTATTGCAGCTCTGATTTTTTGAATTATAATTACAGTTCTCACATACACAACTGGCTCTTTAAAAATGGCCAATTGCAGACCGGGAGCTGTACTGCGCATGCGTGCCCATAGAAGTCACGTCAAAAACTTCCTTTTTTTCGCGCATGCGCAGAAGGGGCAGCATTGTTTTTTCGGTGCGACAGTAGGCTCCGCCCCTCCGCCCCCCCGCCCCTCCGCCAAGGCTACTGGACAAGCTGCACGGTGCCAATTTTGAAAATTACAGCAGGGAAACTTGGCACATTTATTTTTGGAGTACTTCTGGCCTAGAAAAACGGGATTAACTCTGGCAATACGCCAAAAAAACGCATTGAGCTAAAGTGAGCCCTAAATATTTTGAAATAAAAATGCTAAACTGCTACATTGTAGGAGATATTTATCATTTTAAACTGCATTTCCCTCCTTCTGCAGACCATCCATTTTCAATCTCTGCAGATGTCAACATTAGGAATCAGTCAATTACTCCACTGGGCATCCCATAGATCAGTATCTAGACCAGTCCTAGATGACAATTAGGGGCCGAAATTGTCCCTTTCCTTAAGGCCTCTGAACACCAGAAAGTGGCAGCCATGCTGCAGAGTGCAATGGCCGCCGACTTTTCGTGTAATGGCTGCCATTATCAAAATTTTGCTCCTGCGGTATCCCAGCGGTAACCTGCTCCACCCACTACTGCTCCGCTGCTGCCGATCCGTGCTAAGTGCGTTATCACAGTGCGCACTGCCGATGCACCCTCCTCCCCCCCACCACCCCCTGATGGCGAAATTCCGCCATGGAAATCCTCCCGCTGGGCATTGCCTAAACCTGCTTTTTCCCGGCTGTGGCCTTCTGCAATGGCGGTGCGGCTCCCATTAAAGGGGAGATCACACTGCCTCTGTCGGCATTTTTTTTTGGTCGGCTGACTGCCATGTCGGCCCAACAATTATGCCCCCGGGTTTGGATTGGCCGTCAACAGGCAGCTTGGCAACCGCTCTTGGGTGCCAGACCACTGACCTCGCCGAAAGCCTCCCTGGTGGCCCAGTGGACTGAACTTCAGAAATCGAGCAGGCTCTCCCCTTTAAACATAGAAAATAGGTGCAGGAGTAGGCCATTTGGCCCTTCGAGCCTGCACCGCCATCCAATAAGATCATGGTTGATCATTCCCTCAGTACCCCTTTCCTGCTTTCTCTCCATACCCCTTGATCCCCTTAGCCGTAAGGGCCATATCTAACTCCCTCTTGAATATATCCAATGAACTGGCATCAACAACTCTCTGCGGCAGGGAATTCCACAGGTTAACAACTCTCTGAGTGAAGAAGTTTCTCCTCATCTCAGTCCTAAATAGCCTACCCCTTATCCTAAGTCTATGTCCTCTGGTTCTGGACTTCCCCAACATCGGGAACATTCTTCCCGCATCTAACCTGTCCAGTCCCGTCAGAATCTTATACGTTTCTTTGAGATCCCCTCTCAACCTTTTAAACTTTAGTGAATAAAGGCCCAGTTGATCCAGTCTTTCCTCATATGACAGTTCAGCCATCCCTGGAATCAGTCTGGTGAACCTGACTCCCTCAATAGCAAGAATGTCCTTCCTCAGATTATGAGACCAAAAATGAAAACAATATTCCAGGTGAGGCCTCACTAAGGCCCTGTACAATTGCAGTAAGACCTCCCTGCTCCTATACTCAAATCTCCTAGCTATGAAGGCCAACATGCCATTTGCCTTCTTCACCGCCTGCTGTACCTGCATGCCAACTTTCAATGACTGATGAACCATGACACCCAGGTCTCGTTGCACCTCCCCTTTTCCTAATCTGCCGCTATTCAGATAATATTCTGCCTTCGTGTTTTTGCCCCCAAAATGGATAACCTCACATTTATCCAGATTATACTGCATCTGCCATGCATTTGCCCACTCACCTAACCTGTCCAAGTCACCCTGCAGCCTCTTAGCATCCTCCTCACAGCTCACACCACCACCTAGTTTAGTGTCGTCTGCAAACTTGGAGATATTACACTCAATTCCTTCATCTAAATCGTTAATGTACATTGTAAATAGCTGGGATCGCAGCACTAGTCACTGCCTTCCATTCTGAAAAGGACCCGTTTATCCCAACTCTCTGCTTCCTGTCTGCCAACCAGTACTCTTTGCACGTCAGTACATTACCCCCAATACCACGCGCTTTGGTTTTGCACACCAATCTCTTGTGCGGGACCTTGTCAAAAGCCTTTTGAAAGTCCAAATACACCACATCCACTTGTCCACTCTGCTGGTTACATCCTCAAAAAATTCCAGAAGATTTGTCAAGCATGATTTCCCTTTCATAAATCCATGCTGACTTGGACCAATCCTGTCACTGCTTTCCAAATGCGCTGCTATTTCATCCTTAATGATTAATTCCAACATTTTCCCTACTACCGATGTCAGGCTAACCGGTCTATAATGACCTATTTTCTCTCTCCCTCCTTTTTTAAAAAGTGGTGTTACATTAGCTACCCTCCAGTCCATCGGAACTGATCCCTGTTGGAAAATGATCACCAATGCATCCACTATTTCTTGGGCCACTTCCTTAAGTACTCTGGGATGCAGACTATCAGGCCCCAGGGATTTATCGGCCTTCAATCTGCTCAATTTCCCGAACACAATTTCCCGCCTAATAAGGATATCCTTCAGTTCCTCCTTCTCACTAGACCCACTGTCCCCTCGTACATTCGGAAGGTTATTTGTGTCTTCCTTCGTGAAGACAGAACCGAAGTATTTGTTCAATTGGTCTCCGATTTCTTTGTTCCCCATTATAAATTCACCTGAATCCGACTGCAAGGGACCTACGTTTGTCTTCACTAATCTTTTTCTCTTCACATATTTATAGAAGCAGTCAATTTTTATGTTCCCTGCAAGCTTCCTCTCGTACTCTATTTTCCCCCTCTTAATTAAACTCTTGGTCCTCCTCTGTTGTATTCTAAATTTCTCCCAGTCCTCAGGTTTATTGCTTTTTCTAGCCAATTTATATGCCTCTTCCTTGGTTTTAACACTATCCTTAATTTCCCTTGTTAGCCACGGTTCAGCCACCTTCCCTGTTTTATTTTTACTCCAGACAGGGATGTACAATTGCTGAAGTTCATCCATGTGATCTTTAAATGTTTGCCATTGTTTATCCACCGTCAACCCTTTAAGTATCCTTTGCCAGTCTATTCTAGCCAATTCACGACTCATACCGTCGAAGTTACCGTTCCTTAAGTTCAGGACCCTAGTTTCCGAATTAACTGTGTCACTCTCGATCTTACTAAAGAATTCTACCATATTATGGTCACTCTTCCCCAAGGAGCCTCGCACAACAAGATTGCTAATTAGTCCCTTCTTGTTACGCATCACCCAGTCTAGAATGGCCAGCTCTCTAGTTGGTTTCTCGACATATTGGGTCGAGAAAACCATTCCTAATACACTCCAGGAAATCCTCCTCCACCGCATTGCTACCAGTTTGCTTAGCCCAATCTATATGTAGATTAATGTTGTCCATGATAACTGCTGTACCTTTATTGCACACATCCCTTATTTCTTGTTTGAGGCTGTCCCCAACCTCACTACTACTGTTTGGTGGTCTGTACACAACTCCTACTAGTGTTTTCTGCCCTTTGGTATTCCACAGCTCCACCCATACCGATTCCACATCATCCAGGCTAATATCCCTCCTTACGATTACATTAATTTCCTCTTTAACCAGCAACGCCACCCCGCTTCCTTTTCCTCTCTGCCTATCCTTCCGCAATGTTGAATACCCCTGGATGTTGAGTTCCCAGCCGTGGTCACCCTGGAGCCATGTCTCCGCGATGCCAATTACATCATATCCGTTAACTGCTATCTGCGCAGTTAATTCGTCCACCTTATTCCGAATACTCCTCGCATTGAGGCACAGAGCCTTCAGGCTTGGCTTTTTAACACACTTTGCCCCTTTAGAATTTTGCTGTAATGTGGCCCTTTTTGTTTTTTGCCTTGGTTTTCTCTGCCCTCCACTTTTACTATTCTCCTTTCTATCTTTTGCTTCTGCCTCCATTTTATTTCCCTCTGTCTCCCTGCATAGGTTCCCAGCCCCCTGCCATGTTGTTTAACTCCTCCCCAACAACACTAGCAAACACTCCCCCTAGGACATTGGTTCCGGTCCTGCCCAGGTGCAGACCATCCGGTTTGTACTGGTCCCACCTCCCCCAGAACCAGTTCCAATGTTCCAGGAATTTGAATCCCTCCCTTTGCACCACTCCTCAAGCCACGTATTCATCTGAGCTATCCTGCGATTCCTACTCTGACTAGCATGTGGCACTCGAAGCAATCCTGAGATTACTACTTTTGAGGTCCTACTTTTTAATTTAGCTCCTAGCTCCCTAAATTTGTCTTGTAGGACCTCATCCTGTTTTTTACCTATATCGTTGATACCTATATGCACCATGACAACTGGCTGTTCACCCTCCCTTTTCAGAATGTCCTGCACCCGCCCCGAGACATCCTTGACCCTTGCACCAGGGAGGCAACATACTATCCTGGAGTCTCGGTTGCGGCCGTAGAAACGCCTATCTATTCCCCTTACAATTGAATCCCCTATCACTATAGCTCTCCCACTCTTTTTCCTTCCCATCCTGTGCAGCAGAGCCACCCACGGTGCCATGAACTTGGCTGCTGCTGCTCCCCCCTGATGAGTCATCCCCTCAACAGTACCCAAAGCGGTGTATCTGTTTTGCAGGGGGATGACCACAGGGGACCCCTGCACTACCTTCCTTGCACTGCTCTTCCTGTTGGTCACCTATTTACTATCTGACTGTGTACCCTTTACCTGAGGTAAGACCAACTCGCGAAACGTGCTATTCACGTCATTCTCAGCATCGTGGATGCTCCAGAGTTCATCCACCCGCAGCTCCAGTGCCACAATGAGATCCGTCAGGAGCTGGAGGCGGATGCACTTCCCGCACACGTAGTCGTCAGGGACACCGGAGGCGTCCCTGACTTCCCACATAGTACAGGAGGAGCATAACACGTGTCCGAGCTGTCCTGTCATGACTTGACCCTTAGATAAACTTAATTTGGCAACAACAATGCTAAAGGTTACTTACTGATAAAGAAAATGAAAAACTACTTACCAATCACCAGCCAATCACTTACCCCCTTGGCTGTGACGTCACCTTTCGATTTCTTTCTACTGCTTTTTTGCCTTCTCTCCCTGCTGCAGCTGCAACGGCTGGCCTTTATAGGCCTCACCAATGCCCCAAACTCCCGCCTCTCTGACTACCACCACCTCTCCTCTGCCGCTGGGCCTTTTTCGGCCTCACCAACGCCCCGAATTCCCGCTTCTCCGACTGCCACCGCCTCTCCTCTGCCTTTAAGTGAAGGGGAGAGCCGTGCTGTCGCGATGCCATGATGACGTCATCAGCACTATGCTGATGACTGACAGTGGTGGTTACTACACCCCCCCCCCCCCCCCCCGCCGCAACTTCTGCCCCTCTGGTGTACTCACCACCCCACTTCCGCCCCCATTATGAGCGACTTCTGGTCCACCTGAAAAAAAGAACAATGAGTGAAATTTCACGGTGGTGAAAACACTCGAAACAGGGTGCGTGCATAATTACAACCCCTGCCAGTGGCGTATCACTGCATTGCACCGCTGGCAGAAAGGTGGAATTACAGCATGATAAGTTTACATAGGCAATTTCCATTATAAATGTGGATGCGTTTATTTGTACTAACTGAATGGCAGCCGTTTCTCAGATTAGCTCTCCATTATTACATGACCTATGGCTGATTGGTCCCCTTGGAGGATAAGCCACACCCTGAAGTTCCTCTGGACCACCCAGCCCAAGTTCTGACTGACTTTCCAATTTGTAATTCGATCCATTTTGACTTCCGAAGTCAGAGGATAGATCTCCCCAAAAGCCACCAAGTTCTAGCCGAAGTCCCTTACACCAGCGCAAGTGCATCCCTTCCCCAGCAGAAGTCCCTTACACCAGCGCAAGTGCTGCCTCCATCAGCTGAAGTCCCTTACCCTAGCACATGTGCTACCTCCCTCTGCCAAAGTCCCTTACCCCACCATAAATGGGGCATTGTGTGCAGATTGGTAACAGGTTTATTGGGTATGAGGTGAATAGTGACAGTGTCTTGATTTCTGGATTTTGTCCACCCCAACGATATCCCTTGTAACACATGCACCGAGCTTGCACGCACCAGGGGGTTGGAAGAACGTGATCCATCTTCCCTGAGTTCTTTCTCTCTCCTCCGATCCCCCCACCTGTGGGTCTCTCCACCCTGCCGCCCCCCCAGGCTCTCTCCCTCTCCTCCAGGCTCTCTCACTCTCTCTCTCCCATCCTCCCCCTCGGCCGCCCGCCGCTTCTCCAGCCCCCCTCTCGGCCATCCGCAACTTCTCTCTCCGCCGCCCTTCTTGGGCATCTGCCGATTTTCTCCCCGCCGCCCCTCGACACAGTCTAAGATGCGTTCGCAGGCTCGGGGCTGCTCAGGCCTCAGAGCTGAAAGCTCGGGGCGAGCCTGATGGATCGGAGAAATGGTGCTGCGAATGATCAGACACAGTGGAGGCAACGTGGTGTTCAGGGCCCGTTCCGGGTCCGGATGTGGGGAGGAGCGGAGGGAGGACACATGCGCAGAAAATGGTTAGTGGAAGTTGCGCATGGGGAGGAGCGGAGTCGGTGACTATTTGTCCTAACTCTCGCTTCTGCGCATGCAAAATTGTAAGATTTTAATATATATATATTTATATGTATAGATAGACTTATGGCTGAATAGCAACACTTGTGGCAATTTGGGAAGTGAAGATGTAGAACTGGTTGGAGCATGGGAGTTTTTCTGCAGTACAGGCTGAGGAGCTGTAAGATGCTAAACTGAGATACTCCATCACCATCTTTGGTGGGAGGGTCTAATTACAGTGTGACAATTTACATATGCAGTTTCCATTACATAGGAATTTATAATTGAAAAGGTTGCAAAGAAGTGCACACAGAGGTAAGATTTTTAATGTGAGTCCATATCCCATGGTATTGCGAAGGGATAGCCAAGAACAAGTGTATTCTTCAGGTGAAGTGTGGTTAGGAAGGTGAGAATAATTGACCAGGGCACACAGACATAATTTAGTCTCCATTTTAAAGTAATATATTCAATCCTTATTTTTATATTTACAATATAAATTCTTATGTCCAATTTATAAGCAGCGCCATCACTGGTGTGAGGCTGTAATTACAGCATGACAAAGAAAACATCAGCAGTTTCATTATGTGGAAGCATGTGCAGGCATCAGGTTGTTAATTATTGTTCTTTATCTTCCATGGGGTTGGACATGATAAATCAGAATATGGTCTCTCTCTTACCTGTATTTGATGTCTTTGTGTTGCTGTTTCTCCTTGTCTCTCCTTCTCTGTTACTGTTCCTTTCTCTTCTCTTTTCTGCTTCTTTCCACTCAATTCTTATTGCTTCTCTTTCTGAATATTTCTTCAAGTGGAAGGTGGTGGGTGGCATGGCGTGGTATGATGAAGAAAGCAGCCATCAATGGCTGGAGCAGCTGTTGGGGTGGGGGTTGCACAGAGAATGTGTCTCTCAGTAGTTAACCTTCCACCCCTCCCCAATCATTTTTGCTTCCCCACCACTTCAATCTTATTGTATCCCCCTACTCCTTCACCTTCCTACTACCCATTCTCTTTCCTGCCATATCCTCATTGCCATCACTAGTCCTACTTCTTGCCCTTAGAACTACCCGCACAGCCTATTTATTCTCACCTCCTCAATGATCTGCAGTCCCTCACCTCACCCTTAACCTTCTGTCTACTCCCCCCATTCTCACTCATTCCCTGCAAACACAGGTGATGAGAGGCCAAAGGATCCTTCACATAAAAACATAAGAATTAGGAGCAGGAATTGGCATTACAGCCCCTCGAGCCTGCTCCGCCATTCAGTATGATCATGGCTGATCTTCAACCTCAACTTCACTATCCCTATTCACTAGAAAAGGATCTTAGCTCGGAAAATCAAGAAGTAGAATCTGTTTGGATGGAACAAGGGGCAGAAAACATTGGTGGGAGTTGTTTATAGGCCTCCAAACAGTAGTGGTAATGTAGGGCAGAGTATAAATCAGGAAATTAGAGATGCATGTAACAAGGGTAGTACAGTAATCATGGGGGACTTTAATCTACATATAGACTGGGCAATCCAAATATGCAGTAATAGTGTAGAGGACGAATTCATGGAATATATACAAGATGGTTTTCTAGATCAGTATGTTGAGGAACCAACTAGGGAACTGGCTATTTTAGATCTAGTATTGTGCAATGAGAAAGGGTTAATTAATAACCTTATTGTAAAGGGGCCTTTAGGGAAGAGTATAATATGATAGAATTTTATATTGAGTTTGAAAGTGATTTAGTTAAATCCGAAAATAGGGTCTTAAATCTAAACAAAGCAAACTATGTAGGTATGAGGGGCGAGTTGGCTAAGGTAGATTGGGAAACTACATTAAAAGGTATGACAGTAGACAAGCAATGGCTAGCATTTAAAGAATTAATACCTCATTTACAGCAAGCATACATTCCTTTAAGGCACAAAAACCCCACAGGAAAAGTAGTCCAACAGTGGTTAAAAAGAGAAGTTAAAGATAGTATTAGATCAAAGGAAGAGGCTTATAATGTTGCCAAAAAGAGCAGTAAGCCTGAGGATTGGGAGGATTTTAGAATTCAGCAAAGGAGGATCAAGAAATTGATAAACGGAAAATAGAATATGAGAGTAAACTACTGAGAGACTTAAAAACAGACGGTAAATACTTCTATGGGTATATAAAAAGGAACATATTAGCAAAAGTAAATGTGGGTCCCTTACAGGCTGAGACAGGAGAAATTATAATGGGGAATAAGGAAATAGCAGAGAAATTAAACAACTACTTTGCGACTGTCTTCACAGCTGAAGACACTAAAAACCTCCCAGAAATAGTGGGGAACCAAGGGTCTAGCGAGAATGAGGAACTGGAAGAAATTAGTATTGTAGAAAAATAGTACTGGAGAAATTAATGGGACTGAAAGCTGATAAATCCCTTGGACCTGATGGCCTACATCCTAGGATTTTGAAAGAGGTGGCTAAACAGATAGTGAATGCACTGGTTCTCATCTTCCAAAATTCCATAAATTCTAGAATGGTTCCCACAATTTGGAAGGTAGCTAATGTAATCCCACTATTTAAGAAAGGAGGGAGAGAGAAAACAGGAATTACAGACCAGTTAGCCTGACATCAGTCATAGGTAAAATGCTAGAATTTATTACCAAGGATGTGGTGACGGGGCACTTAGAAAATAATAATAGGCAGAGTCAACACAGATTTATGAAAGGGAAATCATGTTTGGCAAATCTGTTTTTTGAGGTTGTAACTAGTAGAATAGATAAGAGGGATGTAAGAACATAAGAACATAAGAAATAGGAGTAGGATTAGGCCATTTGGCCAATCGAGCCTGCTCCGCCATTCAATAAGATCATGGCTGATCTAATCATGAACTCAGTTCCACTTCCCTGCCCACTCCCTATAACCCTTTACTCCCTTATCGCTCAAAAATCTGTCTATCTCCGCCTTAAATATATTCAATGACCCAGCCTCCGCAGCTCTCTGGGACAGAGAATTCCGTAGATTTACAACCCTCAGAGACGAAATTCCTCCTCATCTCAGTTTTAAATGGTCGGCTCCTTATTCTGAGATTATAAAAGTCCCCCATGATTACTGTACTACCCTTGTTACATGCATCTCTAATTTCCTGATTTATACTCTGCCCTACATTACCACTACTGTTTGGAGGCCTATAAACAACTCCCACCAATGTTTTCTGCCCCTTGTTCCATCCAAACTGATTCTACTTCTTGATTTTCCGAGCTAAGATCCTTTTCTAGTGAATAGGGATAGTGAAGTTTTAGTTTCCCCTATGAATGGAAATATCTTTTCTGCATCCACCTTGTTGAGCCCCCTCATTATCTTATATGTTTCAATAAGATCACCTCTCATTCTTCTGAACTGCAATGTGTATAGACCCAACCTACTCAACCTATCTTCATAAGTCAACCCCCTCAACTCTGGAATCAACCTAGTGAATCTTCTCTGAACAGCCTCCAATGCAAGTATATCCTTCCTTAAATACAGAGACCAAAACTGTATGCAGTACGCTAGGTGTGGCCTTACCAATACCCTGTACAGTTGTAGCAGGACTTCTCTGCTTTGATACTCTATCCCCCTTGCAATAAAGGCCAACATTCCATTTGCCTTCCTGATTACTTGCTGAACCTGCATACTAACTTTTTGTGTTTCATGCACAAGGACCCCCAGGTCCCATTGTACTACAACACATTGCAATTTTTCTCCATTTAAATTGTAATTTGCTTTTCTATTTTTTCTGGCAAAGTGGATAACCTCACATTTTCCCACATTATACTCCATCTGTCAGATTTTTACCCACTCACTTCGCCTGTCTATATCCCTCTGCAGATTTTTTGTGTCCTCACAATTTGCTTTCCCACCCATCTTTATATCATCAGCAAACTTGGGTACATTACACTTAGTGCCTTCATCCAAATCATTAATATAGATTGTAAATAGTTGAGGACCTAACACCGATCCCTGCGGCACCCCACTAGTCACTGTTTGCCAACCGGAAAATGACCCATTTATCTCGGCTCTCTGTTTTCTGTTAGTTAGCCAATCCTCTATCCATGCTAATATATTAACCCCTCGGATGTGGTGTATTTGGATTTTCAGAAGGCATTCGATAAGGTGCCACACAAGAGGTTATTAAATAAAATTAGGGCTCATGGGATTGGGAGTAATATACTAACATGAATTGAGGATTGGTTAATGAACAGAAAACAGAGAGTAGGAATAAATGGGTTGGCAGGCTTTAACTAGTGGGGTGCCACAAGGATCTTATTGTAATTATATAGGGCCCTGGTGGGACTGCACCTAGAGTATTGTGTACAGTTTTGGTCTCCTTACCTAAGGAAGGATATACTTGCCATAGAGGGAGTGCAACGAAGATTCGCCAGACTGATTCCTGGGATGGGGCAATTGTCCTATGAGGAGAGATTGAGTAGACTGGACCTATATTCTCTAGAGTTTAGAAGAATGAGAGGTGATCTCATTGAGACATACAAAATTTTTACAGGGCTTGACAGGGTAGATGCAGGGAGGATGTTTCCCCTGGCTGGGGTGTCTAGAACCAAGGTTCAAATCTCAGAATAAGGGGTCGACGATTTAGGACTGAGATCAGGAGAAACTTCTTCACTCAGAGAGTGGTGAATGTTTGGACTTCTCTACCTCAGAGGGCTGTGAAGGCTCAATCTTTCAAGACAGAGATCGATAGATTTTTGAATATTAAGGGAATCAAGCGATATGGGGACAGTGCCAAAAAGTGGAGTTGAGGTAGAAGATCAGCCATGATCTTATTGAATGGTGGAGCAGGCTCGAGGGGCTGAATGGCCTACTCCTGCTCCTAATTCTTATGTTCTTATATTCTTATCCCACCCGATCCCCATTTCCCTTGATTCCCCTAAAGTCCAAAAATCTATCTATCACAGCCTTGAATATATATATATATATATTTTTTTTAATTCGTAGCCAATCGTTCCAATTCTTTGTCAAATCACAAACGCCAGAGGTCACCTTGCACACGCCAAGGATCACTCTGCGCCAATGCTCTTAGCCAAAAGGCCTAGAGCCACTGCACCGTTCCTGGAAGTACTGCAATACCAGGTTCGTGCCATGGAGGTGGATGGGTCAGGTCCCCCACACACCTCCGTGGAGGTGGATGGGTCAAGCCACCCCACCCACCTCCTGTTGACTCAGCATCCACAGTCCTTTGAAGTAGAGAATTCCAAATATTCACAACCCTCTGAGTGAAGAAATTCCACCTCATCTCAG
Source organism: Pristiophorus japonicus (assembly GCF_044704955.1). Lineage (NCBI taxonomy): Eukaryota > Metazoa > Chordata > Chondrichthyes > Pristiophoridae > Pristiophorus > Pristiophorus japonicus. Next base: position 290,083,330 of record NC_091978.1, read on the forward strand.
TCTTAAATGGCCAACTCCTTATCCTGAGACTATGCCCCCTAGTTCTAGACTCTGCAGCCAGGGGAAACAAACTCTCAGCATTTATTGCGTAGGTCACTCCGCTATTTAAGAATGGCAAGAGAGGGAAACCAGGGAACTATAGACCAGTTAGCCTAATATCTGTTGTCGGGAAATTGCTGGAGTCTATAATTAAGAATAGGGTGACTGAACACCTCAAAAATTTTCAGTTGATCAGCGCGAGCCAGCGTGGATTTGTGAAAGGTAGTTTTCACCTGACAAACCTGAGGTGACTGAAGTAGTGGATAGGGAAATGTCTAAGGATGTTATTTATATGGACTTCCAGAAGGCTTTTGATAAAGTCCCACATAAGAGACTGTTAACTAAGGTTGAAGCCCATAGAATTGAGGGCAAATTATTGACATGGCTAGGAAATTGGCTGAGCGGCAGGAGACAGAGAGTAAGGATAATGGGTAGGTATTCAAATTGGCAGGATGTGACTACTGGTGTCCCGCAGGGATCTGTTTTGGGGCCTCAACTATTCACAGTATTTATTAACGACTTAGATGATGGCATAGAAAGTCATATATCCAAAATTTGCTGATGACAAAAAGATAGGCGGCATTTTAGGCAGTGTAGATGAAAGCATAAAACTAGAAAGGGAATTTGATAGATTAAGTGAATGGGCAAAACTGTGGCAAATGGATTTCAATATAAGTAAATGTAAGGTCATCCACTTTGGACCTAAAAGAGATAGAATAGGGTACTTTCAAAACGGTGAAAAGCTAAAAACAGTGGAAATCCAAAGAGCCATATCCAGGTACATGTTCCAGGTACATATCACTAAAGTGTCATGAACAGTTACACAAAATAATCAAAAAGGCTAATGGAATGCTGGCCTTTATATCTAGAGGACTAGAATATAAGGGGGTAGAAGTTATGCTGCATCTACAAAAACCCTGGTTACACAACACCTGGAGTACTGTAAGCAGTTCTGGGCATCATACCTCAGGAAGGATATATTGGCCTTGCAAGGAGTGCAGTGTAAGCTTACCAGAATGATACCCTGACTTCAAGGGTTAAGTTACGAGGAGAGATTACACAAATTAGAGTTGTATTCCCTAGAATTTGGAAAGTTAAGAGGCGATCTGATTGAAGTTTTCAAGATATTAAGGGGAACAGATAAGATAGATAGAGAGAAACTCATTAATATAGATTATAAATAGTTGAGGACCCAGCACCGATCCCTGTGGCACTCCACTAGTCACTGTTTGCCAACCGGAAAATGACCCATTTATCCCGACTCTCTGCTTTCTGTTAGTTTGCCGATTCTCTATCCATGCTAATATATTACCCCCAACCCCGTGAACTTTTATCTTGTGCAGTAATCTCTTATGTGGCACTTTATCGATGGATGAAGGGACCAAGTGTAATATAGCTAAGTTTGCTGATGATACAAAGATAGGTGGGAAAGAAAATTGTGAGGACACAAAAAAATCTGCAAAGTGATATAGTCAGGCGAAGTGAGTGGGCAAAGATTTGGCAGATAGAGTATAATGTGGGAAAATGTGAGGTTATCCATTTTGGCAGCAAAAATAGAACAGCAAATTACAATTTAAATGGAGAAAAATTGCAAAAGTGTTGTAGTACAAAGGGACCTGGGGGTCCTTGTGCATGAAACACAAAAAGTTAGTATGCAGGTACAGCAAGTAATCAGGAAGGCAAATGATTTGTTGGCCTTTATTGCAAGGGGGATATAGTATAAAAGCAGAGAAGTCCTGCTACAACTGTACAAGGTATTGGTGAGGCCACACCTGGAGTATGGCATACAGTTTTGGTCTCTGTATTTAAGGAAGGATATACTTGCATTGGAGGCTGTTCAGAAAAGGTTCACTAGGTTGATTCTGGAGATGAGAGGGTTAACTTATGAAGATAGGTTGAGTAGGTTGGGCCTATATACACTGTTCAGAAGAATGAAAGGTGATCTTATTGAAACATAAGATAATGAGGGGAAGTGGAGCTGAGTCCATGATCAGATCAGCCATGATCTTATTGAATGGCGGAGCAGGCTCGAAGGGCCAAATGGCCTAATCTTGCTCCTATTTCTTATGTTCTTAAACTATTTCCGCTGGTTGGGGAGTCTAGGACTAGGGGGCATAGTCTAAAAATGAGGGCCAACCTTTGAGAAGTGAAATTAGGAAACACTTCTACATACAAAGGGCAAGAATTTCACCAGACAGTCGTTATTTGACAAATAACGCCATTTTTGTGGAAAAATAAGGAAACATTTTTGTCATTTTTTAATGGGGTAAGTTTGGCCAAAAAATACCCCCATCATTAAAAAACGGCGTTGCTGTAGGAATCGTGTTGGAAAACGGCGTTCTCTCCAACTTTACCGCGAGGCCAATATCGCGAAAAATTCAGGGGAAAAAACATCCAAAAAGATTTTCAAAAATAAAAAAAATAAAAATTGAGAAAACATTCACAAAAGCATTAACAACAGAATTGCTGAAAAAATGTACCTTTTTGTAGATCTTCTTACTTACCGGCATTCTTGAAGCTGCAATGGAAGGTTTTTCCCAATGGTGTTTTGCGAAGCGAGTACGGCGGTGCCAAATGGCCAAACGTGGTATGTTTTTTTAGATATGGCATTACTGAAAATGCCACTATTTTGACATCACCAACCTTAAGGTTTGTGGAATTTTAAGCAGTTTATTTTTAGGACAAAAACTTTGTTTTCATGCAAAAAAATTGCATTAAAGCACACCTTACAGTGGCAAATTTCTAACCCAAAAGGTGGTAGAAGTTTGGAACTCTCTTCCACAAATGGCAATTGATGCTAGATCAGTTGTTAATTTTAAATGTGAGATTGATAGCTTTTTGTTAACCAAAGGTATTAAAGGGATATGGGCCAAAGGAAGGTATATAGAGTTAGGTCGCAGATTATCCATGATCTCATTGAATGGCAAAATAGGCTTGAGGAGCTGAATGCCCTACTTTTGTTCCTATGTTCCTATATCTTGTCAATCCCCCTCAGAATCTTATATATTTCAATTAGATCACCTCTCATTCTTCTAAATTCCAGAGTGTATAGGCCCAATCTACTCAATCTCTTCTCATAGGACAATCCCCTCATCCCAGGGATCAATCTAGTGAACCTTGTTGCACTACCTCTAAGGCAAGTATGTCCTTCCTCAGATAAGGAGACCAAAACTGTGCACAGTACTCTAGGTGTGGTCTCACTAAAGCCCTCTACAATTGTAGTAAGACTTCCTTACTCTTGTACTCCAGCCCCTTGCAATAAAGGCCAACATATCATTTGCCTTCCTAATTGCTTACTATATCTGCATGTGACCTTTCTGTGGTTTCTGTACGAGGTCACCTAAATCTCTCTGAACACCAACATTTAATAGTTTCTCACCATTTGAAAAAGTTGGGGTAGGCTTTTCCGGTCCTTTGCATTCTGGGTTTCGTCCTGGAGCGGCTTGAAAGCTGGCGTTCAGGTCTCCTGCGCCCCATCGCGATCCTCCCTTCCGTTTTTGCGGCGGCACTCAGCAGCACTGCTGGGAAGAGCTGCGCTGGGTGTGCAACACCTTTTGTTGCAACACCGGCAATACTTTAGACTTTTGCCCGATCCGTCCACCTGGAAGTACGCCCACAATGACCACCTGGGAAATCAGTGTGGTCCAGCCATGCTGGCGGCGGTGAGGAAGATAAAGTACTCCGAAGGTAAGTGCGAGTGTTTGTTCTTTTAATTTTTTTTTAGCAATTTTTGTTGAGGTGGTGTGGGCAATGTTTTGGAAATGTTTTGGGTGTTTTTTTATAGTTATCCCCCCAACACCCAAGGCCTCACTCGGAGCACACACGGCCCGGCACATCCTTATGCCATGAAGGTGTACAACACCTTCTTTCGCGCTGTGCCCCCTGATGCAGGGCCCAGATGCCGAAACTTCCTTATCAAAGCGCAGTCTATTCCCGACCAGTAACTTTCCCGCCCTGACTCGTTTTCACACCGAAAACAGAAATGCCTGCAGTCCAGCCCATTATTTTTCTATTCTTCCAACCAAAGTGAATAACCTCACATTATACACCATTTGCCACCTTATTGCCCACTCACAACCTGTCTATATCCCTTTGAAGGCTCTTTGTGTCCTCCTCACAGCTTAGTTTCCCAACTATCTTCCATCCCTTTCCAACCCTGCAAATCAAAGAGGCTCTATTTACTTTCAAAATTCAACTTGTTTGCCTGTCTCCCTATTTGTGTCTCTCTGTCTGTCTCTCACACGCTTTGGGGCTGATTTTAGCAAGAGTGCACACTGGGCAGTTGGCAGGTGGAGTGTTTCCGCCACTCCCAACTTGTTGTTACTGCCATGAGGCCCAAGCCATTCTGAGACCTGGGCCTCATTTGCATTCAGCCAGCGAGCTACAGATGGCAAACTGATACTCCAAGACACCTCGCCAGCTGGGGGGGGGCTAAAAAAGAGCCAGCTCCTATGCAGAGCCAGTCAACAGTTGAAGCTTGAAGGGAAGCCGGGGCAGTCCTAAGGTCTTACATGAAACATCAATCAACCGGACTTGTTTTGTGGGCCCAGGAGGACCAATTTTGTCCCTTGTGGTCCCAAAAAAAATCAAAGTTAAAAAGGAACTTTGGCCATTTTCTGATTGGCCTCCAGTGCTCCCTTTAAGGACCAAGGACCACTGGTTTGCCGTTCACTACCAATACAAATGGGAAGAACGTATGTGGTACACGCTCATCCCATTTGTACCTCAAAATTGATTTTGTGGTTTTGAAATACAAATGGCCACCTGCCTGCAACAGGTAGATTCTCTAGCCCATTTCAGGACCCTATACAAGATGGCATCAACCAGAACGGCAAGTTAAACAATGCAGTAAGTAACCATGTTCAGGTTAACCTGTTTACATCAGAAGTGACACTTAAAATCAGCCCCTTTGTTTCTCTTTCGATCTCCCATTCCACCAATCCCCAGTATTACCTAGCTGTTAGAAATTTGAATATCTGTCTTCCAGGTATAAGCCATCAGCATCGACTCTTTCTAATTGTCGACAAAACAGGTGAGGTACTTACAAAAGCAAAATACTGCGGATGCTGGAATCTGAAATAAAAACAGAAAATGCTGGAAATCTCAGCAAGTCAAGCAACATCTGTGGAGAGAAACAGAGTTAACGTGTTGGGTCTGTGACCCTTCGTCAGAACTGGGAAAGTTTGAGATGTAACAGATTCTTAAGGCAGTGCAGGGGCAGTAAAAGGTTTCAGCCTGATCTTGCCCCATGGAACTTATTTCTTCCTATCTCGACTCTATTTTTTTTCCCCTTGTCCAGTCTCTTCCCACCTACATCCGTGACTCGTCCGATGCCCTCCACCACTTCAACAGTTTCCAGTCTCCCGGCCCCAACCATTCACTATGGACGTCCAATCCATCTACACTTCCATCCCCTACCAAAATGGCCTGAGGGCGCTCCGCTTCTTCCTCGACCAAAGGCCTAACTAGTTCCCATCCACCAGCGCCCTCCTCCAACTGGTTGAACTTGTTCTCACATTGAACAACTTCTCTTTTGACACCACTCACTTCCTCCAAATTAAAGATCTTGCTATGGGAACCTGCATTGATCCTAGCTATGCCTGCCTTTTTGTGGACTATGTGGAACATTCTTTGTTCCAGTCCTACTCAGGTCCACTCCCTCACCTCTTTTTCCTTTACATCAATGACTGTATCAGTGCCATTTCCTGCTCTTGCCAGAACTAGAAAATATTATTCACTTTGCATCCAATTTCCACCCTTCCTTCACATTCACATGGTCCATCTCCAACTCATCCCTTCCCTTCCTCGACTTCTCTGACTTCATTTCTAGGGATAGTCTATTGACAAACATTCACTATAAGCCCACTGACACCCACAGCTACCTGGACTATTCTTCCTCCCACCTCGCATCATGTTAGGACTCCATTCCATTCTCCCAGTTTCTCCATCTCCGTTGCATCTGTTCTGATAATGCCTCCACATTAGTGCCTCTGAATTGTCTTCCTTTTTCCTCATTCGAGGATTCCCCTCCACCACGGTTAACATGGCCCTCGACTGTGTCCGTTCTATTTCACGCACCTGCTCTCACCCTTCCCCTCCCTCCCAGAAACAGGACTGGGTTCCCCTTGTCCTCACCTTTCACCCCACCAGCCTTCACATTCAACGGATCATCCTCTGCCATTTCTGCCACCTCCAGTGTGATCCCACCACCAATCACTTAGTCCCCTCTCAGCATTCCAAAGGGACCGCTCCCTCCACGACACCCTGGTCCACTCCGCAATCACCCCCAGCAGCCCCTCCCTTCCCATGGCACCTTCCCATGCAAGTGCAGGAGATGCAACATCTGCCCTTTTACCTCCTCCCTTCCCACTGTCCAGGGCCCCAAACACTCCTTCCAGGTGAAACAGCAATTTACTTGTACTTCTTTCAATTTAGTATACTATATTCGCTGCTCACAATGTGGTCTCCTCTACACTGGGGAGAACAAACACAGATTGGGTGACTGCTTTGCAGAACACCTTTGTTCAGTCCGTAAACGTGACCTCGAGCTTCTGGTCGCCTGTCATTTTAATTTTCCACTCCAGTCCCACCCTGACCTCTCCGTCCTCGGCCTCCCACACTGTTCCAATGAAGTTCAACCCAAGCTCAAAGAACAGCATCTCATCTTTCATTTAGGCACTTTACAGCCTTCTGCACTCAACATCAAGTTCAATAATTTCAACCCATAACCTCTGCCCAGATCTTCTTTCCCTTTTTTTTTTTAACAAACCTCCCCTTTTTTTTCAATTTTCCATGGCAGCTGGTGATGATTCCACCATTCACACCCCATCTAGACTCATCTTTTGTTTCTTAATTTATTCCATTACCATCTCATTTTTGCCCATCATCCCTTTTGTCTCTTAAATGTCTTATGCCTTCCACCCTATCATAGACCTTCCCTTTTGTTCTTTCCTCCCCTCCCCTTTTCACTGCCCCTGCATTTCCTTAAGAATCTGTTACATATCGAACATTTCCAGTTCTGACGAAGTGTCACAGACCCCAAACATTAACTCTGTTTCTCTCCACAGATGTTGCTTGATCTGCTGAGATTTCCAGAATTAGGTGAGGTAATTAATTGTCTCCAAAATTCAACAGGTGCTTTTTAGAAAAATGAGGTAATTTCATATTTACTCGAAGCTGGGAAGAGAGGCATGTTGCGGGGGGGGGGGGGGGGGGGTGGCGAGGGGAGGGAGAATTTTTGGACAGGGAACCCACATGTCCTGCTGACTTTAATGGTAGCATACTTTTTAAATTTTTCAACGGGTTTCCTGTCCACCAGCCAGCCAGATTAACAGGCTGCCTGTTGGACAGGAAAGCTGCCATCATAAAGGGTAGATGGCATCTTTAGTCATGGTAGCAGACTACCTGGGAAAAGATGACCTGAAGATTAAAAACTGTGAAGGAGGTAAAGGGAAACCACCCCAGATACTCTACCCTCGGAAGTAGCTCAAGAATCTCATGTGTAAGACTTGAGTTAGGATCTGCATTAGGGCAGAACACAATACACGGAATGTGAATTAAGTAATTTTTAAAAATATATATTTTGGTTAAACCCTTATTCCAGGTATTATAAGTTCCAGAGAGGAAAATAGCAGATGAAAAAATTTAGAAAGCATGTTGAGTGAATTGTGGAACCCAGGACTAGAAATTGGTATGATTCATGTCCATTTTTCAGCCATAAAATGGGCAGCCTATGCCTAATCTGCGTATGTGTTTGTCTAACTGTTAAATTTGTGAGGCCCAGATGGACACCTAAAACTGGCATTGGACCCTTTAAATATGTAAATGATGGGTCTAATGCTTGTTACAGGACCTCCTTATCAAAATTCATGGATGATGAGAAGGGGCAGATGTCGAGCCTTCCCCATTCAGGAAGACCACCAGCAACAGGTAAGTTCCAGGACATACAGGAGTGCTCCTCAAGCTCCATGGGAATCACTATCAGGTCCCCGCCTTTCATAGCCTGCTCCAATCCTCCATCCCGGAACTTGCCTGACGGCTGCTGCAGCGAGACAAATTGCCCACCATCGATGTCTTCGAGCTGCCTGTGGAGGCATGACCAACTGATGAGGTCCAGGGACCAATTTCTATTGATCCTTGGGCCTTTTGGTTCAGACATGCACTGGTCGCGCAGCACCGAGTCTGAACCTGTAACTGGGCTCCGACCAAAATCGATCCCCCAGTGACCAAATTAGGCAATCAGAGTGAGCATACAAACATATGGAATTGATGGGCAGAAAACTGGCCTGCCTAAGAGTGCTGAGAATACAGAGGCATTTTTCATTAAAAATGTGGACATCGGAATTTATAATGAAAAAAGTTAATACAAAACGTGAGGCAGAAACTGAACAGGAAGTCAAGTGGCGCATACAAATGTAAAATAAAAAAAGACTTGCATTTATACAGCACCTTTCATGACCTCAGGATATCCCAAAGTGCTTCACAGCCAATTAAGTACTAATGAAGTGTAGTCACTTTTGTAATGTAGGAAACATGGCAGCCAATTTGCGCACTGATAGCTCCCACAAACATCAATGTGATGATGGCTGTTTTAGTAATGTTGATTGAGGGATACATTTTGACCAGGACACAGAGAGAACTTTCCTGCTCTTCTTCGAAATAGTGCCATGGGATCTTTTGCGTCCACCTGAGAAGGCACATGGGGCTTCAGTTTAACATCTCATCCAAAAGACTGCACTTGTGACAGGGCAACACTCCCTCAGTACTGCACAAGAGTTTCAGCCTAGATTATGGGTGGAGTTTCTGGAATGGGAATCGAACCCACGACCTTCTGATGCAGAGGCAAGAGCGCTACCAGAGTCAAGATTGACAGCATTTGCAATCTATTTAAGGATAGAGATAAACATTGTGAGAACATACTAAGAAATGTGTAGCACTTCTGCCTTTCAATTGGGCGCCTGGAGTGTGAGGTTCTGAGACTGGGACCTCTGTGCGTTGCTTGCCCATAATAATCTTTATCCCTGAACGAACAAGGTCCATTGGAGATAATGGCCTAGAAATTCATCTCAGGCGGTGGCGCAAAACAACGGTATCGGATCGGCCCTATCTGCAATGGAACAGAATATCCAGTTCGAGCCCGATGTTTTTAAAACAGCCTATACGTTTCCCATGTCCATGATGTTTGTGGTAAGAATAAGCTGGGGATAGACATCATGAAGCCACTCCGTCCTGGGTTCATTCTAACCTGGGTGATATGTTAGTCTACAACCAATCCGAATGACTTCTGTTCAGTAATAGCAGAGCCGGGGAATGTTCCCTGGCTTTGCTATTGACATGGAGTCGTCTCCAATGGACCTTGTTGGTTTAGGGATAAAGGTTATTATGGGCGAGCAAAGAGCGGCTGAGTGCTTGTATCCTGAGAACACAGAATGGTGCACAGAAGCAGCCCTGTGCCTTCAATTTGCCAGGAGGCTCGTCCCAAGAGCCTTGTGGATCTGCGGGCCTTCAGATTTTCAGAGGTGAAGTCATTTACGTTAGAGGCCATTAAAGGCTTGAGACTGCACAACTAGCATCAACGCCATTCCCTGAGGCCAGAATATCTTGTATGCATTTCCACTTGTGAGTACAGAGGGAACTATACTGGAAAACGGCTATAAATTACGAGATGTACGGGTCAAAATATATGGCTGAAAGGAAAAACCTGATCTTGATGTGGCCACCACAAGTATTCCCACTATCAGCACAAGAACCAGTTCAAAGCTGGCTTCATTGCCAGGTGCCGTGTTATCAATATAACCCCAGTCTACAGCAGAAATCATCAGACTGTAGTCAAGATTCAAAGCGATGGGAAGTCAAAGATTTAAATTCTTAGGCAAATATCTTAAGCTTTAGATCTTTGAATTTGAAGTTGTGTCTGTAATGCTAACGTGTCCTTTGTTTGTTTCGCAGAGTCAGAGTCAGGTATGATGACACAATGTGTAAGGAAAACAAAAGCAGTGATTCATGTGAATTTCACAGAAACTGTCACACTGCTCCTGGTTTTCTTCTTTTTCTTTTTATTCAACTTTCAACCTCAATTTCCCTGCTTTTTATTTTCCTTCAGTATAGGTAATTACATGATCATTATTCCTCCTCTCTTCATTTCCCATTTTCTTTACGTCTTCTCTCTCTCTCATTACTTTAGCATTTTATCTTTCTTTTTCTTTCAGTTATTTTTAATTCTCGTTCAATTGTTTCATTCCTATTTTATTTAATTCATGGCTGTCAGGGCCCAGAATGGATGCGCAGTGCTGCCGGGCGATTAAATGTAATGGTGTGCTAGTTAGAATGTACAGTTTTCCAAAGATAATTCTAAGTTTTATTAATGAAATTCCGTAATTATTTCATTCATTGACCATGAAGTTGTCTTTTCGCCTTGCATCATTATACATTTGCAGGAGTGGTTCTTCCTCCGTTTACACCAAATCTGGTAATGCTTGTCGCACCTAATAGCCTTTTCCTATTCTTGAGAACTGTTGTATTTTTAAATCTTCAGTATAATTATAGGAAAAATTATTATGTAGATTCAGTACAAGATAAAACCACCTAAGTATTCTAAGCATTTGCTGATGAATTTCTTCATGAATTTCAAGGTGCTTGATTTCTACAAGGTCACGTAGCCCCATCAGTGCAGTGGGCTCGCTTAAAAGTATTGACCGTCCGGGAGCTTTTGGCCATGATCTTTTGACCCTGTCAAATTCACTGCGCACCAAAGGAAATCATGCTTTTTTTAATGTATATAATTTTAAGAGACCTGTTCCCCAATGACTTCTAATAAATATGATTTTTCAAATTATGTTTTTAGAATAGTTGTAATAAAATTGTTTCAACTTAAAAAGCTGAACACAAAACATTGCAGTGTAATTAAAGTGCAGAATTAAACATGAATGAATATACCTTTTTCGGAGCTTAAAGGAATTTAACATATTGCGAAATTAAGTCAATTGAAAACAAAACTTTTAATCATGGTAGACAATACTACAAACGTGTCACGTTTAGTTTTACAAAAATAATGAGGTTTATAGATACTGAAGGTAGTGTTGGAAACATTTAAGTTTAATAGGCGTCTGTAAGCAGACAACCAATTCTACCATTGGTTAGACCTTTACAACCGTTGGGCTGGCAATTATTTAAATCTGCTATTGCTGGAATATCCAAGCATAAAACCTGATCTTTCATTTTTATTTTTGCCTTCGAAAATTGTGCCTTTTGTGTTCTTGACTATATCTGTTGGCTCTGGCGGTTGGACTGGCGATAATTTCTATTCGGGACAGGAGAGCGAATGTTTAGCAAATTTCTGATAAAAAAAGATTGCAGCAAGTACAATGTTGAAATCTGGAGAGCGACAGTAGTCAGATCTGATATCTTATTTACCGATATACTTCGAGGGATGAATTCGCATCCAGGTAGCTACGAATACAAAGTCGCGGGCTTCCAATATTTGTTGAACTCGTGATTTGGAAAAGTATGGACATGTTATCTGTCTGTCTTCTGATTTTATTATAACTTGGTATCCAGTTAATCTGGTGCCATCACATTATCAGTTTCTGAATTATTTCGCAAATTGCTGTCTGGTAACAATTTCACAAAAAAAATGCAACTTTGTTTTGTCATTCTAAAGGTTACAAAATCGACGGAACTAAAACTTTGCGACAAACTTAAGCTACACGTTTTATGTTCTTTTATAACGTGTTTAAAACGAGAACTTAGATATGAAACTGCTATATTACTTATAGAATCGTAGAAATTTACGGCACGGAAGGAGGCCATTCCGCCCACCCGTATATGTTGGCGGAAAAAGTTATTTAGCCTGATCCCACTTCCAGCTCTTGTAGGTTACGGCATTTCAAGTGTACATCCAAGTACTTTTTAAATGTATTGGGTGTTTCTGCCTCTATCACCCTTTCAGGCAGTGAGTTCCAGACCCCCATCTCCCTCTGGGTGAAAAAAGTTCTCCTCAACTCCCCTCTAATCCTTCGACCAATTATTTTAACTCTGTGCCCCCTGGTGTTCAATCTCTCTGCTAAGGGAAATAGGCTCGCCTTATCCACTCTGTCTATAGCATATAGCTCTAATACTGGAAGCACATATACAAGATCAGAACCCGTTAACGCACGTGCAAGCTTACAATTAATGTTCTGCACATTGTACTTTGGATGTGAACTGGAAGAAAAAGCGTTGAGATCTGCATTTAAAAGTGTAATCCTAAAGACCCACGTTGCAAAATGTGATCATTTCATGGTGGTATATTTGGTCATTTTAATAATGTGTTACGAATAAATCAACTCTTGTTATATAACGTTCATATTTTATGGAAGCAGTTTTACAATTAACGTGGAAATCCTCTTTGCAATTCAGGTAGAATTCTTCAAAGTATGTTTTCGGATTAATCCTTTTTTTAAAAAAAAATCAATATTTTTGTAAGCACCGAAGTATGGAATGTTTATTTTTAAGATAAAAGCTTATGTTCAACTGTTAAATAACATGCTAAAGGTCTGGACGTTTTAATCGGCATACTCAGTGCCTGATTGAGTCCGTCTCGATTATGGCCCCTGCTGAAGGGATGGATACTAGAATAATAAGTTACCGATTGGTTCTACAAAACTATTTAGAGTCGTTAATTAAGAGTTAGCTTCTAAAATACTCTTCAACTTTTTAAAGGAAAGTTTAAGTGGTTGCACTTGTTCTGCAGTATGAACAAGTCTTACCAAACTGCCAAGTCAAGAGTGTTGATACTCTTCTCGACTTAAGTGTTGAAAATTATTAAACCAGCCCAAGTGATGGTTAGACAATTGCTTTAACCTTGTAAATTAATCTAATTATTTCATACTCTGCATTCCTAACATTGCCCCCTACCAGTATCGGGGTTATGTTCCAATGGGATAGTATTCCGTAGAGAATCACTGAAGATACTTTAAGAATAAAATCATTATAAAACCAGTTCGATTAGTTCTCTAGTAAAAATCACTGCAGTGCTGTGGGTATTTTGATTACCTCGTCAACTGAGAGAGAGACAACCAATAATTGCATCATGATAGGTGTGACATGAAAATGATAATAAAGCATGATTTGACCTAAGCATGCAGTATTGAGTAAAAGAAACGGATAATACAAAGTGGGTTTATTAGATAGATGCAAAAATAAGTGATGTACTAATGAAATTAATTGTAAAGATAGCGATAAATAGTGGCGATAAATTTCAGAACAGTAAATGGAATCCTTCCTAAAGTATTGTGGCATTTACAGACACATTATCTGGACCAATTAGTGAACGGGGACGTGTAAGAAAAGAGAATATGAGTTACAAGAGGTGAATATGCTGTCAAAATAATAAATAACACAACAGAACCCGTTTGTGACCGCGTCTGGTTGCGCTTCTGCCTGCTGCTCAGATGCGGTGACATTTTGATGTAATTATTGCCTAAAAGCTCTGCCCAGTATTCCTCCCTGTGTCCCCTGTTTTTGCCCAAGGCCACTGGCATGGAGAGGATCATTTGCTACCAACTGGGCTGTTTGATGAGGGCCTGACCCAGCAACTCATCTATCAGCACAGCCTCGTTTCTTTTATTTACATCTGTCTTTAGCATTCTAATTACTCTGTTTATTGCTATAGCCTAAAGGAACCCGTAAAACAAGGGGGGTGGAGATTTCCATAACAATAAAGAGTCTCATATTTGCTGCTTTCCAATGTTTGCTGCTGTAATGACCTATAGGTGTCCTTTCAAGAAATTAACCATCAAAAGTCATTGCGTCGTCAGGTTATTGACTACACACGAGATCATATAAAGATTGAATACGTAATCTGATTTAAGAAGGAATCGCCTTATAACTGGCTATTTGAAAATAACTCGCGAATAATAACATAAAATCAAATATCCGATTTGTTGGTTTAACTGCAATTTCATCTTTATTCAGAATATTTTATCTTTTGTTGCTTTCACGTTCTCTCTAGGTAAAATTTATTAGAATTGAATTTATTAGAATTAGGCTAAAATATCACGGTTCTTTTTGATCTGCGTGGCCGTATATTGAGATAATCCTATACTAAGTGTGGCTCAATATAATGGCACCGTCAGATTTAAGGTCGGAATTTTTCCTTTAATGAGGCAAAACTCTGCTCCAGTAGGGTGTTATTTATCTCTGTGCCCTAGATGTGACAAAATCTTTAATGCCTTTATAAAGAACACGGTTACGATTTTGCTACATGTAACTCACAGAGGAAAGTTCCTCATGTGATCGTTGCATGGTTAAATAAATTCGCTCTTGTGCTTTTTATATGTTCTTGAATGTCTTAACAGTAATGCAACGAAATAAGAAACAGCTAACTTACATGTTGCATTAATCCGGGAATTTAGCGAGAGTTCTGTGCATTTCTGTTCTGTAACCCTGAGCCCGCCAAACAACCATTTTTGCGTGAAATATCTATTAGAAAACGCGTGCCTGTGTAAAAATCTGTAAAGTTAAGCAACCCCCAGGAGTCCAAGGTATCGCTGCTCAGAAAAAGTATTTGAGATGTTTTTTCACAAGGTGTTTTAGGAATCAATTATGGTTGATCAGTAGGTTTCGTTTTTAAATTATAAGATATATTTCTACTACTTTAATTTTGTCAGCTGTTGGTTTTTATCGTGTCTATGTTTGACTGTTCTGAGTGGTCGTGTGGAAGTCTGTGATTATGTATCCTTTTGGCTGCAGATGGAAGGAAGTACGATTGTCCTGTGGGATAATGTGTATCTGTCAGTATATTCAGTATGCTACATTGACACCAGGGCGCAAATTAATATATGGATTATTTCCAGATTTTAGTGATAATTTATTGTCCTTTGTGTTGCCATATGAGCAAACTGATAGATAATGCAATAATGTCCACGTAATTAAGCGAGCGCAAGTTAATCATGAAATGAGAGCAGTTTTGCTGCCCGTCCCGCAGCTCTCTGTGCTGATCCGTGTTGAGTGATCGCTGTGCAACCATCAACCGTCCAGGGACAATTTCCCACTTACAGCCAGCAAGAGCCCCGCTGCGGCACATTACAAAAAATGGGTGAGACAACTGGAAATAACAAAGGGAGACTGGGAATGCGGGAGCTGTGTCTTCACAGATTAATACTTACCATGAACATAGAGAGAGTCAACTGGAAAATAGGCTGTACATTCAGATAAACCTGGAAAGATTCATAGCAAATGAATCTGAGGGTTGTTTTTTGACAAATTAATGACAATAGCTTTGTTATGAACAGATAAACGACTAATTGTATTTGGCACCATCTGTAATGATATTATGAAAGAGTGTCTCAGTTAAATAATCCATTAATGTATACAGAAAGCGTACCCTATGGGCACTGCAGAGTACCAAAAAAGTTGTATTCGTTTCCAGCCTTCCCTGAAGTATCTTCAGTAACCTCAAAGTTCTGGTATAATTTATCAAGAATTATAGCGATCCTGTAATAAGGACAACAAATGATTTGCGAATCTTACATTCATTCTGCTTGGATTTTAATACCTGTTGCTGCAGGCTGAGCCGTTTTAAAAATTATTCTTGTCGTCCAAAGGAAATTAAAAAGCCAAAAGCGCATTAATGTGTTTTAAAATTACTTTTTGAATCTTGCAGCGATTTTCACTCCTCACTGTTTTCTTGGGTATGAGTTGTATATGCAGTGGAGGTTCAAGAAGAGACAGTGTTTCGAGTAATTCTTCCAAATACTCATCTAAATGACATCAATAATGGGGCCCACACTTTAATGAGCTCTCAAGTTTAAAGACTTGAAGGATATTAACAAGCGCCTTGACAAATGGTGCTTAGAACCACATTAAAGACAGTGCTAATGGAGCGCATAATGACGGCTAATTTTCGATCAGATATAAATTAGAGCCCCAACAGTTATTTGCCTAAAGGACTTTATGTAAATGATTCCGTTCTGTATAAACTGAGGAGCGAGTAAAGCCCTGACATACTGGCACTCCTTGTGGAAATGATTAATAGATCTGCGGCAGAATGTGCCTGACAAGGGGCTGCACAATATACAATATAGATCATGCATCTATGCTCAAGTCAAACCGCAATTCAAATCATGATGATCCCATCCATGTTCTTTTCAAATACAATCCTAAATAGCCCAGCCTTACGCTTTGAAAATGTTGTGGAACATTGTGGCAATCCTGGAGGTGTTCGCTTATTATTGTAAAAGTGTATATTGCTCCATGCAATCTTTACAGGTGCAGTTAAGTTATACTGAATATCCCATGTATGCTATTAGAATCTTATCTATCGGTTCAGATTTTTGATGTGAAACAATATTAATATGTACGAATATATTTCGAGGTTCGTGGTTATTAATTCTGTAGAACAGTCTGAGATAGAAGGAAAAGTATAGCAGGTTTACCCATTGGTGAATGAGGTATGAAAAACGGGGGACTCACAATCTATAGAATAATTCCTTTCATCCTTCAGGTTTCAGTCTATTGATTATACATTTCATATTCGTGAAAAGGTTATACTATATGAAATAAAACATGGATACTTCATCACTTCAAAAATGAATGTGTGGGATATCGGGCATTACATCCGCCCGATGGTTGATTTTTTTGATTTTTGTCAAAGATTTGTAAATGATTTGCAATGATGTATTGGAACATTTCAACAAATGCGCCCTGTTCAGTAATTCTGACGCAGAGAAGTGGCGGTGCGTTGTTATTTGGCGATGTTCGTGCTGCTTTTGATCTGCATTTCGGCACAGTTTATAAAACAAAATTTTAAAGGGTAAACCGAGCACAATGTCTCTTCTAACATTCCAATTCGGATTAGTCCTGAGCACGTCTGACGGTGCATTTTTCAAATGAAGAATCTACATAACATTGCATATGTCTACTGAAATCCACATTTTCGGTGTACTTGACCCAACATCAGAAATGAGGACCTACGCTACCAAACTTACGATGGACTTATTGATTAGATAAAGTGCTATAAAGCCAAATATTGAATGTGACATTTGATCTGATCATCAAAGATGTTTATAACAATCATGTTGTTTCTTTTACAGCTCATTGGTATCTGCTTCCGATTAATTCCCGTTCTTAAAATTGATCAGACTGCACTAATGTGTTGTGTCCCTTTAAACATGATTGTACAAACGTCTTTATCCCGCATTGTTAAGACATGATTTTTTTATTATGGGCCTTAACATATAGCTTGCGTGATATATAAATATTAGTTATTGTTTAATTGTTAAAACTCCGATATTTGTTCATATTGTAAAACTGGAGGTGTGGGTGTAGCTAGCAACATCACGGCATCATAATCCATATCAGATCAGGTAAAGGTTCCCACTGTTTAAATTCTGTAAGTATATTTCTTATACTTAGAGAAAATGTTTATTTTTTCCATTTTATTCAGCTGCTCTTCGCTTTCCTGGTTGCCAACGGTTACATGTTACATTGCTGTAACTATAAAATTCTAATCATTTTATATAAACAATCAATACATAGATTCTAAAGACACATAACATAAGACATGTTCCATAGATTATACTTCCAGATGACTTTAAAGTTAAAAAATTGAATCGCTTCTGCGGTGAGAGCCATTAAATGTGCGTTATGTGCTTATCTTCCTTCGTATGATTTCCAGAAACAGTGGTAAAGTTAAAGTAGCTGGTGTGAACAGTGTTGTAAAAGAGGAAATATGTTATTCTCTCTTAAGCAGAGCACCAGAAGACAACATGGAGGGTATTAGATAAAGGGCACATGAACACAGTGTCGAAAATACACAGGGGAAAAGGTAGGAAAGACATAAAGGTGCACTGCAGATGCACGTCCATCTCAGACAGAAGAGGAAGTGGCAAAAATGAATGAACAGCGAGATAGATAGATAGATAGATAGATAGATAGATAGATATGGATGCCATATAAATAGAATGAGGATATGCTCGTGCATTGGACAATCTCTGGAAAAAACAAGCCTGAAATACTTTGATTATTTCATTAAAATGACTATGCTGAACTACAGATTGAAAAAATATATCCTTTGTGAAACCCCTGGGTAGCTAAAATTTAGGTTTACAGTATTGAAACAGAACATCCTTCAACGTATTGTGAACCATTAACGCGGGGCTGTATATTCTTTCCAAATCAATCACAACAATAAAACCGTTACTTTCTTTTTAAACGTAAAACGGTGTCGCGTTGCACAAAGAACAGATTTACAACTTTAATTATTTCCTTACAATTGTACTACAAATATAGGAATAATTTATTTACAATCACCTACTCAATTAATTATCAGTGAAACAAAACAATTACTGAAGGGAAACACAGGAATGTGGCTCTTTTAAGTTAGCATGGGTGTAATATTCCTACAAATCACGATTTAGAAATATTATATTTTATATTTTGCATCTTAAAAGATCCGCTATCATAATTTAATTTTGATATGTGTTCCTGTTCGA
Organism: Pristiophorus japonicus; assembly: GCF_044704955.1. Lineage (NCBI taxonomy): Eukaryota > Metazoa > Chordata > Chondrichthyes > Pristiophoridae > Pristiophorus > Pristiophorus japonicus. The sequence goes on from NC_091978.1 coordinate 290,101,842, forward strand.
CTATGTTGTGTTTAGATTGCATGGCTGAGATGATGTTCCACCCAGTTATTTTATACGTTTTGCATAAAATAGTCATTCAATGCGTGCAGGCTGTCAGTTTAAATATCCATTGGTTGGGTTGCAATGTTGGTTGCCTTCCCATTCATTCGTATTCACTGTTTATAAATTAGGTCCTCTTGAAGGACGATCCATATTTATTCCCGGAACGTTAAACCCTCTATCTTAATGAGTATATGGAAGACGTAATATATATTAACATTGAATGCCGCTGCGCTGATCGCATACAAACTCAGATTTTAAAATGTACAGAATATGTTCATGTACTCACCTAAGCATTGCTTAGAAATACAATTACACAAGCAGCGTTTTTTGCCTTCACTCACGTCAGGTCTCCGTTGATTTCTGGTTGAAAAAACACCATGCATTCTTATACCACTACAACCGATTAATATTGCATTAACCGTATTTTTTTTAAAAAACTTCCAAAAGCACAATATAATGCCACCTCTATACCAAAGTCATTTATTATTAACGAAAAGGTAATTGGAGACTTAATGTGTAGTGGTTTAGAGCTGCTAAGGGACAAACACTCCGAAAATAGGATCTGGGTTCCATTTGCAAAACATATTTTGGGGGATCTGTAAAATTCAACTTTTATTCTATAGTTCTGTTAATTCGAGATTAAACGCAGTCACGTCTTTGAAGGCAGACAGTTGTTGTAAATGTACAGTTAGAATATTCTCTGCGAGTCCCAAGGCAGTGCTCCACCGGTCCCAGACTTCATTAAAATTTTATCAGTACCAAAGAATATCATGAAATTTATTTATTTAAAAAAAATCCTAAGTTCTTAAAAAAAGTATCTTCCCTAATTACGGATAGAAGAGATCACAGAAATAGATGTATGGATTCTGTGTTTTATTTGCTTGTATGAAATTATAAATCAAGATAATTTTCTGAAATGAAATGAATTGGAAATATAAGCTATTCCGACTGTAGGACAATAAAATTGCTTAAATACTAGATCATTTAACATCTTAAGCATTTTGATGTTTGATTTAAACGAGTTTACAGTTGACATGAACAGTCTACAAATAATTGTATTGAAAACTGGGTATTTTATTAAAATAATAAATAAACACATGTTTTGCATTAAAGACAGATAACTAAATGTTAAAAATGGAAACATAAAAGAAATGGATTCAATCCCAATTCGCTGTTCTCTCATTCAGATTCCTTTCTCCCCTCTTAAATTAACGGAGAATGCCCTCACACGGGAGCTGACATGTGACTAGATTGGGGATGTCAAGCAGAGACGAGCACTATGCAAAGTTAATTTTAATTCCCGGTGAGGATTTCACATTCCAACTCTCTGTGACCCAGAGTAATTAGCTGAGATAACTAATGATTACTTACTTATTCGTTGTAATTATCTGGATTTCGCTATTCGCTGTGTAATTTATTAATTCCCGTAATAGCCTTTTAGTGAATGACTCATTTAGAGGGCGAGGTAAAGTTTAGATTCTTCTCCAGCTGCCTGTTACAGCGGTTAATTTGACAAAATTCCTCTCTCTCTTGGTGATGCTTATAATTATCTGATTAATTTGTAATATTTTATTGACACTTTGATCGCCATTGCTACATTCAGACTCGTCGTTTCAGACGCATTTAGATCAGTCATTATTAAGCATTATTTCCAGTTTTAAGCATCGTACAAACTCAGTGTCAACTATCTTACCATTAAAATACATGTCCGTTTCACGCTTTCCCTCGACAAACAAACAGAGGAAGCACGATATTATAATTATATAACAGTCAAATGTGAAATAAGAAAGGAGTAATCAGAGAAGTTAAATATGATGTCACGTTTCAAAATAGTTGTTGACATAAGAGTTACAATGTTTAACTTCGAACCTTAATTATCAAACTTCAGAAGTCGCCCGTCCATCTAGACTTAGGATTTAACTTTTAAAATACCTATCTAGTCTCATCAGTTCGCGTACAAATATAATTTTTATATACAAGTCAAATAATACTTAAAGTGGATCACCAATAGGAGGTGATTTGAAAGATCTCTTCCTAATGCCCTAAGGTTCAAAAATGAATAAATAAGATTTACGCCATTGTAAAATATTCAAAGGGTATATTTGTATTTACTGTTAACAATTCAGAACATCAAGGCACTCTTTAAAAGAAGAGTTGTACTCAGAAATTGTTTTAGTGTGAGTTGGTCACAGTTGTGTAAGTGTTGCCCTGATATGTGTAATGTGCAAGGTTTATTATCCCCCATGGTAATTGGTGAAATTTAACTCTCCCGTAATTAATAGTGAAGGATATGCAGTTACGATTCATATTCTTTAAATAGGCAACTTTATAGCTTTTAGGAAACGTTTCTTTCCCGGGTACAATTGGCCTGGTGCGAAGCCTGGTTCATACTAACAGCTGTCACTTGTTCGGTCTGCATGGATTGTGGACTTGAATCATTGCATTTAGTTGATAATCACTTCTAGACCTCTTTAGTGAAAGCAGCAGATGATGTTGTTTTACGTTCAATATATTTATCACCACTCTTCCAGCTCTAGGTGCAAACACCGAAAAGTCCTTTAAAGACTGGCTAATGTGCATGTTTATATTGTGACTCTTCCTTATCAACATTTAAGAGATGTGGGGGAGGATAACAAAATCATATCCGACTGGTGAAATGTACGGTAAGCATTATACGGCATATGGATAAATACAACTGTTTTTTTGCCATCTATGCTTAAATACATAATACATGTCCGAAGCATATTAAAGAGTGTGGAATAAACAGAAGAAATTGTTAATTTCGTAATATTCAAATTGATACAGATCTTTTAAAGATGGCCGATTGTTTACTATCCTTGCCGTATTTTTATGCCGTATATGAACGTTCCCCAAACAAGACAAAACATTGACCTTTTCAGACGTGATCAGTATTTGTTTATATTTATGACTGGTCTCGCATCAATCAACAAATGCAGCAATGTGTAGAAAGCATAACAAGGGAAACGTGAGCCGACTACACAAGTCCAAAACCAATAGGAATGGTAAGTGTCAACGCAACAGAAATGAAATTCCTTTGAACAATAGTTTTCTCGTGATTGCGAAATGATTTATACCTGTTTGCGTTTCTAGGTCACCGTATCTGTTAATGACTGGAATATCAGGTTAGATTCGCACGGGACGTGGGCCAGTGCAAATATTAGCATATTTGAGCATTGTAGTATAAGTGGTCGGTTAAGCAGCCAGAGCCAGTAAATATTGTGATCACACAAAGTGATGTACTGCCGTTGGTTTTAAGAGTAACAGCATTGAGTTTCGTTATAAAATAGGTTTGCTTAATAAAAAGGAAGGAATCTGCTGCAAAATGATCTGTTGAAATAAGAAAGATCCATTTTGAGAGGCTTCTGAGCCAAATTCCATTTGAAATAATATTGACTTTGGGGACCCGCCTCCATGAACTCGCTCACTGTCTGTAATCCTACAGACCAATTCCGCTGTCGCTCACTTCACAACTTTCCCGTTGCCTTCAAAGCAAGATTTTCGAATGTAACTATAACTTGAAATAATTTATTTAGACTTTAATGATTAGCAGGTTCAATTTTTTTCTATTAATTCCATGTAAATAATAATACATTTACAGGTGCTAATAGAGTCTGCTGATGCATAAAACTACAGCTGCGGGGAATTATGTACTCTGATGTGGTTCAATGTTTAATTAGTCTACAGGGGAATAAGGGTATATAAAGTAATTCTAAACTGAAGACACTAATCCATTTGAAACCTTTCGACATGAATACTGGTATTATTAGTAAATGCTGTATTCCTATAAATAACCATTGTGGATATTCCAATGATTATCAACAATAGTAAATGTCTAGTTTCAGCAAGATTTCAGTTACCCATTGGATAATTCTAAATGGAGTATAATGTTGAAAACTGGGCGACAACGGAGTGTCCACCTGGAATCTGACAGATAGTTTGCTTTATCAGAATTACGTTGCCTTTTCAGTTAAAACCCACAAACGCAAAAGCCTTTCATAGCTGACTCTAGGTGGCATTGATTCCCCAGTCTCCAGCATTCTGCTGTAACAACCTACCATTTTTAAAGGATTCAAATTGTATACACACCCACACACTTAGGCTTTTTTGTTGTTGCTTGTTTTATTATAAGACAGCTTCCTCTCTTGTACAATAGATCCGCTGCAAAACAGGTTATATGCTCGCTTGCTGGCAGTCTGAGAGCGCCGAGCTTTGACATCTGGCAGCCTGGAGCTCCTGGGACAGATCCTACTCTCCACAGACTCCCTGATTGGAGTCTAATAGAATATTTGCAATCTCTCCGAGGTACCTTTTACCCCTCACTGGCAATCCAGGCATTAACTGCCAAAGCATTAGCAACAGAATCATGTCTCTGTAACTACTAAGCAAAGCAGCGCTAGTCTGTGGGCTAAAATAACTTTAATCACATAATGCACGTTTGTTAGTTGAGCTCGTTTTATTTGTTATTTTGCAATAAAATTCGCGCCTGTTAGTCAAAGCAAAACTTTTAGTTCGTGCCTTGAACCGTTACTTTACACATTATAAAAAGATAATGTTCAGGGGAACGGACAATATCGAGTGAAATCATATTCAGGATTTGCTATAAAGGCTTAACCTTTTCTATTGTGCCACTTATTCAGCAATAACAATCAACAATGAAGTCAATAGATCACCTTTTATTTTAAAGACTGCATAATCTTACACGATCATGTAAAGTAAAAAGTACAATGATTTTTTTTTAATTTATGAAAGCTGCATGTTTTTAAAAACACATTTAGGAGCCTATGGGTTTTAATTCAAAAACACGATGTTTATTACATGCTAAGAAATTAAAAACCAGTCTGTTTATCATACTGAAAACTACCTACATCCAAAGTTAAACAAATACCCAAGAACACGTCTGCAATGAAAACATACAACATAGAAGTAATATTTTACTAAAAGGACGCAAGTTCGAAAGAATGTTCAAAGGATTTACTTAATGAAATAAGTCATTTTAATAACCAGAATGCCAATAACTTAACATTAAATTACAACAATAAATAACATGGAAAAACTTCTTCTCTCGAGCAAACAAAGAAACAAAATGTTTAAGACACCATATACCATACAGAAATCGTGCGCTTGTCACGTAAAAATGTTTCTGCTATAACAGCAACACGTCAGAATCTGTAAGAATATATCTATATGTGCATCAAGTCCATTGAATGATATTTACAATATACAGGTACAGACCCATGTACCTTTATTTTATTATTTTTAAAAAGATAGGCTAGTACCAAACGACAAGGTATTACAGCAGTGCATCAATCGTCCATTTTCATTAAAATGTGCAGTTTTATTTTAACTTTTATAAACGCACCTCTACAGCCTCTTTCCTCCACTAAACAAAACAAAAAGCATGAAGTAAAAATAAACTCCATTCAAAATCAAAACAAACAGACCCCAAGACAGTTACACCTATGTTGCATTTTTAATGATCCATCTTTGATCAAATCTTTACAGCCACGATTTTAACCTTTTTTGTGCGTTGTGACAGAATGTAAGAGGGAATCCCCAGAAAAACTTCATTAAGTAAATTATACTTTAAATTTTATACAAATATATACAGGGTGAATCTTTTTTATTTGCCTTTTGGGAGAAATGTGTGCACGGTTTCAACCAGAAATCAAAAATGTTTTTTCTGCTTGAATTTTGCTCCCTATACGGATTTTTTTTAAAAACACGGACAATTCTGATTTCCCGACCACTTTTTTTTCCCTTACACTTTATCAACCAACGTACTATATTAAACATTAAATAATTCAATAATCCCTTTATTTGCCCTGCTGTTATCACAACTTGAATTAAACAGGCGGAATTAATTCGAGTGAACACGAAATTAACTTTGTAGACGGTTTGAATGAATAATTCAGGCTCAGGTTGTTTGGCAGTAATCTAATAATAGCCTTCAGACACAGGGAGAGACCTCCAGGCTGCTCACAGTAGCTATTTCCGTGCATGGTATAGATTTTATTTGGGAGGGGGGGGGGCGGGGGCGGGGAGTGAAAGCGGAGTTTCAAAGTGAAATTTAAAAGAAAAATTGGGGCGATCACCCGCATTTCTAATGAAATAGCAGCTGTAGCAGGAAGATGGCTAAGCGCAGAGTTAGGATTCCCGAACAAAATGGAGACAAAATTGTGGGCTTCTTGTGATGTAGGAAAAGCAGTGGTGCATTCCTTAAGCAATCGATAGCAAGAGATTGAACGGTATCTTCCATCAAATCATGGACTAAAAGTACTGCACTTTTCTGGAGTTGAACCTCTGGGATATGTCTGTGCTATTACACTACAATGCGCAGAGGGAACATAGGTGCGGAAGAAATGATGTTTGTAAGAAATAAAGAACGAACACAATCCAAAATATGATCCTCAAATCAATCTTATAGCAATTCACGAAACACTAATTTCAGCCCAGCGGGCCCTCATTCTTTTTTTTGTAAACGTAGTGAGACTTAGTAAATGTATTGAAAAACAAATTATTTCATTAGTTCATCTGTAAACGGCAATCCTCAGCTCACATCTATTCACCATCGGGGGTTATGTGTCCTGTTTCTGTGGCAGTGGGTGGCATTAAGAAAGAAAATAAATTGTCTTACTTGTTCACGGCCCATAGCAAGGTCCTTGAAGAGAAGTCCATTCTAACTACACATCGGGAAAAGAAAAGTTGGAGAATGCGTCTCTCGCTCTCTCTCTTGCCCTAAGAAGTCAGACTAGTGGCCTGCAGAGTATTTCATTCGTTTCTGTTTCTGTCTCTGGTTACAAAACCAGACTCTGACCACGTTCTTTTTGAGGTCCAGTTTTTCGGCGATAGCCGCGATTTTCTCGGAGGATGGCCGGGGCTGGATGGCGAAGTAGGCTTCCAGGGACCTCTTCTCGGGGGCAGCTATGGACGTGCGTTTCCTCTTCTTCTCGGCGCCGTTGAAGAGCTCGGGCTTGTTCAACTTCTCCCTGTGCGACTTCTCGGCTTCCTCCAGCCAGGCTTGCAGGATGGGCTTGAGGGCGATCATGTTGTTGTGGGACAGGGTGAGCGACTCGAACCTGCAGATGGTGCTCTGGCTGAGCGAGCCCACCCCCGGGATCTTCAGGTTGGCCAGCGCCGAGCCCACGTCGGCCTGGGTCACCCCCAGCTTGATCCTTCTCTGCTTGAAGCGCTCGGCGAAAGCCTCCAGGTCGCGAGGGTCGGCGTCCACTTCGCTCATGCAGCCCATGCCCCCGTGAGAGCCAGCCAACCCGTGGGCGTGGGCCGCCATGCTCATGGCCTGGTGCATGTGGTTGATGCCGGCCATGTGAGGCGGGGGAGCCGGCGTGGACACCACGCTGCCATCCGGCGCCGTTATGGCGCCCAGTCCCAGGCCGGGGGAGATGTGCTCCAGCAGCTCGCCGTCCAGGCCCTGGTGCGGCTGATGGTGATGGTGGTGGTGGTGGTGATGGTGGTGGTGCGAGCCGAGGGGCGGAGGGTGAGAGATGGGCCCCGAGGACGAGGTGGAGGTGCAGGGGATGCTGTTCATGTTGTGGTAGGTGGCGTCCGGCTTGAACGGGTGGCTCTTGCTGCTCTGCGATACAATATCCACAGCCGCCAGAGCTTCGGCGCGGGCCACCAAACTTTCATCCAGAGCGCCGAATATATTGCTCTGCAATTGCAAATAGAATGCACACATTCCTGTCAGCAGGGAATTCTGTCGGCTCCAGGATTAAAACATTTCCAGAATGTTAAAAAAAAATCCTTAAAACACACACACACACACACACGCACACACACACCACCCAGGTCATAAAAATTAATATGAAAGGCAAGCCAGTCTGAATACATAAGTTGAAAGTATCCGAGGTGTTAGGTGATTTGCTGTACAGACATGAAAAAAACATCAAGCAAAGAAAAAAAAGAGGCTGTCAAAATGTGCCTTTAAGCGGTGATTATGCATATACGTACCGGTGGGGTTGGGAGACAGGCTCGGCACATCGCCTCTGAGGTGCTGCTGCTGTTATTGTTGCTGGATGGAGTGGAGGACGAGTTGGAAGGAGAGGATGAGTGCAGGCTTGAGTACTTGGGCTCGGGAAGGCTGGAGGAGTGCGGCGGCATGCCGAACGCCTGCTTCCCGTTCATCGACATCATCATCATCATCTTGCGGCGACCGGGCTGTGCTGGGCTGTGCTGGCCGCAGCGGAGAGCCGGCGGCGCGGGGCTGGTGTGGGACGCTGGCCGCTGGCCGGGCTGGGCGCTCGGGGCTCGCGCTCGCGCGCTGCTTGGAACTGTGCGCGGATGCCGCCGAGCCTCGCGCCGCCGCTGCTGCACACCTTGCCCGAGCAGGTAGCTCGTGGAAAGACATGAAGGACTTTGTTGGTGTCTGTGTGTGTGAGTGTGCGCGCGGGTCTGTGTGTGTGTGTCTGTGTGCGCGCGGGTCTGTGTGTGTGTGTGTGTGTGTGCTGATGCTGAGCGCCTATTGGTCGCAGGCCGGCCCGGCAGCTCGTGGCTCACGGGCGGACAGGCGCTCGCGCTCCAGTCTGTCGCCTTACACCTGGTGGGAGAAGAAAGGGGGGAAGGAAAAAAGCAGCTCCCACTTCGAAGAATTTCTATCCATTAGCATGCGAATGCCAGTGGAATAATACGCATGCGGGATGTTCTCCCTCCCTCCTTTCAAATTATTCACAGCGCACATAGTTAGCAGCCCCTAAATAAAGCTTTCTGATTACCCCATACCTATTCTTTTTTCCCTGCAGAATTATGGATCTATAGATATTGTCACTAGATTATCACCTCATAGATTTTTATTACAAAGAATATCAGTCGTAGTATTCATAGTTTTTTTTAACAAGCACACTACATAATGTTGCTTTGCTTTTATATTCCTGTGGCCCAGGGACTTCAACAATATGTTTAATTACTGTTGAATTTTCAATTTATGACATCATAACAGATTCTCAGTGATTTTCAAATAAGGGATTTTTGCACATTTATGAAATAATGAGTAAAATGTAGATGTTCAGCACTACTAGCTTTGCAAAATATGTACCAAATATTGCATCTATTGGCCGTATTGCTTATTAAGCTGGTGACCGATTTGATTTTTTATAACATTCTTCCTTGCAATTTTAGTGGAATTCAAGAAATTATATTACACCACTTGCTCCACCACTCTTCTCATAGCACGATGAAATAAAATAAATCAAACATAAAAGCCTGACTATCATTTAATTATCGCACGAATAGCGCTTTCATTGCGCCCGAAAAGAAGTCGAGCAACATCTCTAAGCAAATTATGACCAGGGCAGAAAGGAATTATTAGATTGAAATTTCATTTAGGCTCGAGAGACACGGGACTTCAATATGTAATCTGCTGTGCCTCATTTGATTTGTATGCGTAATTCCCGTTGACAAATTTATTAGTTTTCATAATAGTGAAAAAATTGAGAAGCAGCGGGCTAATATCTTGTATCTATAAATTGTACATGTGTCATTCGTGAAGGCTAGTCTACATGAAGTTTAATATTTATGGCAATTAGAAGTAGATATCTCCTCCCCATCTTTAGTATCTGATAAAGAACTATGCAATGTTACACACAGCTCCAGCAGAAGGTTATTAACACGAACTTAATACTAATTTTGATACCTCATCAGAGATGTAATTAAACCCTGAAATTATGTTCTAATTAACGAGGATTGTCCAATTTGCTTAATTTATTATAAGATTTTAACAGAGCTGATTTATTCTTCTCTGGAACTGTTCACAGCGCATTTCAGTATGCAATGCATCAGCTCCTATGAACAGATGTTGCATTGGTGTTTTTTTAAGTTAAATACAGGTTAACACAGGTTAACTCGGGTTGCTCTTGGAATCAAAGTTCAGAACAAAATACTGATATATTTATAGGACAGTATGACAATATATTACAGTGTCCCTGAGTTGTACAATAATAAATTGGTTGCTATGTGTCTAAAACAATGAGCTGACAACTTTTCTTCAGGAGTTCTACTTAGATTATTATAGGCTAACAGTACAGCATATGGAAGCGAACGACTTTCTGTATGGCAGTTGTTCCTGGATTCTGTTATGTATTTTCTTCATCTATAACTCATACCACTCAAGCGAGTTACTCTAGCTTACCGTCTCTTATCAAAGTTTGTTCTTTATTAGTTTCCGTAGGTTGCATTTAATTTTAGTTATCTACCTTGCTTTTCATTTTTAATAGATGATAAAGACAAAAATATTGATATAGACAAGGTTCTTTCAGATTGGTTGTTTCAGTTCCCGTTTTATGTTCGTGTTTACTTTTCAGAATCCAATGATTTATAGTAAAACAACCTCAGACCCAACCGTGAAAACACTTCTTCGTGAATGGTATAAGATCAGTTACATATTTGTTTCAATATTTAGATTACATAACTTAATGCATCTTAAATCTGAAGAAACATTAATAATATAGAAAAACAATTAAATACAATCTTTAGATAGGAATAAGCAAATCAACTAAAGTTGTCGGTTGCGAAGAGCTGATTCCGCTCACCGCTGCAAACAGCACAGGCAGATGCAACCGGTGTCTCTCGGAGTAACCAAGTTCCTGCACCGGTATTTACACTGATTAAAGAGATGTAAACGGTTCTTCAAATGGAAATGGGTGACGACATAAATTAAAATATAATGTGACTATGAGCATTAGTTCAAAACTTTTAACAGAATCTTGTGAAGAAAGTTTTGATTCAATAATATATACAATGTGTAATAATTTATAAGTTCGCCCCACCCTCACAACAGCAGTTTAGATACTGAACAGAGGACTACTGGAGAAGAGAGAGGAATAAAGAAAACAAAACTAGGTGATTGAGGTAGAACACTGAAGGCAGTCACACAACAGACGAAGAAAGGAGTAACAGCGAACAGAAAACAATAATGAGAATGATAAGGAAACAGATCACACTGAGAATTGGGAAGAAGACGATCTTATAGCAGATGAAATAAGTACAAAAGGGGGAACGATAAAGTATACGAGACAACATATCAGAGGTAAAGAAAGACGTATAAAGTTGAAAGGGGAAAATATATGTGAGAATGAACTAGGAAACATCCGCAGGTGAATGAGCATTAAAGAATAAAAATGGTGCATGAGGTGTACAGACAAAAATGCAAGCAGTGAGGTGTGTCCACAGGATGAGAAAAATAAACATTCATCTACAATTATAATCAAAGGAAGAGAACAACATATGGGGACGTTGAATACGAAAAGCTAAATATTTACAGAGAAGACAACTGAAAGAGACAGCGAGGGGAGGGAGATAAGAGAGGGTGGGATCCGGGGTGCAGATCAAGATGGGCAAGTCAACCTCTTTGTTTGATAATAGCTTCTGTCACCGTCCCCATATCTGGATGCACCAAGACGTTTTTAGATGTCCCAGAGCAATGGCAAACTGCTAGTAAAAGTGCAGTGCATTCACTATCATGCAAAATGCCATCAGTCTTCACCCAACTTTAGCACACAAATGGACTGCTTAACATTTGAGCAGGCTTCAGAATTCAGGTCCACAGACACCAGGAGGGAAATCACTGTCTCCTCGTATAGACGCATGTTCTGATTTATGATAAAAGTTTAACGAAATCATTTATATTTCAGAGAGTCTAAATCGCTGTATAAATTTTTTATCCACGATGACATATATGTTAAAGGAAGATATACCTTTTCCATTATCAGATTATATAAATAACATCGCCGAGAGTTTTGTGGTCCACTTGATTAAAGTTCTTCTAAGGTAACACTCCAAATACATTTGCTTTATAAGACATACACATTTATGTGGACATAATATCAAACAAAGAGCATAAAATACATAAAGTTAAAAATTGAATATAGTGGGCCAGAAGAGTTTCAGCACCCAGTGCCAAATGTTACATTTACGTAAAGTTTACTACTAAATGCAAAAACAAAGTGGAAATTTCCAAGTGTGCTTATCAATATCGCTCGCTTCAATCGAACTGGCAACTCAGAAACCGGTCGCTGCATTGCCTGAAATAAAATATTGTTACCTTATTGACAATATGTGATTAGAACCTGATATTGTTTTGTTTCCTTATACAATCACTGTACCTGTCGGTTGAATAAAATGCAAATACTAACTACAATATGTGGGAGTTCTTTGTTTTCGTGATCTGAAATATGTTCAAGTGGAGTCACGAATTACTGACAAATTATGGGAAATGATTTCTTGATTCCTTTCCAATAATTAAGTTTCGATTTGCAGCGTGTATTCTTGTACCGAGAAGCGTTTGCTGCAATACATTTGAAAAAAAGTCTCCATTGATTGCTCCTGGCTTGAAGTTTTGATTCCATGATAAGACTCCACATGTTATGGAAGAGCAAATAAACCTGCTGCACGGAAACAGATTCCAAACTCCGCGAATATTTCTCAGCTCATTTCCAATTACCAGTTATAAAATTCTTCACTGCACTTTTAATGGACCTTTCTTTGGGCTGACAACAATGTCGATGATAAAAATACGCTGCTGTTCGTCAGGAATGCATTGAACTGATTAAAATCCCACCAATTTCTCGTTCTCGGTGTCTGTATTATCATTCTACCAGTTTATTTGTTAATAACAATTTACAGATGTTAACCCGTTGCCCCCAACAGTCATGTGACACACCAAACCATGCAACGGGAAGTAATTCTTTTTTTTTATTTGGGGAGGTGTAATAGTGTTTGAAACATACATGGTGAAAACAAGCGAAACTCTGAATGGTTGGGTTCGGACGCGATAGGCTTCATGTGACCCAGGTGATGTCGAAAGGTTCAAGGGCCTATTTTCGCCACCATTGGGCGCCTTTTTTTGGCGTCCGCTGATTTTTTTTTTGAGCAATCATGATTTTACAATTTTGCTCAAAGTTTGTACGCCTGCGGCGACTGACGGTGCCATTCTTGTGTACACAAGTTCTTTTGGCGTAGGCCTGGTTGAAAACTGATTTCTACGCCGTTTTTGGCTCTTTAACCGATTTTTGCCAACAGCGATTTTGTTCAGGGCAGCGCACCTGAAGTACCGATCAGAAAAATCCTACCTTAATTTAAGGAAATCAGCGTTGAGTATATTTCTGAGTTTTTGGACTAAGGGAAGAAGACAAGTTATTATAGGAAGGATGTGATTAAACTAGAGAGGGTGCAGAGGAGATTTACTAGGATGTTGCCTGGAGTGGAGAATCTTAGTTATGAGGACAGATTGGATAGGCTGAGTTTGTTCTCATTGGAACAGAGGAGGTTGAGAGGAGACCTCATTGAGGTGTACAAAATATTGAGGGGCCTGGACATAGTGGATAGTAAGTGTCTATTTCCATTGGTGGAGGGGTCTCTTACGCGGGGACATAGTTTTAAGGTGGTTGGTGGAAGGTTCAGAGGGGATTTGAGGAGGTGGGGGCTTCTTTACGCAAAGGGTTGTGATGATCTGGAACTCACTGCCTGGAAGAATGGTGGATGCAGAAACCCTCACCACTTTTAAGAGATGGTTGGGGGGGCACTTAAAGTGCCGTAACCTGCAGAGTTATGAACCTCGAGCTGGTAATTGGGATTAGACTGGATGACCTTTTGTTGGACGGAGCAGATATGATGGTAAGTACTGTAGGGAATAGAATATGGCCAGGGTGATCTCCTGGACTAGTTTCGATCACCTGGATGGGTCGGAGAGGAATTTTCCTAGATTTTTTCTCTCTAAATTGGCCTGGGTTTTTACCTGTTTTTTGTTTCTCCCAGGAGATCACATGGCTCCGGTTGAGGTGGAGTGTAGAATGTTTTAGTATAAGGGGTGTCGCAGTTGTGGTGAGACAGTCTGATTGGGCTAGGTGCTCTTTGCCTTTCCGTCATTGTTCATAGGTTTATATGTAACCTTTAGGGCTGCTGACCAAGGGCCGTGTGGCTCTTTGTTGGCCGTGTTGACATGATGGGCTAAAATGGCCTCCTTCTGCGCTGTAAATTTCCATGTTTCTATGTTTCTTTCTAATTTAAAACACACATTCATGATGATTTTTGCAGAGGGATTTCGGAAAATAACTCGGAAAGTTCATTTTTCCCACAGAATGTTTTTGGGAATGGGCAAATTGTGATTCCACCCCACCACACCACTGAATCTCTGCTGATGGGACTCCAGGCATGCGTCAGAAGAGTGCCGGCCGGCCGAAGGATCACTCCCTTGGCCGGACACAAGCACAGGAGCTCAGCACTTGGATTCTGCCTCCCGCCCCCCTCCCCGGGCTCAGCTTGGAAAAATGCCCAGGGCAGGGGCGGGTTGAATCCAAGCACTGAGCTCCTGTGTTTCTGTCCAGCCGATGGAGTGCTCCTGCCAGCATGCACTCCGAACTGTGCATCGGAGATGGCACAACACAGCAGCAAACATAGACATTTCGGCACAAGCTATAATTAAAGTACCATAAATCTCTGTGCATCATGTCTCCATAGAGACAGAGCTTAGTGTTCTGCATGCGCACATACCAGGTCATGGTCCGTTCTGCTAGGGCATCACCCAGCAAAGGTGTGTGTGTGCTGTGCTTCAGTAAGTCTCACAATAACAAGAATAACAAAGTTAAGAATAAGAATTATGGGTGCAAATCTTACTGTGCCTCATGTAGTAAGGTTGGTTTACATGCATGCCATATGGAGGTGACAGATAATACCATGACGCTGTCATCGTGCAATCCAGATCACTTGGGCATTAATGGGGAGAAGGCCATATCCTGATCGAATCTACAGGGACAGGCACTCATACCTACACCTGAGTGAGGCAGACTGCATTCACAGGCTGCAATTTAGAAAGGAGGTCATCACTGAGATCTGCCAGCTAGTCAGGTCAGCCATATAGCCAAGAAGTGGCAGGAGGACTGCTTTACCGTGGAAGTGAAGGTCACTGCAGCACTTGCCTTCTATGCTTCTGGCTCATTTCAAGCAGCAACTGGGGACATGTGCTGCATCTCGCAGCATGCCACACATTGCTGCATTCGACAGGTGACTGGTGCACTGCATGCCAAAGGGAACAGTTCATCAATTTCACTATGACCACACAGGCAATGCGAGACAGGGCTGTGGGGTTCTCCAGCATTGCTGGCTTCTCAAAGGTACAAGGTGCGATCAACTGTACCCACATTGCCTTGAGAGCACCTTTGGACAACTCTGAAGTTCCTCGGAACAGGAAAAGGTTAGAAACATAGAAAATAGGTGCAGGAGTAGGCCATTCGGCCCTTCTAGCCTGCACCGCCATTCAATGAGTTCATGGCTGAACATTCAACTTCAGTACCCCATTCCTGCTTTCTCGCCATACCCCTTGATCCCCCTAGTAGTAAGGACCTCATCTAACTCCTTTTTGAATATATTTAGTGAATTGGCCTCAACAACTTTCTGTGGTAGAGAATTCCACAGGTTCACCACTCTCTGGGTGAAGAAGTTCCTCCGCATCTCGGTCCTAAATGGCTTACCCCTTATCCTTAGACTGTGACCTCTGGTTCTGGACTTCCCCAACATTGGGAACATTCTTCCTGCATCTAACCTGTCTAACCCCGTCAGAATTTTAAATGTTTCTATGAGGTCCCCTCTCATTCTTCTGAACTCCAGTGAATACAAGCCCAGTTGATCCAGTCTTTCTTGATAGGTCAGTCCCGCCATCCCGGGAATCAGTCTGGTGAACCTTCGCTGCACTCCCTCAATAGCAAGCATGTCCTTCCTCAGGTTAGGAGACCAAAACTGTACACAATATTCCAGGTGTAGCCTCACCAATGCCCTGTACAACTGTAGCAACACCTCCCTGCCCCTGTACTCAAATCCCCTTGCTATGATGGCCAACATGCCATTTGCTTTCTTAACCGCCTGCTGCACCTGCATGCCAACCTTCAATGACTGATGTACCATGACACCCAGGTCTTTTTGCACCTCCCCTTTTCCTAATCTGTCACCATTCAGATAATAGTCTGTCTCTCTGTTTTTACCACCAAAGTGGATAACCTCACATTTATCCACATTATACTTCATCTGCCATGCATTTGCCCACTCACCTAACCTATCCAAGTCACTCTGCAGCCTCACAGCATCCTCCTCGCAGCTCACACTGCCACCCAACTTAGTGTCATCCGCAAATTTAGAGATACTACATTTAATCCCCTCATCTAAATCATTAATGTTCCATTCCCTAAGTATGCAGCTCGTCTGCAATGAGCTGCTTCGGATCATGGCAGTGGATGCCAAATATCCAGGTAGCATGCTTTCATGCTACATGATAGAATTATATCTACCATGTTTCAGGAGCTGCCAGACAGGCACAGCTGGTTGCTTGGAGACAAAAGGTATGGGCTCACCACCTGGCTTATGACCCGCCCTACGCAATCCCCACACTGAGCCAGAGCATTGGTAAAAATGTTGCACATAATGACATGGAGCATCATAGAGCGGACAATTGGCATACTGAAGCAGCATTTTCGATGCCTGGACCAATCTGGAGGCTACCTGCAATACACACTTCAACACGTCGGTCAGTTCACTGTTGTGTGCTGCATGCTGAACAACTTGACCATCATGAGGGACCAGGCCCTGGACATTGAAGATCCTCCTGAGCTAGAGACTTGTGTCAGCGGATAATCTGTGATCGCTTTGGTGCTTGAAGGCTAAACAGTCCAACAGTGTTGACTCTTTGCACCTGTTTGTGTGAAAAAATAACGTACATCATATGTACATAATGTTGTGCTAGTTTATATTGCTTTAATTAAAAAAATAATGTTGTGTTGGTTTATGTTGCATTAATTCAAAAAATAATGTGCAGTATTCTGCTTAAATTTTAAAAATAATTAGGTTTATTAAACATTTGTACAGTTTTACTTAACTTTAATAAAAACATTTGTATCAAACTTTAAACTTTTGAATGAAGAAAACAACAAGTAGCAGCAATAAACAAACAAACTCTAGCTGCAGCAATCTCTTCTCCCCTTTATTCAAAGACCTTAGCGCTGTGCGCCCCTCTTGCTGCCTCTACTCCTACCCATGCCCATTGTCTCAGACTTCTGCTTCCTCACCATGACGCCAAGGTTTGTTCTGCTTTCTGCACGGAGGCGCATTTGTTGTTGGTGGGGTTGGACAGAGACTGACCTAGCAGACAGCATTGTGGAAGGCCAGATTCATCGTCGGATTCTTCTTCACTCTATGGATGAACCCCTGGCTTTGGTCTGGGGATTGGAAAGTGAGTGTCAGCAGTTGATGCTGGCAATTGCTGTTGGGCAATGACAGCCTGGGTGTGTCCACTTATTGCAGCAGCTATCTCCGACATTCCCTCCCTAATCTGTACCGACACTGCACCAGCTGCCTCCGGCATTCTCTCCCTAATTTCCGACATCCCCTCCCTCATCTCCGACATCCCCTCCCTCATCTCCGACATCCCTTCCCTCATCTGTCCTGACACTGCTCCCATTACTACAGTGTTGCTACTTCTACCGACAGTCCTGCTAACTTTACCCTCACCTCACCCATGGTGGCCAGGAGCGATCTGGTTAGCTCAGTGCTCTCCCTACTCATTCCCATGATCCCCTGCATCCTGCATTTCAGGTTAAGCTCTCCTTCCTACCCTCCTCGGCTGTCGCCCAGGTGTGGCTTGCTGCAACCCACTGGGACCCGCAGCCTCAGATTCTATTGCTCAGAAAAGGACTTGGCATCCTCAGGGGGTTCACCCGCTCCAGTTGCAATGTGACCATGTCATCATTGGGGTCTTCCTGCTGCCCTTCATTGTCCGGTTCATCCTCGTCCTGAAGTAGATGAGTAATATCTGGACTGACGGCATCCTGATCTTCTGCTTCAGCTCCTGCCTCTTCCTGATGTGCAAATCTGCAAAACTTAACAGAGCAGATGTTTGGGTAGTAGCAGGGGAGGGGGCAGAAGGGGTAGGATGACACGAGTACCCAGCAGGGCTTACATTCTCTCGGTATCCTGAGCCCAGTGTCCACATTGGTGGTTGATCTTCCCTTGCAAGATTGAATCATATCAGCGATCCTCTGTCCACGGCTGTTCGTAGCAGCTTACTTGGCGCACCTCCTCCAGTTTTTGATCTTTCTCGGTTCATTTGGAAAAGCATAATTCGGTCAGGCTGAGTCAGCATAGATTTATGAAGGGGAACTCATGTTTGACATATTTGCTGGAATTCTTTGAGGCTGTAATAAACAGGGTGGATAAAAGGGAACCAGTGGATGTGTTGTATTTAGACTTCCAGAAGGCATTTGACAAGGTGCCACATAAAAGATTACTGCACAATATAAAAGTTCACGGGGTTGGGAGTAATATATTAGCATGGATAGAGGATTGGCTAACTAACAGAAAACAGAAAGTCGGGATAAATAGTTCATTCTCGGGTTGGCAATCAGTAACTAGTGGGGTGCCACAGGGATCAGTGCTGGACCCCAACTATTTACAGTCTATATTAACGACTTGGAAGAAAGGACTGAGTGTAACATAGCAAAGTTTACTGACTATACAAAGATGGGAGGAAAAGCAATGTGTGAGGAGGACACAAAAAAACTGCAAAAGGACAAAAGGATAAGTGAGTTGGCAAAAATTTGGCAGATGTTAGAAAGTGTGAGTTCATGCACTTCGGCAGAAAAAAAATCAAAGAGCAAGTTTTATTTAAATACAGAAAAATTGCAAAGTGCTGCAGTACATCGGGATCTGGGGGTACTTGTGCATGAAACACAAAAGGTTAGTATGCAGGTACTACAAGTGATCAAGAAGGCCAATGGAATCTTGGCCTTTACTGCAAAGGGGATGGAATATAAAAGCAGGGAAGTCTTGCTACAGTTATACAGGTTATTGGTGAGACCACACCTGGAATACTGCATACAGTTTTGGTTTCCATATTTACAAAAAGATATATTTACTTTGGAGGCAGTTCAGGGAATGTTCACTAGGTTGATTCCGGAGATCAGGGGGTTGACTTATGGGGAAAGGTTGAGAAGGTTGGGCCTCTACTCATTGGAATTC
This sequence comes from Pristiophorus japonicus, assembly GCF_044704955.1. NCBI lineage: Eukaryota > Metazoa > Chordata > Chondrichthyes > Pristiophoridae > Pristiophorus > Pristiophorus japonicus. The sequence continues at coordinate 290,120,913 of NC_091978.1, forward strand.
AAAAGAATGAGAGGTGATCTTATCGAAATGTATAAGGTTATGAGGGGGCTTGACAAGGTGGATGCAGCGAGCATGTTTCCACTAATAGGGAAGACTAGACCTAGGGGGCATAATCTTAGAATAAGGGGACGCCCATTTAAAACTCAGATGAGGAGGAATTTCTTCTCTCAGAGGGTTGTAAGTCTGTGGAATTCACTGCCTCAGAGAGCTGTGGAAGCTGGGACTTTGAATAAATTTAAGACAGAGATAGACAGTTTCTTAACCGCTAAGGGAATAAGGGGTTATGGGGAGCGGGCAGGGAAGTGGACCTGAGTCAATGATCGGATCAAGCATGATTGTATTAAATGGCGGAGCAGGCTTGAGGAGCCATATGGCCTACTCCTGCTCCTATTTCTTATGTTCTTATCAGTGACACCTTTTTCTGCAAAGATGAAAATAGAACTTTTTAAGAGAGGGTCCTTCTGCTGTTGTGGCTGCACACACACACACTAGTCATATTTACAAATGTAATTGCAGTGCAGAAATACTTACAGTAACTGCTTGGCCAAGGTCCTGCCATTTCTTTTTGACCTGCACGCCACTTCTCAGGGTCATGGCCACTGCATTCAACTCTTCTGCAACTTGTTCCCAAAGTTTTGCTAGTAGAGAGGATTTCAGTTTATTTTGTCCCATTCTTCCTTTGTTCTCAAGCACATCCAATCTCCTCTCAATGATGTCTACAAGGGGCTCAATTTCTTCTGCTTGAAAACTCTTGGCTCTTCCCGCTTCCCCTTTCCATTCTCCTTCCCTTGGATTCATCTTTTGCAGCTAAAATGTAAACATCCAGGTCCAGCTCTGTTCCGAATGTGTTTTCACAAGCTGCTGATGCGCGGACACACCCGTCACGTGGAAAAAGTTTTTTTCCGACGCATGCTCACTGACTTTTTGGCGCACACTTGAAGCTCCATCCCCAGATTTAACTTTGGGTACCGCAGCGCCAAAATTAAATTTTACTTTGGTGAAAAAAAGTTTTTCGGCGCAAACGGGCACAAAATAATCAGCCGTACATCTTCCTGGGTGCCAAAAATCAGCAAAGAGGAAAATAGAGCCCCAAGAACCTACACTGTTATTTTGTCGCTTTGACTTAAAGACACCAAAATAACTTGCGAGCCAGGAAGTTCACTGTGGATGCGGACACACCCGTCACGTGGAAAACGTTTTTTTTTTCGGCGCATGCTCACTGATTTTTCGACGCACAATTGAAGTTCCACCCCCAGATTTAACTTTGGGTACCGCAGCGCCAAAATTAAATTTTACTTTGGCAAAAAAAGACTTCTCAGTGCACTGAGCCAAGACCTGTGAGCCCGCCTAGCACTGATGGCTACAACATGGCTTGGGCTTGGTTCTGGATGTAGAGTGGTTCCAGTCTGGTGTAAAGCCGAGTTAAAACTTGCCCAGCTGATCTGTTTGACCTCCTGGGCACTTTCTGAACTTACGCTTAACTTCTTTAAAGAAGCATCTCCAATCCACTCTCACATCACTAAAAATTAGCGGGCCGGGTGTGCAGATCTGCACATGAGCCCAAGCAAATATGTGCAGCACTTTTATTTCCCTCACATTAATGCCAGTCAGTAGCGTAACTTGGATCTGCCGGATGCATATGTCACTGTACAGATGCTGGATTCAGATTGGTGGGCAGTCAGCAGACCTGAGTCATACTGGCTGACACTGAGATCAGCATTTAAAACATTCCGCTCAGATGCATGTGCGGATATTCACTTTTAGGTTTAATTTTTAATATTAGGTACCAAAATTCGCTTCCTTCTAATATTAAATACATTGAAAAATAAGTTTATAAACTGCCCTGAAAGACCGGCTGGCCCTCTCGGCCCTTCTAAAATGGTTTCATACTGGGATACAAACCCTACCGGGTATCAGGCGGCCATTTAGATTCGGAGTATCGCACCTTCCGGCTTTAGAGCGCTCGGGAGTTAGATGAGGATTTGACCATGAGGACTTGACACTTTTAGGTCCATGTAGACCCCAAGTCACTATGTGTCATCACAGAGAGGCAGTGTAATTGTCCCCTTCATTGGTTTGGCTTTCCAAGTTAGAGCTCTGGTATGTAGTTTTTGGGTGGTTAGTTTCACGCGCGTTGTGTGGAATTATTGCCTGATCCATAGTTTAGTCTCGCCACATGACGGTAAAGTCAAGTTTTTTCTGGTCTGTGAAAGAGTTGTGGGAACGAGGTCTGGGATCATTCTCAGTACTGTCCTATCTCATCCACTGAAATGTACACATAGTAAATTACTGTCGAAATGTGGTGTATTGATCAAAACATTATAGCAACACATAAAAGCCATTAGCAGAATTTACCAATTAATTTATATCCAAATTCCGATTATTTTAAAATCTTGTATGTTGATATAGTTTAGATTCTTAAATATTTCAAAATAAAGTTTTGTTTAAATATCCAAAGCGTTGCCTTTCCTGGTGTGATTGGTTCAGGGTCACTTTTGGTCTATTTATTTTCAGAGAGTTAACATACAAAATGTTCGTAAAATACAAAATATTCTTAAAACTAACAGTTGAAAGTAAATTTATGGCCAAAACGTGAATTTTTTGCAACACGTGGGGTTGAATAGCAAATATTAAATTGAATACTTTGATATTGCTATATTTATTAAACACAAAGTTTCGGAGAGCCCAGTAAAAATATAGGCCCTTTATTGATCTCAGGGCCGTAACCTCTTACCCATAGGTCGTGCTTTAAGGTAACATTTTGCAAGCCTGCTATTTTTGAAGCATGTTGGGCTAATACATTTTGTACAATGAGTAGAGTTGGATCGAATATCATGCATTATGCAATACATGTGCACCAAGACAAATCTGCAAATGATATATCAGTACACCTTTCAGTTATAACTCAAATATTGGCTTTATATAATTTACTCGCGACCGACCTCTTCCCAACCTCTTCCAAACACGCGCGTTTTAAAGAGTGTTCGTGGGAAGGAGTATTTTCATTTTCGTCTAAGCGGTGGACGTCTTTTGAAAAGTATCTGTAATGCAGCGAGTTTTAGATGCAAAGGCAATCACGAGGTTGCATTATATGTCGCAATGCACAGACGAGGGAGGCCCATCCAGTGTGTCTGTCCATGAAAAGTATTCCAAGCTATCTGTTAAATCTTTCTCCCATATAAATAGGCGCAAGATGGGTGTTGCAGAAGTTTACTGATATGAGATATGAAACTTTCGGGAAAACACCTTTGTATTTGAACTTTCGAGCCAACCAGCTCACCCTACACACGAGACTTCCAACACAAGCTGTGGACAGAAAGTCTAGCCCTAAGCCGGCGCTGGTTCTTAAACTGTTCTTCATTTCCCAGCCATTTTTTTTCCCGAGAACGCGCTAATGAATTCTGATCGGAAAGTGAAAGTATAAAACATAACATATACGCAATTATGATTTTTTATGCATTTAAATACTTATTTTACTTTTCTCTCCGTCCTCGGGAATTCTCCCTGACGTGCCACTTCACATAACTTGCTCATTGAGTACTGCTGGTGGGTGTGCCAAAGCAGAGTGAGTAACCCATCTTCCACATTGCTCAGCTCCCTTTTCATGGAATCATAGAAATTTACCGCAGGGAAGGAGGCTATTTCGGCCCATCGTCTGTGCAGGCCAACAAAGAGCTAGCCATCGTAATCCCACTTTCCAGCTCTTGGTCTGTAGCCCAAGGTTAGGCACTTCAAGTGCACATCCAAGTATTTTTTAAATGTGGTGAGGGTTTCTGCCTCTACCACCCTTTCAGGCAGTGAGTTCTAGACACCCACCACCCTCTGGGTGAAGATATTTCTCCTCAAATCCCCTCTAAACCTCTACCAATTACTTTAACTCTGGTTGTTGACCCCTCTGCTCAGGAAAATAGGTCTGTCCTATTCACTCTATCTAGGCCCCTCATAATTTTATACACCTCAATAAGGTTTCCCCTCAGCTTCCTCTGTTCCAAAGAAAACAATCCCAGCCTATCCAATCTTTCCTTATAGCTAAAATTCTCCAGTCCAGGCAAAGTCTTCATAAATCTCCTCTGCACCCTCTCGAGTGCAATCTCATCTTTCCTGTAATGTGATGATCAGAACTGCACGCCGTACACGTGCTGTGGCCTAATTATTTTTTTATACAGTTCAAGCATAACCTGCCTGCTCTTGTATTCTATGCCTCGGCTAATAAAGGCAAGTATTCCGTTTGTCCTTATTGGAAACCCCATTAAACTCTGATCAATGTCAACTAAGCATGGAGCCTGACTTGGGGAGAATCATGAAAAGGAAAACCTTCTATCACAATGTCCTGACATAGTGCACACCATGGCATTTTTTAGCTGATATTAAAGTTTGATTTTTTTAAAGTTAAATATTTTTGTAATTTTTTTGATGCGGGAGGTTCTTTTAATGATCCATTATGTCATATTGGATTTCCATATTAAAACGTGTCTTAGCAAATAAAGTTAAAAATCATTAAGGACAAGTTCACTGCTCGACTTTCCTCCCTTAATTTCTCCCTTCATGTCAACTCCCCCACCCATATACACGGCCACCACATCGAACTTATCAGTTTGCGTGGCCTTGCTAGCCCCTTCACAACCATAAGGCAATCTCCCACCATTTCCTTATATCACTCTCTATCCATATTCCACTTCTCCCTCCTAAACCCACGTTTTTTTGTATCTGCCCCTGGAAACAACTTTCCCTCAAGTCCCTTACCACTTTCTAATTTCTACCTAGCCTTTGGCCTGTGACATCTCAACAGCTCATCATCATCATCATCATAGGTGGTCCCTCGAACGAGGATGGCTTGCTTCCACATGAGTTCACAGATGTTTTAAGTACTTCAGGGAATCTAATACGGCCAGGGTGATCTCTTGGACTAGTTTCGATTGCCTGGATGGGTCAGAGAGGAATTTTTCCTTTTTTTTCCCCCAATTGGCCTGGGTTTTTATTTGGTTTTTTCCTCTCCCAGGAGATCTCATGGCTTCAGTTGGGGTGGAGTGTAGAATGTTACGATGCATGGGGTGTCGCAGTTGTGTGGGGCGGACTGGTTGGACCGGATGCTCTTTACCTGTCCTCCATTGTTCATTGTTCATAGGTTTATATGTAACCTTCGGGGCTGCTGACTGAGGGCCATGTGGCTATTTGTCGGCTGGCATGGACACAATGGGCCGAAATAGCCTCCTTCTGCGCTGTAGATTTCTATGTTTCTGTGTTTCTATCTGTCTGTGTTCACCATACCTGTTCCCTTTATCATTTTTCACCTTTGTCAAATTGTCCCCCTCAAACTTTGAGCAATACAGCACTAAGGCACGATAGTGTAGTGATTATATAACTGGACGAGTAATTCAGAGAATGAGTTCAAGTCATGTAAATACCCTCAGTACTGTTGCGTACTTTCCCTGGAGTGGGACTTGAACATACAACCTTCTGACTCAGGTAAGAGTGCTCCACTGAGTCACGGGTTTAATTATTTACACACTTGTATCAACTTCAGGGAAGTAAAATCTGACAAAGATAGGGCTAGACTTTCCACTTCACATCACCCATCTGTGGCCCATCTATTGCCCAAAATGGACCTCTATCGCCCATTTTGAAGAAAAAGTGGAAACTAGGCCCAAAACATTGGCGGAAAAACAGGTGCCTAAGTTTCCTCTTTGATCTCCGGGATGATCGCGCAAATGATCGACCACACAAGGCCCATCCCAAGTTTTGGCACCTAGCATGCACTTCGCTGGGCCGATGCAAGGCCCAAAAGAGTGCTGAGAAATAGTTGCTTTTACTAGGCTTAAGAGAAGGAAATGGGCACTACGGACACTATTTTGAAGTTCAGAGGAAGGGTGGAGGATTAGTTGTAAGTTATTTAGAGAGTTAATTTAAAGATAATTGTACTCAGAATATTAGGACAGGGAATATAAAGAGGTATTATCAAATTATTTTTGGTAAATAGGTTTTATATATTGAAATTATTTTGTAAATAGCTTTTACATAGTGAAGTTTTATAAGGAAGAGGCATATAAATTGGCCAGAAAAAGCAGCAAACCTGAGGACTGGGTGAAATTTAGAATTCAGCAGGGGAGGACAAAGGGTTTAATTAGGAGGGGGGAAATAGAGTATGAGAGGAAGCTTGCCGGGAACATAAAAACTGACTGCAAAAGCCTCTATAGATATGTGGTGAAGAGAAAAAGATTAGTGAAGACAAACGTAGGTTCCTTGCAGTCAGATTCAGAAAGAAATGGCAGACCAGTTGAACAAATACGTTGGTTCTGTCTTCGCGAAGGAAGACACAAATAACCTTCCGGAAGTACTAGGGGACCGATGGTCTAGTGAGAAGGAGGATCTGAAGGAAATCCGTATTAGGTGGGAAATTGTGTTAGGGAAATTAAGCGGATTGAAGGCCGATAAATCCCCGGGGCCTGATAGTCTGCATCCCAGAGTACTTAAGAAAGTGGCCATAGAAGTAGTGTATGCATTGGTGATCATTTTCCAACAGTCTATCAACTTTGGATCAGTTCCTATGGACTGGAGGGTAGCTAATGTAACCCCACTTTTTAAAAAAGGAGGGAGAAAGAAAACGGGTAATTATAGACCGGTTAGCCTGACATCAGTAGTGGGGAAAATGTTGGAATCAATTATTAAAGATGAAACAGCAGCGCATTTGGAAAGCAGTGACAGGATCGGTCCAAGTCAACCTGGATTTATGAAAGGGAAATCATGCTTGCTTGACAAATCTTCTGGAATTTTTTGAGGATGTAACTAGTAGATTGGACAAGGGAGAACCAGTGGATGTGGTGTATTTGGACTTTCAAAAGGCTTTTGACAAGGTCCCACACAAGAGATTGGTGTGCAAAATCAAAGCACATGGTATTGGGTTAATGTACTGATGTGGATAGAGAACTGGTTGGCAGACAGGAAGCAGAAAGTCAGGTTAAACGGGTCCTTTTCAGAATGGCAGGCAATGACTAGTGGAGTGCTGCAGGGCTCAGTGCTGGAACCCCAGTTATTTACAATATACATTAATGATTTAGATGAAGGAATTAAATGTCCAAGCTTGCAGATGACACTAAACTGGGTGGCGGTGTAAGCTGTGAGGAGGATGCTAAGAGGCTGCAGGGTGACTTGGACAGGTTAGGTGAGTGGGCAAATGCATGGCAGATGCAGTATAATCTGGATAAATGTGAGGTTATCCACTTTGGGGGCAAAAACACAAAGGCAAAATATTATCTGAATGGCGGTAGATTAGGAAAAGGGGAGGTGCAACGAGACCTGGGTGTCATGGTTCATCAGTCATTGAAAGTTGACATGTAGGTACAGCAGGCAGTGAAGAAGGCAAATGGCATGTTGGCCTTCATAGCTAGGGGATTTGAGTATAGGAGCAGGGAGGTCTTACTGCAATTGTACAGGGCCTTGGTGAGGCCTCACCTGGAATATTGTGTTCAGTTTTGGACTCCTAATCTGAGAAATGACGTTCTTGCTATTGAGGGAGTGCAGTGAAGGTTCACCAGGCTGATTCCAGGAATGGCTGGACTGACGTATGAGGAAAGACGAGATCAACTGGGCCTTTATACACTAGAGTTTAGAAGGATGAGAGGGGATCTCATAGAAATGTATAAGATTCTGACGGGACAGGACAGGTTAGATGCGGGAAAAATGTTCCCGATGTTGGGGAAGTCCAGAACCAGTGGACACAATCTTAGGTTAAGGGGTAGGCCATTTAGGACTGAGATGAGGAGAAACTTCTTCACTCAGAGAGTTGTTAACCTGTGGAATTCCCTGCCGCAGAGAGTTGTTGATGCCAGTTCATTGGATATATTCAAGAGGGAGTTAGATATGGCCCTTACGGCTAAGGGGATCAAGGGGTATGGAGAGAAAGCAGGAAAGGGGTACTGAGGTGAATGATCAGCCATGATCTTACTGGAATTCTTTGAGGATATAACGAGCATGGTGGATAGAGGTGTATCGATGGATGTGGTGTATTTAGATTTTCAAAAGGCATTCAATAAGGTGCCACACAAAAGGTTACCGCAGAAGATAAGGGTACGCGGAGTCAGAGGAAATGTATTAGCATGGAGAGAGAATTGGCTGACGAACAGAAAGCAGAGAGTTGGGATAAATGGGTCCTTTTCGGGTTGGAAATCGGTGGTTAGAGGTATGCCACAGGGATCGGTGCTGGGACCACAACTGTTTACAATAGACATAGGTGACCTGGAAGAGGGGACGGAGTGTAGTGTAACAAAATTTGCAGATGACACAAAGATTAGTGGGAAAGCGGGTTGTGTAGAGGACACAGAGAGGCTGCAAAGAGATTTAGATAGGTTAAGCGAATGGGCTAAGGTTTGGCAGATGGAATACAATGTCGGAAAGTGAGGTCATCCACCTTGGAAAAAAAAACAGTAAAAGGGAATATTATTTGAATGGGGAGAAATTACAACATGCTGCAGTGCAGAGGGACCTGGGGGTCCTTGTGCATGAATCCCAAAAAGTTAGTTTGCAGGTGCAGCAGGTAATCAGGAAGGCGAATGGAATGTTGGCCTTCATTGCGAGAGGGATGGAGTACAAAAGCAGGGAGGTCCTTCTGCAACTGTACAGGGTATTGGTGAGGCCGCACCTGGAGTACTGCGTGCAGTTTTGGTCACCTTACTTAGGAAGGATATACTAGCTTTGGAGGGGGTACAGAGACGATTCACTAGGCTGATTCCGGAGATGAGGGGGTTACCTTATAATGATAGATTGAGTAGACTGGGTCTTTACTCGTTGGAGTTCAGAAGGATGAGGGGTGATCTTATAGAAACATTTAAAATAATGAAAGGGATCGACAAGATAGAGGCAGAGAGGTTGTTTCCACTGGTCGGGGAGACTAGAACTAGGGGGCACAGACTCAAAATACAGGGGAGCCAATTTAAAACCGAGTTGAGAAGGAATTTCTTCTCCCAGAGGGTTGTGAATCTTTGGAATTCTCTGCCCAAGGAAGCAGTTGAGGGTAGCTCGTTGAATGTATTCAAGTCACAGATAGATAAATTTTTAACCAATAAGGGAATTAAGGGTTATGGGGAGCGGGCGGGTAAGTGGAGCTGAGTCCACGGCCAGATCAGCCATGATCTTGTTGAATGGTGGAGCAGGCTCGAGGGGCTAGATGGCCTACTCCTGTTCCTAATTCTTATGTTCTTATGAATGGTGGTTCAGGCTCGAAGAGCCAAATGGCCTATGCCTGCACCTATTTTCTATGTATTTTTCTAAATTATTTACTGATATTGTTGGGGCCTATCAAACTAACTAGTATACAGCATAGAGAGTACAGAGAGTGCAGAGTACAGTGATGCGAGAGTATAGAGAGAGAGATTATTAAAATTAGTGAAAGTAATTATTAATAGTGATATGGGGCCTATACTTTGCCTGCCTTTATTTGCAACTGCTCACACACTGGTTACTGAAAGGATCAATCGAAGAGGTGGCAGAGTAATGTGTAGACGGAGACTAAGACAGAGGAGGAAACCGTATAGCCAATGAAGGTACTTGGAAAAGCAATCTTACCTGAACTTGTCTGAAAATGCTTGTCTTAGGAGGCTGCGATTCCGGAAGGAGGTCATCGATGAGATATGTCAACTCGTCAAGGGTGATCTGCAGCCTTCCAGCACCATCAGCACCGCCCTCTCCGTTGAGGTGACGGTTACTGCTGCCCTAGCCTTCTACGCACCGGGATCGTTTCAGGCTTCAGCTGGCGACATCTGCCATATCTCTCAGCACGCTACACACTGCTGCATTCGACAGATGACTGAAGCCCTTTACGCTCGCAGGATGGACTTCATAAGCTTCCCAATGTCCAGGGAGGCACTGAATAGCAGACTTCCCCAAGGTGCAGGGAGCAATAGACTGCATTGCCCTGAAAGCACCCTTAAAGAACACGGAGATCTTTTGTAACAGAAAGGGGTTCCACTCAGTAAATGTGCAGCTTGCTGTCGACCACAATCAAACAATTATGACAGTAAATGCTACATTTCCTGGCAGCATCCATGATGCGCACATCTTACGTGTAAGTGCTATCCCTGACCTGTTTGTCAATCAGCCAGAAGGTCACGGTTGGATGCTGGTGGATAAAGGGTATGACCTTGCCAGTTGGCTAATGACCCCTCTGCGTAATCCCGTCACTGAAGCACAGAAACGGTATAATGAAAGTCACATAGCGACTCGCAACATCGCTGAAAAGACAATTGGAGTCCTAAAGCAGCGCTTCAGATGCCTGGATCATTCTGAAGGCAGCCTTCAGTACCACCCTGACCAGGTCGCAGAGTTTATTGTGCATGTTGCATAACCTTGCTATAAAGAGAGGACAAGTAATGCCAGATTGGGCTGCAGGTCCACCTCCAGAAGGAGGGGAGACAGTAGAGCCAGCTGACGAGGATGAAGAGGAGGAAGAGGTGGAAGAGGACGCTTGCGAGGACATAGGGGAGTGCAATTAGCCTGGCGATCTAGCACCGATACCACCACCCCATCCCGAAGACCAGTACCCAGTGGCAGTTACACGGCTGCTAAGCTGTTGCGTCAGCAGCTCATTAATGAACGCTTTGCATGAACTATCATTGTGGATATTCAAATGTTCATTTACAGTTAGGGTTAATCAAAAGTTTCATTTGTGTGGGGTTTTCTTGTCTTGCCTGCACTGGCCTATCATCGGAATTAATGCTTACTTTAAATAAAGTTTAAGTAAAGTACTGCTATAATAAAAGAATAAAAAAATAGGGATGAACAACTGTAAATTTGTTAACTAATGTAACTAAGAGAGAAACACAAAATTTGTTGAATTAAAGATTTTTTTTTATTAACAAAGACAACAAACGAATTTTTAATAAACTATTTAACAACACCCTCCCTCCACCCCCGCCCCAACCTACCCTTTTCTCAAATTCCCAAAACGTTAACAATTAAAAAAAAAGAAAAAACAGTTTGTTGAGTTCCGAACACAGATGAGACTGCACACAGGGAGGTTAAAGTAACAGTGACCTCAGTCTTTATTAAGACACTCCAGAGTGAGGAACAGGCCTTAAGGGCCGGCTTATATACAGTGCTCCCAAGGGATGCTGGGATCCCTTGGGACTTCAGGGATGTGCTCCCTGGTGGCGGAACATGGGAGTGCATGCTTTACTGATACACAACATCACTCCCCCGCAAAGTCAAAGTGAAAACTATTTACAAGGTGAGGCAGTCAGGAGCCTTTCTTTCCCTGATGTACTGCCTCGGTACAAATGTCTGTTCTGGTGTGTTGGCTGTGCCCTCGCTGGGCTGGCGTTTTGTTGGCCCTACAGGGCTGCTGGGTGAGCCTGGCCTTGCTGGGCTGTTGCGCATGATGGGTTCAATTTCCTGGTCCGGGGTGGTGTCGTTGATCCTTTGGATGTGTGTTGTGGGCTTGAAAAAGGTGGTGCTTGCTGTGGTTGTTCAGGGCAGTCTGTGAATCACAGCCTCGTTTGGTCCAGGTGCTTTCTGCAAATTTGACAATGTCTAGATTGACTACAAACACCCTACTCCCTTCTTTAGCTATCACCATGCTCGCGATCCACTTGGGACCATGTCCATAGTTTAGCACATACACAGGGTCATTCAGATCAATTTCCCGTGACACAGTGGCGCGACCATCGTTTACATTTTGTTGCTGCCGCCAGCTCTCTACCTGATCATGCAGGTTGGGGTGAACCAGCGAGAGTCTGGTTTTAAGTGTCCTTTTCATGAGTAGCTCAGCCGGGGGCACCCCTGTGAGCGAGTGGGGTCTCGTGCGGTAGCTGAGCAGTACTCGGGACAGGCGGGTTTGGAGTGAGCCTTCTGTGACTCATTTAAGGCTCTGTTTGATTGTTTGCTCTGCCTGCCCATTGGAGGCTGATTTAAATGGGGCCGAGGTGACATGTTTGATCCCATTGCGGGTCATGAATTCTTTAAATTCGGCACTGGCGAAACATGGCCCATTGTCACTGACCAGTGTGTCAGGCAGGCCATGGGTGGCAAACACGGCCCTCAGGCTTTCAATGGTGGCAGTGGCGGTGCTTCCCGACATTATTTCACATTCAATCCATTTTGAAAAAGTATCCACCACCACCAGGAACATTTTACCGAGAAACGGGCCCGCATAGTCAACATGGATCCTCGACCATGATCTGGAGGGCCTGTACCACAAACTTAGTGGTGCCTCTGGGCGCGTTGCTCAACTGAGCACACATGCTGCATTGCCTTACACAGGACTCTAAGTCAGAGTCGATATCAGGCCACCACACGTGGGGTTTGGCCATCGCTTTCATCATTACTATACCCGGATGTGTGCTGTGGAGATCGGAGATGAACGTCTCCCTGCCCTTTTTGGGTAGCACTACGCGGTTACCCCACAACAGGGAGTCTGCCTGAATGGACAGCTCGTCATTTCACCACTGGAATGGCTTGATTAGCTCTTTCATTTCAACGGGGATGCTGGCCCAGCTCCCATGCAGTACACAGTTTTTTACTAGGGACAGCAGAGGATCTTGGCTAGTCCAAGTCCTAATCTGGCGGGCCGTGACAGATGATTTATCATTTTCAAACGCTTCCATGACCATCAACAAGTCTGCGGGCTGCACCACCATCAACAAGTTTGCAAGCTGCGCCATTTCCATCCCCATGGTGGGCAATGGTAGCCGACTGAGAGCATCCGCACAGTTCTCGGTGTCTGGTCTGTGGCGGATGGTATAGTTATATGCTGATAGCGTGAGTGCCCACCTTTGTAAGTGGGCTGAGGCATTAGTATTTATCCCCTTGTTTTCAGCGAACAGGGATATGAGGGGCTTGTGATCGGTTTCCAGCTCAAATTTGAGGCCAAACAGATACTGATTCATTTTCTTTACCCTGAACACGCACGCTAATGCCTCTTTCTCAATCATGCTGTAGGCCCTCTTGGCCTTAGACGAGCTCCTGGAGGCATAGGCGACAGGTTGCAACTTCCCCGCAACGTTAGCTTGTTGGAATACACACCCGACTCCGTACGATGACGCATCACATGCTAGCACAAGTCTTTTACACGGGTTATACAATACAAGCAGCTTGTTGGAGCATAAAATGTTTCTGCCTTTCTCAAAAGCAATTACTTGTTTTTTTTCCCATACCCAGTTCTCACCTTTAGGCAATAACACATGTAGGGACTCTAAGAGGGTGCTTAACCCCGGTAGGAAGTTACCAAAATAGTTGAGGAGTCCCAGGAATGACCGCAGCTTCATGACATTCTGTGGCCTGGGCGCGTTCCTGAGAGCCTCCATCTTGGTGTCTGTGGGCCAAATGCCGTCCGCCCCGATCTTTCTCCCCAAAAACTCCACTCCCCAAAGACGCATTTCGACCTCTTCAGCCTCAGCCCTACGCACTCCAGTCACTGGAGGACCTCCTCCAGGTTTTGAAGATGCTCGACGGTGTCCCGACTCATGACCAATATGTCGTCCTGAAAAACCACCATGCGTGGTACTGACTTGAATAGGCTCTCCGTGATCTTCTGGAAGATCATTGCAGCCGACCGAATTCCAAATGAACATCTGTTGTAGATGAATAGTCCCTTGTGCGTGTTGATGCAGGTGAGGTAATTCGAAGACTCCTCCAGCTCCTGCGTCAAGTAGGCTGAAGTCAGGTCGAGCTTGGTGAACGTCTTGACTCCTGGCAGCGTCGCAAATAGGTCATCTGCCTTCGGTAACGGGTATTGGTCGTGTAGTGAGAAACGATTAATGGTTACTTTATAATCGCCGCAAATCTTGACCGTGCCATCACTTTTGAGTACTGGAACAATCGGGCTGACCCACTCGCTGAATTCCACTGGGGAGATGATGCCCTCGCGTTGCAGCCTGTCCAGCTCCATTTCCACTCTCTCCCTCATCATGTGAGGTATCGCTCGCGCCTTGTGGTGAATGGGTCGTGCCTCTGGGACCAAGTGGATCCGCACCTTCGCCCCGGAAAAGTTTCCAATGCCTGGCTCAAAAAGGGAAGGAAATTTGTTAAGAACCTGGGTACATGAGGCCTCATCGACATGTGATAGCGCTCGGATGTCATCCCAGTTCTAGCGGATTTTGCCCAGCCAGCTCCTTCCAAGCAGTGTGGGACCATCGCCTGGGACAATCCAGAGTGGCAGTTCGTGCACCGTGCCCTTGTAGGTGACCTTGACCATGGTGCTGCTCAGGACAGTGATGAGCTCTTTGGTGTATGTTCTCAGTTTCGTGTGGATGGGGCTCAGGGCTGGTCTGAGTGCCTTGTTGCACCACAGTCTCTCAAACATCTTTTTACTCATGATGGATTAGCTTGCACCAGTGTCCAGTCCCATCGCTATGGGTAAGCCATTCAATTTTACGTTTAGCATTATAGGTGGACATTTCATTGAAAATGTGTGCACCCCGTGTACTTCAGCATCTGCCTCCTCTCTCTCAGACTCGAAATTGCTTTGATCCGCCATGGACCGATCTTCCTCTGCCACGTGATGGTTAGCAGGTTTTGCAGAGCTTGCAGAGCTTGAAGCTTCCACAACACCAACAAGGTGTGAATTGCCTTGCATTCATCCTTTGTTGGGGACTCTGAGTCATCTGGGTCACCTGAGGCCTGCTGGCAGTTGCAGACTCGTGGTTTCTGCCCTGTACATTTCTGCTCGCAAACACAGTTCCTGTTAATTTATGAATATTGCTAGCACTTGTGTGCTGAGAGATTTGTTTGGTGTTATCACTGGTGGACATAAATGCCTGTGCTATCGCAATGGCCTTACTGAGGGTCGGTGTCTCTACAGTCAAAAGTTTTCATAGGATGGTCTCGTGGCCAATGCCCAGCACAAAAAAGTCTCTGACCATCTGCTCCAGGTAGCCATCAAACTCATATTGTCCTGCAAGTCACCTTAGCTCAGCCTTCAGATCGCTGGCACGTGTAGAACCGATACCTCGCCATCAGCACACTCTCCCTCAGGTTAAGGTACACCTGAACCAGTGTACACAGCTCCTCATACGACTTATCTGTGGGTTTCACCGGAGCCAGAAAATTCTTCATGAGGCTGTAGGTCAGTGCCCCGCAGACCAGGAGGAGGACCGCTCTCCTTTTTGCAGCGCTTCCTTCTCCGTCCAGCTCGTTGGCTACAAATTACTGGTCTAGCCATTCGACATAGGCTTCCCAGTCCTCACCCTCCGAGAACTTCTCCTGGATGCCCACAGTTTGCTGCATCTTTGCGTTGGATTCGTATATTCGTCGCCAGTTATTGTATTCCTAACACAGATGAGACTGCACACAGGGAGGTTAAAGTAACAGTGACCTCAGTCTTTATTAAGACACTCCAGAGTGAAGAACAGGCCTTAGGGGCCGGCTTATATACAGTGCTCCCAAGGGATGCTGGGATCCCTATGGACTACAGGGGATGCTCTCCCTGGTGGCGGAACATGGGAGTGCATGCTTTACAGATACACAACACAGTTCAACAATGAAAAACACTCCCCCCTCCCTACCTGCAACCATGTTTCCCTCCAGGTCCTGTCCCACCCCGTGTTTTTAGTCTACGCAGACCGACACAAATGCGTTGTGCAGTGTGGGGCGGCAAGACTTCCTGCCGTGGTGGAGGTGACGGAGTGGAAGCAGAAGCCTGAGGCTCCACGTCTGAGTCAGGAGGAACTGTGTCCTCCATGCTCGCTTCCATGCTCGGGGTCTCGCTGTGAGCTGACATGACAACTTGGGGTGCAGCGCCATGTCCAGTCAGCAACGCATGCCAAAGGGTATTGGTTGCGGCGGTCTGCTGACGAATGTCCTCCAACGTTTCCCGTGCTGTCTGTGCTTGCACAGAAGACCAGTTGGAGAAGTTTATGCTGAACTCACTCCAGGTTGCTGGAAACTGGCTCCAGTTTGCGGAGAATTGGCTCCAGTTTGCAGAGAAACCAGCGAAACGCTCGTGACCGTCTCCCTGCACAGGGATATCAAGCTCTCTGTCTGTCCCTCCATGGTGGGTGATTGCTCACCCTGCTGACCGGACCTCCGTGGGGTCGGCGTTTGCAATGTTATGCGCCTTGGCAATGTTATGCACACTGCTTGGTCCCGGTGCATCATCCATCTCAATAGAGATGGCCGCAGGTTGTTCCCCCACAAAAAAAACAATTTTGTCCTCCTCCTCCTCCTCCTGCTCTTGCTCCACAGTTGGCAGCAGTTCCTCCTCTTCCTCCTGCGAGGTATTTGAAGGTGCAGGAGTCGTGGATGATTCCACTGACTCTAACAACACTTGACCTTAAAAAGACGAATGACATTTCTGAACAACTTATAAGGATATTAACGGTGCTCATTATTAGTAAACATACATATCAATACATATCAAGATTTCAATAACCCATAACATAATAATACTTTTCAATACCCAATATGCACAAGGGTTCACCAGGGCTAACATGATCTCATTCGAAAATCAAGAGTACATCAAAATTATATATCATATTGCATTATAATTGCATAACATTATATGCGTAACTAAGATATTTTTAGTATGTATTTAGTAATGTTTGACACATTGCACAGTTCCCATTACTCACGAGACTCAAGGGTGGGTTCGGCCACACTACAGGCCCCACCAAAGTGACTGAAAGCTCCTCGTATTTGGTTAGAATCTGCACCGTAGCAGAGCCGCCGGCCGTCCTCCTCTGCTCAGAGTGGTTGATAGATATCTTCTTCTGTAAATGATAAGATAACATTGCATGGCATAAGCTAATGGACTTGGTAATAAACATTTATGACTGACAGATTTAAATGTTCGATTAAAAATTAGCATTGCATTGCATATGAATAATATTTCATAATGTAAGATTCAACTTAGTGTCAGGGTGCATAAATTAATTCATAATTTAATTAATTTATATTATAACAAAATTACATTGAAGATTCAAATTAAAATTTCCATACATCATTTGAATATTACATATGTAGAATTTTAAATATAAAATGCAACTTACTCTGGCTGCTGCCAGCAGGCTGTTCCATCTTTTACGGCACTGATCTGGTGTGCGCACTTGGTTGGATGCCGATGTGACCACATCGGCAATCTCGGTCCAGATATTCCTATATGCATGGGGTAGAGGTCTCCCATGCCCACCCCATGTCAAGTCCTCCCACCTGCCACTGACAATATTGACGAGGGCCTCGTTGGCCTCCTCGCTAAAGGGTTTAGCCCTTTTCCTCTCGCTATCTCCCTCCATTTTGATTTTAGGTATATTTCAATATTTCAATATTTCAATATTGTAACAACAAAAATATATTTCAATATTGTAACAACAAAAATAATTATAAGTATTTTCAGTTCAAAAAATAAGGCTAAGTTATTTAAGATGAATTATTTTTAGATCCAAATTCTCGATGCACTAACCAACCACAAAAGCTTCCTCTCTTCCTTCCTCTCTCTCTCTCTCTCTGATGCTCCCTGTGCTTCCGAGCATGTGTGATGACCCCTGACCTCTCAAAACGCAGCAAAGAAAATCAACCACAAAAAAACATCCCACACATGCGCAGAATAGTGTTGCTAGGGAAGTTTTTTTTTCTTCTTTGACTTCCGTTTTCGGTGGGCGATCGTGAGATCACTGAAAAATCACATTGCCCATTTGACATCGCTGGGGTAAGGCAGAGTGGAAAATCACAATGGCCCCCTGGTGGAAAGTCTAGCCCCTGATATCTAAATATTCTCAAGTATGCTGCCCATGGTGATGTAAACTGGCAGACATTTTTATAACTATATTTAATCAGACAGAGATTGGAAATTACTTTCAACAAAAGTATTCCCCTTGACTTTCCTTCTCCTTTAATAGCTGTACAAATAGTAGCATTGTTAGTGAATCCCTGTAATGAAGACCCAATGAAAACTGAACTTGTATCTCTAGCTTGGTGCCACATGCTAGTGCCAGAAAGCACTGCACCACCACATCATCCTGAGGCCAGTATTTCTTAACATGACAGCATTTAAACATGTACTTAGAAAGGTAGTATTGTGTTTAGAAGTGCACCACACTGTCACACTCCTGTGCTGTACTGTATGTACCGGGAGAAAGAGAATAATTCACTCCTGTCTGATAAAGCTCAGTGAAACATTTATACTGTAATGCACTTAAAGAAGATAGAAGGAAAAGACCTGTACAGAGGAATCACTGGATGTTGCCAGCTGGAAAGTTTGGGCAGAACAAATGTCAGTGAGATATTATGCTCCATACTTTGTTGGTGATCACCCACTGAATCTCAGCCTTGTTTGTGGCGGAGGAGCGGCGAGAGATTGTGGCAAAGGTGCGGCAAATGAGGGTACGGGGCCCAGAAGAGTCAAGGACCCAGGGGCAACATGGGCTAGCCCACACTGCATATGTGTGTGCGCTAGGTCAGTGCAGCAGAGCAGGTCTCCAGTCATCCTGGTTAATCCTTGCCACTGGATAAAGGCCTAGCTCTGTCAAGCCCGTGTGGTGTCTGATGTGCAATGGTCACCACATGTCAGCTCCTGATGTACTTAATCACACATTCCCCACCACCTTTGATGCCCTTGTCCTGACTAAAATTATTACAATCTCTCACCCTAGTTGTTCCTCCTGGTATACCCCTCATCTCCGCTCCCTTAAGTCCAAGGGACGCAGACTTGAAAGTCTTTGGTGGACAACTGGTCGAATGATCCATCACCAGATTTGGCTAGATCATATAACGCACTACCGGGCCCTGCTTGCCATCACTAAAACCGCCCACTATTCTAAGAAAAACCATGATGGTAAAAATAACAGCAGGCTTCTCTTTTCTACCACTAACCATTTGCTCAGACCATCCTCTCCTGCCTTCTCTTCCCTCACCTCCAACAATAAATGCGAGGAGTTCATGGACTTCTTTGGTAAAAGGATTGACAACATCCATTCAATGCTTCTGCTTTCAATTCCCTCCCTTCCCCTAGACAACCAGACCTTACTTTCTCTCCGTTTCCCCCCACCCTAACTCTGAATTTGCATATTTCTCTAACATCTCTCCTATCTCCTACTTTTCAAACCTCATCTTGTCAATGATACCAATCTCCTGCTCTCTCAACCCTACTCTTATTAAATTGCTGATTACCCAACTTTCCTTCCTGGCTCACATGTTAGTGAATAATGTTAATAGTTCTCGCTCCTTCAATATTGTCCCCCTTTCCTTCAAATCTACTGTCATCACCCCTCTCCTCAAAAAAAATCCTCGACCCCGCCATCCTTGCAAACTATTGCCCCATCACCAACCTCCTTTTCCTCTCCAAACTTCTTGAACGTGTTGTTGTCTCCCAAATCCATGGCCATCTTTTCTAGAACTCCTTGTTTGAATCCCTCCAATCAGGCTTCCGCTCCTGCCACAGTAATGAAATTGTTCTTACCAATTCAAAAATGACAGCCTAATTGACTGTGACAAAGGTAATCTGTCCCTTTCTACCCTATATAAACTAGAGGTGATCCAAAACTCGGCTGTCCGTGTCCTAACTCGCACCATGTTCCGCTCACTTATCACCCCTGTACTCGCTGACCTACTTTGGCTCCCGGTTAAGCAACGCCTCAATTTCAAAATTCTTATCCTTGTTTTCAAATCCCTCCATGGCCTTGCCCCTCCCTATCTCTGCAATCTCCTCCAGCCCCAGAATCCCCCAAGATGTCTGCGCTCCTCTAATTCTGCCCTCTTGAGCACCCCTGATTATAATTGTTCAACCATTGGTGGCTGTGCCTTCTGCTAACGAGGCCCTAAGCTCTGGAATTCCCTGCCTAAACCTCTCCACGTCGCTACCTCTCTTTGCTCCTTCAAGATGCTCCTTAAAACCTACCTCTTTGACCAAGCTTATGGTCACCTGTCCTAATTTCTCCTTATGTGGCTCGGTATCAAATTTTTTATCATAATACTCCTGTGAAGTGCCTTTTGATGTTTCACTACATTAAAGGCACTATATAAATACAAGTTGTTGTTGTTGTTTGCTGAGATGGTTGACCACAAAATTGTGCTTGAATGCCTCTCCATGCCGTCAAGCTGGATGGCACTGCATCGACTGGTTTTATTTTTATCTTTCCAACCATAACCATAGATTCACCTGCAATGGCTTCTTTTCCTGATCCCTCACTGTCAACTCTGGTGTCCCCCAAGGATCTATCCTTGGTCCCCTCCTATTTCTTGTCTATATGCTGTCCCTCGGTAACAACATCCGACAACACAACAAGAATTTTCACATGTACGCTGATGATATGCAACTCCACCTCTCTCAAACCCTCCACGATCACAATACTATCAGACTGCTTGTCCGACACCCAGCACTGGATGAGTAGAAATTTCCACCAATTAAATATTAGGAAGACCGAAGCCGTTGTCCTCGGTTCACATCACAAATTCCATTCCCTTTCATCATATCATAGAATTATAGAAATTTACAGCATGGAAGGAGGCCATTTCGGTCCATTATGTCCGTGCCGGCCAACAAAAAACTATCCAGCCTAATCCCACTTTCCAGCTCTTGGTCCGTAGCCTTGTAGGTTATGGTATTTCAAGTGCACATCCAAGTAATTTCCACTGATTCGATCTGTCTCCCCGGCAGCTGTCTAAGGCTGACCAAGTATGTTCGCAATCTTGGTGTCATATTAGATCACAAATTGAGCTTCCAACCTTATATCGTTCTATCACTAAGACTGGCCATTTCCACCTTCGTAATATTGCCCGTTTCCACCCTTACATCAACTTAACTGACGCTGAAACCTTCATCCATGCCTTTATCGCCTCTAGACTTGACTATTCCAATGCATTGATAATGGGAATGGCAGCATGGTGGTTATGTTACTAGATTAATGATCCAGACATGTGAGTTCAAATCCCACCATGGCAGCTGGGGAATTTAAATTCAGTTAATTTGTCTTTCGGATGAGACATTAAACTGAAGCCTTGTCTGCTCTCTCAAGTAGACATAAAAGTGGCACTATTTTGAAGATGAGCAGGGGAGTTATCCCCAGTGTCCTGACCAATATTTATCCCTCAATCAACATAACAAAAATAGATTATCTGGTCATTATCATATTGCTGTTTGTGGGGGTTCACTAAAGTCCTTTAGGGAAGAAGATCTATTGTCCTTATCTGGTCTATATGTGACTCCAGACCCACAACAATGTGGTTGAATCTTATCTGCCCTCTGAAATGGACTAGGAAGATATTCAGTTGTAGTAAACTACTACGAAAAACAGTAATAAGAATAAAACTGGACAGACCATCCAGCATTGATCTAGGCATGGCTGCGGACATGAAATGGCACACCCAACAACCCAGCCCAGTCGACCCTGCAAAGTCCTCCTCACTAACACTTGGGTCATGCAGGCTGAATTTAGGGAGCTAGGAGTTAAATTAAAAAGTAGGACCTCAAAGGTAGTATTCTCAGGATTGCTACCAGTGCCACGTGCTAGTCAGAGTAGAAATAGCAGGATAGTTAAGATGAATATATGGCTTGGGGAATGGTGCAAGAGGGAGGGATTCAAATTCCTGGGACATTGGAACCGGTTCTGGGGGAGGTGGGACCAGTACAAGCCGGACGGTCTGCACCTGGGCAGGACCGGAACCGATGTCCTAGGGGGAGTGTTTGCGAGTGCTGTTGGGGAGGGTTTAAACTAATATGATAGGGGGATGGGAATCTATGCAGGGAGACAGAGGGAAGTAAAATGGGGGCAGAAACAAAAGGTAGAAAGGAGATAAGTAAAAGTGGAGGGCAGAGAAATCAAAGGCAAAAGTCAAAAATGGCCACATTACAACATAATTCTAAAAGGACAATGAGTGTTAAAAAAACAAGCCTGAAGGCTCTGTGTCTCAATATGAGGAGCATTCGTAAAAAGGTGGATGAATTAACTGCGCAGACAGCTGTTAACGGGTATGATGTAATTGGGATTACAGAGAAATGGCTCCAGGGTGACCAAGGCTGTGAACACAATATCCAGGGGTATTCAATATTCAGGAAGGATAGACAGAAAGGAAAAGAAGGTGGGTAACATTGCTGGTTAAAGAGGAGATTAACGCAATATGAAGGAAGGACATTAGCTTGGATGATGTGGAATCTGTATGGGTAGAACTGCGGAACACCAAACGGCAGAAAACGCTAGTGGGAGTTGTGTACAGACCACCAAACAGTAGTAGTGAGGTTGGTGAATGCATCAAACAGGAAATTAAGGACGTGTGCAATAAAGGTACAGCAGTTATCATGGGCGACTTTAATCTACATATAGATTGGGCTAACCAAATTGGTAGCAATACGGTGGAGGAGGATTTCCTGGAGTGTATAAGGGATGGTTTTCGAGACCAATATGTCAAGGAACCAACTAGAGAGCTGGCCATCCTAGACTGGGTGATGTGTAATGAGAGAGGATTAATTAGCAATCTTGTAGTGCGAGGCCCCTTGGGGAAGAGTGACCATAATATGGTAGAATTCTTCATTAAGCTGGAGAGTGACACAGTTAAGTCAGAGACTAAGGCCCTGAACTTAAAGAAAGATAACTTCGATGGTATAAGTCGTGAATTGGCTAGGGGCTAGGCTAGACTGCCGAATGATACTTAAAGGGTTGACGGTGGATAGGCAATGGCAGACATTTAAAGATCACATGGATGAACTTCAACAATAAAACGGGGAAAGTGGCTAACAAGGGAAATTAGGGATAGTGTTAAATGCAAGGAGGAGACATATAAATTGGCCAGAAAAAGCAGCAAACCTGAGGACTGAGAGAAATTTAGAATTCAGCAGAGGAGGACTAAGGATTTAATTAGGAGGGGGAAAATAGAGTATGAGAGTAAGCTTGCAGGGAACATAAAAACTGACTGCAAAAACTTCCATAGGTATGTGAAGAGAAAAAGATTAGTGAAGACAAATGTAGGTCCTTTGCAGTCAGAATCAGGTGAATTTATAATGGGGAACAAAGAAATGGCAGACCAATTGAACAAATACTTTGGTTCTGTCTTCACTAAGGAAGACACAAATAACCTTCTGGAAATACTCGGGGACCGAGGTTCTAGCGAGAAGGAGGAACTGAAAGAAATCCTTATTAGTCAGGAAATTGTGTTCGGGAAATTGATGGAATTGAAGGCCGAAAAATCCCCAGGGCCTGATAGTCTGCATCCCAGAGTACTTAAGGAAGGGGCACTGGAAATAGTGGATGCATTGGTAATCATTTTCCAACATTCCATGGACTCTGGATCAGTTCCTATGGATTGGAGGGTAGCTCATGTAACCCCACTTTTTAAAAAAGGAGTTGAGAGAGAAAACAGGGAATTATCGACCGGTTAGCCTGACATTGGTAATGGGGAAAATGTTGGAATCAATTATTAAAGATGTAATAGCAGCGCATTTGGAAAGGAGTAACAGGATCGGTCCAAGTCAGCATGGATTTATGAAAGGGAAATCATGCTTGACTAAACTTCTGGAACTTTTTGCGGATGTAAATAGTAGAGTGGACAAGGGAGAACCAGTGGATGTTGTGTATTTGGACTTTCAAAAGGCTTTTGACAAGGTCCCATACACGAGATTAGAGTGCAAAATTAAAGCACATGGTATTGGGGGTAATGTATTGACATGGATAGAGAACTGGTTGGCAATCAGGAAGCAAAGAGTAGGAATAAATGGGTCTTTTTCAGAATGGCAGGCAGTGACTCGTGGGGTACCGCAAGGTTCAGTTCTGGGACCCCAGTTATTTACAATATACATTAATGATTTAGACGAAGGAATTGAATGTAATAGCTCCAGGTTTGCAGAAGACACTAAGCTTGGTTGCAGTGTGAGCTGTGAGGAGGATGCTAAGAGGCTACAGGGTGATTGGACAGGTTAGGTGAGTGGGCAAATGCATGGCAGATGCAGTATAATATAGATAATTGTGAAGTTATCCACTTTGTTGGCAAAAACAGGAAGGCAGAATATTATCTGAATGGTGACAGATTAGTAAAAGGGGATGTGCAACGAGACTTGGGTGTCATGGTACATCAGTCATTGAAAGTTGGCATGCAGGTACAGCAGGTGGTGAAAAAGGCAAATGGCATATTCATAGCGAGAGGAATTGAGTATAGGAGCAGGGAGGTCTTACTGCAGTTGTACAGGGCCTTGGTGAGGCCACACCTTGACTATTGTGTTCAGTTTTGGCCTCCTAATCTGAGGAAGGACATTCTTGTTATTGAGGGAATGCAGCGAAGGTTCACCAGACTGATTCCGGGATGGCAGGACTGACATATGAAAAAAGACTGGATCGCCTATGCTTATATTCACTGGAATTTAGAAGAATGAGGGGGGATCTCATAGAAACATATAAAATTCTGACGGGATTGGACAGGTTAGATGCAGGAAGAATGTTGCCGATGTTGGGGAAGTCCAGAACCAGGATTCACAGTCTAAGGATAAGGGGTGTTGTGGAAGAATTATCTCTTAGTTTATAATACTCTTGTTTTTGGTACTGTACCATGTAAACGTTCAAGCAACAAATTGCCTGCTTAAAACAAAAGACACATTTAGACCCCAACGTTCGTTGACCCTGAGTCATGAAGATAGTGGAAGTAGGGAAACGGACGGTTGGAAAGGCAAACAGATGTATATCGCTTGTACTAATAACAGGGAGATAGTTCCTTGTTTTTCTGCTGATGCGAGGAAAATAACCCCACTTGTGTGTGCGTATGCTAGTTAACCTTTGACTTACCACAATGTAAAGATAGATTGTCATAGCATTACCATATAGGGTAAGACGTTACAAAAATGCTAGATAATTGGACAATGGTGTAAGGGGGCGGGACCGCCCCCAAAGGTATAATTGTAACTTGGAAACTTCGCTCGGAGAGAAGGTGTGGCGAAGCTGCGGAGTTTCCCCACTTCTCCCAGAGCACTCTGTACGAATAAACTGTGACGTTTTCCTTCACCGTACTCGGACTTGGTGTGGAATTTATTTCCCTTGCAGATTTGGCGCTGTGAGCAAGGTGAATACTGTCGCCTCGGGTCGCCTAGCCGGTGGAGAGGGACGAGTAGTCAAGGTTTGACCGTCCAGTCAATTGGGCCCCGGAACAGGGCGACCCCTGAGCCCCGATTCACCAAAGAACAAAACGTCCGTGAGAAAAACTACAGTTGAACTGCGGGTTAGAGTCTAAGCTAGCATGGTATGAGTGGTGTGTGTGTGTATGAAAGAAACGAGTGTTCCCCACCACCTCGATTGTCACAAACTATCTCAGTCACCTAACTTGAGCCAGAATTAAGAGGGCGAATGCCCCACGTGAAGGCCAAGGATTAAGGTCGAAGGGAACAAACGAGAGGACGAAGTGGCGATGGAAAAGTAGAACAGTGAGTGAAGTAGGACTAATCTCCTTGCGACTTTAAGCCACACAGATCGGGACGTTGAGGGTCGTGTGTAGAACAGATTAATGAGATCGTAGTAAGTCACAGAGGCCATTTTGAATGAGATCGTAGTAAGTCACGGAGGAATCGCAAGTGTAATCAGACACCTCTGACGATAAAGATTGCAAGTCCGCCTGGTAGAAGTGAGTAAGACCAGGCGTACCTCTGACAATCGTGAGACCGTGACGTGAGACTACGATGAGTGGTAAGAATCGCAAGTGTAATCAGACACTTCTGACCATAAAGATTGCAAGTCCGCCTGGTAGAAGTGAGTAAGACCGGGCGTACCTCTGACAATCGTGAGACCGTGACGTGAGACTACAATGAGTGGTAAGGAAATGGAGAGGGCCCCGCCTAGGGTCCCTCACCAGACTATACATGACCAAAAGGAGGGATGGGCCCCGACGGGAAAAAAAGTGTGAAAGAACGGAGAGGGGTGGGAGACGCAGAAACAGAAAGAAAAACTGGGATATTTGAGATGACGAAAAGCAGCCCTCAAAGCCTACGTGCTAGACTCCGTTCTAGTTATGAAAAGAAAGGATAAAGATGCAGCCTTGAAAGAAAACAAATTGAACAAAATTGAAAGAAAAAGTGTCTTCGATTGTCTGAATTAACAAAGTTACCAAGAGATGAGCCCGCCGTGTAAAATACCAAAACCTAATTTGAAGAAAGGAGATCAAAAAAAAGAGGACATAACTTACTAAATACTCGTTGATATTGGCTGTGAAAAAATTTTATTGATAAGATTTTTGGAAGAGGTAAAAGACACTCTCCATTGAAAATGATTTTAAATTACGAGAAAGTTTCATTGCAGTTTGAAAAGATTTCCAGAATAGACATGTTTATCAAGAAAAGTCCCGAACAGTCTAAACAAGCAGGAGGGTTTTAAAAATAACGAGGAGAAGAGATCTAAGCTATGCGAACTCAGCACAGAAAGAAAAATTAGGAATTAGAAAATCTTACTGATTTTAAAATTCTTATAGGAAATGTTGGAATGCATACAAGCTTGTGTGAAAATTGAAGTTCAGTAAACAAAATAGCTATTAAAAATGTATGGTATCGTTTTAAATCAATTAAAAAAAATCTTTGGCAAGTACTTGAATTAGAAGTTAAGGAAAAAATTGAAATTTATTCTAAAATGCTGTCTGTTCTATTATGACGACTTTACGAATGATTTCTGCTGTTTTAACTGATTCCTAATTTCTAAGCAAGTTTTGAAAGCACAAAGACTTTAAAAAAAATGGAATTCGGATGATTACGTGAAGTCACGTAATGACATCAGGCCTTCTTACAAACCTGTAAAGAAGTTAACCTTTTCCATTGACAACTGTTTATATTGGACATTATTCATTTGGATTTCTTAATAGAATAAAGAAGACTCACCTGACAGATAAAGGAAATGGTGGGATAGTCAGAATAAAATAAAACAGAACGAGCCCATGTAATAATACTCGCCTGATACAAATAATGAAAAAATTATTCTAGGAACAGACTTAATAAGGGAATTTAAACTATTAATAGACGCCGAGCTTAACAAAATACTCTGGCCGCAAGCGGATGGACGTAAAAGCAAGTACTCCGCGCCCTTACGAAACATTGCGAAAATGGGCAGTGCTAAACCACTGGCCCGGGATTAGGGATAAGAGTCGGGGGTAGACGGGGTGATATGCGAGGCCCTAAAGCCGGTATGGGCCAAGACAAAGCAGGACACGAACCTCGTTGACATGATGCCGGTTAACGTCCTCGGGCCCGAACATCAGGGACATAGGAGGAAACCCGACAGAAGGCCTCCTGGGGGCAGTGAAGCTGTGAGGAAATGGATAGTGAGAATATAGAAGGTCGCCTAGAAGGCGAACCCTTAACCGGGGCATAGATGACCCTCTACGTGGATGGGTCTAGAAAGTATGTCGAAGGGACACCACAGACCGGGTGGGCCATGGTAAATGGCCAGTTACAAACCATGGCGTCTGGCAGATTAGATGGGGGACTCTCAGCCCAAGTTGCTGAGATTATGGCCTTCACCGAAGCCTTGAAGCTGGCAGGGGGCAAGACTGTTAATATCTATAAAGATAGTCGCTATGCGTTTGGAGTTGTACATGATTATATGATAGCATGGGGATGCAGGGGGTCCGTCACAACAGGGGGAGAACCCATCCGACATCCAGGCTCTATTGCACGCAGCTGAAGGGCCACTGCACGCAGCTGTGATAAAAATAAAAGCTCATCAAAAGATACAAACCCGGGAGCAGGAAGGTAATCAGGCGGCTGACACTGCCGCACAGCAAGCGTTGGAACAGGACGTGGAGGAAAGAACTGAGGGGGTGGGGAGCATAATGAGGGATGAAGTGGATATAGTCAAGTTACACTCCGATATTTCGCCGGAGGAACAGGAGGAATGGAAGGCCAAGGGCGGGGTACCAGGTATAGATTCGGTGTGGAGAAAGGATGGAAAAGTCATAGCCCCAAACTGCATTAAGCAGACATTACTGGAACAACACCATGGAGTGGCCCATATAGGCAAGGGACCCATGATGGAGTGGCTCACGAGAATATTGGTGGTGGTCCGGAATGGGGCGGGATATAGCCAAACACTCAGCGCTGTATAACGTGTGTGCAACATAATCCCGGTAAGCCAATTAAGATACGAATGGCGCACCAACCAAGGCCCCAAGGGCCATGGGAAAACATACAACTAGATTTTACTGGACCACTGCCCGACTCACGGGGGAAAACAACATTGCTTAGTGGTAATAGGCCAGTTCACCCGATGGGTGGAAGCTTACCCAACAAGGAACTGTACGGCCACTGTGGTAGCTAGAATTCTGGCGGAAGAAATAATCCCTAGATGGTGGGGTGCCATTGCAAATGGGCTCGGACCAAGGCTCCCACTTCACGGGGAAGGTAATAAAGGCCGTATGTCAACTAATGGGAATAAAACAGAAATTCCACATACCATACCATCCCCAAAGTTCAGGAATGGTAGAACGGATGAATCGAACCCTTAAGATAATGATCGCAAAGGCAATCCGAGAAACTGGGACTACATGGGTTGATGTGTTACCCATCATTCTGATGAAACTAAGGGCGGTCTCTAATCGAACAACGGGCTTATCCCCTTAGGAGTTAATGATGGGAAGGGCGATGCAACTCCCAGAAGGAATTTTTATGGGAGGAGCGGATGTAGGATCCCTAAGGGATAGAATTCGGAGATATATATATTGGAGCTGAGTAATAGTCTCCAGGAAATGTGAAAGCAAACCAGGGAAAGGCAGGCTCAATGTGATAAAAAAAAAACTGGAGTACGCCGTCTTCCCAGACATACCTCAAGCTGGAACGCACGTGATGGTGAAGGTTCTCGCAGGAAAACCCGGGTTCGCCCCGAAGTGGATAGGGCCGTACAAGATACATGCGCCTGTATTGATATTAGGGGAAAAGGACAATGGAAACATAGAACCCAGCTTAAGGTTTTCGAGCCTGCCGCTCAATACATGTATTATCTGTCATTATTTTTCTGTTTACAGGTCAGGAGCGACTCTTCAAGCAAGCCAAACGGCCATTTTGCTTTTGAGGAATTGTTAACATCGAGTAATAAGATGAAACTATACATCGCGATCTGTGTAATGGCCTCGATCTGTATTGTATGTGCCCCATTGGTAAGACAAAAATAGGAGCTTCATGTAAACACCTTTTTATATATGTCCTATGCCTATGCGAGGAATGAGAACTTCTCTAGTTGCTGGGTGTGCTCTCATATCCCCACACACTCAAGAGGAGGGATCCCTTTGCATCCCATTCCCCTAAATCTGACTGAAGTTGCCGC
This sequence comes from Pristiophorus japonicus, assembly GCF_044704955.1. Taxonomy (NCBI): domain Eukaryota; kingdom Metazoa; phylum Chordata; class Chondrichthyes; family Pristiophoridae; genus Pristiophorus; species Pristiophorus japonicus. Next base: position 290,150,102 of record NC_091978.1, read on the forward strand.
ATGGGTCCTTCATCAGAACTCCTCCGGTCCCATATGGGAGGGATCCAAGGCCAAAGGAACATCTGCCTCATACAAGGTGGACGGAAGCGGGGACAAGGGAGATTGGGAAAGCGCTGGGTATCATACCAGAGACACGCTTCGTGGATGGTATCAACCATCCTACAATCGGCACGCGTTACCTCCATCCTTGGCCCTGACTAACACATCGAGGATAGGGAGACCCCGGGGAACAATATGCCTCACCCGAAGTGTAACTGGCACAAAAGGACACAACATGGGATATAGTAATTGCACCTACCGCCTTAACGTAACCGAAGGGGCGGAGCCAAGTTTCCTCCGATGCCTCCTGAACATGATGGGGGGGCGGGGGGCGAAATTGGACATGGTCATTCTATCCTGAGACACTGAGCGCCCCAGCAGCATACAATGGCTCGTATTTTGTGTGCGGGCATAGGGCATATCCATGGTTACCCAGGTGATGGACAGGGTCCTGTTATTTGGGATATGTGGTCCCCTTTGTCAGACAGGTACATACCCTGGCAGAGATGCGTACACCAGGTCGATGAAGACGAGCGATTACCCCGGTAGAAAGACTCTTTGGAGTTGTGATGTTCCCATACGGGATAGGGCGCACCATGGATGAACTAAGAAACGTAGAGAGGGTTCTGGAACAAATAGTTAACGACACTGCCGAGGCGATGGAGAGCATAACAGCTGAAATGGTAGCCATACGTACTGCCGTACTTCAGAACCGAATGGTCCTAGATTACGTATTGGCCCAGAACGGAGGCACTTGCGCATTGATTGGGGCCGAATGTTGCACTTATATACCTGATAATTCGGAGAATATAACCAACCTAGCTGACCATATAAGGAGAGAAGTGAGGAAACTAACCACCCCGGATGGTGAAGTTGGCTGGCTGGGGGGATGGATGTCTAAGTTGGGACAAAGCATTGTACAGGGTCTGATTTTGATCGTGGGCGTATGCCTGGCATTGTACCTAGCGGTGATGATGATTAAGATATGTATGTCCAAGTTATGTACCACGATACCCATAGCTGCCGGGACCCGCATCAACAATACAACAACCCGACTTCCACCCGCAACATATCAGAAGCTGCACCTCCATTTGCAGCAGTATCACCAGCTCTAGGCTCGCCCAAGGACCCTGGCACAAGACGATGAGGCAGTTCGGATTTAAGATTGGATTGTTCTTATCCGCATGAGATGGGAAAAGATCAACAGGAGGGACTGTTGTGGAAGAATTATCTCTTAGTTTATAATACTCTTGTTTTGGTACTGTACCATGTAAACATTCAAGCAACAAATTGCCTGCTTAAAACAAAAGACACATTTAGAGCCCAACGTTCGTTGACCCTGAGTCATGAAGATAGGGGAAGTAGGGAAACGGACGGTTGGAAAGGCAAACAGATGTATATCGCTTATACTAATAACAGGAAGATAGTTCCTTGTTTTTCTGCTGATGCGAGGAAAATAACCCCACTTGTGTGTGCATATGCTAGTTAACCTTTGACTTACCACAATGTAAAGATAGATTGTCATAGCATTACCACATAGGGTAAGACGTTACAAAAATGTTAGATAATTGGACAATGGTGTAAGGGGGCGGGACCTCCCCCAAAGGTATAATTGTAACTTTGAAACTTTGCTCGGAGAGAAGGTGTGGTGAAGCTGCGGAGTTTCCCCACTTCTCCCAGAGCGCTCTGTACGAATAAACTGTGACGTTTTCCTTCACCGTACTCGGACTTGGTGTGGAATTTATTTCCCTTACAAGGGGTAAGCCATTTAGGACCAAGATGAAGAAAAACTTCTTCACTCAGAGAATTGTGAACCTGTGGAATTCTCTACCGCAGAAAATTGTGGAGGCCAGTTCATTAGATATATTCAACAAGTTAGATGTGGCCCTTACTGCTAAAGGGTCGAGGGGTATGGAGAGAAAGCAGGAATGGGGTACTGAAGTTGCATGATCAGCCATGATCATATTGAATGGTGGTGCAGGCTCGAAGGGCTGAACGGCCTACTCCTGCGCCTATTTTCTATGTTTCTATATTTCTATGTACCTTCAGGTGCCTAAAGTCTTAAGCTCTGGAATTCCCTCCCTAAATCTCTTCACCTCTGTACTTCTCTTTCCTCCTTTAAGACACTCCTTAAAAATGACCTCTTCGACGAAGCTTTTGGTCAGCTGTCATAACATCTCCTTGTATGGCTCGGTGTCAAATTTATTTTTTTAACACTCCTGTGAAGCGCCTTGGGGCATTTTATTACATTAAAGGCACTATATAAATATAAGTTGTAGTTGTAGTAAGCACTCATGATTATTATATTTTGCATAATCTTCAAGGATATAGTTTTTTGGGAGATGACATGGACCCCTCTTTTTCATTCTACCCTTGGTCTGTTTGGCTCTCCCAGTGCCATAAACCATCTTAATTTTGGACATTGGGGGATCGATGAATTTCCTCTTAACAACACCCATCCTGAAACAGCTGCTAGGAGGTACATGGAAATAGCCTGTGATGGCTCTGATTTCCCTGCTTCCTTAGAGACAATGGTCCAGTTAATCATTTATCAGTATATATCAATTTATTAAAAGAGGTGGGCCGTGAATCTCCCTACCTCGGTGGGTCCATGATGGGCCACTTCGGTGGCGGGTCCCAATCCTGCTGCCGGCTCCAGCCCACTGTCCAACATGATTTTCCCCTTGTGTGAGCCCGCCCAGTGAGTTTCCCAGCCAATTGAAGGAAGCGGGTCTGATGATGTCATTTGATGACGCATCATCAGCCAGTTTCTTTAAAAGGACCATGCGCAAATTTATTTTGACAGTTGCGCTCTCAGTGTTCTCGAGCACTGAGGTGCTGCAAACAATGACAAGCACTGCACAAAGGTGCACAGTTGCACCCAGGTTCTCGTATGACTTCCTCCACATACTTATGGAAGGCATCACAGCATACAGGGAAGTTCCCTTCCCTTCCAATGGGTGGAAGAGACCTCTACTAGAGACCAATGCAGCCTGGTTGCACATTGCACAGCAGGACACAAACACTGATGCCGTCAGGAGGAACAGGCTGCAGTGGCACAAACCTTTCAATGATCTCAGTAGACCACGAAATGATACTACAAAGCCACACTCGACCTCATCCTGCTGTGCCACTCATTACATACCCATCAGTCTGCCTTCCCTACCCTACTCCTGCACATCCTTACTCACACTTATTTACCTTACACCTCCACCATCCCTCTCTATCTACATTATCACATCCCCATCTCACTGGCTATCCCTCACACTTATCCTCACCCAAGTCCAATCATACCAACTAACAATACACAAGGGTAGGCACATAGGTGTTTATGCAATGTCCATGGAAAGCTCCTGTTCATGTGGTGCCAAACATTGACATTTTTATTTTGGACATTTTTCATTCTTGGACAGATCTGTGTACACCTTTGGAAGTGGCTTAATGAGTTGCAGTGAATAGTGAGACATAACGGTACCCCCCGCAATGGCGATGCGTGTGAAAGGAATGGCTTGGGCATTGTAGGGATGCTTTATGGTGTTGGTGTGGGGTGGTGCCAACCTGGCACATCATGTGGCAGACAGGCCAGTAAATTTGGCCATGATGAAGCCACCCATGGTGTCCCAGGCAGCAATGTGGATGGGTGCTGATGTCTGTCCTGTGCAGCATCAGTTGATTGCAGAGAAGGTTGGTGTTGTTGTTTGTGCTGCTGGTGTTGGGGCTAATCATGGTGGGATTCTGAAGACCAAAGTGAGATTGTTTCAAGGGCAGTGATGCTGATGTAATAGATGGCAGGTGAACTTGATGTGATAGAAGTGATCTGTCAATGGTGAGAGATGTTGTACCAATGAGGTGACACTGGATAGAGAGTTTACTCCAAACACTTGCAACCTGCATAAAGCTCAATCTGTTTTCCAAATGGACTATGGAACACAGCTTCTGAGCTTGGAAAGTAAACAGCTATGAGATGGGAGCTTTTATAGCACATTTGCAGCTGTCAAATAATGAGATGATTCCATGGTCATACAACTCCCGACCTGCTTATCTAACGTGATCCCAAGCAGCGTGGACCCCATGGGCAACCTCGTAAAATGTAAAGGTGATCTCAAAATACTTCTTAATGGGCTGTTAATAAGGTCATAATGATTTGAATTGCCTCCTCTGCCACTGCATGTCAGGTCTGTTCAGCACTGACAAATTTGATATCTGGGAAAAGTGCGTGGCGGTGGGTTGACAGTGGGGTCACGACCCACTGTCAAAAAATTTTTTCCCATCCGACCCACCATCGAATGCGCTAACTGACCCCCTGAAAATTTCCCTCATTGTTTCATCCTATGTCTTGAACATTATTTTAATGTTGATAGTGTCACTGAAGTACAATAAATACTACGTTTACAACCTAGAGAGAAGGACCAAGTCTAAATCAGCTGAATAAATGGGACACAGATTGTCTTCACTTTTAGAATATTCACTTCTATCGTTGCTGTGGTGATATTTTAAAATTTTCCATATTTCTAAGCTGCCAGGTGTGACTTGATGTTTAATACTCACTTTTCAATGATCTACTATCCTGTGTAATTCTGCATCAGTTGTTCATGATTGGACTTTAACAAGATATTAATAAGTAAAAAGTAGTGTTTCCTTTTTACTTTTTTGTTAATTTTTTCAAGTTAATTTTCCTGTGTGAGCAATCTTCTGAGAAATTGAAAACACAGAGGAATTGTGTGTTAGGGCATTCTACTCATATTGCACACACCTTATCACTAAAATGAACAAACAGGAAAATGTATCCCATAGTCCTTTTGTAGCAGTAAATAGAAACCAAATGAAGCCATTGATTCTTTTGTTTCCATTATACAGGTAAATATGATAACTTCTTGTCCTTGACTCATTACAAACCCACCTTTAGGGGAAGCTTTTGTCAGACAGAAGTATAATAGTTACAAAAAAAGGCCTTAGAAAGACAAGAAAACATGGTCAAGATGGAATTAGAAACGGCAACCCAACACATTAGAATTTCGAGCAACAAGGGAGATTTAGAATGCACTACCGCAAAGGGTACTGGAAGTAGATTCAATAGCAAGGCTATGGGGAAAGAGCAGGGAAGTGGGATTAATTGGGTAGCTCTTTCAAAGAGCCAGCACAGGCACAATGGCCCAAATAGCCTGCTTCCGTGCTGTAAGATTCGATGAGTCTATAACATGAATATAAGAAGAGACAACTATCCTCCTAGCTAACTTCAATCCCAAATGTTCCCTTTCCCAACCCTAATTTATTAATTCTAACTCTAACTCCAACATTAAAACCAAATCATAATTTCCTAAACTTAACACTAATACAGACCCTAACATTAGTCGTAAACTTAATCCTCACCTTGAACCTAATCCTAAAGTTAATCCTAACATGGGTTGTAACCATAACCCGGAATCTATCATGGCCTCTAATTCTAACCTTAAACTGAACATAATGCTAATTTTACATCCTAACTCCTACTGGTGCTACTGCAAATAGCAGTGGTGGTAAAAGTGAATGAAGGTTCAAGCAAATCCTTATGGCCAACACCTCTCCAAGTAGCTGAAGCTTTCCCACACCTGTCTACATAGGTATTGCTGTAGTATCATCATCACCTGCCTGTAAAGCTTGTACAAAGTTTCCATAGTGATTGCAGAAATTATTTGGGCTATAAATAAATAAATAAAAATAACAGGCATGCACATATTTGTATCATATTTTACACACATGGTTGTTTGTTTAATTAAAAACACTGCTTTCACCCCAACAACAGCCTACCTTAATTGTTATGGAGGCTTTATACAGGTGCAGGTACTGTTCCATTATAGATTTGAGGTTGGGGGAATCAAGTGGATTTAAGCTACTGACGGAATTGCAGCCATTTTTTTTTAACCTCATTCACTCTCCTGCGAGCAAAACATCCTCACATTGCAAGCATGGTACTGCATTAATAGCAAAAAAGGAAAAATCCCAGTCAACAAATCTACTTTTAGAAGTCCAGCACATAACGGAGGTAATTATGACTTTGGATTACAGTTTAAAATGAGCGATATCAGCTAGGCCATCCCTTAAACATCTCTCCTGATTTTTGTTTTGATTTAAATCCATGGAAACGGAAATCAGGAGCAGTGTTCAATGAATAGACATGCCGATATCACATGTTTTACATCTAAAGTAAAAGTTTACCCCCAGTGTATAGAAACATAGAAACATAGAAATTTACAGCGCAGAAGGAGGCCATTTCGGCCCATTGTGTCTGCGCCAGACGACAAAGAGCCGCACGGCCCTTCGTCAGCAGCCCTAAAGGTTACATATAAACCTATGAGCAATGATGGAAAGGCAAAGAGTACCCAGCCCAACCAGTCCACCCCACACCACTGCAACACCCCTTATACTAAAAACATCTACACTCCACCCCAACCGGAGCCATGTGATCTCCTGGGAGAGGCAAAAACCAGATAAAAGCCAAGGCCAATTTAGGGAGGATTCTGGGAAAATTCCTCTCCGACCCATCCAGGCAATCGAAACTGGTCCAGGAGATCACCCTGGCTGAATTCTATTCCCTGCAGTACTTAGCATTATATCTGCGCCGACCAACAAAAGGTCATCTAGTCTAATCCCAATTACCAGCTCTAGGTCTGTAACCCTGCAGGTTATGGCACTTTAAGTGCCCATCAACCATCTCTTAAAAGTGGTGAGGGTTTCTGCATCCACCACTCTTCCCGGCAGCAAGTTCCAGATCATCAAAACCCTCTGCATTAAGAAACTCCCCTTCAAATCCCCTCTAAACCTTCCACCAACCATCTTAAAAATATGCCCCTTGTAATAGCCCCCTCCACCAATGGAAATAGACTCTTACCATCCACTATGTCCAGGCCCCTCAATATTTTGTACATCTCGATGAGGTCGCCTCTCAACCTCCTCTGTTCCAATGAGAACGAATCTAGCCTATCCAATCTGTCCTCATAACTAAGATTCTCCATTCCAGGCAGCATCCTCGTAAATCTCCTTTGCACCCTCTCTAGTGCAATCCCGTCCTTCCTCTAATACGGCGACCAGAACTGTGTGCAGTACTCCAGCTGTGGCCTAAACAAAGTATTATACAATTTAAGCATAACCTCCCTGCTCTTATATTCTATTCCTTGGCCAATAAAGGCAAGCATGCCTTCTTAACCACCTTATCTACCTGGCCAACTATTTTCAGGGATCTGTGGACAAACACTCCAAGGTCCCTTTGTTCATCTACACTATTAAGTGACCTACCGCTTAATGTGTATACCCTTTCCTTATTAGCCCTCCCAAAGTGCATCACCTCACACTCTCTGAATTAAATTCCATTTGTCACTGCTCTGCCCACCTGACCAGTAGATTGATATTCTCCTGCAGCCCATGACTTTCCTCTTCATTATCAACCACACAGTCAATTTTAGTGTCGTATGCAAACTTCTTAATCATACTCCCTATATTCAAATCTAAATCGTTGATAGATACCACAAAAAGCAAGGGACCCAGTGCTGAGCCCTGCGGAACCCCATTGGAAACATCCTGTCAGTCACAAAAACATCCATCAATCATTACCCTTTGCTTCCTACCTCCAAGCCAATTTTGGATCCAACTTGCCTCTCTGACCTGGATCCCATGGGCTTCAACCTTCATGACCAGTCTACCATGTGGGACCTTATCAAAAGCCTTGCTAAAGTCCATATATACTACATCGTACGCACCACCCTCATCGACCCTCTTGGTTACCTCCTCAAAAAATTTAATCAGGTTAGTCAAACACGATCTTCCCATAACAAATCCATGCTGACTGTCCCTTATTAATCCTAGCCTATCCAAATGCAGATGTATCCTGTCTTTCAGGATTTTTCCCAATAATTTTCCCAGCACTGAGGTTAGGCTGACAGGCCTGTAATTACTCGGCCTATCCCTTTTCCCCTTCGGAAACAAGGGTACCACATTAGCAGTCCTCCAATCCTCCGGCACCATGCCCAGATCCAAAGAGGACTGGAAAATGATGGTCAAGGCCTCTGCTATTTCCTCTTTTACGTCGCTCAACAACCTGGGATGCATTTTATCCGGGCCTGGGGACTTATCTACTTTCAAAGCTTCCCTTAATACTTCCTCTCTCACTATATTTATTTATTTCATCCAGAATATCACACTCCTCCTCTATAGCAGTATCTGCATTACCTCTTTCCTTTGTGAAAACAGATGCAAAATATTCGTTAAAAACCCTACCAACATCTTCTGCCTCCACATAAAGGTTACCCTCATGGTCTCTAATAGGCCCTACCCTTTCTTAGTTACACTCTTACTCTTAATATATTTATAAAACATCTTAGGGTTTTCCTTAATTTAACTAGCCAAGAATTTCTCGTACTCATTCCTAATATCCTTTTTAATTTTGCCTCTTAACTTTCTATATTCCTCGAAAGATTCTAAAGTATTTAGCCGTTGATATGTGACATAAGCGTCCCTTTTTTTCTTTATCCTGAAGCAAAGGAAAACATTATCCAGCACCAAGAAAAAAGCATGTTTGTCTAGATGTGCTTAGTGTCAGTCAGTCAAACCCAGTCACAATACATAAATGTAGAATTTCCGCAGATGTTGTCTCAATCTCCCACCGTAACTTCAGTGGAAACACCAAAGAAGGCCATTCACTCTTTTTCTCCTGGGTTTCTGGCAATTTTCCACCGAAGTTATAGCAGATTTTCTCCCCCACTGTATGATTGGTTCAGTTATGATGTATTACTGTATTACCCTTTTAAAATTAGTTATCTATTATTTTAAGCCCTAATAGCTGTTTGAAGGATATTTGAGTTGGTTGAATTGTTCACTTCTTTGAGTGAGGTTGGAATCTTTCAAGTGTTAGATAAGCCCAGTTAGGTCCTGCAATTCAAAAGTACAAGAAAATAACTGATTATGTAAAGGACAACTCCAAAGTATTAGCTAAGAATAAAGCTTGCATTCATTTTTTTTGAGGAGTTAATCAGAATAATATCTACTGTTAATAACATTATGGTGCTGTTATATAGTAATTTGTTCCTCTATTGTTCAATAAATTCACTTAGTTAATGAATAAAATGAGAACTGATGTCATGATGTTCTGCTATTTTTCAAAGATGTAATAAAGCTTTGTGGTGCCACAAGATAGATACAGTAGATATGCAATTTACAGAAAACCTTTCTGTTTGTTAACCTTGGCTCAGTATCGGAAACTTACCTAGATGTTAGGTCCAGTGAAGATACTCTTGAGACTGTGGGGAGCTTCAACTCACCTGAAAGAATGATTTGATATATAGAGACCGAAGTACTAGAGTAAGAGGGGCAGAGCAGTCTCAATGCATTATACTGCTCTTAAAAGACTATTGGTTGTCTTAAAGATTTACTGCTACTGAGGGCTAGAAAAGGCTACAGTGAAACCACAATGACAATGACACCCTTCCCAATATGGAAGTCCTGCTGCAGAAGATGCAGAGAAGGATGGTTTTTTGAAGCCACCTCCTCTAAAAAGTGGTTTAAAAAAGCTAGAGAGGGAAAAGGGGGAGATGGAGCAGCTGTACTTATTAGGGATAACATAATGCCAGTGGAAAAAGTGATGCAGCTATCAGCAAGACAAAAATAGAAACCATATGGATAGAGATAAAAAATAAGATAGGATCAATCACACCAATAGGCATAGTCTACAGACTACCTAATAGTGGAAGGGAGGTGGAGGAAGAAATATGCAAACAAATTAGGGAAATGTATAAAAAACATAGAATAATCATGGAGGATTTCAACTACCCTGATATTAATTGGACAGACGATGTAAGTAAAAGGGATAAGGGAATGGAGTTGTATGCAATGTATACAGGACTCCTTTCTAACCCAATATGTAAAAAGCCAACAAGGGAGGATTCACCATTGGATCTAGTAATTTGGAATGAACCAGAGCAGATAAGCAAAGTTAAAGTAGGGGACCATCTAGGCAATAGTGACCATAATATAATTCATTTTAAGATGATAATTGAGAAGGACATAAGTATGACGAAAACCAGGTTAATAGATTAGAGAATAGCTGATTTTGACGGGCTGAGAATAGAACTTGGAAAAATAAAATGGACAACAATATTGGCAAACCACGATGTAGAATAGCAATCGGAAACATTTAAAGCGGTGTTCAACAGAGTGCAGGAAAAATATATTCTGCTAAAAGAAAAGAACAAACTAAACATCAATGAGACTCCATGGATGAATAAAGCCATAAGAGTACAATTCAGGTTAAGGAAAGAGTCATATATTAAGTACATAGACAGCAAGGGAGAATACAAAGAGATTCAAAGAGAAGTCAAAAAAGCAATTAGGAAGGCAAAGAGGAACTATGAAATTAAATTATCGAGGAGCATAAAACAAAATAGTAAAATATTTTACAGGCACATCAATAAAAAAGGAAGGATGGGATGGGAACAGGGCCATTAAGGGATAGACAGAATAACACCACAGGTAACGATAGAGAGATGGCAGAAATATTAAATAATTATTTCGCTTCAGTATTTACCATGGAGATAGAACAGCTGGGCCTGACATTGGATGATTGCTACAGCTATACAGGGTATTGGTGAGGCCACACCTGGAATACTATGTACAGTTTTGGTTTCCATATTTACGAAAGGATATACTTCCTTTGGAGGCAGTTCAGAGAAGGTTCACTAAGTTGATTCCGGAGATGAGGGGGTTGACTTATGAGGAAAGGTTGAGTAGTTTGGGCCTCTACTCATTGGAATTCAGAAGAATGAGAGGTGATCTTATCGAAACGTATAAGATTATGAGGGGGCTTGACAAGATAGATGCAGAGAGGATGTTTCCACTGATGGGGGAGACTAGAATTAGAGGGCATGATCTTAGGATAAGGGGCCGCCCATTTAAAATTGAGATGAGGAGAAATTCCTTCTCTCAGAGAGTTGTAAATCTGTGGAATTCGCTGCCTCAGAGAGCTGTGGAAGCTGGGAGATTGAATAAATTTAAGACAGAAATAGACAGTTTCTTAAACGATAAAGGGGATAAGGGGTTATGGGGAGCGGGCAGGGAAATGGAGCTGAGTCCATGATCAGATCAGCCATGATCTTAATGAATGGCGGAGCAGGCTCGAGGGGCCGTATGGCCTACTCCTGTTCCTATTTCTTATGTTCTTATGTTCTTATGACATTAGTAATGAGTTAAGCACATTTAAAATAAAAAAGGGGGATATATTAAATAAACTAATCAAACTCAAAGAGGATAAAACCCCTGGATAGATTGCATCCACGCATTTGAAAAGAATCTAGGGAAAAGACAGCAGAGGCATTACGACACATATTTAATAATTCATTAGAAAAAGGTGTCATGCCAGAGGACTGGTGGATAGTTTACATAATACATAGATTTAAGAAGGGGGATAGAACATGTCCAGGGAATTATAGACCAGTCAGATTAACATCGGTGGTAGAAAAAATAATGGAATCCCTACTCAAGGAGAAAATAGAAGAACATCTTGAAACCAAAAATATAATAATGAATAGTCAGCATGGATTTCAAAAGGGAAAGTCTTGCTTGATCAACCTCACTGAATTTTTTGAAAAGGTATCAGAGAGAGTAGATAATGGTAATGCAATAGATGTAAATTATCTAAATTTTCAAAAGGCCTTTGATAAGGTACCCCATAATAGACTGATGAACAGGGTCAGAGAATGAGGAGTCAGGGGACAAGTAGCAGAATGGATTGCTAGCTGGCTTCAAGACAGAAAACAGAGACTAGGAGTAAAGGGTAGCTATTCACAGATGCAGAAGGTGGGTAGTGGTGTTCCACAAGGATCAGTGCTGGGACCACTGCTGTTCATAATTTACGATTTAGACTTTGGAATCAAAAACACAATTTCTAAATTTGCATATGACACCAACTTTGGGGGGATAGTCAATACTGAGGAGGACTGCAACAACTTACAGGAGGACATTAATAAACTTGCAGAATGGGCTTATAATTGGCAAATGAAGTTCAACACAGATGAATGTGAGGTATTACATTTTGGTAGGAAGAATAGGGAGGTTACTTATTACTTGGATGGTTCGAGTCTAGGTGGGGTAGAGGAACAAAGAAATCTCGGAGTACAAATACACAAATCACCAAAAGTTGCGACACAGGTTTGCAAGGCCATAAAAAAAGCAAACCAAGCATGAGGGCTTATTTCTAGAAGTATAGACTTGAAAAGTAGGAAATTTATACTAAACCTTTTTTAGACCAGTTCTGGTCGCCATTTTATAAAACGGATATAGAGGCACTGGAGAGGGTGTAGAAAGGATTTACAAGGATGGTACCAGAAATGTGAGGGTATAGATATCAGGAAAGGATAAAAAGGTCTCTTTTCACTTGAAAAAAGAACGCTGAGGGTAACCTAATAGAGATCTTTAAAATTATAAAAGTTTTGATAGAGTGGATACAGAGAGAATGTTTTCATTTGTGGGGAAGAGCATAACTAGAGGCCATCAATTTAAGATAGTCACCAAGAAATCCAATAGGGAATTCAGAAGAAACGTCTTTACTTAAAGAGCGGTGCGAATGTGGAACTCGCTACCACAGGGAATGGTTGAAGTGAATAGTATAGTATTGTATTAGGCAGTCCCTCATATCGAGGATGACCCACTGCCACACCAAAATGGGATGTATTCACAGGTGTTTCAATGAGGGACCTGATATTCCTAGTCCCGAACTACATATTGAAGGATGGAAGATGCCTGCGCATGGATTCTTTTAACGTGGGGTGGCCGTTGCACACCAGCCACCACATGGGCTTGACAGAGCAAGGTCTTGATCCAGTGGCAAGGGTTAACCAAGATGAGTGGAGACCAAGCTCTGTTGCACGGTCCTAATGTGACCACATATTCCTACTGTCCATAGCCCATCATAGGTGGTCCCTCGTATCGAGGATGACTTGCTTCCACGCCAAAAAAGGATGAGTTCACAGGTGTTTCAATGAAGGACCTAATATTCCTGGTTCTGAACCACATCCTGAAGGGTGGAAGATGCCTGTGCGTGGATTTTTTAACGTGTGGTGGCCGTTGCACATCAGCTACCACACAGGCTTGACAGAGCTAGGTTTTGGTCCAGTGGCAAGGATTAACCAAGACAACTGGAGACCAGCTCTGCTGCACGGACCTAGTGCGCACACATATCGCAGTGTGGGCTGGCCCGTGCTGTCCCTGGGCTCTCGCCTCTCTGGCCCCGAGCTCACGCCTCTCCTGGGCCCCGATCACGTCCCTCTATAACCTTGTCGCTCATGCTGTATCTGCCCACGCTCCAATCACCCACCCAGCATATCAATACAGTCCATGTATCCTTTCATGTCTGTTTTGTCATTTACTTCCCCAGCTCAATCAGGACAGGGTGGCTGGATTTACACTGCAGCTGTTGGGAACTGAAACCAGTGAGACAGACCCCGGCAAAGCTCACAGCCCATAGACCGCAGTGTGGACTGCAAGGAAACACCAGCCACAGGTCGGGGATATAAAGAGGAGTAGCTGATAACAGGTGTCTTTTCTGCTACAGGTTAAAGCAGGTTTGTTTCTTTCTACACCAGTTGCATGGCAAAGAACTTTTGCAGGGTGGGGGAGGGGCTGGTAAGATACATTAAGTTGCAATCATTTTGGATACATAGCGCAGCCTTAACTGCATGACTCCTGTCCCTGTTCTTCCTCCTGTAGAATCAATATTTAGCATGCAGCACATCACTATCTTTCTATTAACTCTCTCCAAGACATTTTGTAGAGAATCCCCAGCGCAGGTTAAACATTGAAAACAATGTTGGCCACTTGAAATGTCTGCTTATTGATCTCTCTACCTTTTGAATCTACTTTATTGAATACCCTTTGTTGGCGTATATGGGTTGTGTAGTAGTATTATGTACCACGTTTCAAGTCTGTAAATAACAACAACTTGCATTTAAACATCACCTTTAACATAGTAAAATGTCCCAAGGTACTTCATAGGAGTATTATCAAGCAAAATTTAACACTGAGCCACATAAGGACACATTAAAACAGGTGATCAATGGGAGCAGGAGTAGGCCATTCGGCCCTTCGGGCCTGTTCCGTCATTCAATAAGATTGTGGCTGATCTTCTACCTCAACTCCACCTTCCCGCACTATACCCATATCCTTTGATTTGTTTAACATCCAAAAACTCTCTTGATCTCTGTCTTGAATATACTCAACGACTGAGCAAGAATGCCAAAGATTCACAACCCTTTGAGTGAAGAAATTTCTCCTCAGCTCAGTCCTAAATGATCAACCCCTTATTCTGAGACTGTCACCCTAGTTCTAGACTCCCCAGCCAGGGGAAAAATCCTCTCAACATCTACCCTGTCAAACCCTGAAAGAATTTTATACGTTTCAATTAGATCACTTGTCATTCTTCTAAATTCTAGGGAGTATGAGCAGATGGTTCGGGTACAATTGAGGTACATTCCCACGAGGGGGAAAGGTAAGGCAACCAAAGCAAGAGCTCCCTGGATAACGAAAGAGATAGAGAGTAAGATGAAGCAGAAAAAATGGGCGTATGGCAGATGTCAGTGTAAAGTCCTGACCCTGCAGTACAGACTTACACGAGGCACATGCTGAAGTCAAGGTCACTCTGGACCTGCACCTTTATTTCACAGCTCTCGAGTGCCACACTTGCCTGAGACCTGCCTTTATATACCTGTGTGGGACAGGTATGCAGTGTCTCCTGCAAGTGCACCCCTGGTGGTAAAGTATGCTTGTGATTACAGGTCATATCTAGTTACAGTCATGTATAGCATGTTAAGATACAGTTATATATAGTAGTGTGAGATACATGACATCACCCTCCCCCAAGATCTTATTGTCTTTATAGATTCAGTCTCTCAGGTGGTCAACGCTCTCACGTGGAGCATCTTAGTTGTGGTTCAGTTGTTTGCCTTGGTGCCTGTTTTTCTTTCGGTGTGATTGCTGGTATCTCGCCTGGACTGTCTGTTTCGTTCAGTATGATTGCTGGTATCTTGCCTGGGCTGTCTGTTGAGACTGCCCTTTCCTCAGGTTGTTCCCTCTGTCTGTCCACCAGGTGTGGTGTGAGTTCCATATTGTAGTCTGCCTCTGGTTCTGCAGTGTTTATGAGAACGATCCCTGGGTGCTCGCGGTGGAGCTCTCGGACAAATGCCTCTCTGCCTCGCAGAGGCATGACTACTTGCCTGCCCCACATCAGGCAGTCTGCTTGTAGTGATAGCTCATGCATGCGCCTGTGAAAGGATTTTAATTCCTCGGGGCAGGCATCGCGAGCCTCTGCCCAGTCACCGGTTAGGACACACCTTTTTACTAAGGATAACGTGGTGTCGCTGGTCGTCCAGGCTCTGATTTGGTAAGCCGTCATGGGCGAACCTGTGGACTCAAAGGCATTGATTACCATGACCATCTCACAGTCCTGTTCGTCGGACCCTTCCGTGGTCACCAGGGGTAGCCTGCTAAGCGTGTCGGCACAGTTGTCTGTGCCTGGTCTGTGCCTTATTGTGTAGTCGAAAGACGCCAGCATGAGTGCCCACCGCTGAATGCGCGGTGAGGCGTGGTGTTTATTGCCTTGCACTCGGATAGCAGGGACGTGAGGGGTTTGTGGTCGGTTTTGAACACGAACTTGGCCCCGAAAAGGTATTGGTGCATCTTTTTGACACCGTACACGGACGCGAGCGCCTCCTTCTCAACCATACCGTACCCGCGCTCCGCCCGCGAAAGTGACCTGGAGGCATAAGCAATGGGTTGTAATTTACCCGCATCATTGACATGCTGTAAAACGCACCCGACCCCATACGCTGACGCATCGCATGTGAGAACTAGCTTTTTACCTGGGTCAAAAAAGACTAAAACACTGTTGGAACATAGAAGGTTGCGTGCCTTATTGAAGGCGCGTTCTTGGGCGTCTCCCCAAAACCAATCGCACCCCTTTCTGAGTAGCACCTGGAGAGGCTCCAGCAGCGTGCTCGAGTTCTGCATAAAGTTCCCAAAGTAATTAAGTAGCCCGAGAAAGGCGCGCAGTTCCGAGACATTCCGGGGTCTGGGTGCCAGACGAATTGCTTCGGTTTTGGATTCTGTTGAGCGGATTCCATCAGCGACAATCCTTCTGCCCAAAAATTCAACCTCGGGCGCGAGAAACAGACACTTGGATTTCTTAACTCTTAGGCCTATCCGATCCAATCGACTTAGTACTTCCTCCAAATTGCGGAGATGGGAGTCGGTGTCCCTGCCCGTGATGAGTATGTCATCTTGAAACACAACCGTCGCCGGGATGGATTTGAGCAGACTCTCCATGTTGCGCTGGAATATAGCAGCTGCCGACCTGATGCCGAATGGGCATCGATTGTACATAAAAAGGCCCCGATGTGTGTTGATGGTGGTGAGTAGCTTAGACTCTTCGGTCAGTTCTTGCGTCATATACGCAGATGTGAGATCTAGTTCTGAGAAAAGTTTTCCTCCAGCCAATGTGGCAAATAGTTCCTCCGCTCTGGGCAGCGGGTATTGGTCCTGTAGGGAGACTCTGTTTATGGTAGACTTGTAATCCCCACAGATTCGTACAGATCCATCAGGCTTCATGACGGGGACGATGGGACTTGCCCAGTCGCTAAATTCCACGGGTGAGATAATGCCTTCCCGCAGAAGCTGGTCCAGTTCGTGTTCAATCTTTTCTCTCATCACATAAGGCACGGCTCTAGCCTTATGATGGACCGGTCTGGCATCCTGTATGATGTAGATTTTAACTTTAGCCCCTTTGAAGGTGCCCACACCTGGCTGAAAGAGATGTTCAAAACAACTTAGAACTGTTGAGCAGGAGGTCCGTTCCTCTGACGACATGGCTTGAACATCATCCCATTTCCAATTTAGTTTTGCCAGCGAGCTTCTCCTCAACAATGCTGGGGGATCTCCGGGGACAATCCACAGGGAAAGTCGGTTCACCGTCCCTTTGTGTGTGACTGAGAGCATGGCGCTGCCAAGGACTGGGGCGATTTCTTTGGTATAGGTCCTTAGTTTGGTGTCGATCCTTGTGAGTTTTGGTCTGTTGCTTTTGTGCGGCCACAGCTGTTCAAATTGTTGGACGCTCATGAGAGATTGACGAGCTCCCGTGTCCAGTTCCATGTTGACAGGTATCCCGTTGAGTAGGACCCTCATCATTATTGGAGGCGTCTTGTTGTAAGAACAGTGGCCATTGATCGTGTTGACCCGCTGTACCCCGGCGCCCCGGGCAGTGACCCCATCGTCTTCTGGTCCGCTTTCCGACCCTTCCGATTCGTATACCAGCCGAGCTGCTGTTTTTCTGCACATGCGAGCCAGATGCCCTGTATAGTCGCAGTTTCTGCAAACAGCATGCTGAAATCGACACCCCCTTGTTGAGTGCCTTCCCCCACATCTACAGCACAGACCGCTTCCATTGTTTCCGAAGGATGAGCTGCGTCTGGCTGATCTCTCTTGAGCTTCTCTCAGTCTGTAGTTGATTGCTCGCATTGTGGGTTGATGAGGTGTGAACGGCCGTTCATGTGGCCCTTGATGGCTTCTGGAGTCACTGCCTGCTGTTGAGGGCCTGCTCTCCTGCCTTTGTCTGTGTGTGGGGGTAGCGGCTCATTTCACGCTGTGAACCCCTTGTTCTGATATTTCGTTAGTTGTTGTACCCGCAGCATAGATCAAACTCGTTTCTTTTTCTCCTGTCAAGAATGTCTGTGCGACCAGTGCTGCTGCCTCTAGGGTCAAGTTCTTGGTCTCTATAAGCTTTCAGAATATGCCTGCGTGGCCTATTCCTTCAATAAAAAAGTCTCTCAGTCCTTCTCTCCTTAGTTCATTGGAGAACTCACATAAACTAGCCAACCTCTGAAGTTGCGCCACAATGTCGGGTATGATCTGGCCCACACAGCATCTGTAGTTGTAGAACCTGTGTCTGGCCATGTGTAGGCTGCTCACTGGCTTCAGGTGGTCTCTCACCAGTGTGCTCAACTCCTCAAATGACTTGCTTGCTGGTTTCTCGGGTGCCAGCAGGTCCTTCATTAAGGCATATGTTTTCGAGCCACAGTTGGTCAAGAGATGGGCTCTTCTCTTGTCTGCCTTATCGTCGCCCAACCAGTCTTTGGTTACAAAGCTTTGCTGGAGCCTTTCTATAAAGTCCTCCCAATTGTCTCCAGCATTGTATTTCTCATCTGAGCCGTTGGTAGCCATTCTGTGGATTCTATGATCCCGTAACTCGTCGCCACTGTAAAGTCCTGACCCTGCAGTACAGACTTACAGGAGGCGCATGCTGAAGTCAAGGTCACTCTGGACCTGCACCTTTATTTCACAGCTCTCGAGTGCCACACTTGCCTGAGACCTGCCTTTATATATCTGTGTAGAACAGGTATGCAGTGTCTCCTGCAAGTGCACCCCTGGTGGTAAAGTATGCTTGTGATTACAGGTCATATCTAGTTACAGTCATGTATAGCATGTTAGGATGCAGTTATATACAGTAGTGTGGGATACATGACAGTCAGGTTGAGAATAAAAGTGAGAACCAGGTTGAGGGGATGTGAAAAATGAAATAAGAGGGACAAAGAGAGAGTATGAGAATAGATTGGCAGCTAACATAAAAGGGAATCCCAAAGTCTTTGATAGGCATAGAAATAGTAAACGGGTAGTATGAGGAGGAGTGGGACTAATTCAGGATCAAAATCTATGCATGGAGGCAGAGGGCATGGCTGAGGTACTAAATGAATACTTTGCATTTGTCTTTACCAAGGAAGAAGATTCTGCCAAAGTCTTCATGAAAGAGGAGGTTGTTGATATACTGGATGGGATAAACATTGATAAGGAGGATGTACTAGAAAGCTTGGCTGCACTTAAAGTAGATAAGTCACCAAGAGCGGATGGGAAGCATCCTAGGATGCTGGGGGAAGCAAAGGTGGAAATTGTGGAGGTACTGGCCATAATCTTCCAATCCTCCTTAGATATGGGGGTGGTACCAGAGGACTGGTGAATTGCAAATGTTACATCATTGTTCAAAAAAGGGTGTAAGGATAAACCCAGTAACTACAGGCCAGTTAATTTAACCTCGGTAGTGGGAAAGCTTTTATAAACGAAAATCAGGGACAAAATTAACATTCACTTGGCCAAGTATGGATTAATTAAGGAAAGCCAGAACATAATTGTTAAAGACAAATTGTGCTTAACTAACTTGATTGAATGCTTTAATGAGGTAACAGAGAAGGTTGATGAGGGCAATGCGGTTGATGTGGTGTACAGGTGCTTGATAAAACCAGCAAAGTTGAAGCCCATGGAATAAAAGAGACAGTAGCAGCGTGGATACAAAATTGGCTAAGCAACAGGGACCAGAGAGTAGCGGCGAAAGGTTCTTTTTCGGACAGGAGGTAGGTATACAATGGTGTTCCCCATGGGTAGGTACTAGGACCACTACTTTTCTTTATATATATTAATGACAGACTTGGATGTACAAGGTACAATTCCAAATTTGCAGATGACACAAAACTTGGAAGTTTAGTGAACAGTGAGGAGGATAGTGGACTTCAAGAGGACATTTCGGAAGGATAGGCAGAAAGGAAAAGGAGGTGATATAGCTTTATTAATAAAGAATGAGATCAGTGCAGTTGAGAGAAATGATATTGGCTCAGAAGATCAAGATGTAGAATCAGTTTGGGTGGAGATAAAAAATAATAAGGGAAAGAAGTCACTGGTGGGAGTAGTCTCTAGGCCCCCAACATTAGCAACACTGCAGGACAGAGCATAAATCAAGAAATAATAGAGGCTTGTAAGAAAAGTACTGCAATAATCTTGGGCGATTTTAATACTCATATTCATTGGACAAATCAAATTGGCCAAGGTAGCCTTGAGAACTGTAGTGGAGTTTTTAAAATAAACACTCAACACCAAGTCTGGATTCAAAGATTCAAGTAGTCTTTATTTTGCACCGGTGGGGAGCTTGCCTGTTGGTTGTCTGTTCCAAGCCTCTCCAATGATACAAAGGTCCAAGCAACCTTTTATAAAACTTAATGATGCATGTCAGCCTCGTGCAAGCCCCTCCCCGCATCCCATTTAATTGGGCCAAAGCCCACATGCACAATCATTTGCCTAAACGTCATACCAAATGGAGTTTTTCCAACGTATCAATTTTGAGTGCCCTGTTTAACTGCCCCTCTGGGTCTGCTGTGGTTCAACAGTTTGGCTATTTGTAATTGTCCTCAGGTTACACAGCTTGTAACAATTAATCATTCCAACATGTTATTTCCCTTTAAACACCTTTCGAAAGTTGACCACTACAAAAGCCTATTTCAGCTCATTTTAGTACTGAGATCCATTCTTAACCCTTTAATTATAACAGAGCTCAGAAGCCCCACTTCAGCCCCCCCCCCCCCCATCCCCTTTTGGTACTTGGCTACCCAGCTCAAGATTACCAACCTAATTCTACTTCATCCTGTGTCCCCTGCTCCGTTCTGTGGTGATCAGCCCCGCGGTTTGGGGGACTCGGGATGTGACCTACATCTCAACGTATTTCAGGGTGCGCGGCTAACAACTTTTGCTGTGCCATAATTAAAGCTTTTGCTTTCCTTCTCCATTGTCTCTTTCTGCATGCCATGCATAACCTAATTCCCCATCCGACAGCTAGCCCTAAATGTATGACCACCAATACGTGAGAGGCTAAATGAATCCACAGAAGGATATTCACATTCATTCCCTAATTCCATACATGTTTAGGGTTTCTTCAATGCCCTTTGTAAGAATTCGGCGAAAACACTTTTTGGATCTTTTGAACTTTGTTTGGGCATATTCACTGTACAGCAGAAGAACTGATGTGCGAGCAGATCCAAACATGTTTACCTTGAATACACATCAGCTGAGTGGGAATGAGAATGGCTGAAAGCAGGAACATCATGGTTGATGAGCGCCTTTTGTCATGGAATGAGAACTGAAGGGTTAATAGTGTTAGTGCGAAATTGCTGTGCTTTAGAAAATGTACTATATGACAGAATGAGATAAGCAATTGCGAAAAGGTCACAAGACGCTGAGCAAGAAAGAAACCAATCACACCAGATGCTGGCCGAAGATAAGGAAGTAAGCCAGACAAAGATGGAAAAAAAACTCATTGTGTAGACACTTTTTGCAATGCCAGATGTCGAAGCAGTGACATGTGACCTTTGCGGTTTATGACTTTAAATACTCATTTTATCTAACCCCAAATTGAGTTGTTGCCTGGTTGAGGGACCTACATACAACTCCCCTGGTAACTTGTATTAATAAACTGTGTGTGTTTTCAACTCTCTAACATAGTCTCAGAGTAGATTTATTTCTACCTCGGGTTTTTCCCCCAACAGTTTTGGCGCTGCGAGCAAGGTGTACCGGTAAGCCCTCCTGACCGAGACTCGAATGTATGGGGATAAGGTCGGATTTCACAACATCCCAGAAATTGGAATGTCGAACCGGCAGGGCTGAGGCTGCCGGACACCCAACGAACAAGTGAGACTCGGGGAGGTTTGATAACAGACACAGTGAGTAGAAATTAAGATAAAGTAGGATATAAGTTAGATAAGTGGTATGTAAGAGAAACGAGTGTCCCCGTCACTCCAATTGTCACAAACTATCTCAATCACCTAACTTGAGCTGGAATTAAGAGGGCAAATGCCCCACGGGATGGCCAAGGATTAAGGTCGAAGGGAACACCGGGAGGACAAAGTGACGGTGGAAACCTGTGAGTGACTGTGATACGCATGAACTGGTGTGAGAGTTGAGGGATAATCCCATCGCAATAAATAAGTGACGGAGTAGAAGTAGGCTCGCGTGAAGAGACTCATTCACAGAGGAAGCGAGGGAAGGTCAGATCACATAATGGCATTGGGGGAAGGCCTTGAATGCGGGCCGGGAGGGTCTCTTAGTAGGTTCTATGCAGACAACCAGAAGGGCTTAATAGATAAAATGATTAAAGATGGATGGGATCCCTCGACTGTCCCCAAAGAGCAAAAGAATTGGTGGGAGAAACAGAAACAGAAAAAGGCAAAGAAAGCCAAAGTACTTTTAGTATATCAGTTATGTGTGTTACAAAGTAAAATCAAACAATTAGTAGAGAAAAGTAAGGAGACAGAAGTCGAGAATAAAAAATGGAGAGAGCGGTATGAACAAACCGGCAAGTGGGGGGGATCAAATTATGACCTCGCTCCGACTTATGTTACCACAGTAGTGGCCTCGGCTCCTCCCTTTGATGAGGAGATCGAGATGGAAGGGTCAAATTCAGTAAATACAGAAAGGGCAGCCCCTCTTAGGGTAACCCAGGGAATACAGGGAGGGAACCCCCAATATCAATACTACCACAGAAAAACAAATGATGAATCAGGATTTGGGGAGTCTACAACCACGGAAGAGAAATGTAGAATTTTGGCAAAAGTTAGAAGAATTGTATGAGACCCACGTTATGCATGAGCAAGATGTCCACCAAATAGTTTGGACTAAGTGTCCAAAGGACCGGTGGACAGGGCTAGCACCCCCTCACAGTGACGGCACATGGATACCTGCCGTGGGTGCCACAAGGACACAACGGGACGCTGCCAGAACAGGGTTCATCCAGGCTGTACAGGTCTTAATGGGAGTATCCACTCCAAATTGGGGATTGATAATGCAGACCCGCCAGAAAAAGGGAGAAAACGCCAATGACTACAGAGAGAGGTTATGGGTCCAATACCAAGAATCCTCGGGACAGGTGGTCCCGAACAGAAACGACCCAGTCTTCATGAAAATATTTAAGGACGGCCTTTCGGCCGACCATCAAAAGATCTTAAAAATGGGGGTGGTAGTCGTGGACACCTATGACCAAGCTATCCAATGGGCATGCCACATTAACTCTGGGGGAATAAAACAAGAAGTGGCCACAGCTAAGAGTAGTAAGAGTCCGGGCCGAGGGGAATGCTACAACTGTGGCAAGACGGGTCATTTTGCCGCCGACTGTAGGGGCCCCAAAAGACCAACCGTCCGATGTGACAATTGCGGGAAAAATGGACATGCCACTGATAAATGTTGGGTGCCCAAGGAGAAAAGAAATAGTCAGTCAGGCCTTAGAATAGAGGAGATAAACCGACAGCGGCTAATCACAGCACTGAGGGACTTAGGAAGAGACTGAAGGCCATCGGCCCCCGTGGGGCAGGGAGAGGATCCGCGTATTCACATAACAGTGCTGTTAGGGGGCCGGCAGTGTGATATGTTAGTGGATACCGGAGCATCAGTGTCTATGACAGATATTCCCTTACCCACAACTAAACATGTAGTCCATATAACTGGCGTGGGAGGATTTGCCACCAAAGCCCACCAGAGTGAAGTAATTCTATTGGAGATAGCCGGTATTCTGATCCCGGCACAATTTTATGTATGCCCAAATGCAGAAGGAACCATATTGGGGATCAACCTCCTGGAACAGTTATGGGCAATAATAGACCCATAGAATAAGAGAATAGTTTGGAGAAATAAGGAAGATGCAAAATCACGACATACAGGGAACAGATTAATTTGCACAATCACGCAAAGGTCGGAAGCATGCAACTTCTCACCTGAGCAGGAGACTACGGCCCATTATGTGAAAAATGAGGGAAGTGTGGGCTCAATCAAAGCAGGATTCTGGGCTGGTAAAGATCAAGCCAGTGGTCATTCCTGGGCCCGAACACACTCCTCATAAGCAATACCCCATTAAACCTGAAGCCTGAGAGGCCGTAAAACAAACAGTGCAGGACTTCTCCTGGAGCGTTCCTTCGGGAATCCGAAAGCACTATGAACTCGCCAACCTGGCCCGTAAAGAAACCAAATGGGTCATACCAATTGACCATAGACTATACAGCGTTAAATAAAGTAACTCCCCACCAGCACCCCATCGTTGCAAGCCCAGCGACCATATTTAATGGACTGAAACCAGAACATAAAATATTCACGGTCTTAGATATAGCTAATGGATTTTGGTCCATACCATTTGCCCAGGAGTCCCAAGATAAATTCGCATTCACAGTTGGGGATAGGCAGTACACTTGGACACAAGTGCCCCAGGGTTTTCACAACAGTCCTGCCATATTTCACCGAATTATGGGTCGAGCCTTGGAGACCGTAGATTTAGCCCCTACTGAAGTACCATCCTCCAATATGTGGACGATCTGTTGATTGTCTCAGAGGATGAGAGAGGACATATGGGGGTTCTAATAGAAACCCTAGAAGCCTTAAAGAAAGCGGGATTTAAGGTAAACCCCAAAAAAGCTCAGATCGGATTGAAGGAGGTACAGTACTTGGGACATCAAATGTCGCAGGGGACAAAAGCAATTCCCCACGACAGAAAGGAAACAATTCACATTATGCCCCAACCGAAAACGGTCCAAGGAGTGCGTAAAGTATTAGGACTCTTTAGCTACTGTAGGAACTTTATAGCCAACTTCGCGGCAATCACGGAACCCATACAGAGACTAGTTAAGGGAGGAAAACCAGCTCTGGAAAGTGTGGAGTGGGGCCCGGAACAAAAAACAGCATACGGCCAGATAAAGGAAGCCCTGATGTCGGCACCAGGCATAGGACTGCCAAATATGAACGCACCATTTCACATTCATTGTGAAAACGAGGGCGGGTTTTACGGAGCAGTAGTTACTCAAATGCATGGAGACCAAGCCCGCCCAGTAGCTTACTATTCCACCCAACAGTCGCCCGTGGCAGGAGGTCTGTCAAGCTGTGTAGCAGCCTTGGACTGCACAACGTGGGCGGTGAAAGTTAGTGAGCCAGTAGTAATGACAGGGGAGGTTATACTACATACCAAGCATACCTTGGTGGAAATGCTCAACACCGGGAAATTGCGCGCAATGTCCAACGTCCGCCGGGCCAAATCGGAAGCAGTATTACTTCCCTTAGATGGGTCCGTAAAAATTGTACGAAACACGGGGGAGAACCCGGCTGAGGGTCTCTTATCCGTGGGTGAGCCTCATGAGTGCCAGGCACAGGAATGGGAGGACTCACCGGGACACATAAGTGAGATTCCCCTTAAAAACCCCGAGCTGATCCTGTACGTAGATGGGTCCCGGAAATATATTCAGGGGACCCCGCATACGGGATGGGCGGTGGTAGACGAAGCGCTAAACACTGTCCAAAAGGGAAGGTTAGACGGAGGACTGTCGGCTCAAATAGCCGAACTCACTGCCCTGACTGAAGCCCTCCAACTGGCCGAAGGCCGGCGGGCAAATATATACGGATAGCCGCTATGCCTTCGGGGTAGTCCATGACTACATGACTGCCTGGGCCAGGAGAGGGTTCGTCACTTCGGGCGGGGAGGCTATCAAACATGAGGGCCGAATCAGACTACTATTAGACGCCGCCAGTAAACCCGCAGAGGCAGCAGTGATCAAGGTTAAGGCTTACCAGAAAGTAGTAAACAATGTCCAACGGGGCAATGAAGCAGTGGATAAAGCGGCACAGGAAGCAGGTATATCCTTAGAAGTACAGGAAGAAGTTGTATGTAGTATCGTAACCAGGGAAGATATGGACATTGTGAGATTACATGCCGATGTAAGTGATGAAGAAAAGAAAGATTGGGGCACAAAAGGAGGTAGCCAGGGTGATAACTTCGTATGGAGGAAAGATGGGAAGGTGATAGCCCCGGCTTGTATTAGACAAATGCTCATGGAACTATACCATGACATCAGTCATGTCGGACGGAACGTCATGATAACAAACATAACTGGGGATTGGTGGTGGCCAGGAATGGGACGGGACGCAGTTAAGTACTGTCAGCAATGTGTCACGTGTGCCCAGCACAACCCAGGAAAGGCCGTTAAGGTTAGAATGGCTCACCAACCACGACCAAGGGGGCCGTGGGAGTGTATACAGATGAACTTCACGGGATCTTTACCATCCTCAAGGGGCAAGAAATACTGTCTAGTAATAATAGATCAGTTTACACGGTGGGTAGAAGCGTTGGCCATGCGAAACTGCACCGCAATCACGGTGGCCCAAATATT
Organism: Pristiophorus japonicus; assembly: GCF_044704955.1. NCBI lineage: Eukaryota > Metazoa > Chordata > Chondrichthyes > Pristiophoridae > Pristiophorus > Pristiophorus japonicus. The sequence goes on from NC_091978.1 coordinate 290,176,159, forward strand.
GGCAGAGGAAGTAATCCCACGTTGGGGCGTCCCTATCCAAATCGATTCCGACCAGGGAACCCATTTTACTGAACAAATAATGAAGGAGGTGTGTGCTATGTTGGGTATTAGACAGAAGTTTCATATCCCCTACCACCCGCAAAGCTCTGGGATGGTAGAACGTATGAACAGGACACTTAAAACAACCCTAGCAAAGGCCATCCAAGAGACGGGACAAGCTTGGGCGGATTTACTACCCACAATCTTGATGAGACAAAGGGCAATTCCTAACCGAGTGACGGGATTAGCTCCATATGAGTTGATGACAGGCAGGGCGATGCGCCTGCTGGAAGGAATCATAACTGGGTGATCCAACGTAGGACCCCTGAGGGATCGGATTAGAAAGTACGTCTTGGAACTGAGTAAGTAACGGAAGGAATTGAGGAAGGAAGTGAGGGAACGGCAAGCAGGCAGGGACAAACAGAAGGAATTGGAGGACCGGGGGGAGGTCCCACAGGTAGGCGCAAAGGTAATGGTAAAATGTCTGCCAGGACGAATGGGGTTTGCTCCCCGTTGGTCTGGCCCATTTGAAGTCCTAATTAATGGAGATACGTGCGCCTGCATAGATATGGGTGCGGTTGGCCAATGGAAACATTGGTCTCAGCTCAAAGAATATGAATCCAATGACCCCAGCACAAGCGAACAAAACAAATAACCCTGCCTTCATACACATTCGAGGAAACTGAAGGCGGACACATCAACAGAAAACGCCGGAAGAAATAAAGACGATCCACGATGAATGTGTTCCGCGACATTATGTGCAGTTTGCTTTTTTGTGTAATTGTAATATGTAGCCTAGGGAGGACTCAAGCCAGAGTACCCCCACGGACCAAGAGAGAGTTGTATGTGAACACCTTTTTGTACATGTCATACACCTATGCCAAGAAAGCCAATGTTGCCAGCTGTTGGGTCTGTGCCCATGTCCCCACACACTCGGAGGAAGGAATCCCCCTACAATCAATCCTATTTAGTGATAATGAGACGGCCAGCTGGATGTTTGGAGTTAGAACAGGATCCACACGCATTGGTTCTTATGCCATAGAGGCAGACGGCAGCACCATAATAAAACTTAAAAGTCATGGGTATAATCCAGAACAGTATAGTGGGTGGAGACGATCAACCTATAACGATTCCTATCTACCACCGTTCCTGAGAACAAGGTGTAAGAAGGGACAGGGAGGGGTCTATGTCTCACAAGGCAGGGACAACTGGAAGATCTTATTGTGGGGTAGTAACTGCACATATAGCTTTACCTTACCTGCCGAAGGGGGTAGGGTGACACTCCCGTCATTAAAGGAAAACGGTGACTTTTCGGTCCAATGGGACCCTACCAGTAATAAATAAGTATACGCCCTATAACGGGACTCATTTTCTGTGCGGTCACAGGGCCTACCCCTGGTTGCCCCGAGAATGGATGGATTCTTGTTATCTGGTTTATATCGTACCCTACATGTATCACCTGGCTTCTCTGAAGGACCTTCACTGGAGAGCCAGATGAGCCATCACGGAGACTGAAAGATTCTGGGCCATTGCGTTTCCCTGCTATGGAGCGGGTAAATTGGCAAGGGAATCCATTAACATGGTTTCCGTCCTGGAACAGGTGGCCAGCGATACAGCTGAAGCCCCAGTTAAGGTTAATGCAGAGATTGTAGCCCTCCGCACAGTAGCTCTGCAAAATCGGATGGCCCTTGACTATGTGTTGGCAGAAAAAGGGGGAACCTGTGCCCTCATCGGGGCCGAATGTTGTACATACATCCCGGATAGCTCGGAAGAAATTACCAATCTGGCAGAGCATATCCAAGAAGAGGTTAAAAAGCTTAAGCAACCGCCAGCCTCCACGTTGTGGGACTGGTTCTCTGGGTGGTTAGGATCTATGGGAACGTCACTAATCCAAGGTCTGGTTACCTTTGTGGTGGTGGTAATAATGCTGTATTGCCTATGTATGTTACTTAGATGATGTATAAGCAAAGCACTGTCATCTTTACTATCGAGCAAACCTGTAACCCAACCGCCCTCAAACTACAAGAACCTAGTGGTGTCTCAGAAGGTGGCATACACATGCCCAAAACACCTATATGATGAGGTTTTACAAGCAGCAGAATGAGGTGCGACAGGAGATGGGAACCTGGACCCCGGAGTGGAGACCCCAAAGCTCAGGAACCGGCACATCACATCACCAATTTCTGCATGAAGACTGGGTAAACGTTGGCCTAGAATTATGTATATGAAAAATTTCGGGCAAATGGGGGATTGAAGGGTTAATAGTGTTAGTGCGAAATTGCTGTGCTTTAGAAAATGTACTATATGACAGAATGAGATGAGCAATTGCAAAAAGGTCACAAGACGCTGAGCAAGAAAGAAACCAATCACACCAGACACTGGCCGAAGATAAGGAAGTAAGCCGGGCAAAGACGGAAAAAAACTCGTTGTGTAGACACTTTTTGCAATGCCAGATGTAGAAGCAGTGTCATGTGACCTTTGCGGTTTATGACTTTAAATACTCATTTTATCTAACCCCAAATTGAGTTGTTGCCTGTTTGAGCGACCAACATACAACACCCCTGGTACCTTGCATTAATAAACTGTGTGTGTTTTCAACTCTCTAACGTAGTCTCGGAGTAGATTTATTTCTACCTCGGGGTTTTCCCCCAACAGGAACCCATCAGTGAGACATTAAGTAAAGTGGCCAGGGTTTCAGGCCATCGAAAGACAAAGGAAAGCTATTTTGACCACAGACTCATCGGAGCCACACATCAAGGGACAGCCCAGTTGACAAAGGAACAGGCACAGACTTGAGTTTGTTTTTCAGTTGGACAGTCTCAGGCGAGAAGGACAGTTGGACTTTTAGCAGTCTTGCAGGTATAAGAACGGCAGTTGGAAGCCATCTTGCTCTCTCCCCTCTTCTACACCTGCTTGCAACGCACAAGGACTAAGCACTCCGTCTGGGACGGAGCGAAGAAACACCAGAGAGCTTTGCTACTTCGACTCGGAAGTTGATCTTGAGACTGGACTTGAATACCACAGATTGGTACAGAACCAGAAGATACACCTCATCGGGAGAAGCAGCAAGTAAGCCAGAGGGGTCATTGGTCAGCATTTATCCCAGCCCACAGATCTTTAAGACCACCGCATAGTGTGAAAGGGTGTTGTGTGCCTCAACCAAGCCTTAGGGGTTTTAGGGGGGAGATTTTTGCAAGGATCATAACGTACGCACATTCTGTTGGACAGATTTCAGTGGTGCAATTTTGTATCAGACCAGACTGTATGTTGTATCATGTTTGTTTGTATTACACTACCAGGGTGTGTTTTAACTTGAATAAAAGCATTGTGACAGCTGAAACCGAAAAGATCTGTCTATGATTGTATATTACTGTTCACGACTATAATTCTGGAGTCTAGAATTTGTAAGAGGGGTGTTTCGAAAGCACCAGAAGCAAAATCACTGACAGAATCTGGTGACCGCGGCAAGATTCCGGTATGAGTGAACACACAGTCATGGAAGATCTCAAGGAGGATAGGATTTCCTCGTACGTATTCGGTAAAGTTAATGTAACACAACAGTGGGTTTAGACCTGTTGCGGGCTGAGAGTCCAAAGGACAGAGCTGCAGAGTAGACGGGGAGTAAGGAGCACAAAAAGGCAAAAGAAAAGGTGTTTGCAGAAGCAAGTGCAGCTGCTCAGGGAACATGTCGGTAAGCTTAAGGTAGAGCTCCAAGAGTCAGAGCAGCAGTCAGCTGCAAGGGCCATAGAGGGAAAGAGATTAGTGGATGAGTTACACGAGGAGAGGCACCAAAGGCGTACTCAGGAGGAAACCTCCCATAACACCGGAGAGTACCTGCAATGTCAGGTCACCGAGGCCAAACTCAATGAGCAGGCTGTACGGAAGGAGAACGCCCCATTAACGGGTAAAGTTGACGGGCTGGAGGGGCGACTGAGAGATATTAAGACAGCTTACAGGGTAGCTAGCAGTCGGGGGTTTGAGAGTGGGAATCACGGGCCCTGCCAAGAAAAAATCCAAAGCTTGACTCAAGCTCTTGCCAAAGCCAAAGGCATGGTTTGCTTGATGACCCCGGGGGAAGTTTGGATGGATTGGGAAGAGGAAGGAGAAGATAGCGAGGATTGGGGGCAGGGTAGGGACGTCCGACCACCACTTGAAGCGGTACAGGGACCGATGTGGCCCATACGGCAGCAGAAGTTCGTCCTGCCCGTAAACGGTGTGGGTCAGGGCGCACTGCAATATGGTTCCGTTCACCTCCCCGCAGTTGGAGAATATGATCTCGGGGGTGCCCAAGTTAAAGAATGAAGGGGACCCCCTCAGTTCACTTCACCGAGGTGAACCAGGTGGGGGGGATTAACGGGTATAGTGAGGCCGAGGCTCACAAGTTGTTGCTGTTTTTCCTGGAGGGGAAACTGTATCAGGCCCTGTCCGCCGAGACCAAATGGAGACAGGGGACCACGGCGGCTTATAGGAGGAAATTCTGTGAGCAATGGGTCACACCCAGGGTAGTCCATTCTCTAGGGTAGAGAGGACACCGCAATTGGCAGAGGAAGCACCTCAGGCATTCGCGGACAGGCTCTGGCCCATCAATGAAATGGCCACAGGTGGGGTACTCGACAGAGCACAGTTGCAGGGGGGGCTGAGAAACCATTGGCTCAGGACTCTCTTGGCTAACAGATTGCCATAAATAAGGGTAAAAGCGGACACCTGGTTTGACTCTGAGGACCTCACGAATAAGGAAGCTGGAGTGCTCCGTCATATGAGACTGGCTTTTAAAACCAGCTCAGAGGAAGAGGTCAAACCAAGTAAGGTCAAGGTACACGAAGTAAAGGCCAGTGAAGCTAGTAAAAAGGAATGGCATCTGGAAGGGGTTAGCGCAGGGAAGGCTAGGATGTGTTTCAGGTGTGAGAAGACGGGACACTGGTGAAGAGACTGCAGCCCCGAGGAGGGGGCAAGGCAGAGGGGATCCTCCAGTGCTCAGCCGAAACCTGTCGAGGCGAAGGGACCGACCGCGGAACAATTTGATGTTCTGGTGGCCGCCCTTTGGACAGTTTCTGTGCCAGAGCAGGGAAGGGTAGATGCTGCCATGAGCAGGGAAATCCTGACCGCTCCGGTAATCCCACCACCCTGACTAGCACGCACTCAGCCTGAGTACCTGTGTTTGCTCACGTACGATGAGTGGAGTAGGCCATGCGTAAGGATGGGGGTGGAAAGGTAGAGGGGAAGTACTTGGTAGACATCGGGGCTTTGAGTATGGTGATCCATGCGAGTAACCCCACCGATTCACCCCGGTCCAGCAAGGTCCCATTCAGCCTCGTGGGGTTCACCAGGAACAAGCGATGTCCAGGCCATTAGCCATAGATTTAGGATCCCTCCACACCGGTGGGAATGCGTCCGAATAAAGTGGGAACAGCCAGGATCAGGAGTCCTAGGGGTCAACTTTATATTTGTTGTGTATGCAATAACTGTTAGACGGAGTACTGTTTAACTCCAAGAGGTATGACCTTGGCTCTGCTTTATTATGGCATAAAATGCCTAATATATAAAATGGCTGACCTTTTATACCTGGGTTGCACACACGTGCGTGCAGCTCAATGGCCTCCAACAGTGACACCATCTAGTGGCTAGTGATCCCAAAAGTACCTACATGACAATAACCCCCTCTGAGATATTAACACAGTCTTTTACAAATTGAGACGGTCCGGTGTTTTACACTCCCGGGTTGACCGTCTCAGTTCAACTCCAGCCTTGGGTGAGTGTTCAGAGTCTGTTGTGACTGGTGGCTGGGTGGCTGACCTGGTGGGAGTGGCAATGGCCATGTCAGGGATTGAAAGTCCATTTTCATTGAACATGTCAGTGATTGAAAGTCCCGATTCACTGATGACCACTGAGTCCTCTGATGATTGGGGGTAGGTTGGTTGGTCGTCGATTGTCTCTTCCTCCGACTGTTCCGGTTCGTCTGTGTGCCGCAGCTTTGTCTGATCCATATGTTTCCTGCATGTTTGCCCATTTTTGAGCTTGACAATAAATACTCTGTTGCCCTCCTTGGTCATGACAGTACCAGTGATCCACTTGGGACCCTGACTATAATTCAGAACATATACAGGATCATTTACAGAAATATCGTGTGTCACAGCTGCGCGATCGTGATACCCTTGCTGACTTTGTCTTCTATATTCAACATGATTATTCAAGTCAGGGTGTACAAGAGATAGCTTGGTCTTAAGACTTCTCTTCATCATTAGTTCAGCAGGCGAGACCCCGGTAAGCATGTGTGGTCTTGTCCTGTAACTCAGCAGTATGCATGACAGGCGGGTCTGCAGTGACGCTTGGGTTACTCGCTTCATACCCTGTTTTATGATTTGGACAGCACGTTCTGCTTGCCCATTGGACATTGGATCCAGGTTTGAATGATGCTGATCTTACATGTTTGACACCATGGAGTTTCATGAACTCTTGAAACTCCTGACTGGTGAAGCACGATCAGTTGTTGCTAACAACGATGTCAGGCAGACCATGTGTCGCGAACATGACACTGAGATTCTCAATAGTAGTTGTGGATGTGCTGGGTGACATGATTATACACTCTATCCACTTTGAATATGCATCCACCACAACTAAAAACATCTTCCCCAGGAAGGGACCTGCAAAGACTATGTGGATCCTGGACCATGGTTTGGACGGCTATGACCACAGACTCAGCGACGATTCCGCTGGTGCTTTGCTGAGCTGCATGCAAATGTAGCACTGATGCACACATGATTCCAGCTCAGAGTCAATTCCCAGCCACCATACATGAGACCTGGTGATGGCTTTCATCATTACAATGCCGGGATGTGTGCAATGTAGCTAATGTACAAATTTCTCTCTCCCTTTCTTGGGCATAACTACACGATTGCCCCACAGTATACAATCCAACTGAATAGATAGCTCGTCTTTGTGATGAATGTAAGGATTGATCTCCTCGCACATTTGCTTGGGTATGGCAGACCAATCACCTTTGAGGATGCAACTCTTCACCACCGATAAAATCAGGTCCTGGCTGATCCAGGTCTTAACTTGTTGAGCCGTGACAGGGGTTCCTTCACTCTCAAAAGCATCCACAATTAACAATAGGTCCGCTGCTTGTGGCGTTTCCACCTCCGGTGTGGGCAACGGCAGATGGCTCAAAGCATCGGCACAATTCCTGGTGCCAGGTCGATGGCGAATGACATAATTATAAGCGGATAATGTCAGCGTCCACCTCTGGATGCGGGATGAAGCACTGGTATTGATACCTTTGTTTTCAGAACACAGGGAAATGAGTGGCTTAGAAACATAGAAACATAGAAAATAGGTGCAGGAGTAGGCCATTTGGCCCTTCGAGCCTGCACCACCATTCAATGAGTTCATGGCTGATCATGCACTTCTATACCGAATGCCTGCTTTCTCTCCATACCCCTTAATCCCTTTAGCCATGAGGGCCACATCTAACTCCCTTTTGAATACATCTAATGAACTGGCATCAACAACTTTCTGTGGTACAGAATTCCACATGCTCACAACTCTCTGAGTGAAGAAGTTTCTCCTCATCTCGGTCATAAATGGCTTACCCCTTATCCTTAGACTGTGACCCCTGGTTCTGGACTTCCCCAACATCTGGAACATTCTTCCTGCATCTAACCTGTCCAACCCTGTCAGAATTTTATATAATTCTATGAGATCCCCTCTCATTCTTCTAAATTCCATTGAATACAAGCCTAGACGATCCAGTCTTTCTTCATATGTCAGTCCTGTCATCCCAGGAATCAGTCTGGTAACCCTTCGCTGCACTCCCTCAATAGCAAAAACGTCCTTCCTCAGATTAGGAGACCAAAGCTGTACACAATATTCAAGGTGTGGCCTCACCAAGGCCCTGTACAACTGCAGTAAGACCTCCCTGCTCCTATACTCAAATCCTCTCGCTATGAAGGCCAACATACCATTTGCCTTCTTCATCGCCTGCTGCACCTGTATGCCAACCTTCAATGACTGATGTACCATGACACCCAGGTCTCATTGCACCTCCCCCTTTACCAATCTGTCACCATTCAGATAATAATCACCCCTCCTGTTTTGCCCCCAAAGTGGATAACCTCACATTTATCCACATTACACCACATCCGCCATGTATTTGCCCACTCACCTAACCTGTCCAAGTCACCCTGCAGCCTCTTAGCATCCTCCTCACAGCTCACACTGCCACCCAGCTTAGTGTCATCTGCAAACTTGGAGATATTACATTCAATTCCTTCGTCTAAATCATTAATGTATATTGTAAATAGCTGGGGTCCCAGCACTGAACCTTGCGGTACCCCACTAGTCACTGCCTGCCATTCTGAAAAGGACCCGTTTATTCCTACTCTCTGCTTCCTGTCTGCCAACCAGTTCTCTATCCACGTCAGTACATTACCCCCAATACCATGTGCTTTAATTTTGCACACTAATCTCTTATGCGGGACCTTGTCAAAAGCTTTTTGAAAGTCTAAATACACCACATTCATTGGCTCCCCCTTGTCCACTCTACTAGTTACATCTTCAAAAAATTCTAGAAGATTTGTCAAGCATGATTTCCCTTTCATAAATCCATGCTGACTTGGACCGATCCTGTCACTGCTTTCCAAATGCGCTGCGATTATATCTTTAATAATTGATTCCAACATTTTCCCCACCACCGATGTCAGGTTAACTGGTCTATAATTCCCTGTTTTCTCTCCCTCCTTTTTTTAAAAGTGGGGTTACATTAGCTACCCTCCAATCCATAGGATCTGATCCAGAGTCTATAGAATGTTGGAAAATGATCACCAATACACATTTCTAGGGCCACTTCCTTAAGTATTCTGGGATGCAGACTATCAGGCCCTGGGGATTTATCGGCTTTCAATCCCATCAATTTCCCTAACACAGTTTCCTGACTAATAAGGATTTCCTTCAGTTCCTCGTTCTCGCTAGACCCTCGGTCCCCTAGTATTTCCGGAAGGTTATTTGTGTCTTCCTTAGTGAAGACAGAACCAAAGTATTTGTTCAATTGGTCTGCCATTTCTTTGTTCCCGGTAATGACTTCACCTGATTCTGACTGTGAGGGACCTACATTTGTCATCACTAATCTTTCTCCTTTCATGTATCTGTAGAAGCTTTTGCAGTCAGTTTTTATGTTCCCTGCAAGGTTACTCTCATACTCTATTTTCCCCCTCCTAATTAAACCCTTTGTCCTCCTCTGCTGAATTCTAAATTTCTCCCAGTCCTCAGTTTGCTGCTTTTTTTGGCCAATTTATATGCCTCTTCCTTGGATTTAACACTATTCCTAATTTCCCTTGTAAGCCACGGTTGAGCCACCTTCCCCATTTTATTTTTACACCAGAAAGGGATGTACACTGGTTGAAGTTCATCCATGTGATCTTTAAATGTCTGCTATTGCCTATCCACCGTCAAACCTTTAATTATCATTCGCCAGTCTATCCTAGCCAATTCACATCTCATACCTTTGAAGTTACCTTTCTCTAAGTTCAGGACTCTAGTCTCTGCATTAACTGTGTCAATCTCCATCTTAATAAAGAATTCTACCATATTATAGTCACTCTTCCCCTAGGGGCCTCGCACAACAAGATTGCTAATTAATCCTCTCATTACACAACACCCCGTCTAGGATGGCCAGCTCTCCAGTTGGTTCCTCGACATAATGGTCTAGAAAACCATCCCTTATAAACTCCAGGAAATCCTCCTCCACCATATTGCTAACAGTTTGGTTAGCCCAATCTATATATAGATTAAAGTCGCCCATGATAACTGCTGTACCTTTATTGCACGCATCCCTAATTTCCTGTTTAATGCCATCCCCAAACTCACTCTGACTGTTTGGTGGTCTGTACACAATTCTCACTCGCGTTTTCTACCCTTTGGTGTTCCACAGCTCTACCCATACAGATTCCACATTATCCAAGCTAATGTCCTTCCTTACTATTATGTTAATCTCCTTTTTAACCAGCAACACTCCCCACCTCCTTTTCCTTTCTGTCTATCTTTCCTGAATATTGAATACCCTTGGATGTCTCCCTGGAGCCATGTCTCCGTAATCCCAATTACATCATATCTGTTAACAGCTATCTGCGCAGTTAGTTCATCCACCTTATTACGAATGCTCCTCGCATTGAGCCACAGAGCCTTCAGGCTTGTTTTTTTTTGCTCGTGATCTGTCTCCAGTTCAAACTGAAGACCAAACAGGTACTGATGCATTTTTTCAACCCCATACACACAGGCTAGTGCTTCTTTCTCAACCATGCTGTCGGCTCTTTCCGCTTTAGACAAACTTTTTGAAGCATACGCGACTGGTTGAAGTTTACCCAACTCATTAGCTTGTTGGAGTACGCAACCAATTCCATATGACGAAGCATCACAGGCCAATACTAAACATTTACATGGGTCATAATGTACCAGCAGCTTGTTAGAGCAAAGCAGAGTAGTGGTTTTCTCAAAAGCTCAGTCTTAAGACGCACCCCACACCCAGTTGTCGCCTTTTCTTAGCAATATGTGCAGTGGTTCTAATAAGGTGCTCAATTTAGGTAGGAAGTTACCGAAGTAGTTGAGTAGACCCAGGAACGAACGCAGCTCCGTCACATTCTACAGTTTGGGTACATTCTTGATGTCCTTCGTTTTCACGTCCATGGGCCTGATGCCGTCAGCAGCAATTTTCCTCCCCAGGAATTCGACCTCTGGTGCCATGAAGGCACACTTTGAGCATTTCAGTCTGAGTCCCACTTTGTCCAGACGATGTAGAACCGCTTCCAGGTTGTTCCGATGTTCCTCGGAGTCACGACCTGTGATCAGGATGTCATCTTGGAACACAACGGTTCTGCCAATGGACTTCAGTAGACTCTCCATGTTCCTCTGAAATATTGATGCAGCTGAGTGAATTCCAAAAGGGCACCTATGATAAATAAACAGTCTTTTATGCACATAAGTCTCTTCGATATCTCGACCAGCTCCTGTGTCATGTAGGCCGACGTCCAGTCCAGTTTGGTGAATGACTTCCCCCCGGCTAGCGTTGCAAACAAGTCATCAGCCTTCGGTAATGGGTACTGATCCTGTTTTGAAACCCTGTTGATCGTAGCCTTGTGGTCTCCACAGATTCTGACTGTGCCATCGCTTTTCAGCACAGGAACAATGGGGCTGGCACATTCATTAAATTCAACCGGTGATATGATCCCTTCACGCTGGAGTCTGTCCAGTTCGATTTCGACCTTCTCCCTCAACATATACGGAACTACCCAAGCTTTATGACGGACAGGTCTTGCATCTGAGTCCACATTGATCTACACCTTGGCTCCCGTGAAGTTGCCGATGCCTGGTTCGAACAGCGAGGGGAACTTCCTCAGTACTTGAGCACATGTATCTTTCTCCGACGACAACACCTTGATGTCGTTCCAATCGCATCTGATTTTTTTCAAGCCAGTTCCTGTCAAGCAGCATTGGGCCATTGCCTGGAACAATCCATAGCTGCAACTCGTGAACCGCACCGTCATACGACACTTTAATTGTGGCACTGCCAATCACCATTATAAGTTCTTTGGTGTACGTGCGCAACTTGGCATTGACTGGACTCAGCCTGGGCCTCACAGACTTAGTATCCCACAGCTTGTCGAATGCCCTCTGGCTCATTATCGATTGACTCGCCCCCATGTCCAGTTCCATCGATACCGACACCCCATTAAATTTCACGTTGATCATTATCGGTTTGCTCTTAGTTAGGAATGAGTACAGTCCATACACTTCTTCCTCTGGTATCTCGGATTGCATATCCAGATCCGCGCTAGTCTGACCATCATCCTCCATGTCATGTGTTGTAGCACGCTTGCTCATCTGCGGACACTTGCGCTGGAGACTGCCCCCCTCTCAGACAGCCTTTGCAACTATATTGCTTAAATCGGCACTGCCGGTGCTGGTGATTTCACCCACAACGCCAACACGGAGAAATCGGATGCATTCCCGCTGGTGGATTTTGAGCAGCCACAGGTTTCACGTACGCAGTCGGGTAGGCCCTGTCATGTACCGGTCTGCCGAACGCCGAATCAATCATATTTATAGTACTTGCCAAGTTTCAATTTTTCATTGATATCTGCTTTAGACTTCTATCCATCGTCATGCATGACTGAGCGATCGTGATGGCCCTGTTCAAGTTCAACGTCTCCACCGCCAGTAGTTTATGAAGGATCACCTCATGGATAATGCCGATTACAAAGAAGTCCCGCAGCATGTCTGCCAAGACAGCCCCGAACTTACACGGTCCCGCTAGACTTCTCGGCAACAAATTCCACCGCATTCTGGCCCTCTGAGCGAACGTGCGTGTAAAATCAGTATCTCGAGATGATGATACCTTCGTCTGGCTTAAGGTGGTCCTGTACCAGTGTACACAATTTTTCCTATGTCTTCTCTGTTGACTCACAGGCAGGAGTAGATTCTTTATCAGACCATAAATTTTTGGACCGCAAACCTTGAGAAACACCGCTCGGCGCTGATCTGCGTTGCCGATCTCCTCCATTTTGTTGGCCACGAAGAACTCGCTCAAACGGCTTACAAAGTCTGCCCAATCTTCTCCTTCCATGAATCATTCCAATAATCCAATTGTGCTCATTTTTGCATGCAAAGGTTCTTGTTGCCTCGTCGTCAAATATTATGTATGCAATAACTGTTAGACTGAGTACTGTTGAACTCCAAGAGGTATGACCCTGGCTCTGCTTTATTAAGGCACAAAGTGCCTAATATACAAAATGGCTGGCCTTTTATACTTGGGCTGCATACATGTGCGTGCAGCCCAATGGCCTCCAACAGTGACACCATCTAGTGGCTAGTGATCCCAAAAGTACATACATGACGATGTTAGTCCACAGGATTATAGTGGATTTGAGGAATCACTGCCTTTGGGGAACAGTGTGTTCCGATAAGGAGAAAGAAGTTGTAGTGATCCCAAGGAAAGGGGAAGGAAAAGGCAACATGTGTACCATGAAGCCGAAGAGAAGTTATGATCGAGAGCAATTGGTCAATACTACAGCGGCCGAGTGCCAGGTGTACGTGCGGGACAACCTTGCATCGTTCGCCACACACAAGCACGACTAGGGTGACAGGGGTGGAAGTCCGAGTACAGGGGGACCCCATGTCACAGCCACAGAAGCAGTCCAGTTTCCCCAGAGAGGCAGAATCCGACTTGGGGATGGCATTGGGATCCCTGGTAGCACACTGGACCAGTCGTGGAGAGTCACTTTGGACTATCGGGTGCTCAACAAAAACATCCCAGCCTGCGCACCCACAGTTGCGGCCATAGCTGGTCTGATAGGGAGTATACCAGCAACCGCAACCACATTTACGGTGCTGGATATTTCAAACGTGTTTTGGTCGATTCCACTGAAACGGGAAGACCAGTACAAGTTTGCCTTCACCTTTAAGGGACAGCAGTATACATGGACATGCCTTCCCCAAGGATTTCATAACAGCCCCTCCATATTCCACCAATGTATGACAGACACCTTAAAGGGTTTCAGCAGCCCCAGCAGTTGGTGCAGTATGTGGACAATTTGTTTTTGTTCTCCGATGAGGGGGAGGAGCATGGTCTGCTGCTGGCTGAGCTGCTGGAGCTGCTGAGAGAGACAGGGTTCAAGGTCAATCCTAAGAAAGCTCAGATCGGTCAGAGAGAAGTAAAATTCCTTGGGCTGACCGTGAGGGCTGGGGAAAGAGCTATAGACGAGGCCAAACGGAAGGCGGTACAGGAGTTACCAACCCCTACAACCGTGACGTGGGTGAGATTCTTACTGGGGCTCACGGGGTACTGCAGGGATTTTATTGAGGATTACGCCGCCATGGCAGCCTCCCTGCTTTTGCTCCTCCGCAAAGGAGTCGGATGTGAGTGGGGTGAGGACTGCACAACAGCATTTAATCGCCTCAAGGGAGACCTGCAGACGGCACCCGCATTAGGGGCGATTAATGGTGGGGAGGACTTTTTTTGGAAGTAGCAGCCAGCGGGGACAGGTTGGGCGCGGTGCTGCTCCAGGAGCGGCACGGCAAACTGAGGCCCGTGGTGTACTCTTTATGGGATCATCCCTGATCGTTCTACTAACCCACCATACCCCCACTCAGATGTTATTAGATGGGAGGATAAAGGACACCACGGTGAGCTGTGCTCACATTGCCCGCTGGACTTTATTACTCTCACAAATGCATCTGAGAGAGCAAGGGCTGAGTGAGCTCAAGTTGGCCGTCAACATGATCTACCCAGGGACGGCCCACAAGTGTACGGTGGAAGGGGTATGTTACGTGGACGTAGGATTCCGGGCCGGGTTACACCCAACGGGCCACGAGATCTACGTTGACGGGTCTAGTTCGGTAATGAACGGGGAGCGGTTTACCGGGTGCGGGATTTATGACCCTATGGCTGGGATAGCAAGGACCATTAAACTCCCGAGCATCCTGAGCGCCTAGAACGCCGAATTGTTGGCAGTGGTGTACGTTATTACCCAAGCCGACAAGTTCCAGACCCCATACACCAGCTGATCAGATTCCATGTTTACATGCAATTCGTGTACTGAATACTTGGCTATCTGGGCTCATCGTGGTTTCACATCTGCAGACGGGAAGCCCTTAGCAATAGCACCGTTGCTGAGAAAGGTCTTAGAGGCCACAGGGACCCTGGGATGTCATTACATCCACAATGTAAAGGCTCACTCTATGACAGAGCCCAGAGGGGAAGGCAACCAAAGGGCAGACGAGTTAGCAAAGGAGGGAGCCAGGAAAGGAGTTTTTTGGGATCCATATGGGTCCAGCCCAGTAGCAGTGATCCGGGACAAAAGGGGGACACACCAGGGAGTGTAGGGGTAGCATTGGCCCTGGATTTGAGGCAAGTCCATGCATAGGATCCCGTCCTCAAGGTCGTCTTGGAGCAGCTGGCTAACAGCGGGAAGGTAGAAGGTCCGTTCATGGTTGCGGGCAGCACCATAAAGGAGGGGATGCTCTTTAAGGGGGTTGGTGGATATTTCCTGAGGTGCACCAGAGGGAATTTCTCCAGTTGGCCCACGGGGCACAGGAGTGGGACACCCAGGGTCGGAGACTATCTGGCAAAGGGTAGAACAGGCAGGGTGGTGTCCGCGATTTTTGTGCAGACTGTCTGGTGTGTTTGGCGAACAACCCCAATCTGCAACATAGGAAGGTTCCCATGGGGCACAGGAGAAGGATAGATGAACCATGGCAGTCGGTACAGGTCAATTACATCGGGCCACTGCCCACCACAAAGGGCGGTTACAAGTACTGTTTGGTCCTAGTAGAGGTGTTCTCCAAGTGGGTGGAAGCCTTCCCTTGCCGATCAGCCACTGAGTTGGCGACAGCAAGGATTTTGGTAAGGGAAGTGTTCTCCAGGTGGGGTCTGCCACAGATCGTGGAGTCCAAACAAGGGAGCCACTTCACGGGGCAAGTCATGCAGGCCACCTTGAAGGTTCTAGGGATAGAGGGTAAATGGCATGTGGCTCACAACTCACAGCCATCGGGGGTTGTGGAGCGACTTAATCTGACCATTAAAGAAAGGCTTTGGAAGGAAACAGGACAGTCCCCGAAAAGGTGGGATGAGGACCTGCCGTTAGTTTTGATGGGGGTCCGAGCCAGCCTCTCTAGGAGTACAGGTACTCCCTGCATGAGCTCATGACCAGGAGGGTCATGCACGCCCACCCATGTTCTGGCACCGGTTCTCACCGAAGGTCAAGTGAGAGAAGTAAACCGGGATAAGTTTGTCAAGAACCTGTATGAGAGGTTGAAGCAGATTCATTGGCAGGCAGCCAGGAACATGGGGAAGCAGCAACCCCAGAGAATGCATGAGTGGAAGGTAGGAGACCAGGTGATGGTCTGAAACTACGCTCACGTAGGGATGTTTGAGCCACTGTATATGGGACCTTACAGTATAGTGGATAAGGCAAACCCCAAGTGGTTAAACTTCCAAAGCACACAAAGTGGTTCCACGTGAACCAGTGTAAGTTGGTTAACCTGGGGGAAAGGTTAAGGAAAGGAAAGAAACACCAAGGCGCTGTAGACAGCATGGTGGACGTGGATCTTCCTCACATTGTTTGGGACAGTGAGGATCCCGTGGTGGGGGCTGTAAGAAGGAGCAGCAAGATTCCACGGCCAAGGGCGCAGTGGACACCTCCTTAGACACCGACCAGGAGCTGTAAAAAGCCCAGGCAAGAGGCGCCCTAGCAGGGCTACCCGGTAATACGGGTGGTATTATACATAGTTTTCTTTTAAAGTGTTTTGGTCAGTTATAATGAAGCCAGACCTGTGGAGGTAAGCCCTCTCACAGCAAAGTGCTTGTTAGTTTTGTTTTGCAGGAAGCCGAGGACGGAATGGAGACGGCCTGAGACTGAGCATGATTTGGATGTTGGCTGGAACGGGGTACAGCAGAAGAGGAGACACCGAGTTGTCCTTCCTCTATGGATGTACTGGGGGGAACGGACCCACCATGACACAGGGGGGTAGGACAGGGGACACGGATGGGATGGCAGCCTACTTCCACGAGGGAAGGTGGGCAGAGTGGTTGGGGTCGAATTCAACAAAATATTCCTGCCACACTGGGTTCACATATGGGGAAGCTTCCATACTGTGTCCCAGATTGAAGGTCACAGCTGTAATGTCTGTAAGCTTGTAATGTTTGTAGCTCCACACTGTGGATGTGGACGTATTGTGTACTGCAACTACAGAGTTAATAATTAAACAGAAGCAGCAGGTTCCGGAGACTTCATGTTGCCTGCCATGTTAGAAAGCGGTGTGTGATTGTGCTCTGTGAAAATGTCACATTTGGCGGCGAGATGGGATTTTTCGGATGATTTAAAGCTGAAATTTTGTTGGTGAAGGATTCAGCCAGCCGACAGAGCTGTCTTTGAAAAAAGCTACAAAATCCGAGGTAAAATACAGCACACTACTTAAACTGCAGAGTCAAAAATAGCAGCACCCATAGCAGTAATGGGATACTTAGGTGAATATAGACGCGACCAGGAAAGGTTTAAAGCATATGTGGATCGGCTAGAAATGTATTTCACCGCAAGTAATATAATTGAAGTTCCAGACAATGCAGTCCAGAATCAGGCGATATTGGAACATAAGAGAACAATCTTCTTATCGGAAGCTGGACCGGAACTATATGAAACCCTGTAAATCTGCTTGTGCCTGACGAGCCAAAGGACACAACACTTAAAAAGATTTTAACGAAGCTGGAGCAGCACTACAACCCCAAAATGTTAGAAATTGCTGAAAGCTAGCGTTTCGGTGTACAAAATCAAAAGGCTGATGAAAGTATCAATGATGACATTGTAACATTAAAAAAGCTATCTATTTACTGTAATTTCAGAAACATTCAAAACCGAGCATTGCAAGATTGTTTTGTTTGTGGGGTGAAAATGATGCGATCAGAAGAAAGTTATTGACGACGGATGACTTGACGTTTGAGATTGCTTGTCAGATAGCGAGGTCGATGGGCATGGCCGATTAATATTCCCGAGAACTGCATAATAATTACGGTCGTCAGTCAACCGAGGTGAATCGCCTACAGATTCAAAGTAAAAGGCGGTGGGGGCCCAAAGTCTCAGAAACTGGAAATTCTAACAGAGCGTCGAAGTCGTACTATAGGTGCCTGGGCCAACACATTGCTCAAAGTTGTCCATTTGTGAAGGCAGAGTGTTTCTTCTGCAGAAAGACTGGGCATCTTGCGAAGACATGCCGACTGAAGGGGAAACCAGTTTTCAAAGCTATGAGTCCAGCATTAAAAGCCCCAGAGACTACATAGCATGGAAGAACAACAACAGGGCGAGGAGATGTTAGAGTTACACGTGATCAGGAGCATGAGGTTAACGGACAGCGATTCGGAAAGTATCAAAATCCACATAGATGTTGCGGGATTCAAGATACCAATGGAACTCGACACTGCTGCATCCGTGAGTGTAGTACCAGAGTTGCTATCCCTCGACAAATTGCGTGATTTCCCATTGGAGAAAGCCAAGATGGAGCTGCGAGGCTACTCGGGAGAGAAAATTCCTGTGGTAGGTCGTATCACCGTACTGGTGAAATACAAGAATCAATTTCAGAACTTGCCTCTAATAGTAGTGAAAGGAGACAAGCCTGCCTTACTAGGAAGAAATTGGTTGAGATCTCTGAAGCTGGATTGGAATGAGATTTTCCGTGTGGAAGCGAGATTTGCATTAACGGATGATGTTATCAAGAAGTATCCGAAGGTGTTCTGTGAAACAGGCAGTCTGATCAAGGCTTCAAGCCGAGTGTCAGGGTACAGAAGGACGCAAGATTGGTTTACTACAAGCCACGTTCCGTAACAAAAGCACTCATGGAGAAAGTTGAGCAAGAACTCAAAAGACTAGAGACTGAGAACATTATTTGTAAGATAGATCGATGTAATTGGGCTACACCCATTGTTGTTGTACCTAAGTCCGATGGTAAGGTAAGATTGTGTGGTGATTATAAAGTAACCGTAAACCAGGTTCGAGAGAGTAATGTCCCCAATACATTGCCGAATATCGAAGATTTGTTCACAACACTGACAGGTGGTCAGATCTTCTCAAAACTGGATCTTACGAATGCCTACTTACAGCTTGAACTAGATGAGGAGTCCAAGTCATGTTTGACTATAAATACTCATCTAGGCCTATATCAATTTAATAGGTTACCATTTGGAGTGTCTTCCGCCCCTGCCATATTCCAAGGGGTGATGAACCAGATTTTGCAAGGTATTGAAGGGGTAGTATATTTTTTGGATGACATACTAATTTCAGCACCAAATAGACAAATTCATAATAACATATTGAATAAAGTCCTCAAACGACTAGAGAAGCACAGAGTATGAGTGTCTGCTCGCAAGTGTGAGTTATTTCAAATCTCAGTGGAGTACTTAGGGTACAGCGTAGACAAAGAAGGTTTACATCCAACCATGGGAAAGCTGGATGCAATCAGAAATTCACCCACTCCCAAGAATGTCACCGAACATCGTTCATTTTTGGGTCTTTTGAGCTATTATGGGAAGTTCCTACCAACTTTGGCTACAGTATTACATCCACTGAATGAACTCTTGACAAAACAGGTCCATTGGAAGTGATCAAAAGAATGCGATACAGCATTCAAGGAGTGTAAAAGCAAATTGGTAGAGAGCGCCATGTTAGTTCACTATCACATATCTAAGGAGATTATGCTAGCATGTGATGACTCTCCATCTGGAGTTGGGGTAGTAATCTCTCATGTATCAAGTAGTGGGGAGGAGAGATCAATTGCTTTTGCTTCATGCACTCTCAGTGCCAGTGAGAGTAATTATGCGCAAATCGAAAGGGAAGCTTTGGCATTAATTTTTAGGGTCAAGAAGTTTCACAAATACTTGTATGGTCGTAAGTTTACCATCGTTACGGACCATAAGCCCCTAACAGCAATCCTCCATCCAAAGTCCCCAGTTCCAACATTAGCTGCAGCCCAAATGCAGAGATGGGCTTTGATTTTGTCAGCATATACATATGATATTGAATACAGATGATCAGCTGATCACAGTAATGCTGATGCTATGTCTCAATTGCCTTCCTCATCACAAGTTACATGCGATAGGGAACAAGTGTTTTATTTTTCATACATTGATGAACTGCCAGTCACAGCTGAAGAGATTGGTAGAGCAACCAAACGTGACCCAGTGATGTCAAAGGTATATGATTATATTGCATATGGATGGCCAAACCATGTAACAGACAAAGATATTCATCCATTCTTCATTCGAAGGAATTAATTATCAGTTGATAAAGATTGTATCATGTGGGGTGCAAGAGTGGTTTTACCAAATAAATTCAGGTCCAAATTATTAGGATACCTCCATGACCAGTACTTGGGAATGTGCTTGACCAAGAGTTTTACACGCAGTTATTTATGGTGGCCATGTCTTGATAAAGATATAGAGTACATTGTGAGTCTGTGTACGACATGTCAATCGGTAAGCAAGCAGCCAACATCAGTACTATTACAGCCATGGGAATGGCCTCCCAGGGTATTTCAAAGGCTACATATTGATTTTGCTGAGTTAGAAGGACAATAATTGTTCATTGTGATTGATAGCCATTCGAAGTGGGTTGAGGTGTTTCGAATGTGGAAAATAACAAGTAAATCATTGGACATTTTGCAAAGTTTATTTTCTTCATTTGGCCTCCCAGAAGACATTGTTTCGGATAATGAACCACAATTTTGTTCCGAAGAATTTGCACAGTTCACAAGCAAAAATGGTGTGAAACATACCAAGGCTCCATCGTACCACCTTGCTTCGAATGGTGCAGCAGAGCGCACTGTACAAATTGTAAAACGTGCCCTCATAAAACAAATGTTGGTCCAAATCCAAAGAAACGACAGCTGTCATTGGATCACAAATTGGCTAATTATTTGATTACGTATCGTAATACTCCTCATACAACTACTGGTAGAACACCAGCAGAGTTGTTTCTCAAATGACAGCCATGAACCAGATTCTCGTTGTTAAAATCAAACTTGGCACAGTCCGTAGAAGAGACACAATTAAGACAGAAAGAAAATCATGATAGAGGTAGAGTAAAAAAGAGAAGTGTGAAATTAAACCAGAAGGCGAGAGTGAAGAACCATCGCCATAAGTGGTTACTAGGAAGAGTGGTGAAGATATGTGGTCCTCGCACATATTTGGTCAAGATGTTTGATAATAGACAGGTTAGGTTTGTTCATATTGATCATATTTTACTTACAGACATGGAAGGAGTTGAAGGTGGGAATGATTCAATTATTTCTGACTCATCAGATAGTTTTGATACACCAGTAGCATATCCTACATCCAATGGACTGGAAACAAATCCAAGAGAAAATCAGAATGAGTCTGAGTTCGAGTCAGGAAAACAAAGAGCCTGAAGTTAGAGTGAGTTTAAATGAAAATCAAGGAAATTCCGTGGAGGAAAACATTCCTCAGGATGAGCCTCGAATGAGTTTATATTCGACACCATGTTTGGAAGGTTCTGTTCGAGAGCAAAGGTATCCTCTTCGAAACAGAAAACAAGTGGCAAGTTAAATTTGTAAACATAGCAAAATAAGTCCATATCCTGTGTTATGTATAAACATGCAAGTTATGTATGATGTTGTTATAATAACTTCTTCATTAAGGAGGGAGAAGTATAATGTCTGTAAGCTTGTAATGTTTGTAGCTCCACACTATGGATGTGGACGTATTGTGTACTGCAACTACAGAGTTAATAATTAAACAGAAGCAGCAGGTTCCGGAGACTTCCAAGAGTTGCTTGCCATGTTAGAAAGCTGTGTGTGCTTGTGCTCTGTGAATATATCACAACAGCCACACGGGTTAGGGTGACCGAGGGCAAGTGTGTATGCTTGAAGTGCAAGGGACACATTCTACTGGGACGGTGGTGGTGGCTCAGGAAATTGAGTCAGGACACGGGGAACCAGACAACGGACTGGGAGAGACTAGGGAATGATACATACCGACAGAATACAGGGACACAGGGGGGAGTGGAAGTGTGCTGGGACAAGTGGTGGAAGGAGGAGCAGGGAATTTATGTGTGCATGTGGGGGTCGGAACGGATCTGCCCAGTGAGTGTGTCAATTGCCTTTTCACGGCAATGATAGGACACTGGGATTACGATCAGATGGGATCGGAGTATGGACATTTGCGTGATCCCAGACCCTCCCAACACAATAAATTCCATGGAGCTTGTCGCACACGAGAGGAGGCTCCTGCCCACAGCCCCACCAGTACGGGTGCCAGAAGTTAGGTGTCCAACCACCACACCAGGCCCAAGGAAGGGTTTCGTTTTAGTCCCAACCGGGAAGGTTCTATTCCAGGGGGTGCATTACACGGTCGCGTCAGTCATTTTAAACTTTACCGGGGTACATCTGTCCGAGTGGTGTTCAAAAGAAACTGAGCAGCTGTATGAGGTGCTCATTAAAGAAATGTTCCATCAATTCTTTGAACTCAGTTACGGGGATGTGAGTCAGGAAAGGTTGTACGACATGGGAGAGTACAATAACGTTAGTCCAGGGAGGCAGAGACAAGGGGTGCTCAATGATGTTGCTACGGCATTTAGCGTGGGTACATCTCTCGTTTTGAATGCAGAAGTTCCTCCGTGGATCCGGATTTGCTCGCACACTCTTGTAATTGTATAGTTTCTCATTGTATTGTATTTGTTGCGGCTGTTTTGCAAAAGGCAAAGCAAGGTGCTCCGAAGTCGGTGGGAGACCTTGGTTAAAGGTTGAACCTGAATGTTTTTCTCTGTAAATATGTTGTACGAATGTGTTTCATATTGTATTTTAAGAGATGTATTCGGGGGTTAAAAGTAAAGTATATAGGGTTGGTTGGATCACGACGTGATTTCACCAGCGGACGTATGATTTTCCAGAAGGATTCTTGAAATATCATAGGGGCGACTGTAAGAATTCGGTGAAAACACTTTTTCAACCTTTTGGACTTTGCTTGGACATATTCACTGTACAGCAGAAGAGCTGACATGAGAGCAGGTCGAAACATGTTTAACTTGAATACACATCAGCTGGGCGGGAATGAGAATGGCTGAAAGCAGGAACATCATGGTTGCCTTTTGTCATGGAATGGGAACCCATCAGTGAAACATTAAGTAAAGTGGTCGGGGTTTCAGGCCATCGAAAGACAAAAGAAAGCTATTTTGACCACAGACTCATCGGAGCCACACATCAAGGGACAGCCCAGTTGACAAAGGAACAGACACAGACTTGAGTTTGTTTTTCAGCTGGACAGCCTCAGGCGGGAAGGACAGTTGGACTTTTAGCAGTCTTGCTCTCTCCCCTCTTCTATGCCTGCTTGCAATGCACAAGGACTAAGCACTCCATCTGGGACGGAGAGAAGAAACACCAGAGAGCCTTGCTACTTCGACTTGGAAGCTGATCTTGAGACTGGACTTGAATACCACAGATTGGTATGGACCCAGAAAATACACCTCATCGGGAGAAGCAGCGAATAAGCCAGAGGGGTCATTGGTGAATATTTATCCCAGCCCACAGATCTTTAAGATCACCGCATAGTGTGAAAGGGTGTTGTGTGCCCCAACCAAGCCTTAGGGGTTTTAGTGGGGAAGTGTATGCGCATTCTGTTGGACAGATTTCAGTGGTGTAATTTTGTATCCGAGCAGGGGTGGTTTAGATGTGGGTACTTCGTGTTAGGGGCCTGTTTAGATAGGCCAGACTGTGTGTTGTACTGTATTTATTTCTATTATATAACATAAGAACATAAGAATTAGGAACAGGAGTAGGCCATCTAGCCCCTCGAGCCTGCTCTGCCATTCAACAAGATCATGGCTGATCTGGCCGTGGACTCAGCTCCACTTACCCGCCCGCTCCCCATAACCCTTAATTCCCTTATTGGTTAAAAATCTATCTATCTCTGACTTGAATACATTCAATGAGCTAGCCTCAACTGCTTCCTTGGGCAGAGAATTCCACAGATTCACAACCCTCTGGGAGAAGAAATTCCTTCTCAACTTGGTTTTAAATTGGCTCCCCCGTATTTTGAGCCTGTGCCCCCTAGCTCTAGTCTCCCCGACCAGTGGAAACAACCTCTCTGCCTCTATCTTGTCTACCCCTTTCATTCTTTTAAATGTTTCTATAAGATCACCCCTCACCCTTCTGAACTCCAATGAGTAAAGACCCAGTCTACTCAATAAACTCTACTCAATTACACTACCAGGGTGTGTTTTTACTGGGTGCAGGAGTGTTTTAACTTGAATAAAAGCATTGTGACGGTTGAAACTGAAAAGATCTATCTATGATTGTATGTTACTCTTCACGACTATAATTCCGGAGTCTAGAACTATTGTAAGAGGGGTGATACGAAACAACCAGGGGCAAAACCACTTGCACCTTTGAATGCTGTTTGGAATCTTCCAAAATTTCATGATAATGACATATGTTTTTCTCAGTGACCTTTTTCAATTGCATCAAATGTTCTTTGAGACAAGGAATGTCTTGCGAACTTGGTATGTCATATTGTTCCATTTCATCGTCCCATCTCGGGTTGTTTAAAGTGATGTTCTCGCATTCCTCTCTTCGTGGGAATAGGTATCGATGGTCTAGTTTGACCACAACTTTAGGTATAAAATAGAAATTAGGTTGTGAGATCGCACATATGACATTACCATGCTTATACTCATTTTCCTTGGTAGATATGCAGTACGTCCCATCATCCCGGGCTGCCACCTCAGTCCCTCACTGACTAAGGTGGCTGATATCCAACATGCAATTAACCGCCTTTGTGAACCTGCACGCTATATGCTGCCCTCCTTCTGTGGGGTGTGCGCACACTATCACATCCAAATATTGCATGCACCTCTTGGAATAGGCCACTTAGTTTCACCACATAGTGGGACATATCGTGGAATAAAACCCAGGATTGATCTTGTATCTCGTCTATATTCTATACTGCCCACAGAGGTTTGGCCTCCGTGCCGTCTATCTGTGGGATAGTTAGGACCATACCTATCAATTTCACTTCTCTGGTCATACAATTACTTGGAGACAAGAACACCTGTGTTGTCTTGCAAACATCTTAGAGGGTAGTACCGTCCTTAGTCTATTTGGACAACTGCGCATTACTTATCCAATCGGATATTTTTCCTTGTTTCATTGTATCGGATATTCCCTAGTAATCACGTGCCATGCATTGCACATATTAGTTCTTTATGCGTTTCTTAGGCTAAAGTATGTAGTCACGCACTAATCTTATTGGTAGTCTGGGTATGGGGCTCTAGGCTCTCCTTGACCTCGTCCCCTGTTTCTGACAACTGAGAAGTCAGACCAGTTCCCCTTAATAAGAGGGTTCTTAAGCGTTGGGCTAATTCTTGGACCTCTTGGTCTATACTGGCTATGTCAAATGTGTTGACGGATGCCACCCCTGCCGCATACTCTGCTCCTGACATCTCTAGTACTTCCCTCCTTTTCCTGTTTGACTGCACTTGGGGGCCCTGTAATTGCAGGCAGTGACTAGTGGGGTGCCGCAGGACTCAGTGCTGGGACCCCAGCTATTTACAATATACATTAATAATTTAGATGAAGGAATTGAGAGTAATATCTCCAAATTTGCAGATGACACTAAGTTGGGTGGCGGTGTGAGCTGCGAGGAGGATGCTAAGAGGCTGCAGGGTGACTTGGACAGGTTAGGCGAGTGGGCAAACGCATGGCAGATGAAGTATAATGTAGATAAATGTGAGGTTATCCACTTTGGTGGTAAAAACAGAGAGACAGACTATTATCTGAATGGTGACAGATTAGGAAAAGGGGAGGTGCAACGAGATCTGGGTGTCATGGTACATCAGTCATTGAAGGTTGGCATGCAGGTACAGCAGGCGGTTAAGAAAACAAATGGCATGTTGGCCTTCATAGCGAGGGGATTTGAGTACAGGGGCAGAGAGGTGTTGCTACAGTTGTACAGGGCCTTGGTGAGGCCACACCTGGAGTATTGTGTACAGTTTTGGTCTCCTAATTTGAGGAAGGACATTCTTGCTATTGAGGGAGTGCAGCGAAAGTTCACCAGACTGATTCCCGGGATGGCGGGACTGACCTATCAAGAAAGACTGGATCAACTGGGCTTGTATTCACTGGAGTTCAGAAGAATGAGAGGGGACCTCATAGAAACGTTTAAAATTCTGATGGGTTCAGACAGGTTAGATGCAGGAATAATGTTCCCAATGTTGGGGAAGTCCAGAACCAGGGGTCACAGTCTAAGGATAAGGGGTATGCCATTTAGGACCGAGATGAGGAGAAACTTCTTCACCCAGAGAGTGGTGAACCTGTGGAATTCTCTACCACAGAAAGTTGTTGAGGCCAATTCACTAAATATATTCAAAAAGGAGTTAGATGAAGTCCTTACTACTAGGGGGATCAAGGGGTATGGCGAGAAAGCAGGAATGGGGTACTGAAGTTGCATGTTCAACCATGAACTTATTGAATGGCGGTGCAGGCTCATAGGGCCGAATGGCCTACTCCTGCACCTATTTTCTATGTTTCTATGTAATATGCTATTCGTCGCATATTTCCCCTAGGCTCTTGTGCCACCACAGCATTATAGAAGTTGCCGTCTATGCTGCAATGTATGTGGAAAGGTCGGGTTATATTTGGGAGTCCCAGGGCCGGTGCTGATACCAAAGCAGTTTTTAGTTCAGTATATGCTACATCTTGCTCGGGCCCCCATTCTATTTTATCCGTGGAGGCCTTCTCTCCCTTCACCAGCTTTCAGATGGGTTCTGCAATAGCTGTGAAATGGGGTATAAAGTTCTGGCAATAATTAAACAGTTCGAGTACTTTTTGCACCCCCCTCATTGTAAGTGGTCTTGGCATGCCACTTATGGCTGCCTTTCGGTCCTCAGGTAGGGTTTTGGAACCTTGACCTATTTCATGTCCTAAATATTGCACCTCGGTGAGTCCTACCTAAGCTTTCTTGGTTTACTTTAAAGCCAGCTTGTCCTCAGGCCTGTAGGGTACACAACAGTGCTGCCATATGCCCTTCCTGACTTTCAGACGTGATCAGAAGATCGTCCACATACTGCACCAGGGTGCGTCCATTCTGTGTCAAATCTACGTCCTCCAGTGCTTGACTCATTACCCGGTGAAATATAGTGGGACTGTTGTGGAATCCCTGTGGGACTGTTGTCCAGGTGTATTGCTGATCCCCCACCATAAATGCGAACTTATCCTGGGACTCACATGCCAGGGGGATCGACCAGAACGCGTTGGCTATATCTAAGATCCTGTGTTCGAGTTTCAAGCCGTTGAATATGGTCGACGGGCTGACTACTTGGGGATGTTCTCTCAGGGATGTTACTTTATTTAGAGCCGTATAATCGATAGTCAAACGGTATGATCCGTCCAGCTTCTGGACCGGCCATACCGGGAAATTAGTAATGGAAGTGGCTTCTCTCAACACTCCCTGTTCTACCAACTCTCGTACTATCTCCTGCCCCACCCTCCTCGCTTCAGGTCCGCATTCTTGTTTTTTACCCTCTCACACTCTGTTAACAGCTTCGAACAATATTCCCCATTTCCTCTCTTTAGTCCAGTCTCTCTCCAAGAATTTCACACTTCCTAGTTTTGTTACATATAGGGCCAGAGCCCTATTTCCCCCACCCGTTGCTTTCACCCACTGGAGTTGACCCATACAAATTGTATATTCCTTGGGTCGATTAGTATGTTTAATTCATTCAGAATATCTACTCCGAAAATAGTTCTCTCTGGGTTTTTGCATACCCATAACTGAATTGGTAATAATACTCCTTCTACCTCTAATAGCTGTGTTTCACTTTTATATGCTCTTGTTTGGTTTTCCCCCCACTCCTTGGATAAGTATGAAGTGGTTGGTAAGGGGGAGGTTTAAATTAGTTATTGTCACTGAAGCCCCTGTATCTACTAACATATCACACTTTTGGACCCCTAACAGCGCGGTTATGTACATGTGGGGGTCCTATCCCTTTCTGGGGGCCGATGCTACCTACGCCAGGGACTTTATGATCTCAATCGGCTGGTCTCTAGTCATGTTGTCCATATTGGACACTTGCTCGTTTGGGGATAGGCTTCGCTGTCCTCTGGGTTCCTGTCCCTCGCTACTTCCTCTCTTTGCCCAACAATCCCTGGCCTCATGTCCGGGCTTGTCGCAATTCTCACATTGTCTTGCTATTTTCCTTGAGGCTCTACACTCATTAGGCCAGTGTCCGGGTTTGTAACACACTTCGGGTTTCCCGACCGACCCTAATTCTACCGCAGCGGCCATCTTTATTTTCTGTTGGATGTCTGGTTCGGTTGCCCATCGTACTAGGTCATCATACGTTTGCATTGTGACCAACCCAGTTTTTAATATGGCTTGGTGGGCGCTGCTTAATCCATCTTTGTACATCTTTGGAAAAGCTAGATTGTCCCTGTTAGGTTGTGGTATGCCTGAATGGGTCAGAAAACGGGTACATTTTCATTCTCCATATTCATGCGATGATTCTCCTTTATTTTGTGTGACCCCCATTATTATTCCCCAGTTTAGGGATACTACTCCTATGACCCGTGTAACATCAGATTTAAACAGATCATCATCCGCAGCCTGTTGGGCGGCTTGGGTTTCACTTCGGCGCACCACGTTCCATCCCTGAAATTTTGTGCCAGCCGCTGCCACATATATTCACTCATTGTTGATCTGGCTAATCCTCCTACATTATGATTATGAAAATTATGACATATTTGCATTTCCCTCATTTTTTGCCCTGTTACTTTGTCTGGGTTTTAAATCTGGCAGTATCTGTAGTAGTTTTAATTTGTCACTCAGGGAGAATGACATGTATGTAGTTTGAACTGGTCTGCTATTGTTGGGAGAGCTACTGCCTGTCCCTGGGCCGGGACTGCAGGAGCTCCTGGTATGAACTCTACCTTAATGGGGGCCGCTGACAGTTATTTCTCATAGGGGGGTGGGTCGACCCACTCGTGGTCTTGGTTGTATTCAGCTGCCTTTCTACCTAAGACCCCCCCAGTCTACATTGCCGTACTTTTCGTGTATCCTGAAGGGTGCTGTTGCCATCACACCTATTGTTGGTTTATCGCTATTTTGTCACTTTTCGGTCAATAGTCTAGTCTGTCTACTTAATTCATAATAAGTGCGAGTGACTAAAACGAGGGCTTTCTCCTCCTTTTGTTTCTTTTCTGACTCCCACCATTTCCTTTGTTCAGCGAGTGTGTCGTCTGGTTTACAATTTTGTTTAATCATTATTTCAATTAGTTTTCAATTTTTGTCTGCTAGGTACCATGTCAGAGACCCCTCTGGTCCCCACTCGAGTTTCTCACTACCCATTGGTTGTCAGCGATATGTCCCTTACTTACTTGCCCTGAGTGAGACTAATACTGCAACCTATTGGTTGTCAGCGGTACATAGAAACATAGAAAATAGGAGCAGTAGTAGGCCATTCGGCCCTTCGAGTCTGTACCGCCATTCAATATGATCATTGCTGATCCTCTATCTCAACACCATATTCCCGCTTTTTCCCCATACTCCTTGATGTCTTTTGTTTCTAGAAATCTATCTATCTCCCTCTTGAATATATTCAGTGACGTGGCCTCCACAGCCTTCTGTGGTAGAGAATTCCACAGGTTCACCAACCTCTGAGTGAAAAAATTTCTCCTCATCTCGGTCCTAAATTTCCGACCCCATATCCTGAGTCTGTGACCCCTTGTTCTAGACTTCCCAGCCAGGGGAACCATCCTCCCCACATCCAGTCTATCCAACCCAGTCAGAATTTTATTCGTTTCAATGAGATCCCCTCTCATTCTTCTAAATTCCAGTGAATTCAGGCCTAGTCGACCCAATCACTCCTCATACAACAGTGCTGCCATCCCAGGTATCAGTCTGGTGAACCTTTGCTGCACTCCCTCTATGGCAAGTATATATTTTCTTTGGTAAGAAGACCAAAACTGCACAAAATACTCCAGGTGTGGTCTCACTGTATAACTGTAGTAAGACATCCTTGCTCCTGTACTCAAATCTTCTTGCAATGAAGGCCAACATACCATTTGCCTTTCTAACTGCTTGCTGCACCTGCATGTTTGCTTTCAATGACTGGTGTACAAGGACACCCAGGTCCCTCTGTACATCAACACTTCCCAAGCCATCACCATTTAAATAATACTTTGTCCTTATGTTTTTCCTACCAAAGTGGATAACTTCACATTTATCCACATTATACTGCATCTGCCATGTGTTTGCCCACTCACTCAACCTATCTAAATCGCCTTGCAGCGTCTTTGCATCCTCCCCACAACTCACAATCCCATCTAGTTTTGTGTCATCAGCAAACTTGGAAATATTACTTGGTTCCCTCATCCAAATCATTTATATATATTGTGTATAGCTGGGGCCCAAGCACTGATCCCTGTGGTACCCCACTAGTCACTGCCCACCACCCTGAAAAAGACCCATTTATTCCTACTCTCTGTTTCCTGTCAGTTAACCAATTTTCAATCCATGCCAATACATTACCCCCAATCCTATGTGCTTTAATTTTGCACACTAACCTGTTATGTGGGACTTTATCAAAGGCCTTCTGAAAATCCAAATACACTACATCCACTGGTTCTCCCTTATCTATCCTATCAATTACATCCTCAAAAAACTCCAGTAGGTTTGTCAAACATGATTTTCCTTTCATAAATCCATGTTGACTTTGTTTAATCTCGTTGACATTATCGAAGTGTGCCGTTATCACATCCTTTATAATAGACTCCAGCATTTTCCCTACTATTGATATTAGGCTAACAGGTCTGTAGTTTACCGTTTTCTCTCTTCCTCCTTTTTTAAATAGTGGGGTTACATTTGCCACCCTCCAATCTGTAGGAACTGTTCCATAATCTATAGAATTTTGGAAAATGACAACCAATGCATCTACTATTTCCATGGCTACCTCTTTTAGTACTCCGGGATGCAGATCATCAGGCCCTGGGGATTTAACTGACTTCAGTTCCATTAGTTTCTCCAGCGCTATTTTCTTACTAATTATAATTTCCTTTAATTCCTCTTGCTCACTAGACCCTAGGTTCCCTAGCATTTCTGGGACGTTATTTGTGCCGTGAAGACAGAACCGAAGTATTGATTGAATTGTTCTGCCATTTCCTTGTTCCCCATTACAAATTCTCCCATTACTGTCTGTAAAGGACCTACATTTGTCTTCACTAATTGCTTTCTTTTTACGTACTTGTAGAAACTTTTGCAGTCAGTTTTTATGTTCCTTGCACGTTTACTCTCATACTCTATTTTTTCCCTCTTAATCAATCTCTTGGTCCTTTTTTGCTAAATTCTCAACTGCTCCCAATCCTCAGGCTTGCTATTTTTTCTGGCAACTTTGTATAACTCCTCTTTGGATCTAATACTATCCTTAATTTCTTTTGTTAGCCATTTTTGGCCACTTTTCCTTTTGTGTTTTTACTCCAGAAAGGAATGTATAACTGTTGCAATTCATGCATTCGTTCCTTAAATATTAGCGATTGCCTATCCACCGTCATGCCTTTTAATGAATCTTCCAAATCTATCATAGCCAATTCATTCCTCATACCTTTATAGTTTCCTTTGTTTAGATTTAGGACCCTAGTTTCGGATTGGATACTTCACTTTCCATCTTAATAAAGAATTCAATGATGTTATTCTCACTCTTCCCTCAAGGACCCCACACAACAAGACTGTTAATTAACCCCTTCTCATTACATAATACCCAATCTAGGATAGCCTGTTCCCTAGTAGGCTCTCTCAGGGAGATATCTGTACACTGACTGGTTTCTCTCAGTCCCTATACTTACTTACTTACTCCTCACGAGTGAGACTGTTACTTGCAACCATACTGGTTAAACAGAGATAGAAACATAGAAAATAGGTGCAGGAGTAGGCCATTCGGCCCTTCGAGCCTGCACCACCATTCAATGAGTTCATGGCTGAACATGCAACTTCAGTACCCCATTCCTGCTTTCTCGCCATACCCCTTGATCCCCCTAGTAGTAAGGACTACATCTAACTCCTTTTTGAATATATTTAGTGAATTGGCCTCAACAACTTTCTGTGGTAGAGAATTCCACAGGTTCACCACTCTCTGGGTGAAGAAGTTTCTCCTCATCTCGGTCCTAAATGGCTTACCCCTTATCCTTAGACTGTGACCCCTGGTTCTGGACTTCCCCAACATTGGGAACATTCTTCCTGCAACTAACATGTCTAAACCTGTCAGAATTTTAAACGTTTCTATGAGATCCCCTCTCATTCTTCTGAACTCCAGTGAATACAAGCCCAGTTGATCCAGTCTTTCTTGATATGTCAGTCCCGCCATCCCAGGAATAAGTCTGGTGAACCTTCGCTGCACTCCCTCAATAGCAAGAATGTCCTTCCTCAAGTTAGGAGACCAAAACTGTACACAATACTCCAGGTGTGGCCTCACCAAGGCCGTGTACAACTGTAGCAACACCTCCCTGCCCCTGTACTCAAATCCCCTTGCTATGAAGGCCAACATGCCATTTGCTTTCTTAACCGCCTGCTATACCTGCATGCCAACCTTCAATGACACCCAGGTCTCGTTGCACCTCCCCTTTTCCTATTCTGTCACGATTCAGATAATAGTCTGTCTCTCTGTTTTTACCACCAAAGTGGATAACCTCACATTTATCCACATTATACTTCATCTGCCATGCATTTGCCCACTCACTTAACCTATGCAAGTCACTCTGCAGCCTCATAGCATCCTCCTCGCAGCTCACACTACCATCCAACTTAGTGTCATCTGCAAATTTGGAGATACTACATTTAATCCCCTCGTCTAAATCATTAATGTGCAATGTAAACAGCTGGGGCCCCAGCACAGAACCTTGCGGTACCCCACTAGTCACTGCCTGCCATTCTGAAAAGTACCCATTTACTCCTACTCTTTGCTTCCTGTCTGCCAACCAGTTGTCGGCAGTCCCTTACTTACTCCTCACAAGTGAGACTGATACTTGCAACTGATACTCCTGACAAAATCTCTGTTTGTGCTCTCTTGTGCAATGTGCAGCGTGGTGTCCTGGGGAGGTCCCTTCCATCCATTGGAAGGGAAGAGGACCTCCCTACGTGCTGTGACTCCCTCCATAAGCATCTGGAGGGAGTCATGAGAGAGCCTGGGTGCAGCCATGCACCTTTGTGCAGTGCTTGTCAGTGTTTGCAGGAGCTCAATGCTGCAGAACACTGACAGAAGAACTGTCAAAAGCAATGCGGGCATGGTCCCTTTAAGGAAACCGGCTGATGACGCATCTTCAAATTACATCATCAAATTAGCTTCTTTTTAATTGGCCGGGAAGCCCGCAGGGTGGGCGTAACAAGCCCAATCATCAGAAGATTTGGGACAGAGAGCGGGTTCGGGTCGGGAGTGGGCTTACCTCACGTCACCAACCCCGGCCACATCGATCCTGCCTTGTGTGGCAGGTTGTTGAGGAGAAGGCTGCTGCTGGTGTGGCTGGTGTTTTGCTGCTGGGGCTCACCTAGGTTGAAAAGGTTAAAAAATCGAAATCGAAGTGTGATGTCACAGCCAAGTGGGTAAATGATTGGCTGGTGGATTGGTGAATATGTTTCTTTTTTTTCTTTTCTTTAAGAAACCTTTGGCAATATTGTAAGTTAGGAACTGCAAATTAAATCAGCTGTTTGCTGAGCAGCGGCTGGGTGTGTTGTGCTAAGGTGTAGAGTTTAGTTCTAGTCGATTGTTGCGAGTGTAACTAGAGGGATGGCAGGGCAGCTGAATTGCACATCCTGTGGAATGTGGGAAATCCTGGATGCTTCGTGCAGTCGGGACGACCATGTGTGCAGGAGGTGTCTCCAGCTGCACCAACTCGAGCTCCGTGTTTTGGACCTTGAGCTGTGGCTGGAGTCACTGCAATGCATCCGCGAGACTGAGAGCTACGTGGATAGCAAGTTTCTAGAGGCGGTCACCCCACAGCTGTGCAGGCAGATAGGGATTGGGTGACCCCTGGACAGAAGAGTAGGACTAGGCAGGTAGGGCAGGAGTCCCCTGAGTCCATCTCACTCTCCAACCGGTATTCTCTTCTGATGGCTCTGGTGATGGTGGCTCTGGGGAGTGCAGCCAGAGCCAAATCCACAGCACCACGGGTGGCTCAGCTGCACAGCGGGGAGGAAGAAGAATGGAAGAGCTATCGTAGTAGGGAAATTGATAGTCAGGGAAGCAGACAGGAGTTTCTGCGGCCACAGACGTGACTCCAGGATGGTATGTTGCCTCCCTGGTGCCAGGGTCAAGAATGTCATTGAGCAGCTGCAGGGCATTTCGGGGGGGGCGGGTGAACAGCCATAGGTCGTGGTCCACATCCGTACCAATGACATCGGTGGGAAAAGGGATGAGGTCCTGCAGGCAGAGTTTAGGGGGCTTGGAGAGAGATTAAAAAGCAGGACATCAAAGGTAATAATCTCCGGATTACTCCCAGTGCCACGAGCTAATGAGTACAGAAAAAGGGGTATCGAGCAGATGAATACGTGGCTGGAGAGATGATGCAAGCGGGTGGGCTTTAGTTTCCTGAGGCATTGCGACCACTTCTGAGGGAGGTGGGACCTGTACAAGCCAGACGGGTTGCACCTCAACAGAACCGGGACGAATATCCATGCGGGGGAGTTTGCTAGTCCTGCTGGGGAGGGTTTAAACCAGCTTTGCAGGGGCTGGGAACCTGAAAGTAGATTCAGTAGGGAGGGGAGTAAACCTGGAATTAGAAAGCAAAAAGAAAGAAAGTGAGTTTGAAGGAGAGAGGAAACAAGCAGGAAAAAAGGGTAAAAAAAAACAATTTAAAAGCACTTTGTCTCAATGCATGTAGCATTTGTAACAAAATAGATGAGTTGACGGCACAAATTGAGATAAACGGGTATGATCTGATAGCCATTACAGAGACATGGTTGCAAGGTGACCAGGACTGGGAATTAAATATTCAGGGGTACTTGATAATCCGGAAGGACAGACAGAAAGGAAAAGAAGGTGGGGTAGCTCTATTGATAAAGGATGGAATCACTGCAATAGTGAGAAACGATATTGGCTCAAATGATCAGGATGTTGAAACAGTTTGATTGGAGATAAGGAATAATAAAGGAAAAAAGTCACTGGTGGGAGTAGTCTATAGGCCCCCTAACAATAGCAAATCTGTTGGTTGGAGCATAAACCAGGAAAAAGTGAGGGCTTGTAAAAAGGGAACAGCAATAATCATGGGTGATTTTTGCCTCCATATTGATTGGCCAAATCAAATTGGTCAGGGTAGCCTTGAGGAAGAGTTCATAGAGTGCATAAGGGACAGGTTCCTTGAGCAGTATGTAATGGAACCAACCAGGGGGCAGGCTATCTTAGATCTGGTCCTATGTAATGAGACAGGATTAATAAACAATCTCCGAGTAAAGGATCCTCTTGGAATGAGTGATCATAGCATGATTGAATTTCAAAGTCAGATGGTGGGTGAGAAAGTTGGATCTCTAACCAACATACTAAGCTTAAATAAAGGAGACTATGAAGGTATGAAGGCGGAGTTGGCTAATGTGGACTGGGAAAATAGATTAAAGTGTAGGACAGTTGATGAACAGTGGTGTACATTTAAGGAGATATTTCATAACTCTCAAGAAAAATATATTCCAGTGAGGAGGAAAGGGTGTAAGAGAAAAGATAGCCATCCATGGCTAACTAAAGAAATAAAGGACGGTATCCAATTAAAAACAAGATTG
The DNA here is from genome assembly GCF_044704955.1 of Pristiophorus japonicus. Classification (NCBI taxonomy): domain Eukaryota; kingdom Metazoa; phylum Chordata; class Chondrichthyes; family Pristiophoridae; genus Pristiophorus; species Pristiophorus japonicus. The sequence goes on from NC_091978.1 coordinate 290,211,494, forward strand.
GGAAGCGATTAAAAGCCAACAAAGAATGACTAAAAAAATTATTAAGAAAGGGAAGATAGACTATGAAAGTAAACTAGCACGAAATATAAAAACAGATAGCAAGAGTTTCTATAGGTATACAAAAAGAAAAAGTGTGGCGAGAGTAAATGTTGGTCCCTTAGAGGACGAGACCGGGGAATTAATAATGGGGAACATGGTGATGGCAGAAACTCTGTATCAGTCTTTATGATAGAGGACCCTAACAATATTCCAACAATGGATAGTCAAGGGGCTATGGGGGGAGGACCTCAACACAAACACAATCACTAAGGAGGTGGTACTCAGTAAGATAATGGGACTAAAGGCAGATAAATCCACTGGACCTGATGACTTGCATCCTAGGGTCTTAAGAGAAGTCGCGGCAGGGATTGTAAATGCATTGGTTGTAATTTACTAAAATTCCCTGGATTCTGGGGAGGTCCCAGCAGATTGGAAAACTGCAAATGTAACGCCCCTATTTAAAAAAGATGCAGACAAAAAGCAAGAAATTATAGACCAGTTAGCCTAACATCTGTGGTTGGCAAAATGTTGGAGTCCATTATTAAAGAAGCAGTAGCAGGACATTTGGAAAAGCAAAATTTTGTCAGGCAGAGTCAGCATGGATTTATGAAGGTGAAGTTATGTTTGACAAGTTTGCTGGAATTCTTTGAGGATGTAACGAACAGGGTGGATAAAGGGGAACCAGTGGATATGATGTATTTGGACTTCCAGAAGGCATTTGACAAGGTACCACATAAAAGATTACTGCACAAGATAAAAGTTCATGGGGTTGGTGGTAATATATTAGCATGGACAGAAAACAGAGAGTCAGGATAAATGGTTCATTCTCGGGTTGGCAATCAGTAACCAGTGGGGTGCCACAGGGATCAGTGCTGGGATCCCAACTATTTACAATCTATATTAACGACTTGGAAAAAGGGACCGAGTATAACGTAGCCAAGTTTGCTAACGATACAAAGAAGGGAGGAAAAGCAATGTGTGAGGAGGACACAAAAAATCTGCAAAAGGACATAGACAGGCTAAGTAAGTGGGCAAAAATTTGGCAGATAGAGTATAATGTTGGAAAGTGTGAGGTCATGCACTTTGGCAGAAAAAATCAAAGAGCAAGTTATTATTTAAATGGGGAAAAGTTGCAAAGTGCTGCAATACAGTGGACCAGGGGGTACTTGTGCATGAAACATAAAAGGTTAGTATGCACGTACAGCAAGTGATCAGGTAGGGCAATGGAATCTTGGCCTTTATTGGAAAGGGGATGGAGTATAAAACAGGGAAGTCTTGCTACAGCTATACAGGGTATTAGTGAGGCCACACCTGAAATACTGCGTGCAGTGTTGGTTTCCATATTTACGAAAGAATCGACTTGCTTTGGAGGTAGTTCAGAGAAGTTTGATTCCAGAGATGAGGAGGCTGACTTTTGACGAAAGATTGAGTAGGTTGGGCCTCTACTCATTGGAATTGAGAAGAATGAGAGGTGATGTTATTGAAATGTGTAAGATTATGAGGGGGCTTCACAAGGTGGATGCAGAGAGGATATTTCCACTGATGGGGGAGACTAGAACTAGAGGGCATGATCTTAGAATAAGGGGCTGCCCATTTAAAACTGAGATGCGGAGAAATTTCTTCTTTCAGAGGGTTGTGGATCTGTGGAATTCGCTGCCTCAGAGAACTGTTGAAGCTTGGACATTGAATAAATTTAAGACAGAAATAGACAGTTTCTTAAACGACAAGGGAATAAGGGGTTATGGAGAGCGGGCAGGGAAGTGGACCTGAATCCATGATTGGATCAACCATGATCGTGTTGAGTGATGGAGCAGGCTCGACGGGCCGTATGGCCTACTCCTGCTCCTATTGCTTATGTACTTATGTTCTTATGTTGTCCAAGGCAAAACAGCATAAGCGGCAAACATGCTGATCTGAAATATAATGTATGTACATCAGGTCTTCCCAACACCAGGGGGCACTACCGTCAGAGGTCCTAGGGTCATAGGTACACTCGTGCTGGGTGCGTTATATAACCGGAACTTCACCTTTGTATCTTCACTTCTGGAAGCCATTAAAGACTGACCAGGTTACACCTAGTCACTGGCTCACAATATGTAATTCATTGTATCATTTCATATACTACAACTGGTAACGAGGCAAATACGAACCCACGCAAAAGTATGGCGAGCACAGAACAATCAAGTACTGTTGGAATTCTCGAGAGATTCAATGAGGGAGAGGATTGGGGAGATTTCACGGATCGTCTTGACCAGTATTTCACAGCAAACGACCTAAACAAAGACGAGGATGCAGAGAAGCACAGGGCAGTTCTTCTCACCGTCTGTGGCCCCACGATCTATGCAATCATCAAGAATCCGCTCTCACCCACTCTTCCTACAGAAAAGGATTACAAAGAACTGTGTGTTCTCGTTTGGGAACACCTTAAACCCACGGAAGGAATCTTCATATCCAGATATCGCTTCTCTACACACGTTCGTCCAGAAGGCCAGGACGTAGCGGCATTTGTTGCTGACCTGAGACGTCTTGCAAGGCCTTGCAAGTAAGCTGCTGGCTGCGGTGATGCCGGACCTCAGCAAGGTCATCACTATCGCCCAGGCTTGCATGTCCATGCAGAAATGCACGAAGCAGATATCACGACAAAACAGGAACTCCACGGCAAGTACTGTGTACAAAATTTTATCGACGGCCAGCAGCGCTGCACATGGCAGGTCCTACTCAACTGTGTATGCGAGAACGGGAGCCGCTCAAAGCCCGTCATCGGGCGCAAATCCGAGCTCAACGTGTTGGCATTGTGGGGGCAATCACCGACCCCATCAGTGGCGCTTCAGGTAGTATGTATGCAGAGGGTGTGCGAAGAAAAGCCATCTTCAGCGGACGTGTTCACAGCGGAGCAAGCGAGCTGCGACACACCATGTGGATGATGTTCAATTCAGCGTGGATCTGGCGATGCAACCTGAGACATTTGAGAGCTCCGAGGAGTAAGTTATAGAGTACGTGCGTTCCTAACAAAGAGCCAACTGATAATGATGGAGGTAAAATTAAACGGCGTGCATGGAATTAGACACGGGTGCGAGTCAATCGATAATGAGCCAGAGGACTTTCGAAAAGCTGTGGGAGACCAAGGCAGAGAGACCCAAGCTGAGTCCGATAAATGTGAAGTTGCGTACCTACACCAAAGAGCTCATACCAGTGATCGGTAGTGCAGCAGTAAGAGTGTCGTATGAGGGAGCGGTTCATGATCTACCATTATGGATTATCCCGGGCAAGGGCCCATCGTTATTTGGCAGGAGTTGGCTCGAGAAAATAAAATGGAAATGATATGATATCAAAGCTTTGTCATCAGCGGATGATGATTTGTGTGCTCAAGTGCTGAGCAAATTTCCCTCACTGTTTGAATCGGGATTTCGCAGCTTCAAGGGAGCCAAGGTGCAGATTCACCTAGGACCAGACGCAAGGCCCATCCATCACAAAGCCAGGGCAGTCCTGCACATGATGAGAGAAAAGGTCGAACTCGAATTGGACAGGCTACAACGCAAGGGGCTCATCTCACTGATCGAATTTAATGAATAGGCCAACCCCATTGTTCCGGTGTTAAAGAGCGACAGCACGGTCAGGATTTGTGGAGGCTACAAGATCATGATCAACCGAGTTTCGAAACAAGATCAGTACCGCTACCGAAAGCTGATGACTTGTTTGCAACGCTAGCCGGGGGGAAATCGTTCACCAAATTGGATCTAACGTCAGCCTGCATGACACAGGAACTGGTTGAATCATCAAAGAAACTTATGTGCATCAACACGCACAATAGACTGTTTATTTACAACAGGTGCCCTTTTGGCATTCGTTCGGCGGCAGCCATATTTCAGAGAAACATGGAGAGCTGATTGAAATCCGTCCCCAGGACCATGGTATTCCAAGACGACATCCTAGTCACAGGTCGTGACACCACCGAGCACCTGCACAATCTGGAAGAGGTTCTGCGTCGTCTGGACAAAGTGGGACTCAGGCTGAAACATTCAAAGTGCGTTTTCATGGCACCAGAGGTTGAATTCCTTGGACGAAAGGTTGCTGCAGACGGAATCAGGCCGACAGACGTGAAAACAGAGGCCATCAAAAATGCGCCCAGGCCCCAGAATGTGATGGAGCTGCGTTCGTTCCTGGGTCTTCTCAACCACTTCGGTAATTTCTTACCCAAATTGAGCACAGTATTTGAGCCTTTGCACAAGTTGCTCAAGAAAGGAGACAACTGGGTGTGGGGTGAACTTCAAGACAGAGCTGGTACTCTATGACCCATGCAAGCGTCTGGTTTTGACCTGTGATGCGTCATCCTATGGGGTCGGCTGCGTACTCCAGCAAGCCAATGAGTCAGGCATACACATCTCAAAGCCTGTCCAAAGCAGAAAGAGCTTATGGCATGGTAGAGAAAGAGGCTTTAGCATGTGTTTATGGGGTAAAAAAAATGCACCAGTACCTGTTTGGGCTTAGCTTCGAGCTGGAAACCGATTACAAGCCGCTTATATCGTTGTTCTCGGAACATAAAGATATCAATACCAACGCGTCGTCCTGCATCCAGAGGTGGGCGCTGACATTATCTGCCTATGATTATGTCATTCGCCATAGACCAGGCATCGACAACTGCGCTGATGCATTGAGCCGGTTACCATTGCCCACACCGGAGGTGGAAACACCAATGCCCGCAGAGCTACTCATGGTCATGGATACCTTTGAGAGTGAAGGGTCGCCTGTCACTGCTCAACAAGTTAAGACCTGGACCAGCCAGGATCCGACCCTATCGGTTGTAAAATGTTCTGTTCTTAACGGGGACTGGTCGACCATCTCCAAGGAAATGGGTAATGAAACCAAACTGTACAGCTGTTGCAAAGATGAGCTTTCCATCCAGTCCGACTGTTTACTGTGGGGTAATCGTGTTGTAATGTCCAAGAAAGACAGGGCGAGATTTGTACGGGAGTTACATAGTACGCATCCCGGTATTGTCATGATGAAGGCCATTGCCAGGTTGCATGTTTGGTGGCCTGGCATTGACTCGGACTTAGAGTCATGCGTGCATCAGTGCAGCACTTGCATGCAGTTAAGCAGTGCCGTAAAGGAAGCTCCGCTCAGTCTGTGGTCATGGCCATCCAAACCGTGGTCTAGAATCCACATCGACTTTGTGGGCCCCTTCCTCGGTAAATTGTTTTTTGTGGTGGTGGATGCATACTCCAAATGGATAGAATGTGTGATAATGTCATCCGGCACTTCCACTGCCACCATTGAGAACCTGAGAGCCATGTTTGCCACACATGGTCTGCCAGACATCGTTGTCAGCGACTACGGACCATGTTTCACGAGCCTGGAGTTTCAAGAGTTCATGAAACGCAATGGCATAAAACACGTGAGGTCAGCCCCATTCAAACCCATGTCCAATGGTCAAGCGGAGCGGGCAGTTCAAACCATCAAGCAGAGCCTGAAACGCGCGTAACTCATGGTTCCTTGTAGACACACCTGTCACTTATACTGCTCAGTTACAGGCGGCAGTCGGGAGCAGCATCGGAGGTGCGTGGAGAGGCCTATAAAAGGCACAGCAGGGAGTCCGGGGCCAGCGTCGAGGAGGTGCGTGGAGAGGCCTATAAAAGGCGTACTTGTGCAGCTACAGGGAGAAGGCAAAAAAGAAGTAGAAAGAAATCAAAAGGTGACGTCACAGCCAAGAGGGTAAGTGATTGGCTGGTGATTGGTGAGTAGTTTTCTTTTTTCTCTTCTATATCAGTGAATAACTTTTAACATTGTTGTTGCCAATTTAAGTGTATCTAAGGGTTAAGTCATGGCAGGAGAGCTCGGTCGGGTGTTATGCTCCTCCTGTACCATGTGGGAACTCAGGGACGACACCAGTGTCCCTGACGACTATATTTGCAGGAAGTGTGTCCACCTCAAGCTCCTGTCGGTCCGCGTTGCGGAGTTGGAGCTGAGGGTGGATTCACTCTGGAGCATCCACGATGCTGAGAATGACGTGAGTATCACGTGTAGCGAGTTGGTCGTACCGCAGGGAAAGGGTCCACAGCCAGATAGGGAATGGAAGACAAACAGGAAGAGCAGTCCAAGGAAGGTAGTGCAGGAGTCCCCTGTGGTCATCCCCCTGAAAAACAGATACACTGCTTTGGGTACTGTTGAGGGGGATGACTCATCAGGGGAGGGCAGTAGCAGCCAAGTTCATGGCACCATGGCTGGCTCTGCTGCACAGGAGGGCAGGAAAAAGAGTGGGAGAGCAATAGTGATTGGGGATTCAATGGTGAGGGGAATAGATAGGCGTTTCTGCGGCCGCAACCAAGACTCCAGGATGGTATGTTGCCTCCCTAGTGCAAGGGTCAAGGATGTCTCGGAGCGGGTGCAGGACATTCTAAAAAGGGAGGGAGAACAGCCAGTTGTCGTGGTGCACATTGGTACCAACGACATAGGTAAAAAAAGGGATGAGGTCCTACGAAACGAATTTAAGGAGCTAGGAGCTAAATTAAAAAGTAGGACCTCAAAAGTAGTAATCTCGGGATTGCTACCAGTGCCACGTGATAGTCAGAGTAGGAATCGCAGGATAGCGCAGATGAATAGGTGGCTTGAGCAGTGGTGCAACAGCGAGGGATTCAAATTCCTGGGGCATTGGAACCGGTTCTGGGGGAGGTGGGACCAGTACAAACCGGACGGTCTGCACCTGGGCAGGACCGGAACCAATGTCCTAGGGGGAGTGTTTGCTAGTGCTGTTGGGGAGGATTTAAACTGATATGGCAGGGGGATGGGAACCAATGCAGGGAGACAGAGGGAAACAAAAAGGAGGCAAAAGCAAAAGACAGAAAGGAGATGAGGAAAACTGGAGGGCAGAGAAACAGAAGGCAAAGAACAAAAAGGGCCATTGTACAGCAAAATTCTAAAAGGACAAAGGGTGTTAAAAGAACAAGCCTGAAGGCTTTGTGTCTTAATGCAAGGAGTATCCGCAATAAAGTGGATGAATTAACTGTGCAAATAGATGTTAACAAATATGATGTGATTGGGATTACGGAGACGTGGCTCCAGGATGATCAGGGCTGGGAACTCAACATCCAGGGGTATTCAACATTCAGGAAAGATAGAATAAAAGGAAAAGGAGGTGGGGTAGCATTGCTGGTTAAGGAGCAAATTAAGGCAATAGTTCGGAAGGACATTAGCTTGGATGATGTGGAATCTATATGGGTAGAGCTACAGAATACCAAAAGACAAAAAACGTTAGTGGGAGTTGTGTACAGACCTCCAAACAGTAGTAGTGATGTTGGGGAGGGCATCAAACATGAAATTAGGGGTGCGTGCAATAAAGGTGCAGCAGTTATAATGGGTGACTTTAATATGCACATAGATTGGGTTAACCAAACTGGAAGCAATACGGCAGAGGAGGATTTCCTGGAGTGCATAAGGGATGGTTTTTTAGACCAATATGTCGAGGAACCAACTAGGGGGGGAGGCCATCTTAGACTGGGTGTTGTGTAATGAGAGAGGATTAATTAGCAATCTCGTTGTGCGAGGCCCCTTGGGGAAGAGTGACCATAATATGGTGGAATTCTGCATTAGGATGGAGAATGAAACAGTTAATTCAGAGACCATGGTCCAGAACTTAAAGAAGGGTAACTTTGAAGGTATGAGGTGTGAATTGGCTAGGATAGATTGGCGAATGATACTGAAGGGGTTGACTGTGGATGGGCAATGGCAGACATTTAGAGACCGCATGGATGAACTACAACAATTGTACATTCCTGTCTGTCGTAAAAATAAAAAAGGGAAGGTGGCTCAACCGTGGCTATCAAGGGAAATCAGGGATAGCATTAAAGCCAAGGAAGTGGCATACAAATTGCCCAGAAATAGCAGTGAACCCGGGGACTGGGAGAAATTTAGAACTCAGCAGAGGAGGACAAAGGGTTTGATTAGGGCAGGGAAAATGGAGTACGAGAAGAAGCTTGCAGGGAACATTAAGACGGATTGCAAAAGTTTCTATAGATATGTAAAGAGAAAAAGGTTAGTAAAGACAAACGTAGGTCCCCTGCAGTCAGAATCAGGGGAAGTCAACCTTCCGGATATAAAAGAGGTCGGAGGGTCTAGTAAGGAGGAGGAACTGAGGGAAATCCTTATTAGTCGGGAAATTGTGTTGGGGAAATTGATGGGATTGAAGGCCGATAAATCCCCAGGGCCTGATGGACTGCATCCCAGAGTACTTAAGGAGGTGGCCTTGGAAATAGTGGATGCATTGACAGTCATTTTCCAACATTCCATTGACTCTTGATCAGTTTCTATGGAGTGGAGGGTAGCCAATGTAACCCCACTTTTTAAAAAAGGAGGGAGAGAGAAAACAGGGAATTACAGACCGGTCAGCCTGACATCGGTAGTGGGTAAAATGATGGAATCAATTATTAAGGATGGCATAACAGTGCATTTGGAAAGAGGTAATATGATAGGTCCAAGTCAGCATGGATTTGTGAAAGGAAAATCATGCTTGACAAATCTTCTGGAATTTTTTGAGGATGTTTCCAGTAGAGTGGACAAGGGAGAACCAGTTGATGTGGTATATTTGGACTTTCAGAAGGCTTTCGACAAGGTCCCACACAAGAGATTAATGTGCAAAGTTAAAGCTCATGGGATTGGGGATAGTGTGCTGACATGGATTGAGAACTGGTTGTCAGACAGGAAGCAAAGAGTAGGAGTAAATGGGGACTTTTCAGAATGGCAGGCAGTGACTAGTGGGGTACCGCAAGGTTCTGTGCTGGGGCCCCAGCTGTTTACACTGTACATTAATGATTTAGACGAGGGGATTAAATGTAGTATCTCCAAATTTGCGGATGACACTAAGTTGGGTGGCAGTGTGAGCTGCAAGGAGGATTCTATGAGGCTGCAGAGCGACTTGGATAGGTTAGGTGAGTGGGCAAATGCATGGCAGATGAAGTATAATGTGGATAAATGTGAGGTTATCCACTTTGGTGGTAAAAACAGAGAGACAGACTATTATCTGAATGGTGACAGATTAGGAAAAGGGGAGGTGCAAAGAGACCTGGGTGTCATGGTACATCAGTCATTGAAGGTTGGCATGCAGGTACAGCAGGCGGTTAAGAAAGCAAATGGCATGTTGGCCGTCATAGCGAGGGGATTTGAGTACAAGGGCAGGGAGGTGTTGCTACAATTGTACAGGGCCTTGGTGAGGCCACACCTGGAGTATTGTGTACAGTTTTGGTCTCCTAACCTGAGGAAGGACATTCTTGCTATTGAGGGAGTGCAGCGAAGGTTCACCAGACTGATTCCCGGGATGGCGGGATTGACCTATCAAGAAAGACTGGATCAACTGGGCTTGTATTCACTGGAGTTCAGAAGAATGAGAGGGGACCTCATAGAAACGTTTAAAATTCTGACGGGGTTAGACAGGTTAGATGCAGGAAGAATGTTCCCAATGTTGGGGAAGTCCAGAACCAGGGGACACAGTCTAAGGATAAAGGGGAAGCCATTTAGGACCGAGATGAGGAGGAATTTCTTCACCCAGAGAGTGGTGAACTTGTGGAATTCTCTACCACAGAAAGTTGTTGAGGCCAATTCACTAAATATATTCAAAAAGGAGTTAGATGAAGTCCTTACTACTAGGGGAATCAAGGGGTATGGTGAGAAAGCAGGAATGGGATACTGAAGTTGCATGTTCAGCCATGAACTCATTGAATGGCGGTGCAGGCTAGAAGGGCCGAATGGCCTACTCCTGCACCTATTTTCTATGTTTCTATGTTTCTATGACAAGGCCACACACGCTCACCAGGGTCCCGCCTGCGGAACTATTGATGAAGAGAGGTCTCAAAATCAGGCTCTCTCTCGTCCATTCTGACCTTAACGATTATGTCGAAACCCGACGTCAATGCCAGCAGTGGAATCACGACCGCGTCGCAGTGTCACGCGACATATCTGTAAATGACCCAGTGTATGTACTTAACCATGGTCAAGGACCCAAATGGCTCCCGGGCAATTTTATGGATAAGGAGGGTAACCGGATGTATATGGTTAAGTTCAAGAATGGGCAGATGTGCAGGAAACACATTGATCAAATCAAGCTAAGACACACTGACGAACAGGAACAGTTGGAAGAAGACACCGCGAGCTTAGATGACCAACCAACTCACGTCCAGCCACCAGAAGAACCCACAGTGGTCAACGCCCAGTCCCAAGTTATGAGAGACTTGGAAAGCACTGGGATTGTACTGAGACGGTCAACCAGAGAGCGAAGGGCTCTGGACTGTCTGAACTTGTAATATGGACTTGTGCCAAGAACTGCGGGGGGGAATGATGTAATGTATGTACATAAGGTCTGCCCACCACCAGTGGGCACTACCGTCAGAGGTCCTCGGGTCATAGGTACACTCGGGCTGGGCCTGGTATATAACTGGAACTTCACCTTTGTATCTTCACTTCTGTAAGCCATTAAAGACTGACCAGTTACACCGAGTCACTGGCTCACAGTACGGAGTTCATTGTATCATTTCATACACTACTTGATAGATGCCAGATAAAGTGCAGATCAGAGGCACAATCCTCCAATATAATGAGAGTGGCTTTAAGTGTCGTATGAGTAAATGCTGACATTGTAGAAATCACCTGCAAACTCCTGAATGCAAACGCTCAGCACTAATGGTGTCAGCAAGACCCTTTCGCTTAGGCAAGGAAGCTGGTGTGAGGTATGAGTATTTATGTGATTTTCTTTTGCTGTCAATTGTTCAACTCTCACAGCGGTCGCTCTGCTTTCGCCTTGCTTTCATTGCCGAGGTTCAGCAAGCCCGGAAATCCTGTGGAGAGCCAGTAAAGCTGCAACATCAGGTTAAAAAGGCTGTTAGTAGCCTCTTAATGAGCACTCAACTATTTTAAATAGCTCACCCGCCTCTCCCAGGCCGGTCTCTGGAACTCTGATTAAACCACATGAGTTAAAAGGGGAAGCCAGCAGGTTGAAGTCAGCTTCCCGATGCGCTGTCAATTTCAACACTTTTAACTGCCCACCCACTTTCAAACATGCACACTCTTCAAAGTAAAAATTCAGCCCGTAGAATCATACAGCACTGAAGGAGTCCCTTCAGCCCATCATGCCTGTGTCAGCTATTTGAAAGAGCGATCCAATTAGACCCACTCTTTCCTCATAGCTATGCGAATTTTCCTTTTTAGGTATATATCCAATTTCCTTTTGAAAGCTACTACAGTTGCAGCGTCAAAAGTCCGGAGTTCCGGAATACGGACTCCAGACTGATCGGTGGCAGGGTCGTCCGGAATCCGTAAAATGTTCCGGAATACGGACCCGCTGACTCTGCTGACCTCGGGCCTCGCCACCGCTGCCCTTACCTCGAGGCCTCGACACCGGCCTGCCCGAACACCTTGTCTACGATGGGGCCAGCCCATCCGAACAGCTCCTCCTCGGCAGTGAGGCCCCGCCCGAACAGCTCCTCCTTGGCGGGGCCCGCCCGAACAGCTCCTTCATGGCGGGGCCCATGCGAACATCTCCTCCATGGCGGCGCTCGCCCGAACAGTTCCTCCTCGGCAGTGAGGCCCCGCCCGAACAGTTCCTCCTCGGCAGCGGGGCCCGCCCGAACAGCTCCTCCTTGGCGGGGCCCGCCCGAACAGCTCCTCCTCCTTGGCGGGGCTCTACCCGAACAGCTCCTCCTCCTTGGCGGGGCCCTACCCGAACAGCTCCTCCTTGGCGGGGCCCGCCCGAATAGCTCCTTCATGGCGGGGCCCATGCGAACATCTCCTCCATGGCGGCGCCCGCCCGAACAGTTCCTCCTCGGCGGTGAGACCCCGCCCGAACAGTTCCTCCTCCTTGGCGGGACCCCGCCCGAACAGCTCCTCCTCGGCGGTGAGACCCCGCCCGAACAGTTCCTCCTCCTTGGCGGGGCCCTACCCGAACAGCTCCTCCTTGGCGGGACCCCGCCCGAACAGCTCCTCAGTTGGGCCCGTCCGAAAACCTCCTCGGCGGCAGGGCCCCACCCGACGACCTCATTGATGGGGCCGGCCGGCCCAAACAGCTCCTCGGCAGGGACACCCCCCACCCCCCACTTTGTGACGTTCAGAAATCCGGAAATACCTTAACCTGGGCTCGGGTGTTTCCGGATTCGTGACATCAGAAAGGCAATCGAAACTCCGGAAAAGCCCAGAATACGGAACGGCCTCAGTCCCGAGGGTTCCAGGTTCTCGACGCTGCACCTGTATTGAATTTACTTCCACTATTCTTTCAGACAGTGCATTCCAGATCATTACAACTCATTGCTTAAAAATATTCTCATCTTCCTTGGTTCTTTTGTCAATTATCTTAAAGCCTTTAGCTTTGGAGAGTACGGCCTAGAGTTTCTGCTAGGCAGCATAATTCGCCCAAAATTGGCCAAACCAGCATAAAAGATCAAGGAATTTCAAACGCAAGTTACGTCCAGCGCAGATCGAGTTTCTGTGATCTTTTACGCTGGTTTAAAGAACTTTGGAAGCTAGCCCCGCCCACAAAACTGGCCACAGTCCCAGATCTACATCAGCATGGCCAGTTTCCACCAATTGCACTTTTTGTGCCCTTTCGAGGAGGCTGTTCAAGTTAAGCAGTTTTATTTAGGTGCAAGAGTACTAATAGGCACATTTAAACATTTCTAAATATTAAAAAATTTAATTTACTAAGAACTGACTCATGTACACCAATGAAACTAATAAATGGTTCTTTATAGTTTTTTTAAAAGTCATTTTCAGTCATTTACAATCAGGTCACTCACAGATGGTGGACTAGACAATCTGATTAAAAATGCTTATTTTTTGTGATAAACCCATCTTCAGCTGTATTAATAAAACTCCAACAGGTTACCACACTTAAATACATCAAGGAATATTTTTAAATGCAAAAAAAAATAAACAATTTTGTTCTAAAATGCTGCCCGATTGTGCTGGTTCAGGGAACTGTTTACATTTGTAATTATGCAAATTAGTTTGAGCAGAAACTTGAACAATAATTTCACTTTGGAATACCAATGCAATTTTGAGTGCAATTTGCACCTCGATTGCCGATTGTGCCCAAACCGGAACTCTACCCCTACTTGTTTACTGCAATTTGTAAATTCTCTGTTTAACTTTTGTTCCTTATCCTTTTGTCCTTTCGATTCTCTCTGTGATAAATATACATGTGCTACTTTTTATTTATCTTGTTGGACACTGCATTCCCCAAACAAAAGAAGCACTAACACCTGACTCCACATTAAATTTTTCATGTTTGTGTCTGAACAAAAAAATCTGGAGAAGACTATGACAACAATCTGCTCGCCTGAGGGTAGTCCTGAAGGAGCTGATCCAATTTATCCATGAATTTTTATTTTTGTGTTGGACCGTAATAGTTTATTTTCACTGGACATTAGGCCTTTCATAGCCCTGGGGTGTTATGAATCTGACATTTCAAAGACCATTGGCAACTATGTTTGTTGAGCCTCTGGCAAATGTATCCAGATGTATCCAAGTGTGTTAGCAATCCGCACCAGGGTGTAAAGGGACTACACAGATTTTCCATGAGCTTAGTAGTTCACCATCCTGTAAAACAAAACCTGTTCAATTTTCTATTTTTTTGCATCACTTGTATTCACCTGTATCAACCTGTAAACACTTATATGAACCAAAAAGATCTATACTTCTTCGGTGTCCATTGTGCCACACACTTAAAGATCGGTAATACAGCTGCTGGATGACTGACAGTGTACACCATGTTCACATTCTCCGATGACTGCTCTATGTGCCTGACTGGAACATTGTAAGTTTAGAATTCATAGGTGTAAACAACGCACTTAGACTTCATGCTTTGGCGACTATACTATGTGCATTTGTTTAGCACCTTATCACCATTGATACCATGAATTTCTTTTGAAGTGCAGCAATGTATGTTTAATAGAAGTACTATTTATTCACAAGAGGGCGATAGCTAAGATCTGTAGAACATGATACAAGTCATGCGGACGTAATTAAAATCTTTTACATGAAAAGATAAAGACGACAGTAGAAAGGGCTTCTGGGATGCCGAAAGCTGTGTTTCAGTGACTTCATACATTGAGGTTGAGGGTGGAGTATGGTTCTTAAGCTATTACTTGAAAGCTGTGGAGATATTATTCTGGTATTCCCTGCTCATATGCTCATATAGTAGTGGCAGTTCAATCCAATATCACATAAGAGATATGGAAGATAAGGGGGCGGTGTGTGGGCAGGGGATGGGGGGGGAGGTGTTGGCAGCGGGGCAATTGAAGACAACTGAATAATCCATCACTAAAGAACAAGGACACAGAATGATATCTAGCATCCTCTAAATGGTCTTCTGTTGTTTGGTTTAGAATGTGACCAGCCTACTGTGGAAGTTTGTTAGGAGTGGTATCACCTTGGAGTAAGGGTAGTTAGATGAGAGTAATGGCGCCGGTCCAGGAATTGTTCCCCATTGGATACATAAGAACATAAGAACATAAGTATTAGGAGCACAAGTAGGCGATTCGGCCCCTCGAGCCTGCTCTGCCATTCAATAAGATCATGGCTGATCATCGATCTCAATTCCACTTTCCTGCTAGATCCCCCCCCCCCCATATGATATCTACCTTGATTCACCTAGAGTCCAAAAATCTGTCTATCTCAGCCTTGAATATATTCAATGACTCAGCATCCACAGTCCTTTGGGGTAGAGAATTCCAAAGATTCACAACCATTTGAGTGAAGAAATTCTTCCTCATCTCAGTCTTAAATTGCCGTCCCCTTATCATGAGACTATGCCCCCGAGTTCTAGACTCTCCAGTCAGAGGGAACAATCTCTTAGCATCTACCCCATCAAGCCCCCTCAGTATCTTATATGTTTCACTGAGATAACCTCTCATTCTTCTAAACTCCAGAGAATATAGGCTCAGTCTACTTACTCTCTCCTCAGAGGACAACCCTCTCAGCCCAGGGATCAATCTAATGAACCTTCGTTGCACCGCCTCAAGTATGATCCCAAGTGCAACATGGATGAGTCATGAGACTCATCTATGTTGCAGAGTTAATGTTTCGGATCTGTGACCCTTCATCAGAACTGGCCAATGTTCGAAATTAACATATTCTTGAGGAGCACTGAAAGGGGGAGGGGAGGAAAGAACAAAAGGGAAGGTCTGTGATAGAGTGGAAGGCAGGAGAGATTTGGGAGACAAAGGGGATGACGGGATGACTTGAGATGGTAATGGCGGAGTTAGAAAAAGATGAGTCTCGATAGGGTGTGAATGGCAGAATCATTACCAGCTGCCATGGGAAACAGAGAGAGAGAAAAAGTACATAAGATCGGGGGGGTGTGGGGGGTTAGGGTTTTTTTTTTAAAAAGGAGGAAAAGGAGCAAATATGGGCAGAGGTTATGATCTGAAATTGTTGAATTCGATGTTGAGTCCAGAAGGCTGTAAAATGCCTAAACGAAAGATGAGGTGCTGTTCCTCAAGCTTGCGTTGAGCTTCATTGGAACAGCGTAGGAGGTCGAGAACTGAGATATCAGAGTGGGAGTGGAACGGAAAATTAAAGTGACAGGTGACCAGAAGTCGGGGTCACACTTACGGACTGAATGGAGGTGTTCAGCAAAGCAGTCACCCAATCTGCATTTGGTCTCCCCAATGTAGAGGAGACCACATCGTGAGCCGCGAATACAGTATACTAAATTTAAAGAAGTACAAGTAAATTGCTGTTTCACCTGGAAGGAGTATTTTGGGGTCCTGGACAGTGGGAAGGGAGGAGGTAAAAAAGCAGGTGTTGCATCTCCTGTGCTTGCACGGGAAGGTGCTGTAGGAAGGGGAGGGACTGCTGGAGGTGATTGCGGAATCGACCGGGGTGTTGCGCAGGGAGCGGTCCCTTTGGAATGCTGAAAAGGAAGGGGAGGGGAAGATGTGATTGGTGGTGGGATCACACTGAAGGTTGGATCGCATAGAGGCAGATAAGGCGGATTTCTGGCAGGGTCTGCTTTTGGGTCAAGACAAGGGGCTGCGGAGGCAGTGGTGCCCAAACTGTGAGGCTCAAGGATTACCAGGAATTTGTCCTCGGGCCTGTGCCACACATTTGGAATAAGCTGCCAGCACCTGTTTCAGCTTCACAGGCAGCAACACCAATGGGAAAAATTAATTTTGAACCTTCTGCCTCACCAGCAGTGGGAGTGGACCTCAGATAAGTCCATGGAGGGGGTTTGGAGTGGGCTACATGGAGTGGGGAGGGGGGAAGGAGGCATGAATGTGATGACCGTTGAGTTTGAGGAGCACTCCTGCTCTTCCTGACTCCACTGGAAGTTTTTGTATTCACAGAATTGAAAAATAAACAGCTACTTGCTGTCGGCCGCAGGGACTGCTGAGGAATTCTGAGTGCTAGCTCCGCTGATCCTAAACTCATTTCAGCCAGGGTTCCTTCAACAGGCATCAGGCCTCTCACTTACAAATATACGAACAATGACAGACAAGTAAAGACCATTTGGTCCATCGAGCCTGCCCCACACAATTGCAATACCTTGTGTATCACAACATAACCACTCCACCCTACCGAAACCAAGGGATCTCCTGGTGAAGGCAAAAAAACAGATAAAAACGCAGGCCAATTTGGGAAAAAAACCTGGGAGGTTCATCTCTGACACATCTAGGTGATCAAAACTAGTGCAGGAGATCACACTCGCCCTGAATTCTCTGCAGTACCTACCTTCTGATTTATATATTTACATATGCAAGTAGCCTAATGTCTGATTTAGTGAACCGCAAGGAAGGCCTAAAAAATAGGGCTGACAAATATAGCAGTGGGCCAAATGCTTGCACAGATTATTTCACTCCCATTCTACCCCAGACAGGGTTGTCGTATTGACCTAACTCCAGGCTATAGTGTGCTAGATATTTTATTGGCCTAAGGCTGGGAGTGGGGCGGGGGGTACAATTATGTATAAGCTGCACTTCTAACAAAGATCGAATGCATTTGCTCAAATAGTTTATATTTTCTTTCCTGCTAATAAGAAAGACTAATATGAAAGGAGTAAAAACAGAGAATGCTGGAAATCTCAGCGGGTCAGGCAACATCTATGGAGAGAAAAACAGAGTTAATGTTTCGGGTTGAAGACCCTTCGTCAGAACTGCCGAATGTTCGAAAAGAACACATTCTTAAGCACTGAAAGGGGAGGGGAGGAAAGAACAAATGGGAAGGTCTGTGATAGGATGGAAGGCAGGAGAGATTAGAGAGACAAAAGGGATGATGAGCCAAATTGAAATGGTAATGATAGAGGTTAAAAAAAGGTTAATCTGGATAGGGTGTGAATGGCGTAGTAATGACCAGCTGCCATTATAGACAAAGAGGAAAAAAAAGAGAAAAAAGAAAAAAAACATAAGGGGGGGGCGGGGGAAAGGGAGCCATGGATGGCAAGAGGTTATGCGCTGAAATTGTTGAACTCGATGTTGAGTCCAGAAGGCTGTAAAGTGCCTAAACGAAAGATGAGGTGCTGTTCCTCGAGCTTGCTTTGAGCTTCATTGGAACATTGGAGGAGTCCAAAGACGGAGATGTCGAAGTGGTAGTGGAGTGGAGAATTAAAGTGACAGGCGACTGGAAGCTCAGGGTCACACTTACGGACTGAACGAAGATGTTCAGCAAAGCGGTCACCCAATCTACGCTTGGTCTCCCCAATGTAGAGGAGATCACATCGTGAGCAGTGAATACAGTATACTAAATTGAAAGAATTACAAGTAAATCACTGTTTCACCTGGAAGGAATATTTGGGTGCTGGATAGTGGGAAGGGAGGAGGTAAAAGAGAAAGTGTTGCATCTCCTGAGCTTGCATGGGAAGGTGCCGTGGGAAGGGGAGGGGGTGCTTGGAATGGACTAGGGTGTCGCAGAGGAAGCGATCCCTTCAGAACACTGAGAGGGGAGGGAAAGAGAAGATGTGATTGGTGGTGGGATCATGCTGTAGGTGGCGGAAAGGATGGAGGATGATCCATTGAATGTGAAGGTAAAAGGTGAGGACAAGGGGAACCTGTCGTGGTTTTGAGAGGGAGGGGAAGGGGCGAGAGCAGAGGTGCGGGAAATAGAATGGACACAGTCGAGGGCCATGTTAACCACGGCAGAGGGGAATCCTCGGTTGAGGAAAAAAGAAGACATCTCAGAGGCACTAGTGTGAAAGGTGGCGTCGTCAGAGCAGATGCAACAGAGACAGAGAAACTGGGAGAATGGAATGGAGTCCTTACAGGATGCGGGGTGGGAGGAAGTTTAGTCCAGGTGGCTGTGGGAGTCAGTGGGCTTATAGTAAATACTGGTCGATAATCTATCCCCAGAAATGGAGACAGAGAAGTCGAGGAAAGGAAGTGTCGGAAATGGACCATGTGAAGGTGAGGGAAAGGTGGAAATTGGTTGCAAAGTGAATGAAATTTTCAAGTTCAGGGCGAGAGCAGGAAATGGCATTGATACAATCATCAATGTACTGGAAAAAGAGGTGAGGGAGGGGACCCGAGTGTGACTGGAACAAATCATTTTTTTTTGCTTTGTCTATAATGGAAGCTGGTCATTATTACGCCATTCACACCCTATCCAGATTAACCTTTTTCTAATCTCTATCATTTCCATTTCAATTCTGCTCGACATCCCTTTTGTCTCTCTAATCTCTCCTGCCTTCCACCCGATTACAGATCTTCCCATTTGTTCTTTCTTCCCCTCCCCTTTCAGTGCTTAAGAATGTGTTCTTTTCGAACATTCGGCAGTTCTGACGAAGGGTCGTCAATCCGAAATGTTAACTCTGTTTTTCTCTCCACAGATGCTGCCTGACCGTTTGAGATTTCCAGTATTCTCTGTTTTTATTTCAGATTCCAGCATCCGCAGTATTTTGCTTTTGTATTAGTATGAAAGGAGATGCCTCTAAACCACATTGAACAACATCAGGAAGTCCTTCCATCTCACTTTACCAAATGAGTACAATCCCTCGACATGTAAAGTAATTAGATTATTTCAAAATAGCTGCATTTGGTATAACTCTCATTCAACATTTTAGACCCAGTGAATTTTATTTAATGAGGACTTCATACAAACTGCATCAATTCCTGCTGAGCAATTAAATACTTCACTGATTCTGAGCCCTCCAGCACCATTCTGTAATGGTCTAAGTAGCTGTGGCGATCAGTCGTGTTAATTCAGCAAATTTGATCTCGCCATTGATTTTAATGAGGGGTGCGGAGCTATGATAACTAGCTGTTCAACATTTTTGGTGAGGGTTTCCGTTGAGTAGTGCAAAAGTCCCACCAAATAATGGCGTATGTAATTGCATAGGTCACTGTATCATTTCCTGGAATTCCTGCACCATCATATTGACGTATGCTGTAGATATGTCATTACAGCATATTCAGGCCTCCGAGTAAGAATTTGGGGCTAGACTTTCCACTTTTGTGCAGATCACCCAAAAATGGCTGTTATTTCCAGCGCGGGCGGTAAATATGAGTTTTGAGATCGCCGGATTATCGCCCATTTTCAAAACCCTAACTTTCCATTTTTTAAATGGCCGTTACCACGAACGATCTGAAATGGGCATTGGGTAAAATTCTTTTGACTTTCTGAAGTAAAATGTCGCCGTCCATAGCAACGGCATGGCAACACTCATTTCCTGCATTTCCGGAGGTCAAGTGTCATCATTACATGCGCAGAAGAGGAGAGAGAGAGAGAGAGGGAGCAGAGAAAAACTGAAAGCATGTGTGGGTGTGGTGTGTGCTTGTTTTGCTGTTTTGGGAGGTAGGAGGGAGATTTTCGACCAGCAGAGAGAATTCTGAGCAAAAATTAAGTTGTTCCCACCGAGATATTTGCGGAAATTTGGTTGTTACAATGGAAGAGATGGAGGAGGCAACACAGCACGCTGGCAAAAGCAGTGAGCTGGGAGAGGAACAATTGGGAAGATGAAAAAGAGCGAGGAGATTTTCGGACGAGGCAAATGCCTTCCTCATGCAGGAGGTCGAGTCACGCTGTGGTCAATTAACCCAGGATGAGCATGGGAATCCCACCCCAAAGTCCAGAAGATATGGGCCGCCTTAGCTGAGGTGGTCTCGTTGGCGACCAATGAGGTACGTGAGGGCAACCAGTGCCGCAAGCGCTGGAACGACCTTGTCGGATCCGCCAGAGTAAGTATTACATTTATTTACATGTACTTATATATTTATATAATTTTTCTAATTCTTTAAGATCCTCTATCGGGGTTAATTGGGGCTAGGGCTGGGGCTTGGGAAAGTTTAGGTAGCGGGAGGGGGGAGGTTGAGGGGTGAGGAGCTGTTTAGCAGGGGAGCTCCCTAGGGAGCTGCTACCCCGAAGTCCATCGATAAAGTATGTACAATTCACAAGAACACTGTGATTTGTAGATACACATCCAAAAATAAAAATTAGCACGTCATACACAGGCTTTTACCTCTAATAAGTATACCACACCAGTTACAAATCAAAACCATTAGCAAAGTTTATTTCTGCATCTTTATATTTTTAGGATAACACAAAGAGTTCAAACATCTCTCTTCATACATATGATCATATAAAGAAAGCAAGAAAAGCATATCGATGCTCACTTTATCTGTTGGACTATGTAACCTCATGCACTGGTCTCCCCTGCTGGTCAGCGACGTAAACGTCAGGGGGGCTGAAAAATAGAGAATAAGCCTGTGACGGCAATGTCGGCTCCCCCTCAGCCAAACCTACCAAGGAGCCTTATCCTGGACCAGAAGGTAAGTTTTACATTTATTTTCAGGTTTCCTTGTGGGCCAGGCGTGGCAGTAGTTCTCCTCTGGTCCTCACAAAGAAGCCTTGGGCCTCCCTTGCTACGCTCCCTCTCCCACAGATTGCAGTCAGTGCCTCCACTCAAGTCGCTGGAGAAATACCACCGGCGATGTCTCCGCAACATCCTGCAAATCCTCTGGGATGACAGATGCACCAACATTAGCATCCTCGACCAGGCCAACATCCCCAGCATTGAAGCACTGACCACACTTGATCAGCTCCGCTGGGCAGGCCACATAGTTCGCATGCCAGACACGAGACTCCCAAAGCAAGCGCTCTACTCGGAACTCGTCCACGGCAAACGAGCCAAAGGCGGGCAGAGGAAACGTTACAAGGACACCCTCAAAGCCTCCCTGATAAAGTGCGACATCCCCACTGACAACTGGGAGTCCTTGGTCATAGACCGCCCTAAGTGGAGGACGTGCATTCGGGAGGGCGCTGAGCTCCTCGAGTATCGTCGTCGAGAACATGCAGAAATCAAGCGCAGGCAGCGGAAGGAGCGTACGGCAAACCAGGCTCCCTGTCCACCCTTTCCCTCAACGATTGTCCTACCTGAAACTGTGGTTCTCGTATTGGACTGTACAGCCACCGAAGAACTCATGCTAAGAGTGGAAGCAAGTCTTCCTCGATCTCGAGGGACCGCCTATGATGATGATGATGATATAATTTGATTTGTAAGTGTAATAAGTGATTAAAATCAGGTGTGATATCTTGCACTTATACCGGGAATGTTGTACTCAAAGCCTGCATTCACGGTGTATGTCTTTAGGTAAAGAATGATAAGTTTCAAAATAATTATGATTACATCTGTCGGTTATGTGTTGTATCAGTCTCTGTGACAGTACCTAGCAATGATAACATGCAATGATCTCATGCCATGTCGTCCTGTTGTTACTATTGTGTTCCGAACACAGATGAGACTGCACACAGGGAGGTTAAAGTATCAGTGACCTCAGTCTTTAATAAGACACTCCAGAGTGAGGAACAGGTCTTAGGGGCTGGCTTATATACAGTGCTCCCAAGGGATGCTGGGATCCCATGGGACTTCAGGGGATGAGTTCCCTGGTGGCGGAACGTGGGAATGCATGCTTTACAGATACACAACAGTTACCTTTTGCAGAAGAAGCTTTCCAAGAATAGTGCCGAGCAGAGGCAAACGGGTGGCGGGCCATCAGTCATCAGTGACCTCACTGACATCAAGGAGCGGGTGCTGGTACTAGTGGGGAGCCACCCCCGGTCGGCCAGGCAGGCAGCTGCAGAACCTGAAGTGAAACCACGTGAGTAAAGTACATACCATTGCGTGATGTAAAGTCAATAGATGCCACACCCACTCATATCCGAACAATAATATATGATAGATGATTGATAAAAGTGTTCTCGAAATAATGATGACCTCATGAGAATCATTGCAATGCAGAATTTGGTCATGGTCATGAAATGTGATGTCTGTGATGATTTTGATAGCGGTGGTGCTTTTGTCGTGCATATGCTGTGTGTAGTGTTGGAATCACCTTTTGACCCTAGCACCCGCTTCTCCTCTAATAACCTCATTTGTGTTTTGCAGCTCAGCTAGCAGCATGGCCCCAGGCAAGACCACCGAGGCCAGAAGCTCGGGGCGCGGGGCCGGATTCGCCGCCGATCGGCCATCATGTGCTGAGGAGCACCGATTCTCGCCTGTGGAACTGCTGGGTCCGTTCTCCACGGATGACAGTGCGGACTTTGAGGAGCCTGCATCGTCAGGCTCCATAACACATTCCACCCCAAGACCATCTAGTGCTCCTGCAACCATTCCCACCTCCACCGTGGAGGTACCGGGCCCAAGCACCTCGCCACAAAGCACCCGACGTGTCTCCAGAACGACGCCGACCAAGCAGAGGTTGGTTAGACACGGGAGCTCTGCTCCACGAGCGGCAGATCTGAGCGAGGACATGGTAGATTTGTCCAGGAGGAGTGTTGACATAAGTCAGCAGATCCTACAGACAATGGGGGGCATATCCCACCAGCTGGCCAGCATGTCTGCCACCATGACGTTGAGGCGAGAGTCTGGGGATCGGAGAGGCCTATAAAGGCTGCGAGATCAGGAGTCGGGCGGTGCGTCGTTGAGGTGAGTGTCCGGGGATCGGAGAGGCCTATAAAGGCCGCGAGATCAGGAGTCGGGAGGTGCGTCGCTGAGGCGAGAGTCCGGGGATCGGAGAGGCCTATAAAGGCCGCGAGATCAGGAGTCGGGAGGTGCGTCGCTGAGGCGAGAGTCCGGGGATCGGAGAGGCCTATAAAGGCCGCGAGATCAGGAGTCGGGAGGTGCGTCGCTGAGGCGAGAGTCCGGGGATCGGAGAGGCCTATAAAGGCCGCGAGATCAGGAGTCGGGAGGTGTGTCGCTGAGGCGAGAGTCCGGGGATCGGAGAGGCCTATAAAGGCCGCGAGATCAGCAGTCGGGAGGTGCGTCGCTGAGGCGAGAGTCCGGGGATCGGAGAGGCCTATAAAGGCCGCGAGATCAGGAGTCGGGAGGTGCGTCGCTGAGGCGAGAGTCCGGGGATCGGAGAGGCCTATAAAGGCCGCGAGATCAGGAGTCGGGAGGTGCGTCGCTGAGGCGAGAGTCCGGGGATCGGAGAGGCCTATAAAGGCCGCGAGATCAGGAGTCGGGAGGTGCGTCGCTGAGGCGAGAGTCCGGGGATCGGAGAGGCCTATAAAGGCCGCGAGATCAGGAGTCGGGAGGTGCGTCGCTGAGGCGTGAGTCCGGGGATCGGAGAGACCTATAAAGGCCGCGAGATCAGGAGTCGGGAGGTGCGTCGCTGAGGCGTGCTTGTGCAGCTACAGGGAGAAGACAATAAAAAAGTAGAAAGAAATCGAAAGGTGATGTCACAGCCAAGGGGGTAAGTGATTAGCTGGTGATTGGTAAGTAGCTTTTCTTTTTCCTTCTTTATCAGTAAGTAACATTTAGCATTATTGTTGCCAATTTAAATTAATCTAAGGGTTAATTCATGGCAGGAGTATCCCTGACGACTATGTGTGCGGGAAGTGTATCCGCCTCCAGCTCCTGGTGGACCGCATTGCGGCACTGGAGCTGCGGGTGGATTCACTCTGGAGCATGCACGATGCTGAGAATGACGTGAATAGCACGTTTAGCGAGTTGGTCTCACCGCAGGTAAAGGGTACACAGCCAGATAGTAAATGGGTGACCAACAGGAAGAGCAGTGCAAGGAAGGCAGTGCAGGGGTCCCCTGTGGTCATCCCCCTGCTAAACAGATACACCGCTTTGGGTACTGTTGAGGGGGATGACTCATCAGGGGAGGGCAGCAGCAGCCAAGTTCATGGCACCGTGGGTGGCTCTGCTGCACAGGAGGGCAGGAAAAAGAGTGGGAGAGCTATAATGATAGGGGATTTGATTGTAAGGGGAATAGATAGGCATTTCTGCGGCCGCAACCGAGACTCCAGTATGGTATGTTGCCTCCCTGGTGCAAGGGTCAAGAATGTCTCGGAGCGGGTGCAGGACATTCTAGAAAGGGAGGGTAACAGCCAGTTGTCGTGGTGCATATAGGTACCAACGATATAGGTAAAAAGCGGGATGAGGTCCTACGAGATGAATTTAGGGAGCTAGGAGCTAAATTAAAAAGTAGGACTTCAAAAGTAGTAATCTCAGGATTGCTACCAGTGCCACGTGCTAGTCAGAGTAGGAATGGCAGGATAGCTCAGATGAATGCGTGGCTTGACGAGTGGTGCAGAAGGGAGGGATTCAAATTCCTGGGACATTGGAACCGGTTCTGGGGGAGGTGGGACCAGTACAAACCGGATGGTCTGCACCTGGGCAGGACCGGAACCAATGTCCTAGGGGGAGTGTTTGCTGGTGCTGTTGGGGAGGAGTTAAATTAATATGGCAGGGGGATGGGAACCAATGCAGGGAGGCAGAGGGAAACAAGAGGGAGACAGAGGCAAAAGATAGAAAGGAGAATAGTAAAAGTGGAGGGCAGAGAATCCCAAGGCAAAAAACAAAAAGGGCCACATTACAGCAAAATTCTAAAGGGGCAAGGTGTGTTAAAAAGACAAGCCTGAAGGCTCTGTGCCTCAATGCGAGGATTTTTCAGAATAAGTGGACGAATTAACTGCGCAGATAGCAGTTAATGGATATGATGTAATTGGCATCACAGAGACATGGCTCCAGGGTGACCAAGGCTGGGAACTCATCATCTGGGGGTATTCAACATTTAAGAAGCATAGGCAGAGAAGAAAAGGAGGCGGGGTGGCGTTGCTAGTTAAAGAACAAATTAATGCAATAGTAAGGAAAGACATTGGCTTGGATGATGTGGAATCGGTATGGGTGGAGCTGCGGAATACCAAAGGGCAGAAAACACTGGTGGGAGTTGTGTACAGGCCACCAAACAGTAGTAGTGAGGTTGGGGACAGCATCAAACAAGAAATAAGGGATGTGTGCAATAAAGGTACAGCAGTTATCATGAGCGACTTTAATTTATAGATTGGGCTAACCTAACTGGTAGCAATGCAGTGGAGGAGGATTTCCTGGAGTGTATTAGGGATAGTTTTCTTGACCAATATGTCGAGGAACCAACGAGAGAGCTGGCCATCCTAGACTGGGTGATGTGTAATGAGAAGGGACTAATTAGCAATCTTGTTGTGCGAGGCCCCTTGGAGAAGAGTGATATGGTAGAATTCTTTATTAAGATGGAGAGTGACACAGTTAATTCAGAAACTAGGGTCCTAAACTTAAGGAAAGCTAACTTCGACGGCATGAGGCACGAATTGGTTAGAATAGACTGGCAAATGATACATAAAGTGTTGACGGTGGATAGGCAATGGCAAACATTTATAGATCACATGGATGAACTTCAGCAGTAGTACATCCCTGTCTGGAGTAAAAAATAAAACAGGGAAGATGGCTCAACCGTGGCTAACAAGGGAAATTAAGGTTAGTGTTAGATCCAAGGAAGAAGCATATAAATTGGCCAGAAAAAGCAGCAAACCTGAGGACTGGGAGAAATTTAGAATTCAGCAGAGGAGGACAAAGGGTTTAATTAGGAGGGGGAAAATAAAGTACGAGAGGAAGCTTGCCGGGAACATAACTGACTGCAAAAGCTTTGATAGATATGTGAAGAGAAAAAGGTTATTGAAGACAAACGTAGGTCCCTTGCAGTCAGACTCAAGTGAATTAATAATGGGGAACAAAGAAATGGCAGACCAATTGAACAAATACTTTGGTTCTGTCTTCACGAAGGAAGACACAAATGACCTTCCGGTTGTACTAGGGGACCGAGGGTCTAGTGAGAAGGAGAAACTGAAGGATATTCTTATTAGGCGCGAAATTGTGTTTGGGAAATTGATGGGATTGAAGGCCGATAAATCCCCGGGGCCTGATTGTCTGCATCCCAGAGTGCTTAAGGAGGTGGCCCTAGAAATAGTGTATGCATTGGTGATCATTTTCCAACAGTCTATCAACTCTGGATCAGTTCCTATGGACTGGTGGGTAGCAAATGTAACACCACTTTTTAAAAAAGGAGGGAGAGAGAAAACAGGTAATTATAGACCGGTTAGTCTGAAATCAGTAGTGGGGAAAATTTTGGAATCAATTATTAAGAATGAAATAGCAGCGCATTTGGAAAGCAGTGACAGGATCGGTCCAAGTCAGCATGGATTTGTGAAAGGGAAATCATGCTTGACAAATCTTCTGGAATTTTTTGAGGATGTAACTAGTAGAGTGGACAAGGGAGAACCAGTGGTTGTGGTGTTTTTGGACTTTCAAAAGGCCTTTGACAAGGTCCCACATAAGAGATTGGTGTGCAAAATCAAAGCACATGATATTGGGGGTAATGTACTGGCGTGGATAGAGAATTGGTTGGCAGACAGGAAGCAGAGAGTCGGGATGAACAGGTTCTTTTCGGAATGGGAGGCAGTGACTAGTGGAGTGCCGCAGGGCTCAGTGCTGGGACCCCAGCTCTTTACATTATACATTAATAATTTGGATGAAGGAATTGAGTTTGATATCTCCAAGTTTGCAGATGACACTAAACTGGGTGGTGGTGTGAGCTGTGAGGAGGATGCTAAGAGGTTGCAGGGTGATTTGGACAGCTTAGGGGAGTGTGCACATGCATGGCAGATGCCGTATAATGTGGATAAATGTGAGGTTATCCACTTTAGTGCAAAAACACGAAGACAGAATATTATCTGAATGGTGGCAGATTAGGAAAAGGGGAGGTGCAACGAGATCTGGTGTCATGGTTCATCAGTCATTGAAAGTTGACACGCAGGTACAGCAGGCGGTGAAGAAGGCAAATGGCATGTTCGCCTTCATAGCTAGGGGATTTGAGTATAGGAGCAGGGAGGTCTTACTGCAATTGTACAGGGCCTTGGTGAGGCCGCACCTGGAATATTGTGTTCAGTTTTGGTCTCCTAATCTGAGGAAGGACGTTCTTGCTATTGAGGGATGGCTGGACTGACATATGAGGAGAGACTTTATCAACTCGGCCTTTATACACTGGAGTTTAGACGGATGAGAGGGGATCTCATAGAAACGTATAAGATTCTGACAGGACGGGATAGGTTAGATACGGGAAGAATGTTCCCGATGTTGGGGAAGTCCAGAACCAGGCGACACAGTCTTAGGATAAGGGGTAGGCCATTTGATGAGGAGAAACTTCTTCACTCAGAGAGTTGTTAACCTGTGGAATTCCCTATTGCAGAGAGTTGTTGATGCCAGTTCATTGGATATATTCAAGAGGGAGTTAGATATGGCCCTTACGGCTAAAGGGATCAAGGGGTATGGAGAGAAATCAGGAAAGGGGTACTGAGGTGAATGATCAGCCATGATCTTATTGAATGGTGGTGCAGGCTCGAGGGGCCGAATGGCCTCCTCCTGTACCTATTTTCTATGTTTCTATGTTTCTATGATGGGGTACGTGCCGCAGATGGCAGAGGCCCTGGAGGTGATAGCCAGGAACACTGGTGGCAGAGGCCTCCCAGAGGTCTCGGAACATGGCACTGCACCCCAAGGTGCCACACCCCCATTGCCAATGACACATGACAGCCAGGAGGAAGATCTTGCTTTTGGCTTGGAGGACGTTCCCATCTTGGGACCGTCCTCTCCTGAATCCGTCCAACCTCTGGACCTGCCTTATCGCCCCCAATGAAGCAGCGCCTGAGGAGCTCCTCGGTCAGGTGGTGTGGAGTCAGGAGGGGAAGGGAAGGGGTAGAGGTGGGGAGAAGAAAGCGGGGTGGAAGGAAAGTGAGATGCATAGCTGCAGGTGATGGCTTGGTAATATTTCCATGTTGTTGTAGCAATTTTGTTGGGAGGTTTGGGCGAAGGGGGGAGGGGGCTACCTTGTTGGTTTGTGCTGTGTCCTTAGATGCTCTAACAATGACTCCATGAGGCAGTGTGTTGTACTTGAACTGTAGTGACCTTAGTCCTGTATTAATTGACTCCAGAGTGAGGATCACATCTTATGGTCTGCCTTTTATACTCAGCCAGGCACACATGTAAAGGTAATATACGAGTCTCCCAATGCTGTGCTCTCTGGTGGCACACCTTGATATCGTACCAACAGTGGCAATGTAAGATACATGACATCACTCCCCCCCCCGAACCCTCAGTGCAAATCGCCTCTGTATTAACTATGCTCTGGGCTTGGCTCTATATGGGTTCTGTCTGGCAGACTTTTGGCGGGCCAGCTTGACCTTGGGTGGATAGTTGGTGCAGTAGCATGCTGTTTGTGTGTGTGTGTGTTCCTGACCACTCCATTCTCCCCCCCACCCCCCCCATCCCATGTTGGTGTGGCGGAGGCTCCTGGCATTCATGTACCTACAAGTTCAGGTGAGTGGGTTTTGCGTTTCTCTTCTTTTTTTTTTGTGGTTGCGTTGCGACGAAATGTGGTGACCAGTGCGTAAGGACGGCTGGTTCCCGACCTGCTGGGTGGTGTCCCTAGTGGCAGTTCAGTGCCCGGTGCTGGCAGTGGGAAGCCGGTTGGCTCGCATAGCTTGCTCTAGGGGCTGTTGCCATGGTCCCTAGCGGCAGGCAGGTTCACAGATGTCTGTGACCACCGCCCCCTCCCGTCCTTTCTTTATGCCCTGGGTCCCAGCTGTTCCCTGAGGAGTTGTCGTCTAGCAGTGCACAGGGAACTGCTGACTCGCTGGCCTGAGCGTCGCTTGGTTCGTGATCTTGGCTGGTGCTTGTTTCCTCTGGGGATACATTGGTGGGTGACCCTACATCTAGGGATATGGCCTTGGGGCAGTCTGCTCCTTCAGGCTTGCAGTCGTTGGGGGCCCTCGGTTGCATGAGAGATGGAGCCGACCCAGGGCATGGTCTCACGACCGTTGCCATTGCCCTGCTGAGGTCGCTTGCCTCGCAGCTCGTGTGTATTGGCTGTTTGTGACCACACTTCGTGGTGCCTGACTGGTCCCGGGTCGCAGACTACAGCATTGGGTAGCTTGCTGGACCTGTGTGCACCCGATGGGTGTCTGCCCACTGCATTAGCTGCGTGCAGTGGGAACCCTGCATTGCACAGCTTTTCTTTGCTTATGATGGACACTCTAGGGTTCCGAACATGATCGCGCGACTTTTCCTCGCTGGTTGCATGTATACAATTCTGATCATCATTTACACATTTTACATGGTCAGCTACACATTGTACATGATCTGTTGCACTTTTACGGTCTGACTTACAATACTTGTTACGTTGCTTAATTGTGTGGAACTGTCCCTTTAATTGTAGTGGTTTGCAGGCCTACTTTAAGAGAGCCTTGCTTGCTTGGTGCCACATGTTGCTCCATCAGCACAGCACCTCGTGGTCTGGTCGCGGCCATCTTTGTCTGCAGCACATTGCCTCGTGGTTCGGGCGCCATCTTTTCTTTGTCCACGATGTCGACCACGGTGATCCTCTTCACCCCGGGTTCTGCCTCCGCAGTTGGGAAGTCGCTGCTGGATCCGATTTTCTCCCTCCTGAGTCCTGCCACTGGAACTTGGAAGGTGCATTCGGGTCGTCTCAGCTGGATCATCTCCACACAGTCGTGCTGAGCGGTCTGTGTCTCGGGTGCCATGCTGGTCAGTTCATCGGTGGCAAGTCCACCCTCAGGTGAGGGCTTGCTTTGCTTCTGAGCGCAGAGGGCTTCGATCGCTGGAGGGTTGAGGTCTTCCCACTTCCACTGGATCTTCTCCATCCACCTTCTGCCAAGCAGCGTTGGTCCATCACCTGCAACAGAGGTAACTTGTATACCGCGTCATCATGGAGTACTTTTACATTCACACTACCAATGACTGGGATGATTTCATTGGTGTAGGTGCGCAGTTTTGCCTGAACCGGGGCCAACTCGGGTCGTTCAGCCGGATTGTCACATAGTCTCTCAACGGCTCCTTGATTCATCACTGACTGCCTTGCCCCCGTGTCCACTTCCATGAAGACTGGAGTGCCATTTATCTCGACTCCCATCCTCAATGGGGAACACTCGGTGGTGCAGGTAAACATAAACATGCTATATACCTCATTGTGGGGCTGGGCTGCCTCTCTGTCTAATGATTCGTAATTCACGTTGGATTCATGGCCATCTGCAGACTCATCGACACAGTGAGTCCTGTTTTCCCTTACACATTCGCTGGAGGTGGCCCTTTGTGCTGCAGGCTTTGCAAACATAGTCTTTAAAACGGCACTGGTGAGTCCTGTGATTCCCTCCGTAACACCAGCATGGTGATACTCGATTAGCCCCCCTTGGAAGACTCTGAGTTAAGAGACTCAGGGGGCCTATTCCCTCTCCCCTGAGAGGGTGCGTTCTCTACAGTCCAGCTCCTGAACGGCGCCACTCTGTGCACAGTACCTGCCGGGTTTGAGTCCTGAGGGTGAGACATCTGCCGAGAGCCACAGGTCGAGGTCATGAATGCCTGACTCACAGAGATGGCCTTCTGCAGGGTGACTGTGGTATCCGCCGACAGTAGCTTATGAAGAAGGCCCTCATGGCCAATGCCAATGACGAAAATGTCCCGCAGCACTTCGTTGAGGTGGGTGCCAAACTCGCACGGTGCCGCCAGCCTCCTGAGGTCTGCGGCGTACTTCGCGACTTCCTGGACTTCGGGCCGTCGGTGGGTATAGAACCAGTGTCTGGCTGTGAG
The DNA here is from genome assembly GCF_044704955.1 of Pristiophorus japonicus. Taxonomy (NCBI): domain Eukaryota; kingdom Metazoa; phylum Chordata; class Chondrichthyes; family Pristiophoridae; genus Pristiophorus; species Pristiophorus japonicus. The sequence goes on from NC_091978.1 coordinate 290,242,416, forward strand.
GATGCTCTCCTTGGGCTTGAGTTGCTCCTGGATCAGGGTTACGAGCTCCTTGTACGACTTGGTCGTTGTCTTCGCTGGTGCCAGCAAGTCCCTGGCGAGGCCATAGATGTTGGGCCCACAACTGGTCAGTAGGATAGCGCGGCGTTTATCAGCCAGCATGGCTGGTTCATCTCCTGCCAGGTCATTTGCTGTAAAAAAGTGTACTAACCTCTCCACAAAGGTGTCCCAATCATCACCATCAGCGAACTGCTGCAACGTACCAAGGGTAGCCATTTTCAGGTGAAAGTTCGTATTCTTATCGCCAGTTGTTGTGTCCTTAGATGCTCTAACAATGACTCAACGAGGCAGTGTGTTGTACTTGAACTGTAGTGACTTTAGTCCTTTATTAGTTAACTCCAGAGGGACGATCACACCAGGTGGTCTGCCTTTTATACTAGGTCAGGCACACCTGTACAGGTAACCTATGAGTCTCCCACTGCTGTGCCCTCTGGTGACACACCTTGATATAATACCAACAATGGCCATGTAAGATACATGACAGTTTTCATTTGTGTTCTGTGTTGCTGGAAATGTTGACCATTTGATTGATGTAAATGTGATAAATTTGTTGTGGGGTGGGATGGGGGTGGGGTGGAATGTTTTTTACAGTTATAATTATGATTTCACACAAATGTTTGGATTAAATGTTTTTTATTTAACATAACCTTGTTGCGCCTTGTCTCAGATAGCTGCACCGTTACACACTGGTGATTCCTTAACATGAAAGAGTATAATTAAACTTAACTTGAATCAACTTAAACTTTAACTGTCACCAAGGTGATGCACACCATTCATGTATGAGTTGCACACACAGCAATGTTGCAGCTTTGTAAATACCAACAAAGTTCTTTCAAGTAAAGCGCTCATTTATGAGCTGCTGACATAAGAGTCTTGCAGCTATGTAGCCACCACGGGCCCTTTCCTGTGGTCTAGAGGGGGGCGGGGGCACGGTTTCAGCGTCAGCCTGATTGTCTGGCCTGAGGTCAGCGTCCACCTCCTCATTCTCCTCTTCCTTTCTCTCCTGAGTTGGACCGTCAGTCCTTTCTGGCAATTCTTGTCCCCTCCTGATAGCCAAGTTGTGCAGAATGGAGCACACCACCACGAATTGAGCTACCTGCTCAAGGTGGTATTGTAGATCACCTCCTAAGTGGTCCACGCATCTAAAGCGCTGCTTAAGTACTCCAATGGTATTCTCAACAATATTGCGTGTGACTCTGTGGCTCTCATTGTATCGCTTCTCGGCTTCTGTGTGTGTATTATGCAGGGGGATCAGCAACCAGGTATCGAGGCCATATACTTTGTCACCAAGCATCCAGCATTGACCTTGTGGCTGACTGGTAAACATGTCAGATACAGTGCTCTCACGCAGGATGCTGCCCGGAAATTTGACATTCACTGCATAATTATTTGCTGGTGGTCAACAACGAGTTGCACATTCAGGGCGTGGAATCCCTTTCAGTTCTGAAAAGCCTTTGCATCCTGAAAAGGTGCCCGCATCACGATGTGGGCACAGTCTATTGCTCCCTGCACCTTGGAGAAATTAGCAATTCGGTAGAATTCTAGAGCCCTCTCAGTCTGAGCCTCCATGGTCATGGGGAAGCTGATAAAGTCCATCCTGCGTGCGTAAAGGGCTTCAGTGACCATGTGTGGCATGTTGAGCTATAGCGCGAAAGTCGCCAGCTGAGATCTGAAAGAAACCCGACACGTAGAACGAAAGTGCCACGGTGTTCTTTACCTTGACGGAAAGTGTGGTCCTAATGGTGCTGGCAGGCTGCAGATCTTCCCTGATGAGCTGGCATATCTCACCGATCACCTCTTTGTGGAAGTGTAGTCTCCTGAGGCAGGTGTTATCGGACAAGTTTGAGTAAGACCGCTTCTCCTTGTAAGTGCGGGGGGTGTAAGGTCTCATACTCCTCATCAGTCTGGCACGTTTTAGATTGGGCACATAATGCTGTCGAATATACCTTCTGCCATCTCTAGTCTGCAGCATGTGCGTGGTCATCAAGACAGGCTGAGAAATGACAGGCCCCATTCTAATAACTATCAGTATTATACTTATTGTTCACAAACAATAAATCTCCACACTAAGATACCTAAACCAAATTCCAAGCATCCACAGTAGGATAAGATGTTTGTTCAGATGTTCACATCACCTTAAAAGAACTCCAGAGTACATCAAAACTCCCCAGAAGTTGAAGCAGCCTTTTAAATGAAGCAACCTGTGATTTACAAAATGGCGTCCATACCGCTGTGATTAGTTCAGGTGACAGCAACTGTTTCAGAGCGGTTTTTTCGGCGAGTGATATTTTCGGTGATATGTATGCGAGGTGCCGAAAGTAACGCTCGATGATATTTTGGGTGTTAGTTTCGTCAAATCTGATCTTTACAACAAAAAAAGTGGGCAGCGGTATTATTAAATCTCCAAGTTAATTGAATGCCGAAAGTAACGCTGGGCAATATTATGGGCGTTGGTTTCGTCCATTCTGACCTTTCCGCCAAAAAAAAGTGGGTGGGCGCTATTATTTTTTTATCGGCGTTAAGTATATGCCGAAATTAACGCTCGGCGATAAGTGACCAAGAAATGGGCATTAGTTTCCATTTTGTGGCTAAATGGGCGTTATATGGGCATTACACCTGATTTCAGCGTTAAATGGGCGTTAAGTGGGCAGTATGCATGCAAAAATAATGGAAAGTCCAGCCCTATAATAATAATATTAGTAAAAATTTAGCTTCTACTATATTAATTGCTTGAGAAGAGCTTATCAAAAAGCCCAAAGATTTACTGCACTTTTACTTTTGTCCTTCAATATGTTGTGGCCATGAAAGCTGGAGAAAACTCGAGTTTCGATATGGAGTGACCTCCAGTTCTGTTTGGACAACAAGGAGTCTAGATACACATTTCCTTAATCTGAAACACAGGCTGGGTTTAAAAAATTCTGTTACGTTAGCTGTGTGTTGTTTAGAGCTAGTGACATTGTGTTTCTAAAGATCCTGCATTTCTCTTAAATTGGAAGCTAAACTGAGTTTGAGATTCTGCTACAACCATCCCCACCTTATATATGTGATGGTTCCACTGTATCATTAAAAAAGACAGCAATTTAATTTATTAATGAAGGACAATAGCTGAAATTACCAAAAATGTGTTCATCTGAAATTACATTTTAAGTGAAACAATCTGCATCAAATAGTGTTAGCAAGCCTTTTGTCATTTGTTTACTGCTTCGCAATGTAGTAACATGAATATGTCAAAGTGGATCATCACATTGTTTGTGCATTATGGGGAAATTTAGGTACTGTTCTTCCGGCTCTTTTTCTCATCAATCAAGAAAAGTTTGCAAAGCACTTTTTCATGAAGATAATGCTCCTTTAAATTCGAAGCAACTTACCAGCTTCAGTGCTTTCGAGGACACCAATTATACAAAATGGACCAAGTTCAAGGCAAAGAATCTGACGTGACAGGGTTACATAAACAGATTTTTTTCAGACACCCAAACAGAGCCTAACCAGCTGTTTATAGTTGTTCTGGTATTCACAGCCTGGATTGACATGGTAGCTTCACTGAATCAGACAACCATTTTGCGTTTGCAAATATTGGCCAGTTTTTTTAGGTAATTTCTCCAGGGGCTCCACCAATCTCCCACTGAAGTTACAGCGGGAGATCGGGAAAACCCCTGTGGAATATCAGGATATCAGGGCCATTGTAATTAAATATAAAAGAGCAAACATTTTATTTTTCACATTCCTCTAGCAAAATGAAAACAAAAAATAGATTTAAACACAGTGGGGATGAAATTGAATAAAGTTTAAAAATGGGCAAGGTGAGCATGAAGCACGATGTGCCCGCACCTGCTCAAAGTAGTGCAGGGAGCATGCAAAATTTGTGCTGCCTGCTCTTTATAATGATTGGAACTAAATGTGCTGCTGGTTGGCTTCGCTTTCGGGGGCGGGGGAGGGGGGCGGTTAAGGTGGGGGCAATATCGAGTGCAGCCTGCTGCCCAATAAAATTTGGCCTAGGCTTTCTGCACTACTTAAAGGATAGGTGCTTTATTGCAGGAACACCTAATTGTCACTCTGGATGAAGCCATAGCCTAACAGGGAACAGGGAAGAGAGAGCGCAAGGAGGTTTTCTGATGTGGCACTGGCGGACTTGGTTCTGGGCCTCTAACGACGTCAGATCCTCTACCCGCAGAGGGGCAGGAGGCCTTCCAGGCAGCACACCAGAAGGCTGTGGAAGAAATGGTACAAGCTGTCAGTGCCATGAGTGTTGTCCCCAGGACCTGGATGCAGTGCCACAAGAAGTTTAAGGACCTCACACGATTGGTCAAGGTGAGTGAATGTATCTTCAAATGCCATATCCCACCAAATGTACCCATCAGCCTCATCATCATCATAGGCAGTTCCTCGAAGCGAGGATTACTTGCTTCCACGCCAAAAAGGGATGAGTTCACAGGTGTTTCAATGAAGGATCTAATAATCCAGATCCTGAACTACATCGTGAAGGGTGAAAGATGCCTGGGTTTGGATTTTTTTAACGTGTGATGGCCATTGCACCCCAGCCACCACACGGGCTTGATAGAGCTAGGTCTTGGTCCACTGGCAAGGATTATCCAAGACTAACTGGAGACCTGCTCTGCTGCACAGACCGAGCATGCACACATATCGCAGTGTGGGCTGGCCCATGCTGCCCCTGGGCCCTCGCCTCTTCTGGGCCCCAGATTCATGCCTCTCCTGGGCGCCGGTCACTTCCCTCTATGGACTCTTGCCGCTCCTTCGCCCCTCCTGCTCTGGCTGCCCACACTGCAATCAGCGGCCTGGCTTTGTAGCCGTCGGCCTCCTGCAGCAGCACACGCTGCTCCCTGCAGTGGTATGCTGCCGTACGCTGCTTCCTCCAATGGCCCCGGCCTGCTGATGGCCTTGCAGGCCGGGACCACGTCGAATTCCGGGCCGGGCCGCCGCACGCTCCTCGCTCCAGCCTAACACACTGCTCAATGCACCACAGCCCGATCATGCACCTACAACAATCTCTAGCAATTGTGACTCATACCTCATAATTATAGCTTCACCTCAGCTCACCCTCATATACTTATCACTACAGCAAGACTCACACCCACAACACACACCATGCAGACACTGACAGCTATTCAACCATAACTGGTGCATAACCCAAACACTTTGCACCACACTCATTGACACTCTTCCCTTTCTCTTGCAGGAAAAGGTGGCTCACAACTGCCAGGAGCAGCAGCAGACAGGTGGATGGGAAGCCTGACTTCACAACCTGACGGAGCTGGAGGACTCAGTGCTGGAGTTAATTGGAGGGGCCGTCACTGAGACCGTGATAAATGGTGAGGTTAAAAGCATTGCTGATGATGACGGTGTGCTCATACCTAATCCTTCTTCTCACATCCCACTTCCCCCTCATCCCAACATTTCTTCTCACATACAAGTTGCTGATGGTGTAAGCATGCACATCTTGCATTCCCTCTCTCCTCACCATAACCCGACACTTGTACCTTTCTCTTTCAGATACCCTAAAACTGTTAGCAGCACAGCCTGTCCCCGATCTTATGGAGGAGGAGAGTGATGGAGAAGAAGAGGCACCATCATTCAATCTGACACGCCAACGCACCAGCTCAGAGAATGGCACTGCGTAGACTTTAGAGGGTAGTATAGAGACGGAATGTGCACATGGTGAGTCACCAGGCACGAGTGGTCTTCAACCAGGCCTAGGGGGAAAGGGTAGCTCAGGTGCCAGATCCCCAGAGGGCAAGTTCTGTTGCACAAGACTCAGATGATAACATTAATGGGGCAGCGTTAGAAGAATGGCATGCACACAGGAATGCTTGGTGCAATGGAAAGCGTGCCAGAGGAGTCCAGCACCATCATTGCACAGGGTTTTGTGTGGAACTCGGAGCCCATAATTTCCATGATGATGGGCAACTCCTTTAGGACACTTGTGGACCCATCCATGCTGGTCGGTGTGATAGGCGAACTCAAAAGTTCTCCTGCAGCACAAGTGGATGTGACCCAATGTCTCAGTGCTGCAGTGGAAGCTCAGACTGTTCTGCAGTCTCAGCTTGATGTCACGCAGAATCAGATTGCTGCCATTGTGGCTGGGTTTACGAGAGTGAAAGGGGGATTTCAGCGTCTTACAGCCGCCCAGCAATCTGTGCTACAATAGATGGTAGGGATGCTGAGGCGCCACCCTGGGTTAGTTGCATTGGGCTGGGGAACAAGAACCTGCTGTCCTCTCTCAGGATGACAGCCTTCCTAGTCACACCAATGCCACTTTGCCAATGCCCTTGCTGCTACCTGACAGTCAGCCAGTCCAGATTGATGCCACCCAAGCTGAGGTGGTGCAGTCTACAGCCAGGCCTGCTAGGCCCACAGCTGCTCGAGGTCATCCTGCAAGGCCTCCCCCACGGAACGTCAGCAGCCTTCCACCAGCCAGGAACATGAAAGGCGGACACTAAGGGAAAGCACAAGGGTGATTAGTTGACATTGTTTTGTAGTTTGACATTGATAAATTCATAAATTATGTTTGCAATGTTTGTTTTGTGGTGGCTCTCATTTCAGCTTTGTACCAAGAAGACACTGTGATGTTCTGTGACAGAGGGATGGTAAGGTGGGGAAATGGTGAGCAACAGGGATCTGGGGTTTCATTCAGGGGAGCCAGATTCTGATGAGGTGCTCACAGACAATCTGTCTGGAATGGGGATCTGCTGTCTGCCTTCACCCTTTCTCCTCCTCCTGAGGTGGTCCCGGAACTCATGGTGGCAAGGGCTGTGCCCACATGATGGCTGAGTTGTGGAGAATGCAGAAAACCACGAAATAAGACACCCACTCTAGCGTGTACTGGAGAGCTCCTCCTGAGTGGTCAAGGCAGTGGAACTATTGCTTCAGAACCCGATGGTGTGCTTGATGAGATTCCTCATGGCAGCATGGCTCTCGTTATATGAGTACTAACCACAAGTGGTGGGTTTGCAGAGAGGAATTATGAGCCATGTATAGTGGGTAGCCCTTGTCTCCAAGCAGCCACACTCGGGTTTGACGTGGTGGCTGAAAGATTGCTGGCTCATCAGACTGGCGCAGGATGAAGATACCATTACTGTTCCAGAATACCGGGCATTCACCATCATGATGTGCTGAGTGTGGTCGCAGACCAACTGCACATTAAGTAAGTGGTGGCCTTTGCGGTTGCAGTACATCTCAAGATTGATATGCGCGCCTGCAAAGTCATGTGTGTGCACTTGATGGTGCCTTGCATCATAGGAAAGCCTGATATCCCTGCAAAGTCATGTGTGCACGCCTCGTGCTTCTCCTTGTTCAGAGAGAAGACAATGGAGTACAGAGCCTCTGTGACCTTCTGGATGCGAATTGGGAGATGTTTGCTATGGCTCCTGCTTCCGACTGGAAGGATCCGGTGGCAAAAAATTCGGAGCCACGGTGTCCTTGAGGGCAACTGGCAGTGCTGCCCTGCTCTGAGGCTGCAGATCTGGTTCCATGACTTGGCAGACTTCTGTGACCACCTTCTTGGTGAAGCAGAGCCTCCTAATACACTGCACCTGACTGAAGATACAGGTAGGAGAAGTGCTCCCTGAGGAACCTGGGTGGGAAAGGCTGAGAGCCCTCCTACCCCTCCTCATCCTACCTCTGTGAGCAGCTTGTCTTTACTTTGCTGCCTCTGCTCCATCTCCCTGTCATACTCGAGCGCGAGAGGGACTGGGAGCAAAGAATGACTAAAAGCATGATTACGAAAGAGAAGGTGACTATGAAAGTAAACTAGCACAAAATATAAAAACAGATAGCAAGAGTTTCTATAGGTATATAAAAAGGAAAAGAGTGGCTAAAGTAAATGTTGGTCCCTTAGAGGATGAGACCGTGGAATTAGTAATGGGGAACATGGAGTTGGCAGAAACTCTAAACAAATATTTTGTATCAGTCTTTACGGTAGAGGACGCTAACAATATCCCAACAGTGGATAGTCAAGGGGCTATCAGGGGGGAGGAACTTAACACAATCACAATCAGTTAGGAGGTGGTACTCAGTAAGATAATGGGACTAAAGGCAGATAAATCCCCTGGACCCGATGGCTTGCATCCTAGGGTCTTAAGAGAAGTAGTGGCAGGGATAGTGGATGCATTGGTTGTAATTTACCAAAACTCCCTGGAGAGGTCCCAGCAGATTGGAAAACTGAAAATGTAACGCCCCTATTTAAAAAAGGAGGAAGACAAAAAGCAGGAAACTATAGACCAGTTAGCCTAACATCTGTGGTTGGAAAAATGTTGCAGTCCATTATTAAAGAAGCAGTAGCAGGACATTTGGAAAAGCATAATTCGGTCGGGCAGAGTCAACATGGATTTATGAAGGGGGAAGTCATGTTTGACAAATTTGCTGGAATTCTTTGAGGATGTAACGAACAGGGTGGATAAAGGGGAACCAATGGATGTGGTGTATTTGGACTTCCAGAAGGCATTTGACAAGGTGCAACATAAAAGATTACTGCACACGATAAAAGTTCACGGGGTTGGGGGTAATATATTAGCATGGATAGAGGATTGGCTAACGAACAGAAAACAGAGAGTCGGGATAAATGGTTCATTCTCGGGTTGGCAATCAGTAACCAGTGGGGTGCCGCAGGGATCAGTGCTGGGACCCCAACTATTTACAATCTATATTAATGATTTGGAAGAAAGGACTGAGTATAACGTAGCCAAGTTTGCTGAGGTACAAAGATGGGAGGAAAAGCAATGTGTGAGGAGGACACAAAAAATCTGCAAAAGGACATAAACAGGCAAAGTGAGTGCGCAAACATTTGGCAGATGGAGCACAATGTTGGAAAGTGTGAGGTCATGCACTTTGGCAGAAAAAAAATCAAAGAGCAAGTTATTATTTAAATGGAGAAAAATTGCAAAGTGCTGCAGTACAGCGGGACCTGGGGGTACTTGTGCATGAAACACAAAAGGTTAGTATGCAGGTACAACAAGTGATCAGGAAGGCCAATGGAATCTTGGCCTTTATTGCAAAGGGGATGGAGTATAAAAGCAGAGAAATCTTGCTACAGTTATACAGAGTATTGGTGAGGCCACACCTAGAATACTGCGTACAGCTTTGGTTTGCATATTTACGAAAGGATATACTTGCTTTGGAGGCAGTTCAGAGAAGATTCACTAGGTTGATTCCGGAAATGAGGGGGTTGACTTATGAGGAAAGGTTGAGTAGGTTGGGATCTACTCATTGGAATTTAGAAGAATGAGAGGTGATCTTATCGAAACGTATAAGATTATGAGGAGGCTTGACAAGGTGGATGCAGAGAGGATGTTTCCAGTGATAGGGGAGACTAAAACTGGGGCATAATCTTAGAATAAGGGGCCGCCCATTTAAAACTGAGATGAGAAGGAATTTCTTCTCTCAGAGGGTTGTAAATCTGTGGAATTTTCTGCCTCAGAGAGCTGTGGAAGCTGGGACATTGAATACATTTAAGACAGAGGTAGACAGATTCTTAACAGATAAGGAAATAAGGGGTTTTGGGGAACGGGCGAGGAAGTGGACCTGAGTCCATGGTCAGATCAGCCATGATTGTATTAAATGGCGGAGCAGGCTCGAAGGGCCGTATGGCCTACTCCTGCTTCTATTTCTTATGTTCTTCTTTCAGCAGAACCCTTGAAATCAGAAGCAAGGCATTCTCCACTTGCAGCAACGCTCCCTGTCACCTCACCAACTTTAAATAATTGTAGGAAGCTCCAAACAGTTGCAAAAACTTACACAGAGCCAGTACCAATCAAAAAGCAAGTCAGCTGCAAGTTGCAATTGCGCTGATGGGGGGTCCTTCCTGCTGCTGAACGCATGTTCAGCTGTTCGTGATTTGGAGAGGGCATACATTTGAGTGGTGATATTGATTATGGCCAGAGTGCATAAGAACATTCTGAGCTTCCAGGGCCGCGGCCTCTCCAAAACAGCACTGATATGCTCGTTCACTTGCGCCTGTGCTGTAATGGCAGCTGCCCCATCACCTACGAGTTGCGGTATCACAGCTGGATCTGCACGATATCTCTGGGAGCTCACCATCGCCTGCACACTGGCAATTGGACTCCATGGCATGTGCAGAGCTGTCGACAATGCAGGAGGCGGAGTCCTCCACTGCTCCTCACCACTTCTGACAGCCTGGCCGGCACCCTTGCCATGGCCCCCTACGTCTGGAAATGCATGGCCTCCACCCTTCTTTCGTAAGCCCCAACATCGATGGGCTCGAATGGATAGCTCGCAGGCTTCAAGACGGAAAGCAAAGAGTACGGGTAGTGGTGTTCCACAAGGATCAGTGCTGGGACCACTGTTTTTCACAATTTATATTAACAATTTAGACTTTGGAATCAGAAACACAATTTCTAAATTTGTGGATGACACCAAATTGGGGGAGATAGTCAATACTGAGGAGGACTTAACAAATGACAGGAGGACATTAATAAACTTGCAGAATGAGCATATAATTGGCAAATGAAGTTCAACATAGATAAATATGAGGTATTATATTTTGGTAGGAAGAATAGGGAGGTCACTTATTACTTGGAGGGTGTGAGTCTAGATGGGGTCGAGGAACAAAGGGATCTCAGAGTACAAATACACAAATCATTAAAAGTTGCGACACAGGTTAGCAAGGCCATAAAAGAGCAAACCAAGCACGAGGGTTTATTTCTAGAGAATACAATTGAAAAGTAGGGAAGTTATGCTAAACCTATATTGAACCTTGGTTTGACCACACTTACAGTACTGCGTACAGTTCTGGTCGCCAGATTATAAAAAGGATATAGATGCACTGGAGAAAGTGCAGAGGGGATTTACAAGGATGATACCAGAAATGCCAAGGGTTTACATATCAGGAAAGGATGAATAGGCTGGGTCGTTTTTCTCTTGAAAGAAGGAGACTGAGGGGTGACCTAATAGAGGTCTTTAAAATTATGAAAGGTTTTGATAGAGTGGATACAGAGAGAATGTTTCCACTTGTGGGTTACGAGCATAACGAGAGCCCATCAATATAAAATAGTCACCAAGAAATCCTATCGGGAATTCAGAAGTAAAATTCTTTACCCAAAGAGTGGTGAGAATGTGGAACTCGCTACCACAGGGAGTGGTTGAAGCGAATCATATAGATGCATTTAAAGGGAAGCTGGACAATTATATGAGAGAGAAGGGAATAGAGAGTTATGCTGATAGATTTAGATGACGAAGGAAGGGAGGAGGCTCGAGTAGAGCATAAACACTGGCATGGACTGGTTGGGCTGAATGGCCTGTTTCTGGTCGTATATCCTATGTAAACACTGAGCCATGTGTCAGGTTTAGGAGAGGTGACCAAAAACTTGGTTGAAGAATTTGGTTTTAAGAATGTTTTTGAGAGAAATTTATATGCAGTGCGGATTAGAAAGGAGTTCCAGAGTGTGAGGTTGAGACAGATGAAGGCTCTGCCACCAAAGATGTTGGATGCACAAAAGTCCTGAATCAGTGGACCAAAGGATAAAGAAGAGGAAATAAGGCGGAAGAGGTTGGAAAGTTAGGGTGGCAAGAACATGGAGGGATTTGTCTATGAAGATGAGGAATACAATTTTAATGGTGTGAAATTCCTGGGATCTTGCTCCACCACCAAAAGTTGGCAGGGCAGGAATTCCCTCTGTTGACAGGTAAAGTCTTTAACCCCATCCAAATTCAGGGTGGAGGTGCCCGAGCCTTGGACAAAGATGTAATTTGCCAATTTACTTTTCCAACAGGGAGCAAATGGCTGCATTCATAAGGTAATCAATCCCTCTCTACCTTTTTGGGCATTCAGTAAACCAACAGCGTAATACACACCTCCTCTCAGCAAGCAGGGCTCCTGCTGGAGTTAAAGAAGGCATACTGACCCCAGAAATCCCCCCTAGTATGCCTTAAACTTACTGCAAGTAAGACCTAGCTCCCCAATTGAATTTCAGATGGAGCATTTCAAAGCCAGAATATCGGCAAATCTGGGTTCCACCCCAAATTCCTACACCCATTCAGTCTGAGCAAGTTAATGGAGAATGATATTTGATAAATAGTGGGGGGAGGGGGTGGGTTCAGGTGGGAAATTGAAAAAGTCAAAGAGAAAGGAGAAGGCAAAAGTACAGGGTAGCGATAACCAGAATGTGACAGGAAGGGACAGAGCGTACAAACATAAGAATGCACCAGAAAGTAGAGTCAGAGTGGGGTAAAATGGTAAAAAGACAAAATTAAAAGCTCTTTATCTGAATGCACACAGCATTCATAACAAGATAGATGAGTTGACGGCACAAATAGAAATAAATGGGTATGATCTGATAGCCATTACAGAGACGTGGTTGCAAGGTGACCAAGGCTGGGAACAGAATATTATGGGGTATTTGACAATTCAGAAGGATAGGCGGAAAGGAAAAGGAGGTGGGGTAGCTCTGTTGACAAAGTATGAGCTCAGTGAGAAATTATATTGGCTCAGAAGATCAAGATGTAGAATAGGTTTGGGTGGAGATAAGAAATAATAAGAGAAATAAGTCACTGGTGGGAATAGTCTATAGGCCCCCTAACAGTAGCCACACTGTAGGACAGAGTATAAATCAAGAAATAATGGGGCTTGTAGGAAAGATACTGCAATAATCATGGACGATTTTAATCTTCATATAGATTGGACAAATCAAATTGGCCAAGGTAGCCTTGAGGACGCGTTTCTTAGAACAATACATTGTGGAACCAACCAGGGAGCAGGATATTTTAGATCTGGTAATGTGTAATGAGATAGGATTAATTAATGATCTTAGTAAAGGACCCTCTAGGAAAGAGTGATCATAGCATGTTAAAATTTAAAGTTCAGTTTAAGGTTGAGAAACTTGGGTCTCAAATTAGTGTCCTGGGGCTAGAACCTCCACTTTTGTGCTTATCGCCCAAAAATGGGCATTATTTCTGGTGTGGGCATCAAAAAAGGGTTTTCAGATCACCAGCTTCTCGTCCATTCTCAAAACACCTAGTTTATATTTTTGAAAATGGGCGTTACCGCGACCGATATCAAATGGGTGGTAGTATAACATTTTTTTGACCTTCTGCCGTAAAGTGTGGCTGTACTTAGCAAGGGCATGACAACGCTTGATTCCCGCGATTCAGGAGGTCAAGGGACATCATGACATGCGCAGAAGAGGAGACAGAGAGAGAGGGAGCTCAGAGGCACTGAAAGCATGTGTGGCTGTGGTGTGTGCTTGTTTGGCTGTTGTGGGAGGCACGACGGAGATTCACCAGCAGTAAAAAGCCTACTAAGCACCAAGCACATAGTTGGCACCGAGTTTATGTCCAACAAATAAGATATAACATGGAAGGGATGGAGAAGGCCCTGGAGCTGGTAGCCAGGAACACTGGTGGCAGATGGCTCCCACTGGTCCCGGAGCACCACACTGCACCCCAAGGTGACGCACCCCCATTGCCAACCACATATGAGAGCCAACAGCAACATCTTGTTTCTGGCTCGGAGTACGTTCCACCTCGGGACCATCCTCTCCCGTATCCGTCCAAGCAGCGCTTCGGTCGTCACCCTCCCTCCCCCAATGAAGCATCGCCTGAGGACATCCTCGGCCAGGCGGCTTGGAGTCAGCGGGGTAAGGGGAAGGGGTAGAAGTGGGGAGGAGAAGCGGGGGGAAAGGGTTGGTTTTTACAGAAATACTGATGATTTCAGACTAATGTTCAGTTTAAATGTTTTTTATCAAACAAAACCTTGCAGCACATTGGCTCAGATAGCTGCACCATTATACGCTGGTGATTCCTTAACATCAAAGGGTATAATCACACTTAACTTCAATCAACTTAAACTTTAACTGTCACCAAGATGATGCCCACCATTCATGTATCAGCTGCACACCCAGCAGTGTGTCAGCCTTGTAAATAACAGCAATGTTCCTTCAGGCAAAGCGATCATTGATGAGCTCCTGATGTAAGGCTCTTGCAGCTATCATGCCACCATAGGCCCTTTCATGCGATCTACAGGGGGGCGGGGGCATGGCTTCAGCGTCAGCCTGATTGTCTGGGCCGATGTCAGCGTCCGCCTCCTCGTTCTCCTCTTCCTCTCTCTGGTGAGGTGGACTGTGAGGCTCATCTGGCAATTCTTGTCCCCTCCTGATAGCCAAGTTATGCAACATGGAGCACACCACCACGAATTGAGCTACCTGCTCAGGGTGGTATTGAAGCTCGCCTCCTGAGTGGTCCAGGCATCTAAAGCACTGCTTCAGCACTCCAATGGTTTTCTCCACGATATTGCGAGTTGCTCTGTGGCTCTCATTGTATCGCCTCTCGGCCTCGGTGTGGGTGTCACGCAGGGGGGTCATCAGCCAGGTGGCAAGGCCATATCCTTTGTCACCAAACATCCAGCATTGACCTTGTGGCTGATTGTTAAACAAGTCAGATGCAGTGCTCTCACACAGGATGTGAGCATCATGGATGCTGCCCGGAAATTGAGCATTTCTTGTGTAATTTGCTGGTGGTCGACAACCAGTTGGACATTCAGGGAGTAGAATCCCTTGCGGTTCCTGAAAACCTCTGCATCCTGAAAAGATGCCCGCATTGCGATGTGCATACAATCTATTGCTCCTTGCACCTTGGGGAGTTTGCAATTCAGGAGAATCCTGGAGCCCTCTCACTCTGAGCCTCCCTGGTCATAGGGAAGCTGGTCAAGTTCCTCCTGCATGCGTACAGGGCTTCAGTGACCTGTCTAATGCAGCAATGTGTGGCATGCTGAGACAGACCGCAAATCTCTCCAGCTGTGGCCTGAAAAGAACCCGAGGTGTAGAACGACAGTGCTGGCAGACTGCAGATCTGTCCTTATACCTCAGTGATAACCTTTTTGTGGAAGCGCAGTCTCTGAAGGCAGGTGGTGTCGGGCAAGTCGAGGTAAGACTGCTTCTCCTTGTACTTGCGGGGGGTGTAACGTCTGGTCCTCCTCATCTGTCTGTCACTTCGTACATTGGGCACATAATGCAGTGCAGCGTTCCTTCGGCAATGTCGAGTCTGCTGCATGTATTTGGTCACCAAGAGAGGGTGAGAAAGGACAGGCCCCATTGCAGTAGCTCTCTGTCTGCCACCGATTGCACACAAACAAGGAATGTCCCGACGAAGACACCTCTTCAATTCCAATCGTTCACAGTATGGTCAAGATATTTTCACCGATGTTCACATCAACTCCGACGACCTGCAGAGTACATCCGAATTCCGCTGAGGTTGAAGCACAGCAGCCTTTTAAAGGACGTGACATGCGATCTAGAATATGGTGTCCATAGCACTGTGCTTAGTTCCAGTTAATTCCACTTTTTGTGGGCGGTTTTTTGGGCGAGCGATATTGTGGGCGATATGTGTGCAAGGTGGTGAAATTGACGCTGGACGATCTCATGGCCGCTAGTTTGGGTAAATATGCTCTTTACGACAAAAAAAAGTGGGCGGGCGTTAATATTGAATCTCAACTTTAAATCCGTGCAGAAAGTAACGCTGGGCGATATTATAGGTGTTGAATTCGCCCATTCTGCTGATTCCGCCCAAAAACAGTGGGCGGGCGGTAATATTTTTTCCAGCGTTAATCACATGGGGAAAGTAACGCTCGGCGATAAGTTTCCGAAAAATGCCTGCCAGTTTCCATTTTGTGCCAAAATGGACGATATATGAACATTATACGTCATTTCAGAGTAAAATGGGCATTAAGTGGAGGTTCTAGCCCCTGAACTTATATAAATGGCAATTACAAAGGTATGAAGACAGAGTTGGCTAAAGTGGACTGGGAAAATAGATTAAAGGTTAAAGCAGTGGCAACATTTAAGGAGATATTTCATAACTCTCAGCAAAGATATATTCCAGTGAGAAAGAAAGACTGTAAAAGAAGGGTGAACTATCTGTGGCTAACTAAGGAAGTAAAGGATGGTATCAAGTTGAAAACAAAGGCATACAATGTTGTGAAGATTAGTGGTAGGCCAGAGGATTGGAATTTTTTTAGAAATCAGCAAAGGTCGACTAAAAAAATAATAAAAAGGAAGAAGATAGATTATGAGAGTAAACTAGCAAGAAATATAAAAACACACAGTAAGAGCCTCTACAGGTAGATAAAAAGGAAGAGAGTAGCTAAAGTTGGTCCCTTAGAGGAGGAGACTGGGGAATTGATTACGGGAATCAGGGAAATAGCAGAGACTTTGAACAAATATTTTGCATCAGTCTTCACGGTAGAAGACACTAAAAGCATCCCAATAATGTGAAATAATCAAGGGGCTATAGGGAGGGCAGAACTTAAAACAATCACCATCACTAGATAGTTTTTACAATTGGTCCTCGATGCAACAAAGCGGCATGCCATATTAGATTTAGTAATGAGTAATGAGCCAGCTTTCATTGAGAGCCTAACTGTGCGTGAACATTTATCCACTAGCGATCATAACATGATCGAGTTCAATGTAATGTTTGAAAGGGAGAAATGCAAAACAGCTACTAAGCTTCAAGATTTATATAGGATTACATAGAATATACAGCACAGAAATAAGCTTCTATTCCCTTCTCTCTCATATGCTTATCTAGCCTACCCTTAAATGCCTCTATACTACTCTCTGTGGTAGCGAGTTCCACATTCTCACCACCCTCTGGGTAAAGAAGTGTATTCTGAATTCCCTATTTGATTTATTGGTGACAATCTTATATTGATGGCCTCTAGTTATGCTCTTCCCCACAAGTGGAAATTTGGGAATCTTCCCCCCCATTAAGCGCCCCTGGGGGTAAATAAGTTTTCGCGTGGGAGAACTGTGTCTCCCTCTAAATTGGGCAGGGTATTTGTGGCGGTGCTAACATGTAGCGCCCCGCTCAGCTGCACTCGGCTATGATGACGTCATCAACGTGCGCAGCACCCCATTACCACCCCAGAAGATAAATTCGCTCTTACCTCCTGTTTTGTCCACCTGGCGCTCATAACAACAGCTTCAGCTGTCGTGTTTCTGTTGGGAGTCGGCTGGAAGAGCGCTCTTTGAAGGCACCAGCATCGGATAAATTTTTGTCGGCCAATAATGGTTGCTGCTTACTTCCACATAGGCAGACAGGCGTTTTGACAGATTTCACTGATTTCCAGTTGAAGGTGTCTTCTGCCTATTAAAGATTTGTGACTTTCATTGAGGGCTGATTTGAAAGTCCATTGTTTATATTGTTTTATGGGGGTTGTGTTGGCATTCGACCTCTCACTTCAATGTTACCGTTGGAGGCAAATTAGGCAGAGTGAAAGACAACAAAATGTGGCCAGAGGGAGGCAGGCCAACAGGGCTGTCAACAGGAGGCCTTACCCTCCCAGGGTATTCTGGCAGCAGTTCTCCTACATCAATTTCACTGAGAAACAGTGTCTTCGAAGGCTGCACTTCAGCAAGGATGTGGTCACAGAGCAAGCAGACCTCAAGCCTCAGACCAGGGTGAGGACGGCTCTCAGTGGCAGTCAAGGTCACCATCGCATTCTATTTCTATGCCAGTGGATCCTTTCAGTGTGCAACAGGAGACATCTCCAACATCTCCCAGTTTACTGTCCATTGCTGCTTCTGTGAGGTCGCAGATGCTCTCTACAAAAAGAGAAGGGATTATATTTCCTTCCCAATTACCAGAAAGAAGCAGCTGGAGCGTGCATGTGTCTTTGCCAGGATCGCAGGCTTTCCCATGGTATAACCGCATAGCAATCCTGAGGTATTCCGTAACTGCAAACATTGCCACTCACTGAATGTGCAGTTGGTGTGCTATCCTGGCAGCAGCCACGATGCATTCATCCTGCGTCAGACTAGTGTGTCAGTTCTCTTCTAGCCATCACATCAAGCTCGTGGTTGACTCGTCGGAGACGAGAGCTCTCCATTCTCCTCCTGGCTCATGACTCCCCTCTGGAACCCCAACACTCCGGCCCAGCACTCATATAATGAAAGCCATGCTGCCACCAGGAACATCACTGAGCAGACCATTGGAGTGCTCAAGCAATGGTTCCGCTGCCTTGACTGCTCGGGAGGAGTCCTCCAGTACTCAGCTGAGCGGGTGTCCCTTTTCGCCGTCGTCTGCTGCATGCTGCCCAAATTGGTCATCATGAGGGCGCATTGTAATAAATGTTTAAACATAAATAAATTGCGAATTACAAAAGAAATAATGATTTTATCGAAGAAATACTTGTGCCAGCTCAGCAGACAGAGAGCTAACGTCAAAACAGAAAAACAGGCCTTCAAGGCCTAGTCATGACGATAAAGTATTTAGCAAGTAGCCTTAAAGATAAACAAGCACACTAAGGAAAAAAATAAGTATACTTTCCCCTGTGATTGGACAATTGAATGGGTAAAAAAATTATTTATGCAAGGTATCCACCAGCCCACCGAAATAAGGTACAAAAACGGGCAACCGAGAGAGAGAAACTGGCAGACTGAGGAGAGAGTTTCCTCCAGGTGGATCTCATGCGGGCTTCGGCCTAACACCGTGATCAAGCTCAAACCTCTAAGGTAGACACCCCATGCTGGCTTTGGCCTAAAACCTCCACCAGCTCGGGACATGTTCAAAGACCACCGCTCAGTCTCAATGTCCATCCGTTCCATTCCAGGGCCATGGATCGTTCTTATCTGTCACGGGTTGTATGTCAACTATGTCTATCATGATTGTGTGTTGTGCTTGACTATATTTGAACCACCGCTCCTTAATAAAATACCTTACAACTCCGAAGAACCTTTGGGTATTTGTGCATGACCTGTGATCCTAATCTTACAGCAGCCATTGCCACCAGGCATAGCTCCATCACATCAGGAGGAGGACGAGGAAGAGCAGGAGGAGGAGCAAGAGGAGAGGCAGGAGGAGGATGAGAAGGAGCATGAGGAGAAGGATGAGGAAGAGGTTGAGGAGGAGCAGGAGCAGCAACAGCAGCGATGGATGAGGCAGCCATTCAATTGGCATTTGGCAAGGGTAGGCCGCGACCACATCATCAGAATTCGGTTCCAATGAATTCCAGCCCACTTCCCAGTTGCTCTGCACGTCCCCATCAGCACATCAACTTCCCCTTCCATATCACAGCCCCAAAACTGAAACGTGAGACAGCACCAAATATGCAACATTCCATTTAAAATTTACTTCATAATATTTAACACAATTATAAACAATAATTACATTTAAGAATCACCTTTGTACAATCCCTTATATCCCCTCTTAACTGGCTTTACCCATTCTAGAGCTTCTTCGCAGTGGGGTCCCAAGTGGCTGCAGCAAGGCAGATGGAAGGCTGCTGAATGTCAGGTCCAGAGACTACAGATGGCCTTGCAGGATGCCCTCCAACCGCCCTGGGCCTGGAAGGCCCAGCTTTAGACTGCACCGCCTCAAGCTGGGTGGCGACAGTCTGGGCTGGCTGGATGACAGGCAGCAAAAAGTGCAATGGTGGACGGCAGTGGTGGGATCAGTAATGCTGTCATCCCCCGGGGCAGCACCTCAGTTTTCCCACTAATCTGCTGCACCACAGATTGGTGGCCTGCTGTGACATCATGAGATCCCCGGTCAACTGAGATGGCAGCAATCAGAGCTCACGTGGCATCCAGCTGAGACTGTATGCGAGCAGTCTGAGCTTCCATGCCACCAACCATTGTCTGCATTGCAGCACTAAGACTGCTTCTGCCTGTGTTGCAATGGAAGCTACCACATCACCCATGACACGTATCATGTGGTCTGGATCCGCGCAGTCTCTCTGGGAGTCCATCGTCATCTGCAGACTGGAAATGATGGACTCCATGATGTGCGCAGAGCTCTGTGCAATGTTGGAGGAAGACTTCTCCATGCTCCTTACCATTGTTAAGAGGCTTTCAGGCACCCTTGCCATCTCGGAGTGCATGGCCATCACCCTGCTTGTGAACTCCTCCCCATTGAGGTCCTCATCTGACTCCTGTGCAACAGAACTCATGCGCAAACGCTCCCTCCGGGGAGCTGGCTCCCAAACTACCCTTTCCCCATGGCCTTGTTGTAGCCCGCTTGTGCCCGGTGCATCACCCAGTGCTGACCCCTCTACTAAGCTAACCTCTAATGACCGCGTAGTGCCAATATGAGCTGTGGGAATCTGAGATGGTCACGCTGTCCACATACTCCCACAGACTACAGTCCCGACGTATAGCCTGCCCTGCCATCTCTAGAATTCTTTATTTATTTGTTTATTGAGAACCTAAATTAATTTGATTTTTATTCAAACTATTATTTACAGTTATATTAATTAATAAATGAGTATATCTAGTTATTAAATTAAGGCAATGTAAGAAAATACTTTATTATGCAGCGAGTGGTTAAGATCTGGAATGCACTGTGGAGGGAGACACAATTGCATCTTTCAAAAGGGAGTTGGATAAGTATCTGAAGGAAAAGAAATTGCAGGGTTACAGGGAAAGGGCAGGGGAGTGGGACTAGCTGAGTCGGTACGTGCTCGACAGGCCGAATGGCCTTCTTCTCTGCTGTAGCCATTCTATGGGGTCGAAATTTGGTACCACCATTTTTGAGGCATCACCGCATAAGAGAAATTTTTAACACCTCGCTTCAGGCGCGCTCCCCAAATGTGAACTTCAATGTTGATGCCTAAAGAATTGATAGGAGCGTTAAATCTTGGCATTGCACACTTACCTGGATGCGCTACGCTGCGCTAAGTGGGCCGTTAAGAGTGGGCTCAACATCCGGGACTTAGGCAGCATTTGAAGCTGCACTACAGACATAGTGGCACCACCTGGATTACACGGAGGTGTTGATTGGGTGCCTCAAACGCCTTGTGGGTATATTCGCTTTCTACGCACGCACTCAGACCATGAGCATGGCAGACCTTACAGCAGCAGCTTGTCAGCGTGCCCACCCGTTCACGGACGCTGCACTAGATGCACTCCTTACCCTGGAAAGGCGTTGGCAGGTTCTGAGGACAGAGGCTGGAAGGAGACCCCATCCCCAAACATACCGAAGGTTATGGAGGGAGATAGCAGAGCGAGTGTCTGTGAGTGACACGGTGCCAAGGACATCGATGCAATGTCACAAAAAGTGGAACGACCTGACACGGATAGTGAGGATGAGTATCTTTAATTTCAAACTTCAACATGCTATGCACTCTCTGTTCAATGTAGTGTCTCGAAATTCAAGCCTAAGTGAGTGAGGCCACAGTCAAGGTTCCCATTTGCAGCCTCACCCACTGCGCTGTTAACCTTGCTGCTCGGATCTGCAGAACCACCCCTCATGTTGTTTACTCCTCAGTCTTCATATGTGTGCCCAAGACGGTAGCCTCCCCATTACTGCGAGGTCCTCTCACCCTAATTCAAGCATTGGCACAGCAAGTCGATGACACAAATGCTAGTTACATCGAGCTGTGAAGACTGTCAGAGAGTAAAACGTACTAAACATTAAGCTGTGAAGACTGTCATAGAATAAATGATACTAAAGTATGTAAGGCACTTGGGACACACTGATAGAAGACCTCTAACTCCAACTTTCTGTTAAATGTTATTGGCGAAACTCACCCACAACCTACGGGAGCAAATGCGGACTGGTGGAGAGGAGTCAGACCTCCAAGTGCTCACTCCGTTGGAGGAATGGATAGCTGCCCTGATGGACGTTCAAGTTGAGGCGATGGCGAAGAGTGCGGCTGATCCCCCTCGGGACAGTGACGGTATGTTGAGTCCTTTGCAGCGACCTGCAGGACACTTGGTCCTGAAAACATCAACGTCCAGCTACTTCCATGAGACTGCCATTCACGAGTACCTGCCCACTCCTGGACCCTCCCCTGCAGGTAACCGCTGTTCTGTGTTTGTGCTTTCAGATAACCAGCCAGATCCACCGGGGCCTTCTTCGGCGCCTTCCACAGGTGCAGATGGTGTCGATGACCAAGAGGACAAGGGGGTGCAGGAGGACGACACCTCGTTCAACCTCACGCAGGAGGCTGTGCAGTCTGAGAGCGGGGCCAGCAGCGCTGATGACCAAGGGGTGTTGGGGGAGGCGGAGGTGGGTGATACTCCAGGACCCAGTGGCCTCCAGCAACACCACGGGGGGGAGGGGGGGAGGGAAAATTCAGGGGCCAGCTCCCCGGAGGGTGAGTGCGTGCCATATAAACATAGAAAATAGGTGCAGGAGTAGGCCATTCGGCCCTTTGAGCCTACACTGCCACTCAATGAGTTCATGGCTGAACATGCAACTTCAGTACCCCATTCCTGCTTTCTCGCCATACCCCTTGATCCCCCTAGTAGTATCTAACTCCTTTTTGAATATATTTAGTGAATTGGCCTCAACAACTTTCTGTGGTAGAGAATTCCACAGGTTCACCACTCTCTGGGTGAGGAAGTTTCTCCCCACCTTGGTCCTAAATGGCTTACCCCTTATCCTTAGACTGTGACCCCTGGTTCTGGATTTCCCCAACATTGGGAACATTCTTCCTGCATCTAACCTGTCTAAACCCTTCAGAATTTTAAACGTTTCTATGAGATCCCCTCTCATTCTTCTGAACTCCAGTGAATACAAGCCCAGTTGATCCAGTCTTTCTTGATATGTCAGTCCTGCCATCCCGGGAATCAGTCTGGTGAACCTTCGCTGCACTCCCTCAATAGTAAGAATGTCCTTCCTCAAGTTAGGAGACCAAGACTGTACACAATACTCCAGGTGTGGCCTCACCAAGGCCCTGTACAACTGTAGTAACACCTCCCTGCCCCTGTACCAAATCCCCTCGCTATGAAGGCCAACATGCCATTTGCTTTCTTAACCGCCTGCTGTACCTGCATGCCAACCTTCAATGACTGATGTACCATGACACCCAGATCTCGTTGCACCTCTCCTTTTCCTAATTTGTCACCATTCAGATAATAGTCTGTCTCTCTGTTTTTACCACCAAAGTGGATAACCTCACATTTATCCACACTATACTTCATCTGCCATGCATTTGCCCACTCACCTAACCTATCCAAGTCACTCTGCAGCCTCATAGCATCCTCCTCGCAGCTCACACTGCCACCCAACTTAGTGTCATCTGCAAATTTGGAGATACTATATTTAATCCCCTCGTCTAAATCATTAATGTACAATGTAAACAGCTGGGGCCCCAGCACAGAACCTTGCGGCACTCCACTAGTCACTGCCTGCCATTCTGAAAAGTACCCATTTACTCCTACTCTTTGCTTCCTGTCTGCCAACCAGTTCTTAGTCCACGTCAGCACACTACCCCCAATCCCATGTGCTTTAACTTTGCACATTAATCTCTTGTGTGGGACCTTGTCAAAAGCCTTCTGAAAGTCCAAATACACCACATCAACTGGTTTTCCCTTGTCCACTCGACTGGAAACATCCTCAAAAAATTCCAGAAGATTTGTCAAGCATGATTTCCCTTTCACAAATCCATGCTGACTTGGACCTATCATGTCACCTCTTTCCAAATGCGCTGCTATCACATCCTTAATAATTGATTCCATCATTTTACCCACTACCGATGTCAGGCTGACCGGTCTATAATTCCCTGTTTTCTCTCTCCCTCCTTTTTTAAAAAGTGGGGTTACATTGGCTACCCTCCGCTCGATAGGAACTGATCCAGAGTCTATGGAATGTTGGAAAATGACTGTCAATGCATCCGCTATTTCCAAGGCCACCTCCTTAAGTACTCTGGGATGCAGTCCATCAGGCTCTGGGGATTTATTGGCCTTCAATCCCATCAATTTCCCCAACACAATTTCCTGACTAATAAGGATTTTCCTCAGTTCCTCCCTCTTACTAGACCCTCTGACCCCTTTTATATCCGGAAGGTTGTTTGTGTCCTTCGTGAATACTGAACCAAAGTCTTGTTCAATTGGTCTGCCATTTCTTTGTTCCCCATTATGACTTCCCCTGATTCTGACTGCAGGGGACCTACGTTTGTCTTTACTAACCTTTTTCTCTTTACATATCTATAGAAACTTTTGCAGTCCCTCTTAATGTTCCCTGCAAGCTTCCTCTCGTGCTCTATTTTCCCTGCCCTAATCAAACCCTTTGTCCTCCTCTGCTGAGTTCTAAATTTCTCCCAGTCCCCGGGTTCGCTGCTATTTCTGGTCAATTTGTATGCCACTTCCTTGGCTTTAATACTATCCCTGATTTCCCTTGATAGCCAAGGTTGAGCCACCTTCCCTTTTTTATTTTTACGCCAGACAGGGATGTACAATTGTTGTAGTTCATCCATGCGGTCTCTAAATGTCTGCCATTGCCCTTCCACTGTCAACCTCTTAAGTATCATTCGCCAATCTATCCTAGCCAATTCACGCTTCATACTTTCAAAGTTATCCTTCTTTAAGTTCTGGACCATGGTCTGTGAATTAACTGTTTCATTCTCATCCTAATATAGAATTCCACCATATTATGGTCACTCTTCCCCAAGGGGCCTCGCACAACGAGATTGCTAATTAATCCTCTCTCATTACACAACACCCAGTCTAAGATGGCCTCCCCACTAGTTGGTTCCTCGACATATTGGTTTAGAAAACCATCCCTCATGTACTCCAGGAAATCCTCCTCCACCGTATTGCTTCCAGTTTGGTTAGCCCAATCTATATGCATATTAAAGTCACCCATGATATATGCTGCACCTTTATTGCATGCACCTCTAATTTCCTGTTTGATGCCCTCCCCAACATCACTACTACTGTTTGGAGTATGCTCAGCAGCACTCTGACGATGAGCCCGACCTAGAGGTTGCACAGTGATTTGCTGGGTGCACTAGCAAGAGTGACTGAGAGTCTTGATGGAGGAGTCCACCTCAACTGTTGCTCATGCCTTTCAGCAGCCCATTGAGCCCATCCTTGGTAGATACCTACAGATGCTGGATGCAAACAGTGACCATGGGGTCCCAGACATGGTGGCACAATCTATGACTGTCGTTGCAGTGGCCATTAAGCACCAGGCCGATGCTACTATAGGCCTCCATACTCAAATGTCATCTGTGCGTGGTGTTCTGAGTCAGCCCTCTGGTGTAATGCAGTCACAGACACTCTTGATGCAGAGAACGCACTGACCGCTGCCATCCTGTCTAGGGCCCCATCAGTTGGACGGGGGACTTAACCTTGCTGACCCAGCGCAGGATTCTGGCCTCACCCAGATTTCTGCTGATGTTGATGCTCTGCCCCGGGGGAGTATCAGCTGTTGGGCCAATTGGACCATGATATCCTTTCTCAGGATGACATCATTCCGCCTTCGCAGTTGCCGCCCTCTGCAACGCATCCACAATAGAGTGCTTCCACCCATGCTGATGTAATGCAGTCTACAGCCAGGTCTGCCAGGGCCCGAGCTGGTCATGTGTGGCTGAGGATCAAAGTCAGCAACCGACTACCAGCCTTGCTGAAGGCCCTGAGACCCCATTGTGGAGGAGCAGCAGGCATGGGAGGGGATAGAAGGGAAGGGGTCATACAGCCCTCTTTAAGACAAGGTAAACACCTTTGTGAAGGTGGCCACATATGCTGACCTTGTGAAGATATGGGGCTAGAAATTGCAGTGGCTCACCACCCAGTTTCTTGGTGGTATTGACCATTTCCGGCGATAACCGGCTCAGCGAGAAATTGCCCAGCTGAGTTACACCGGCGGTTTCAAAGTACCGCTGGGGAGCAGACCACCGGCGTGCACTGTCCTCAGATCGCCCTGGCGTGATATTTGGCTCAGCGGTGAACCGTTGATAAGTATAAAAAAACATGCCCACGAGAATCAGCGGAGCTGGGTGGTAGGTGAGTAGCCCTGTAAGAAAAAGGTTAGTTATTGGTTTTTTACTCATTATTTTTGAATTCTGTTGTGGTGATTTAAGTTAAAAGGGACCTGAGAATGGTTTTTATGATTTTTTTACGTTATGTTTTTTGAAAAAATATTTTTAGTGTTTTTCTCCTCCTCGGCCCAACCCACAGCCGCGGGGTAAATTTTTAGTGAATTTTTTATTTATCGCTCATTTTCTTTAAGAACCGCCCAATCAACCCTAAATTCCACTTTTTCACTGAGAATGGTGGTGGCATGTCCATTTTTTCCACTGAGCAGATTTTTTCTTTTTTGGGGGGGAAATTTTCGCCGGCGATAATCTTGGGAATCTTAACGGTCTTTTGGCTGCAATCGGGCGCTGGCGGGTTGTTAGGAAATTCTAGCCCATGAGCTTTTAACATTAGTTGCACTTGTATGACGCACCAAATACTTGATTCATTGTCAGCAGAGATGGCTAGGTTGTTGCAATGTGAGCTCATGTAAATTGTTGCACTTCAATGAATGATCCAACAATTGTTTGGTACTCGCCAGAGATGGCTACCTTGTTACAAAATGAACTGATGTCAATAGATCCATATGGATGTCTATGAGAATGTTTGAAGGGGTTTTGTGAGTATGGTGATATGTTGGGGATGAAGTTGTTGTCTTGTGGATATTTTCACCACACATATTCATGTTTGTAATAAAGCAAGTTTGGATTGTTTAAATGATGAGGCACTGATTGTTTAAGATGGAGGGCTGCAAGGTGTTGATGTGTTGAGTTGATGCCCAGGTGTACAGACTGGCCAGTCGGCACGTCAAGACTCATTCATTGAAATCGATGAGCGATGAGTCTCCGACGATCAGCCCTTCCAGCCGCAGCAGTGTCATGCTGCCTCCTCCTTCCGTGAGGCTTCTCGTCTTCCTCGTCATTGTCGTTCTCCTCCTGAGGTGGATCATCCATTCCTGGTGATAATGGCTGGTCCCTCATAATGGCCAGGTTGTGCAGCATGCAGCAGACAACAGTGATCATGGAGACTATCAGGTGAGAACTGCAATGCCCCTCTATCATCATCATAGGCAGTCCCTCAAAACTGAGGAAGACTTGCTGCCACTCTAAAAGTGAGTTTTTAGGTGATTGAACAGTCCATTACGGGAATTACAGTCTCTGTCACAATTGGGACAGACAGTCATTGAAGGAAAGGGTGGATGGGGAGTCTGGTTTGCCGCACGCTCCTTCCGCTGCCTGCGCTTGCTTTCTGCATGCTCTCGGCGATGACACTCGAAGTGCTCAGCGCCCTCCCGAATGGTCTCCTTCCACTTAGGGTGGTCTTTGGCCAGTGACTCCCAGGTGTTGGTGGGGATGTTGTATTTTATCAAGAAGGTTTTGAGCGTGTCCTTGTACCATTTTCTCTGCCCACCTGCAGCTCGCTTGCCGTGTAGGAGTTCCGAGTAGAACGCTTGCTTTGGGAGTCTTGTGTCAGGTCTGCGAACAATGCGGCCCGCCCAATGGAGCTGGTCGAGTGTGGTCAGTGCTTCGATGCTGGGAATGTTGGCCTGATCGAGGATACTAACGTTGGTGCATCTGTCCTCCCAGGGGATTTGCAGGATCTTGCAGAGACATAGTTGGTGGTATTTCTCCAGCGATTTGAGGTGTCTACTGTATATGATCCATGTTTCTGAGCCATACAGGAGGGCGGGTATCACTACAGCCCTGCAGACCATAAGTTGGGTGCCAGATTTGAGGGCCTAATTATTCGAACACTCTCTTCCTCAGGTGGCCGAAGGCTGTGCTGGCGCACTGGAGGCAGTGTTGAACCTCATCGTCGATGTTTGCCCTTGCTGATAGTCGGCTCCCGAGGTATGGAAAGTGGTCCACATTGTCCAGGGCTGCACCGTGGATCTTGATTACTGGCAGGCACTGCTGTGTGGCGGGGTCAGCTTGGTGGAGGACCTTTGTCTTACGGATGTTTAGTGTAAGGCCCATGCTTTCGTACATCTCGGTGAAGATGTTGACTATGACATGGAATTCAGCCTCTGAATGTGCGCAGACACAAGCATCATCCCCGTACTGTAGCTTGACATATGTAGCACACAAATCACTGACTCCACACGGTCTGGTGTTGATCTAACTGCTGTGACCTTAGTCCTTTATTGAACAGCTCCAGAGTGCCCCACAGGTGTGGTGGGCAGCCTTTTATATTGCCTCGTGCAGGTACTTTCAGGTCTCCCACCACAGCGCCCTCTGTGGTGCACCATTGTACTTATCATACATTTAATGTACCGGAGCAATACACAACAGATGGGACAGTCTTGTCTGGATGCGACGCAGGTTGAATAGGTTCCCACTGGTTCTGTAGTTTACTTCCACTCCAGCGGGGAGCTTGTTGAGTGTGAGGTGGAGCATTGCAGTGAGGAAGATCGAGAAGAGGGTTGGCGCGATGACGCAGCTCTATTTGACCTCGGTCCAGATGTGGATTAGGTCTATGGTGGATCCATTGGTCAGGATCACAGCTTGCAGGTCGTCGTGGAGCAGGCGGAAGATGTGACAAACTTTTGGTGTCAGTCGAAACGTAGGAGGACGCTTCATAGTCCCTCATGGTTAACAGTGTCAAAGGCCTTTGTACAAGAGTTGGTACTTTTCCCTGCATTCCTCTTGCAGTTGTCATGTAAAGATCATGTCCGTTGTACCCAGTACTGGACGGAATCCACACTGTGACTCCGGGAGGAGCTCCTCAGCCACAGGGAGAAGACGGTTGAGGAGGACTCTAGCGATGACCTTCCAAGTGGCTGAGAACAGGGAGATTCCTCTGCAGTTGCCGCAGTTGGATTTGTCCACCTTTTTTAAAGATGGTCACAATTACTGCATCTCTGAGATCTCCCGGCATGCTCTCCTCCTTCCAGATGAGAGAGATGAGGTCATGCATTCGTGCCAATAGTGCCTCTCTGCCATACTTTAGTGCCTCAGCGGAGATTCCATCCGCTCCCGATGCCTTGTTGTTCTTGAGCTGATGGATGGCCTTTTCTACCTCATGCAGGGCTGGGTAGCATGCTACGGGATGGAGTCGAGGACACTCATGTCAAAGGCAGAGTCTCAGTTAAGGAGATCTTCGAAGTGCTCCTTCCAACGGGTCCTGATTGCCTCGATGTCCTTGATGAGTGTCTCCCCATTCTTGGCCAGCAGTGGGGTGGGGCCTTGGGTGCTTGGGCCGTAGATAGACTTGACTGTGGTGAAGAATCCTCGCACATCATGGCTGTCAGCCAGCTGCTGAATCTCCTGTACTTTCTCCACCCACCATCTAATCTTTAGGTCGTGGGTTTTTTGTTGGACCTCGGCCTTAAGCCGTCTGTAAAGCTGCTTTGCTGCTCCTGAGTTAGGCTGTTGTTTTAGGTTCAGAAATGCCCTGCGCTTGCGATTTATTAGCTCTTGGATCTCCTGGTCCTTCTCATCAAAGAGGTCAAGGCATCAGAAACGCTGCTACAAAACCCCGATAGTTTGCTCGATAATTGTCCGGGTTGTGGTATGGCTGGCGTTGTAGTGCTGCTCAGCAGGGATGGTGGGATTGCAGAGGGTTGTCATCAGCCAGGGAACCACACCATATCCTTTGTCGCCCAGGAGCCAGCCACAGCCTTCATGCTGGAAGCTGGTGGCTGGAAGAGTCGTGGAACAGTGCTCTCCCGCAGGATGAAGGCATCGTGGCAGCTGCCAGGATATCGGGCAGCGAGGATTATCTGCCTGTGATTGCAGACCAGCTGTACATTGAGGGAGTGGAATCCCTTGCGATTCTGAAATATCTCTCCATTGTGGGGCAGGGCCCTCAATGCCACATGCGTACAATCAATGGCTTCTTGAACCCTGGGGAAGGCTGTTAGCCTGGAAAAGGTATGGGTGCACTTATCCTGGTCTTGTCTTGACATGCTGAACTTGATGTAGTCAAATTGTTTGTTGTAGAGTGTGTTGGTCACCTGGCGAACGCAGCAATGTACTGTAAACTGCGAAATGTTGCATACATCACCTACAGGAGACTGGAATGAGCCAGTAGCATAGAAGTTGAGTGCTACTGTCGCTTTCACTGCCACTGACAGCGAGGTCCTAGTGCTGATGTTGGCTGCCAGCTATATTCACAGAAGGTTGCAAAACTCTGTGACCACCTCCCTGCGGAACCTCAGCACTGCTCCTTGGACGTCTCAAGATAAAAGTAATGTGTGTGGTAAACCCTGCATATGTATGGCTTCCTGCCCCACCATCTGAGGCCTCCCGGCTTGGGAGGATCCACGTTTGCCTAAGCTGTCTCTGTAGCCGGCGCCTTTCAAGTCTGCACCGCAGGACAACATGGTGTACCATCCACTGCCACAATTACTTGGCACAGGTCACAGCAAGACAGAGATTTTAAAGTTAGCCTAGATAGCAGCCAATGTGTCCCAGATACTAGTACACAATCTGACGAGACAGCAGCAGTGCGATGCCAACACCCTACTGTCTGTGCGAGCATCAAACCCGGCACTGACCGAGACCTCTGAGCACTGGCTGCAACTCACTCTCCTGCGGCGGTTGGGGCTGGTGCTCTCCACTCTCTGTCCTGTGACAGTGGGAACTGGTGCTCTCCACTCTCTGTCCTGTGACAGTTGGAACTGGTGCTCTCCACTCTCTCTCCTGTGACAGTGGGAACTGGTGCCCTCCACTCTCTGTCCTGTGACAGTTGGAACTGGTGCACTCCACTCTCCCGTCTTGTGACAGTGGGAACTGGTGCTCTCCACTCTCTGTCCTGTGACAGTGGGAACTGGTGCTCTCCACTCTCTCTCCTGTGACAGTTGGAACTGGTGCTCTCCACTCTCTGTCCTGTGACAGTGGGAACTGGTGCTCTCCACTCTCTGTCCTGTGACAGTTGGAACTTGTGTTCTCCACTCTCTGTCCTGTGACAGTTGGAACTTGTGTTCTCCACTCTCTGTCCTGTGACAGTGGGAACTGGTGCTCTCCACTCTCTGTCCAGTGACAGTTTGAACTGGTGCTCCCACTCTCTGTCCTGTGACAGTGGGAACTGGTGCTCTCCACTCTCTCTCCTGTGACAGTGGGAACTGGTGCTCTCCACTCTCTCTCCTGTGACAGTGGGAACTGGTGCTCTCCACTCTCTGTCCTGTGACAGTGGGAACTGGTGCTCTCCACTCTCTGTCCTGTGACAGTTGGAACTGGTGCTCTCCACTCTCTCTCCTGTGACAGTGGGAACTGGTGCCCTCCACTCTCTGTCCTGTGACAGTTGGAACTGGTGCACTCCACTCTCCCGTCTTGTGACAGTGGGAACTGGTGCTCTCCACTCTCTGTCCTGTGACAGTGGGAACTGGTGCTCTCCACTCTCTGTCCTGTGACAGTTGGAACTTGTGTTCTCCACTCTCTGTCCTGTGACAGTTGGAACTTGTGTTCTCCACTCTCTGTCCTGTGACAGTGGGAACTGGTGCTCTCCACTCTCTGTCCAGTGACAGTTTGAACTGGTGCTCCCACTCTCTGTCCTGTGACAGTGGGAACTGGTGCTCTCCACTCTCTCTCCTGTGACAGTGGGAACTGGTGCTCTCCACTCTCCCGTCCTGTGACAGTTGGAACTGGTGTTCTCCACTCTCTCTCCTGTGACAGTTTGAACTGGTGCTCTCCACTCTCCCGACCTGTGACAGTGGGAACTGGTGTTCTCCACTCTCCCGTCCTGTGACAGTTTGAACTGGTGCTCTCCATTCTCTCTCCTGTGACAGTTGGAACTGGTGCTCTCCACTCTCCCGTCCTGTGACAGTTTGAACTGGTGCTCTCCACTCTCCCGTCCTGTGACAGTGGGAACTGGTGCTCTCCACTCTCTCTCCTGTGACAGTTTGAACTGGTGCTCTCCACTCTCTGTCCTGTGACAGCTGGAACTGGTGCTCTCCACTCTCTCTCCTGTGACAGTGGGAACTGGTGCTCTCCACTCTCTGTCCTGTGACAGTGGGAACTGGTGCTCTCCACTCTCCCGTCCTGTGACAGTTTGAACTGGTGCTCTCCACTCTCCTGTCCTGTGACAGTTGGAACTGGTGCTCTCCACTCTCCCGTCCTGTGACAGTTGGAACTGGTGCTCTCCACTCTCTGTCCTGTGACAGTGGGAACTGGTGCTCTCCACTCTCCCGTCCTGTGACAGTTGGAACTGGTGCTCTCCACTCTCTGTCCTGTAACAGTCTGAACTGGTGCTCTCCACTCTCCCGTCCTGTGACAGTGGGAACTGGTGCTCTCCACTCTCTGTCCTGTGACAGTGGGAACTGGTGCTCTCCACTCTCTGTCCTGTGACAGTTGGAACTGGTGCTCTCCACTCTCTGTCCTGTGACAGTGGGAACTGGTGCTCTCCACTCTCCCGTCCTGTGACAGTGGGAACTGGTGCTCTCCTCTCTCCCGTCCTGTGACGGTGGGAACTGGAGCTCTCCACTCTCGTCCTGTGACAGTGGGAACTGGTGCTCTCCACTCTCCTGTCCTGTGATAGTTGGAACTGGTGCTCTCCACTCTCTGTCCTGTGACAGTGGGAACTGGTGCTCTCCACTCTCTGTCCTGTGACAGTGGGAACTGGTGCTCTCCACTCTCTGTCCTGTGACAGTTGGAACTGGTGCTCTCCACTCTCTGTCCTGTAACAGTTGGAACTCGTGCTCTCCACTCTCTCTCCTGTGACAGTGGGAACTGGTGCTCTCCACTCTCTCTCCTGTGACAGTGGGAACTGGTGCTCTCCACTCTCTGTCTTGTGATAGTGGGAACTGGTGCTCTCCACTCTCTGTCTTGTGATAGTGGGAACTTGTGCTCTCCACTCTCCCGTCCTGTGACAGTTGGAACTGGTGCTCTCCACTCTCTCTCCTGTGACAGTGGGAACTGGTGCTCTCCACTCTGCCGTCCTGTGACAGTTTGAACTGGTGCTCTCCACTCACTCTCCTGTGACAGTTGGAACTGGTGCTCTCCACTCTCCCGTCCTGTGACAGTGGGAACTGATGCTCTCCCCTCTCCCGTCCTGTGGCGGTGGGAACTGGTGCTCTCCACTCTCGTCCTGTGACAGTGGGAACTGGTGCTCTCCACTCTCCTGTCCTGTGATAGTTGGAACTGGTGCTCTCCACTCTCTCTCCTGTGACAGTGGGAACTCGTGCTCTCCACTCTCTGTCCTGTGACAGTGGGAACTGGTGCTCTCCATTCTCTGTCCTGTGACAGTTGGAACTGGTGCTCTCCACTCTCTGTCCTGTAACAGTTGGAACTCGTGCTCTCCACTCTCTCTCCTGTGACAGTGGGAAATGGTGCTCTGCACTCTCTCTCCTGTGACAGTGGGAACTGGTGCTCTCCAATCTCTGTCCTGTGATAGTGGGAACTGGTGCGCTGCACTCTCCCGTCCTGTGACAGTTGGAGCTGGTGCTCTCCACTCTCTCTCCTGTGACAGTGGGAACTGGTGCTCTCCACTCTCCCGTCCTGTGACAGTTGGAACTGGTGCTCTCCAATCTCCCATCCTGTGAGAGTGGGAACTGGTGCTCTCCACTCTCTGTCCTGTGACAGTTGGAACTGGTGCTCTCCACTCTCTGTCCTGTGACAGTTGGAACTGGTGCTCTCCATTCTCTGTCCTGTGACAGTGGGAACTGGTGCTCTCCACTCTCCCGTCCTGTGACAGTGGGAACTGGTGCTCTCCACTCTCTCTCCTGTGACAGTGGGAACTGGTGCTCTCCACTCTCTGTCCTGTGACAGTGGGAACTGGTGCTCTCCACTCTCTGTCCTGTGACAGTTGGAGCTGGTGCTCTCCACTCTCCCGTCATGTGACAGTGGGAACTGGTGCTCTCCACTCTCCCGTCTTGTGACAGTTGGAACTGGTGCTCTCCACTCTCCCGTCTTGTGACAGTGGGAACTGGTGCTCTCCACTCTCTCTCCTGTGACAGTTGGAACTGGTGCTCTCCACTCTCTGTCCTGTGACAGTTGGAACTGGTGCTCTCTACTCTCCCGTCCTGTGACAGTTGGAACTGGTGCTCTCCACTTTCTCTCCTGTGACAGTGGGAACTGGTGCTCTCCACTCTCTGTCCTGTGACAGTGGGAACTGGAGCTCTCCACTCTCTGTCCTGTGACAGTGGGAACTGGTGATCTCCACTCTCTCTCCTGCGACAGTGGGAACTGGTGCTCTCCACTCTCTCTCCTGTGACAGTGGGAACTGGTGCTCTCCACTCTCCCGTCCTGTGACAGTGGGAACTGGTGCTCTCCACTCTCTCTCCTGTGACAGCTGGAACTGGTGCTCTCCATTCTCTCTTCTGTGACAGTTGGAACTGGTGCTCTCCATTTTCTGTCCTGTGACAGTGGGAACTGGTGCTCTCCACTCTCTGTGCTGTGACAGTTGGAACTGGTGCTCTCCACTCTCTGTCCTGTGACAGTGGGAACTGGTGATCTCCACTCTCTCTCCTGTGACAGTGGGAACTGGTGCTCTCCACTCTCTCTCCTGTGACAGTGGGAACTGGTGCTCTCCACTCTCCCGTCCTGTGACAGTGGGAACTGGTGCTCTCCACTCTCTCTCCTGTGACAGCTGGAACTGGTGCTCTCCACTCTCTCTCCTGTGACAGTGGGAACTGGTGCTCTCCACTCTCTCTCCTGTGACAGTGGGAACTGGTGCTCTCCACTCTTTGTCCTGTGACAGTGGGAACTGCTGTTCTCCACTCTTTGTCCTGTGACAGTTGGAACTGGTGCTCTCCACTCTCTCTCCTGTGACAGTGGGAACTGGTGCTCTCCACTCTCTCTCCTGTGACAGTTGGAACTGTAGCTCTCCACTCTCTGTCCTGTGACAGTGGGAACTGGTGCTCTCCACTCTCTGTCCTGTGAGAGTGGGAACTGGTGCTCTCCACTCTCCTGTCCTGTGACAGTTGGAACTGGTGCTCTCCACTCTCTCTCCTGTGACAGTGGGAACTGGTGCTCTCCACTCTCTCTCCTGTGACAGTGGGAACTGGTGCTCTCCACTCTCTGTCCTGTGACAGTTGGAGCTGGTGCTCTCCACTCTCCCGTCCTGTGACAGTTGGAACTGGTGCTCTCCACTCTCCCGTCCTGTGACAGTGGGAACTGGTGTTCTCCACTCTCCCGTCCTGTGACAGTTGGAACTGGTGCTCTCCACTCTCCCGTCCTGTGACAGTTGGAACTGGTGCTCTCCACTCTCCCGTCTTGTGACAGTGGGAACTGGTGCTCTCCACTCTCCCGTCCTGTGACAGTTGGAACTGGTGCTCTCCACTCTCTATCCTGTGACAGTGGGAACTGGTGCTCTCCACTCTCTCTCCTGTGACAGTTGGAACTGGTGCTCTCCACTCTCTCTCCTGTGACAGTTGGAACTGGTGCTCTCCACTCTCTGTCCTGTGACAGTGGGAACTGTTGCTCTCCACTCTCTGTCCTGTGACAGTTGGAACTGGTGCTCTCCACTCTCCCGTCCTGTGACAGTTGGAACTGGTGCTCTCCACTCTCTCTCCTGTGACAGTGGGAACTGGTGCTCTCCACTCTCCCGTCCTGTGACAGTGGGAACTGGAGCTCTCCACTCTCTGTCCTGTGACAGTGGGAACTGGTGCTCTCCACTCTCTCTCCTGTGACAGTGGGAACTGGTGCTCTCCACTCTCTCTCCTGTGACAGTGGGAACTGGTGCTCTCCACTCTCTGTCCTGTGACAGTTGGAACTGGTGCACTCCACTCTCCCGTCTTGTGACAGTGGGAACTGGTGCTCTCCACTCTCTGTCCTGTGACAGTGGGAACTGGTGCTCTCCACTCTCTGTCCTGTGACAGTTGGAACTTGTGTTCTCCACTCTCTGTCCTGTGACAGTGGGAACTGGTGCTCTCCACTCTCTGTCCAGTGACAGTTTGAACTGGTGCTCCCACTCTCTGTCCTGTGACAGTGGGAACTGGTGCTCTCCACTCTCTCTCCTGTGACAGTGGGAACTGGTGCTCTCCACTCTCCCGTCCTGTGACAGTTGGAACTGGTGTTCTCCACTCTCTCTCCTGTGACAGTTTGAACTGGTGCTCTCCACTCTCCCGACCTGTGACAGTGGGAACTGGTGTTCTCCACTCTCCCGTCCTGTGACAGTTTGAACTGGTGCTCTCCATTCTCTCTCCTGTGACAGTTGGAACTGGTGCTCTCCACTCTCCCGTCCTGTGACAGTTTGAACTGGTGCTCTCCACTCTCCCGTCCTGTGACAGTGGGAACTGGTGCTCTCCACTCTCTCTCCTGTGACAGTTTGAACTGGTGCTCTCCACTCTCTGTCCTGTGACAGCTGGAACTGGTGCTCTCCACTCTCTCTCCTGTGACAGTGGGAACTGGTGCTCTCCACTCTCTGTCCTGTGACAGTGGGAACTGGTGCTCTCCACTCTCCCGTCCTGTGACAGTTTGAACTGGTGCTCTCCACTCTCCTGTCCTGTGACAGTTGGAACTGGTGCTCTCCACTCTCCCGTCCTGTGACAGTTGGAACTGGTGCTCTCCACTCTCTGTCCTGTGACAGTGGGAACTGGTGCTCTCCACTCTCCCGTCCTGTGACAGTTGGAACTGGTGCTCTCCACTCTCTGTCCTGTAACAGTCTGAACTGGTGCTCTCCACTCTCCCGTCCTGTGACAGTGGGAACTGGTGCTCTCCACTCTCTGTCCTGTGACAGTGGGAACTGGTGCTCTCCACTCTCTGTCCTGTGACAGTTGGAACTGGTGCTCTCCACTCTCTGTCCTGTGACAGTGGGAACTGGTGCTCTCCACTCTCCCGTCCTGTGACAGTGGGAACTGGTGCTCTCCTCTCTCCCGTCCTGTGACGGTGGGAACTGGTGCTCTCCACTTTCGTCCTGTGACAGTGGGAACTGGTGCTCTCCACTCTCCTGTCCTGTGATAGTTGGAACTGGTGCTCTCCACTCTCTGTCCTGTGACAGTGGGAACTGGTGCTCTCCACTCTCTGTCCTGTGACAGTGGGAACTGGTGCTCTCCACTCTCTGTCCTGTGACAGTTGGAACTGGTGCTCTCCACTCTCTGTCCTGTAACAGTTGGAACTCGTGCTCTCCACTCTCTCTCCTGTGACAGTGGGAACTGGTGCTCTCCACTCTCTCTCCTGTGACAGTGGGAACTGGTGCTCTCCACTCTCTGTCTTGTGATAGTGGGAACTGGTGCTCTCCACTCTCTGTCTTGTGATAGTGGGAACTTGTGCTCTCCACTCTCCCGTCCTGTGACAGTTGGAACTGGTGCTCTCCACTCTCTCTCCTGTGACAGTGGGAACTGGTGCTCTCCACTCTGCCGTCCTGTGACAGTTTGAACTGGTGCTCTCCACTCACTCTCCTGTGACAGTTGGAACTGGTGCTCTCCACTCTCCCGTCCTGTGACAGTGGGAACTGATGCTCTCCCCTCTCCCGTCCTGTGGCGGTGGGAACTGGTGCTCTCCACTCTCGTCCTGTGACAGTGGGAACTGGTGCTCTCCACTCTCCTGTCCTGTGATAGTTGGAACTGGTGCTCTCCACTCTCTCTCCTGTGACAGTGGGAACTCGTGCTCTCCACTCTCTGTCCTGTGACAGTGGGAACTGGTGCTCTCCATTCTCTGTCCTGTGACAGTTGGAACTGGTGCTCTCCACTCTCTGTCCTGTAACAGTTGGAACTCGTGCTCTCCACTCTCTCTCCTGTGACAGTGGGAAATGGTGCTCTGCACTCTCTCTCCTGTGACAGTGGGAACTGGTGCTCTCCAATCTCTGTCCTGTGATAGTGGGAACTGGTGCGCTGCACTCTCCCGTCCTGTGACAGTTGGAGCTGGTGCTCTCCACTCTCTCTCCTGTGACAGTGGGAACTGGTGCTCTCCACTCTCCCGTCCTGTGACAGTTGGAACTGGTGCTCTCCAATCTCCCATCCTGTGAGAGTGGGAACTGGTGCTCTCCACTCTCTGTCCTGTGACAGTTGGAACTGGTGCTCTCCACTCTCTGTCCTGTGACAGTTGGAACTGGTGCTCTCCATTCTCTGTCCTGTGACAGTGGGAACTGGTGCTCTCCACTCTCCCGTCCTGTGACAGTGGGAACTGGTGCTCTCCACTCTCTCTCCTGTGACAGTGGGAACTGGTGCTCTCCACTCTCTGTCCTGTGACAGTGGGAACTGGTGCTCTCCACTCTCTGTCCTGTGACAGTTGGAGCTGGTGCTCTCCACTCTCCCGTCATGTGACAGTGGGAACTGGTGCTCTCCACTCTCCCGTCTTGTGACAGTTGGAACTGGTGCTCTCCACTCTCCCGTCTTGTGACAGTGGGAACTGGTGCTCTCCACTCTCTCTCCTGTGACAGTTGGAACTGGTGCTCTCCACTCTCTGTCCTGTGACAGTTGGAACTGGTGCTCTCTACTCTCCCGTCCTGTGACAGTTGGAACTGGTGCTCTCCACTTTCTCTCCTGTGACAGTGGGAACTGGTGCTCTCCACTCTCTGTCCTGTGACAGTGGGAACTGGAGCTCTCCACTCTCTGTCCTGTGACAGTGGGAACTGGTGATCTCCACTCTCTCTCCTGCGACAGTGGGAACTGGTGCTCTCCACTCTCTCTCCTGTGACAGTGGGAACTGGTGCTCTCCACTCTCCCGTCCTGTGACAGTGGGAACTGGTGCTCTCCACTCTCTCTCCTGTGACAGCTGGAACTGGTGCTCTCCATTCTCTCTTCTGTGACAGTTGGAACTGGTGCTCTCAATTTTCTGTCCTGTGACAGTGGGAACTGGTGCTCTCCACTCTCTGTGCTGTGACAGTTGGAACTGGTGCTCTCCACTCTCTGTCCTGTGACAGTGGGAACTGGTGATCTCCACTCTCTCTCCTGTGACAGTGGGAACTGGTGCTCTCCACTCTCTCTCCTGTGACAGTGGGAACTGGTGCTCTCCACTCTCCCGTCCTGTGACAGTGGGAACTGGTGCTCTCCACTCTCTCTCCTGTGACAGCTGGAACTGGTGCTCTCCACTCTCTCTCCTGTGACAGTGGGAACTGGTGCTCTCCACTCTCTCTCCTGTGACAGTGGGAACTGGTGCTCTCCACTCTCTCTCCTGTGACAGTGGGAACTGGTGCTCTCCACTCTTTGTCCTGTGACAGTGGGAACTGCTGTTCTCCACTCTTTGTCCTGTGACAGTTGGAACTGGTGCTCTCCACTCTCTCTCCTGTGACAGTGGGAACTGGTGCTCTCCACTCTCTCTCCTGTGACAGTTGGAACTGTAGCTCTCCACTCTCTGTCCTGTGACAGTGGGAACTGGTGCTCTCCACTCTCTGTCCTGTGAGAGTGGGAACTGGTGCTCTCCACTCTCCTGTCCTGTGACAGTTGGAACTGGTGCTCTCCACTCTCTCTCCTGTGACAGTGGGAACTGGTGCTCTCCACTCTCTCTCCTGTGACAGTGGGAACTGGTGCTCTCCACTCTCTGTCCTGTGACAGTTGGAGCTGGTGCTCTCCACTCTCCCGTCCTGTGACAGTTGGAACTGGTGCTCTCCACTCTCCCGTCCTGTGACAGTGGGAACTGGTGTTCTCCACTCTCCCGTCCTGTGACAGTTGGAACTGGTGCTCTCCACTCTCCCGTCCTGTGACAGTTGGAACTGGTGCTCTCCACTCTCCCGTCTTGTGACAGTGGGAACTGGTGCTCTCCACTCTCCCGTCCTGTGACAGTTGGAACTGGTGCTCTCCACTCTCTATCCTGTGACAGTGGGAACTGGTGCTCTCCACTCTCTCTCCTGTGACAGTTGGAACTGGTGCTCTCCACTCTCTCTCCTGTGACAGTTGGAACTGGTGCTCTCCACTCTCTGTCCTGTGACAGTGGGAACTGTTGCTCTCCACTCTCTGTCCTGTGACAGTTGGAACTGGTGCTCTCCACTCTCCCGTCCTGTGACAGTTGGAACTGGTGCTCTCCACTCTCTCTCCTGTGACAGTGGGAACTGGTGCTCTCCACTCTCCCGTCCTGTGACAGTGGGAACTGGAGCTCTCCACTCTCTGTCCTGTGACAGTGGGAACTGGTGCTCTCCACTCTCTCTCCTGTGACAGTGGGAACTGGTGCTCTCCACTCTCTCTCCTGTGACAGTGGGAACTGGTGCTCTCCACTCTCCCGTCCTGTGACAGTGGGAACTGGTGCTCTCCACTCTCTCTCCTGTGACAGTTGGAACTGGTACTCTCCATTTTCTGTCCTGTGACAGTGGGAACTGCTGTTCTCCACTCTTTGTCCTGTGACAGTTGGAACTGGTGCTCTCCACTCTCTCTCCTGTGACAGTGGGAACTGGTGCTCTCCACTCTCCCGTCCTGTGACAGTTGGAACTGGTGCTCTCCACTCTCCCATCCTGTGACAGTGGGAACTGGTGCTCTCCACTCTCTGTCCTGTGACAGTTGGAACTGGTGCTCTCCACTCTCTGTCCTGTGACAGTTGGAACTGGTGCTCTCCACTCTCTGTCCTGTGACAGTTGGAACTGGTGCTCTCCACTCTCTCTCCTGTGACAGTTGGAACTGGTGCTCTCCACTCTCTCTCCTGTGACAGTTGGAACTGGTGCTCTCCATTCTCTGTCCTGTGACAGTGGGAACTGGTGCTCTCCACTCTCCCGTCCTGTGACAGTGGGAACTGGTGCTCTCCACTCTCTCTCCTGTGACAGTGGGAACTGGTGCTCTCCACTCTCTGTCCTGTGACAGTTGGAGCTGGTGCTCTCCACTCTCCCGTCCTGTGACAGTTGGAACTGGTGCTCTCCACTCTCCCGTCCTGTGAAAGTTGGAACTGGTGCTCTCCACTCTCCCGTCCTGTGACAGTGGGAACTGGTGTTCTCCACTCTCCCGTCCTGTGACATTTGGAACTGGTGCTCTCCACTCTCCTGTCCTGTGACAGTTGGAACTGGTGCTCTCCACTCTCCCGTCCTGTGACAGTTGGAACTGGTGCTCTCCACTCTCCCGTCCTGTGACAGTGGGAACTGGTGTTCTCCACTCTCCCGTCCTGTGACATTTGGAACTGGTGCTCTCCACTCTCCCGTCTTGTGACAGTGGGAACTGGTGCTCTCCATTCTCTCTTCTGTGACAGTTGGAACTGGTGCTCTCCATTTTCTGTCCTGTGACAGTGGGAACTGGTGCTCTCCACTCTCTGTGCTGTGACAGTTGGAACTGGTGCTCTCCACTCTCTGTCCTGTGACAGTGGGAACTGGTGTTCTCCACTCTCTGTCCTGTGACAGTTGGAACTGGTGCTCTCCACTCTCTGTCCTGTGACAGTGGGAACTGGTGCTCTCCACTCTCTCTCCTGTGACAGTGGGAACTGGTGCTCTCCACTCTTTGTCCTGTGACAGTGGGAACTGCTGTTCTCCACTCTTTGTCCTGTGACAGTTGGAACTGGTGCTCTCCACTCTCTCTCCTGTGACAGTGGGAACTGGTGCTCTCCACTCTCTCTCCTGTGACAGTTGGAACTGGTGCTCTCCACTCTCTGTCCTGTGACAGTGGGAACTGGTGCTCTCCACTCTCTGTCCTGTGACAGTGGGAACTGGTGCTCTCCACTCTCCTGTCCTGTGACAGTTGGAACTGGTGCTCTCCACTCTCTCTCCTGTGACAGTGGGAACTGGTGCTCTCCACTCTCTCTCCTGTGACAGTGGGAACTGGTGCTCTCCACTCTCTGTCCTGTGACAGTTGGAGCTGGTGCTCTCCACTCTCCCGTCCTGTGACAGTTGGAACTGGTGCTCTCCACTCTCCCGTCCTGTTGCAGTTGGAACTGGTGCTCTCCACTCTCCCGTCCTGTGACAGTGGGAACTGGTGTTCTCCACTCTCCCGTCCTGTGACAGTTGGAACTGGTGCTCTCCACTCTCCCGTCTTGTGACAGTGGGAACTGGTGCTCTCCACTCTCTCTCCTGTGACAGTTGGAACTGGTGCTCCCCACTCTCTCTCCTGTGACAGTTGGAACTGGTGCTCTCCACTCTCTGTCCTGTGACAGTGGGAACTGTTGCTCTCCACTCTCTGTCCTGTGACAGTTGGAACTGGTGCTCTCCACTCTCCCGTCCTGTGACAGTTGGAACTGGTGCTCTCCACTCTCTCTCCTGTGACAGTGGGAACTGGTGCTCTCCACTCTCTGTCCTGTGACAGTGGGAACTGGAGCTCTCCACTCTCTGTCCTGTGACAGTGGGAACTGGTGCTCTCCACTCTCTCTCCTGTGACAATGGGAACTGGTGCTCTCCACTCTCTCTCCTGTGACAGTGGGAACTGGTGCTCTCCACTCTCCCGTCCTGTGACAGTGGGAACTGGTGCTCTCCAGTCTCTCTCCTGTGACAGCTGGAACTGGTGCTCTCCATTCTCTCTTCTGTGACAGTTGGAACTGGTGCTCTCCATTTTCTGTCCTGTGACAGTGGGAACTGGTGCTCTCCACTCTCTGTCCTGTGACAGTGGGAACTGCTGTTCACCACTCTTTGTCCTGTGACAGTTGGAACTGGTGCTCTCCACTCTCTCTCCTGTGACAGTGGGAACTGGTGCTCTCCACTCTCCCGTCCTGTGAAAGTTGGAACTGGTGCTCTCCACTCTCCCATCCTGTGACAGTGGGAACTGGTGCTCTCCACTCTCTGTCCTGTGACAGTTGGAACTGGTGCTCTCCACTCTCTGTCCTGTGACAGTTGGAACTGGTGCTCTCCACTC
Source organism: Pristiophorus japonicus (assembly GCF_044704955.1). Lineage (NCBI taxonomy): Eukaryota > Metazoa > Chordata > Chondrichthyes > Pristiophoridae > Pristiophorus > Pristiophorus japonicus. Next base: position 290,284,749 of record NC_091978.1, read on the forward strand.
TCTCTCCTGTGACAGTTGGAACTGGTGCTCTCCATTCTCTGTCCTGTGACAGTGGGAACTGGTGCTCTCCACTCTCCCGTCCTGTGACAGTGGGAACTGGTGCTCTCCACTCTCCTGTCCTGTGACAGTTGGAACTGGTGCTCTCCACTCTCCCGTCCTGTGACAGTTGGAACTGGTGCTCTCCACTCTCCCGTCCTGTGACAGTGGGAACTGGTGTTCTCCACTCTCCCGTCCTGTGACATTTGGAACTGGTGCTCTCCACTCTCCCGTCTTGTGACAGTGGGAACTGGTGCTCTCCATTCTCTCTTCTGTGACAGTTGGAACTGGTGCTCTCCATTTTCTGTCCTGTGACAGTGGGAACTGGTGCTCTCCACTCTCTGTGCTGTGACAGTTGGAACTGGTGCTCTCCACTCTCTGTCCTGTGACAGTGGGAACTGGTGCTCTCCACTCTCTGTCCTGTGACAGTTGGAACTGGTGCTCTCCACTCTCTGTCCTGTGACAGTGGGAACTGGTGCTCTCCACTCTCTCTCCTGTGACAGTGGGAACTGGTGCTCTCCACTCTTTGTCCTGTGACAGTGGGAACTGCTGTTCTCCACTCTTTGTCCTGTGACAGTTGGAACTGGTGCTCTCCACTCTCCCGTCCTGTGACAGTGGGAACTGGTGCTCTCCAATCTCTGTCCTGTGACAGTTGGAAATGGTGCTCTCCACTCTCTCTCCTGCGACAGTTGGAACTGGTGCTCTCCACTCTCTGTCCTGTGACTGTGGGAACTGCTGTTCTCCACTCTTTGTCCTGTGACAGTTGGAACTGGTGCTCTCCACTCTCTCTCCTGTGACAGTGGGAACTGGTGCTCTCCACTCTCTCTCCTGTGACAGTTGGAACTGTAGCTCTCCACTCTCTGTCCTGTGACAGTGGGAACTGGTGCTCTCCACTCTCTGTCCTGTGAGAGTGGGAACTGGTGCTCTCCACTCTCCTGTCCTGTGACAGTTGGAACTGGTGCTCTCCACTCTCTCTCCTGTGACAGTGGGAACTGGTGCTCTCCACTCTCTCTCCTGTGACAGTGGGAACTGGTGCTCTCCACTCTCTGTCCTGACAGTTGGAGCTGGTGCTCTCCACTCTCCCGTCCTGTGACAGTTGGAACTGGTGCTCTCCACTCTCCCGTCCTGTGACAGTGGGAACTGGTGCTCTCCACTCTCTCTCCTGTGACAGTGGGAACTGGTGCTCTCCACTCTTTGTCCTGTGACAGTGGGAACTGCTGTTCTCCACTCTTTGTCCTGTGACAGTTGGAACTGGTGCTCTCCACTCTCTCTCCTGTGACAGTGGGAACTGGTGCTCTCCACTCTCTCTCCTGTGACAGTTGGAACTGGTGCTCTCCACTCTCTGTCCTGTGACAGTGGGAACTGGTGCTCTCCACTCTCTGTCCTGTGACAGTGGGAACTGGTGCTCTCCACTCTCCTGTCCTGTGACAGTTGGAACTGGTGCTCTCCACTCTCTCTCCTGTGACAGTGGGAACTGGTGCTCTCCACTCTCTCTCCTGTGACAGTGGGAACTGGTGCTCTCCACTCTCTGTCCTGTGACAGTTGGAGCTGGTGCTCTCCACTCTCCCGTCCTGTGACAGTTGGAACTGGTGCTCTCCACTCTCCCGTCCTGTTGCAGTTGGAACTGGTGCTCTCCACTCTCCCGTCCTGTGACAGTGGGAACTGGTGTTCTCCACTCTCCCGTCCTGTGACAGTTGGAACTGGTGCTCTCCACTCTCCCGTCTTGTGACAGTGGGAACTGGTGCTCTCCACTCTCTCTCCTGTGACAGTTGGAACTGGTGCTCCCCACTCTCTCTCCTGTGACAGTTGGAACTGGTGCTCTCCACTCTCTGTCCTGTGACAGTGGGAACTGTTGCTCTCCACTCTCTGTCCTGTGACAGTTGGAACTGGTGCTCTCCACTCTCCCGTCCTGTGACAGTTGGAACTGGTGCTCTCCACTCTCTCTCCTGTGACAGTGGGAACTGGTGCTCTCCACTCTCTGTCCTGTGACAGTGGGAACTGGAGCTCTCCACTCTCTGTCCTGTGACAGTGGGAACTGGTGCTCTCCACTCTCTCTCCTGTGACAATGGGAACCGTTGCTCTCCACTCTCTCTCCTGTGACAGTGGGAACTGGTGCTCTCCACTCTCCCGTCCTGTGACAGTGGGAACTGGTGCTCTCCAGTCTCTCTCCTGTGACAGCTGGAACTGGTGCTCTCCATTCTCTCTTCTGTGACAGTTGGAACTGGTGCTCTCCATTTTCTGTCCTGTGACAGTGGGAACTGGTGCTCTCTACTCTCTGTCCTGTGACAGTGGGAACTGCTGTTCACCACTCTTTGTCCTGTGACAGTTGGAACTGGTGCTCTCCACTCTCTCTCCTGTGACAGTGGGAACTGGTGCTCTCCACTCTCCCGTCCTGTGAAAGTTGGAACTGGTGCTCTCCACTCTCCCATCCTGTGACAGTGGGAACTGGTGCTCTCCACTCTCTGTCCTGTGACAGTTGGAACTGGTGCTCTCCACTCTCTGTCCTGTGACAGTTGGAACTGGTGCTCTCCACTCTCTCTCCTGTGACAGTTGGAACTGGTGCTCTCCATTCTCTGTCCTGTGACAGTGGGAACTGGTGCTCTCCACTCTCCCGTCCTGTGACAGTGGGAACTGGTGCTCTCCACTCTCCTGTCCTGTGACAGTTGGAACTGGTGCTCTCCACTCTCCCGTCCTGTGACAGTTGGAACTGGTGCTCTCCACTCTCCCGTCCTGTGACAGTGGGAACTGGTGTTCTCCACTCTCCCGTCCTGTGACATTTGGAACTGGTGCTCTCCACTCTCCCGTCTTGTGACAGTGGGAACTGGTGCTCTCCATTCTCTCTTCTGTGACAGTTGGAACTGGTGCTCTCCATTTTCTGTCCTGTGACAGTGGGAACTGGTGCTCTCCACTCTCTGTGCTGTGACAGTTGGAACTGGTGCTCTCCACTCTCTGTCCTGTGACAGTGGGAACTGGTGTTCTCCACTCTCTGTCCTGTGACAGTTGGAACTGGTGCTCTCCACTCTCTGTCCTGTGACAGTGGGAACTGGTGCTCTCCACTCTCTCTCCTGTGACAGTGGGAACTGGTGCTCTCCACTCTTTGTCCTGTGACAGTGGGAACTGCTGTTCTCCACTCTTTGTCCTGTGACAGTTGGAACTGGTGCTCTCCACTCTCTCTCCTGTGACAGTTGGAACTGGTGCTCTCCACTCTCCCGTCCTGTGACAGTGGGAACTGGTGCTCTCCACTCTCTCTCCTGTGACAGTTGGAACTGGTGCTCTCCACTCTCCCGTCCTGTGACAGTGGGAACTGGTGCTCTCCACTCTCTCTCCTGTGACAGTGGGAACTGGTGCTCTCCACTCTTTGTCCTGTGACAGTGGGAACTGCTGTTCTCCACTCTTTGTCCTGTGACAGTTGGAACTGGTGCTCTCCACTCTCTCTCCTGTGACAGTTGGAACTGGTGCTCTCCACTCTCCCGTCCTGTGACAGTGGGAACTGGTGCTCTCCAATCTCTGTCCTGTGACAGTTGGAAATGGTGCTCTCCACTCTCTCTCCTGCGACAGTTGGAACTGGTGCTCTCCACTCTCTGTCCTGTGACTGTGGGAACTGCTGTTCTCCACTCTTTGTCCTGTGACAGTTGGAACTGGTGCTCTCCACTCTCTCTCCTGTGACAGTGGGAACTGGTGCTCTCCACTCTCTCTCCTGTGACAGTTGGAACTGTAGCTCTCCACTCTCTGTCCTGTGACAGTGGGAACTGGTGCTCTCCACTCTGTGTCCTGTGAGAGTGGGAACTGGTGCTCTCCACTCTCCTGTCCTGTGACAGTTGGAACTGGTGCTCTCCACTCTCTCTCCTGTGACAGTGGGAACTGGTGCTCTCCACTCTCTCTCCTGTGACAGTGGGAACTGGTGCTCTCCACTCTCTGTCCTGTGACAGTTGGAGCTGGTGCTCTCCACTCTCCCGTCCTGTGACAGTTGGAACTGGTGCTCTCCACTCTCCCGTCCTGTGACAGTGGGAACTGGTGTTCTCCACTCTCCCGTCCTGTGACAGTTGGAACTGGTGCTCTCCACTCTCCCGTCCTGTGACAGTTGGAACTGGTGCTCTCCACTCTCCCGTCTTGTGACAGTGGGAACTGGTGCTCTCCACTCTCCCGTCCTGTGACAGTTGGAACTGGTGCTCTCCACTCTCTATCCTGTGACAGTGGGAACTGGTGCTCTCCACTCTCTCTCCTGTGACAGTTGGAACTGGTGCTCTCCACTCTCTCTCCTGTGACAGTTGGAACTGGTGCTCTCCACTCTCTGTCCTGTGACAGTGGGAACTGTTGCTCTCCACTCTCTGTCCTGTGACAGTTGGAACTGGTGCTCTCCACTCTCCCGTCCTGTGACAGTTGGAACTGGTGCTCTCCACTCTCTCTCCTGTGACAGTGGGAACTGGTGCTCTCCACTCTCCCGTCCTGTGACAGTGGGAACTGGAGCTCTCCACTCTCTGTCCTGTGACAGTGGGAACTGGTGCTCTCCACTCTCTCTCCTGTGACAGTGGGAACTGGTGCTCTCCACTCTCTCTCCTGTGACAGCTGGAACTGGTGCTCTCCATTCTCTCTTCTGTGACAGTTGGAACTGGTGCTCTCCATTTTCTGTCCTGTGACAGTGGGAACTGCTGTTCTCCACTCTTTGTCCTGTGACAGTTGGAACTGGTGCTCTCCACTCTCTCTCCTGTGACAGTGGGAACTGGTGCTCTCCACTCTCCCGTCCTGTGACAGTTGGAACTGGTGCTCTCCACTCTCCCATCCTGTGACAGTGGGAACTGGTGCTCTCCACTCTCTGTCCTGTGACAGTTGGAACTGGTGCTCTCCACTCTCTGTCCTGTGACAGTTGGAACTGGTGCTCTCCACTCTCTGTCCTGTGACAGTTGGAACTGGTGCTCTCCACTCTCTCTCCTGTGACAGTTGGAACTGGTGCTCTCCATTCTCTGTCCTGTGACAGTGGGAACTGGTGCTCTCCACTCTCCCGTCCTGTGACAGTGGGAACTGGTGCTCTCCACTCTCTCTCCTGTGACAGTGGGAACTGGTGCTCTCCACTCTCTGTCCTGTGACAGTGGGAACTGGTGCTCTCCACTCTCTGTCCTGTGACAGTTGGAGCTGCTGCTCTCCACTCTCCCGTCCTGTGACAGTTGGAACTGGTGCTCTCCACTCTCCCGTCCTGTGAAAGTTGGAACTGGTGCTCTCCACTCTCCCGTCCTGTGACAGTGGGAACTGGTGTTCTCCACTCTCCCGTCCTGTGACATTTGGAACTGGTGCTCTCCACTCTCCCGTCTTGTGACAGTGGGAACTGATGCTCTCCATTCTCTCTTCTGTGACAGTTGGAACTGGTGCTCTCCATTTTCTGTCCTGTGACAGTGGGAACTGGTGCTCTCCACTCTCTGTGCTGTGACAGTTGGAACTGGTGCTCTCCACTCTCTGTCCTGTGACAGTGGGAACTGGTGTTCTCCACTCTCTGTCCTGTGACAGTTGGAACTGGTGCTCTCCAATCTCTGTCCTGTGACAGTGGGAACTGCTGCTCTCCACTCTCTCTCCTGTGACAGTGGGAACTGGTGCTCTCCACTCTTTGTCCTGTGACAGTTGGAACTGGTGCTCTCCACTCTCTCTCCTGTGACAGTGGGAACTGGTGCTCTCCACTCTCTCTCCTGTGACAGTTGGAACTGGTGCTCTCCACTCTCTGTCCTGTGACAGTGGGAACTGGTGCTCTCCACTCTCTGTCCTGTGACAGTGGGAACTGGTGCTCTCCACTCTCCTGTCCTGTGACAGTTGGAACTGGTGCTCTCCACTCTCTCTCCTGTGACAGTGGGAACTGGTGCTCTCCACTCTCTCTCCTGTGACAGTGGGAACTGGTGCTCTCCACTCTCTGTCCTGTGACAGTTGGAGCTGGTGCTCTCCACTCTCCCGTCCTGTGACAGTTGGAACTGGTGCTCCCCACTCTCCCGTCCTGTTGCAGTTGGAACTGGTGCTCTCCACTCTCCCGTCCTGTGACAGTGGGAACTGGTGTTCTCCACTCTCCCGTCCTGTGACAGTTGGAACTGGTGCTCTCCACTCTCCCGTCTTGTGACAGTGGGAACTGGTGCTCTCCACTCTCTCTCCTGTGACAGTTGGAACTGGTGCTCCCCACTCTCTCTCCTGTGACAGTTGGAACTGGTGCTCTCCACTCTCTGTCCTGTGACAGTGGGAACTGTTGCTCTCCACTCTCTGTCCTGTGACAGTTGGAACTGGTGCTCTCCACTCTCTCTCCTGTGACAGTGGGAACTGGTGCTCTCCACTCTCTCTCCTGTGACAGTGGGAACTGGTGCTCTCTACTCTCCCGTCCTGTGACAGTTGGAACTGGTGCTCTCCACTCTCCCATCCTGTGACAGTGGGAACTGGTGCTCTCCACTCTCTCTCCTGTGACAGTGGGAACTGGTGCTCTCCACTCTCTCTCCTGTGACAGTGGGAACTGGTGCTCTCCACTCTCTCTCCTGTGACAGTTGGAACTGGTGCTCTCCACTCTCTGTCCTGTGACAGTGGGAACTGGTGCTCTCCACTCTCTGTCCTGTGACAGTGGGAACTGGTGCTCTCCACTCTCCTGTCCTGTGACAGTTGGAACTGGTGCTCTCCACTCTCTCTCCTGTGACAGTGGGAACTGGTGCTCTCCACTCTCTCTCCTGTGACAGTGGGAACTGGTGCTCTCCACTCTCTGTCCTGTGACAGTTGGAGCTGGTGCTCTCCACTCTCCCGTCCTGTGACAGTTGGAACTGGTGCTCCCCACTCTCCCGTCCTGTTGCAGTTGGAACTGGTGCTCTCCACTCTCCCGTCCTGTGACAGTGGGAACTGGTGTTCTCCACTCTCCCGTCCTGTGACAGTTGGAACTGGTGCTCTCCACTCTCCCGTCTTGTGACAGTGGGAACTGGTGCTCTCCACTCTCTCTCCTGTGACAGTTGGAACTGGTGCTCCCCACTCTCTCTCCTGTGACAGTTGGAACTGGTGCTCTCCACTCTCTGTCCTGTGACAGTGGGAACTGTTGCTCTCCACTCTCTGTCCTGTGACAGTTGGAACTGGTGCTCTCCACTCTCCCGTCCTGTGACAGTTGGAACTGGTGCTCTCCACTCTCCCATCCTGTGACAGTGGGAACTGGTGCTCTCCACTCTCTGTCCTGTGACAGTTGGAACTGGTGCTCTCCACTCTCTGTCCTGTGACAGTTGGAACTGGTGCTCTCCACTCTCTGTCCTGTGACAGTTGGAACTGGTGCTCTCCACTCTCTCTCCTGTGACAGTTGGAACTGGTGCTCTCCATTCTCTGTCCTGTGACAGTGGGAACTGGTGCTCTCCACTCTCCCGTCCTGTGACAGTGGGAACTGGTGCTCTCCACTCTCTCTCCTGTGACAGTGGGAACTGGTGCTCTCCACTCTCTGTCCTGTGACAGTGGGAACTGGTGCTCTCCACTCTCTGTCCTGTGACAGTTGGAGCTGGTGCTCTCCACTCTCCCGTCCTGTGACAGTTGGAACTGGTGCTCTCCACTCTCCCGTCCTGTGAAAGTTGGAACTGGTGCTCTCCACTCTCCCGTCCTGTGACAGTGGGAACTGGTGTTCTCCACTCTCCCGTCCTGTGACATTTGGAACTGGTGCTCTCCACTCTCCCGTCTTGTGACAGTGGGAACTGGTGCTCTCCATTCTCTCTTCTGTGACAGTTGGAACTGGTGCTCTCCATTTTCTGTCCTGTGACAGTGGGAACTGGTGCTCTCCACTCTCTGTGCTGTGACAGTTGGAACTGGTGCTCTCCACTCTCTGTCCTGTGACAGTGGGAACTGGTGTTCTCCACTCTCTGTCCTGTGACAGTTGGAACTGGTGCTCTCCACTCTCTGTCCTGTGACAGTGGGAACTGCTGCTCTCCACTCTCTCTCCTGTGACAGTGGGAACTGGTGCTCTCCACTCTTTGTCCTGTGACAGTGGGAACTGCTGTTCTCCACTCTTTGTCCTGTGACAGTTGGAACTGGTGCTCTCCACTCTCTCTCCTGTGACAGTGGGAACTGGTGCTCTCCACTCTCTCTCCTGTGACAGTTGGAACTGGTGCTCTCCACTCTCTGTCCTGTGACAGTGGGAACTGGTGCTCTCCACTCTCTGTCCTGTGACAGTGGGAACTGGTGCTCTCCACTCTCCTGTCCTGTGACAGTTGGAACTGGTGCTCTCCACTCTCTCTCCTGTGACAGTGGGAACTGGTGCTCTCCACTCTCTCTCCTGTGACAGTGGGAACTGGTGCTCTCCACTCTCTGTCCTGTGACAGTTGGAGCTGGTGCTCTCCACTCTCCCGTCCTGTGACAGTTGGAACTGGTGCTCCCCACTCTCCCGTCCTGTTGCAGTTGGAACTGGTGCTCTCCACTCTCCCGTCCTGTGACAGTGGGAACTGGTGTTCTCCACTCTCTGTCCTGTGACAGTTGGAACTGGTGCTCTCCACTCTCTGTCCTGTGACAGTGGGAACTGCTGCTCTCCACTCTCTCTCCTGTGACAGTGGGAACTGGTGCTCTCCATTTTCTGTCCTGTGACAGTGGGAACTGGTGCTCTCTACTCTCTGTCCTGTGACAGTGGGAACTGCTGTTCACCACTCTTTGTCCTGTGACAGTTGGAACTGGTGCTCTCCACTCTCTCTCCTGTGACAGTGGGAACTGGTGCTCTCCACTCTCCCGTCCTGTGAAAGTTGGAACTGGTGCTCTCCACTCTCCCATCCTGTGACAGTGGGAACTGGTGCTCTCCACTCTCTGTCCTGTGACAGTTGGAACTGGTGCTCTCCACTCTCTGTCCTGTGACAGTTGGAACTGGTGCTCTCCACTCTCTCTCCTGTGACAGTTGGAACTGGTGCTCTCCATTCTCTGTCCTGTGACAGTGGGAACTGGTGCTCTCCACTCTCCCGTCCTGTGACAGTGGGAACTGGTGCTCTCCACTCTCCTGTCCTGTGACAGTTGGAACTGGTGCTCTCCACTCTCCCGTCCTGTGACAGTTGGAACTGGTGCTCTCCACTCTCCCGTCCTGTGACAGTGGGAACTGGTGTTCTCCACTCTCCCGTCCTGTGACATTTGGAACTGGTGCTCTCCACTCTCCCGTCTTGTGACAGTGGGAACTGGTGCTCTCCATTCTCTCTTCTGTGACAGTTGGAACTGGTGCTCTCCATTTTCTGTCCTGTGACAGTGGGAACTGGTGCTCTCCACTCTCTGTGCTGTGACAGTTGGAACTGGTGCTCTCCACTCTCTGTCCTGTGACAGTGGGAACTGGTGTTCTCCACTCTCTGTCCTGTGACAGTTGGAACTGGTGCTCTCCACTCTCTGTCCTGTGACAGTGGGAACTGGTGCTCTCCACTCTCTCTCCTGTGACAGTGGGAACTGGTGCTCTCCACTCTTTGTCCTGTGACAGTGGGAACTGCTGTTCTCCACTCTTTGTCCTGTGACAGTTGGAACTGGTGCTCTCCACTCTCTCTCCTGTGACAGTTGGAACTGGTGCTCTCCACTCTCCCGTCCTGTGACAGTGGGAACTGGTGCTCTCCACTCTCTCTCCTGTGACAGTTGGAACTGGTGCTCTCCACTCTCCCGTCCTGTGACAGTGGGAACTGGTGCTCTCCACTCTCTCTCCTGTGACAGTGGGAACTGGTGCTCTCCACTCTTTGTCCTGTGACAGTGGGAACTGCTGTTCTCCACTCTTTGTCCTGTGACAGTTGGAACTGGTGCTCTCCACTCTCTGTCCTGTGACAGTTGGAGCTGGTGCTCTCCACTCTCCCGTCCTGTGACAGTTGGAACTGGTGCTCTCCACTCTCCCGTCCTGTGACAGTGGGAACTGGTGTTCTCCACTCTCCCGTCCTGTGACAGTTGGAACTGGTGCTCTCCACTCTCCCGTCCTGTGACAGTTGGAACTGGTGCTCTCCACTCTCCCGTCTTGTGACAGTGGGAACTGGTGCTCTCCACTCTCCCGTCCTGTGACAGTTGGAACTGGTGCTCTCCACTCTCTATCCTGTGACAGTGGGAACTGGTGCTCTCCACTCTCTCTCCTGTGACAGTTGGAACTGGTGCTCTCCACTCTCTCTCCTGTGACAGTTGGAACTGGTGCTCTCCACTCTCTGTCCTGTGACAGTGGGAACTGTTGCTCTCCACTCTCTGTCCTGTGACAGTTGGAACTGGTGCTCTCCACTCTCCCGTCCTGTGACAGTTGGAACTGGTGCTCTCCACTCTCTCTCCTGTGACAGTGGGAACTGGTGCTCTCCACTCTCCCGTCCTGTGACAGTGGGAACTGGAGCTCTCCACTCTCTGTCCTGTGACAGTGGGAACTGGTGCTCTCCACTCTCTCTCCTGTGACAGTGGGAACTGGTGCTCTCCACTCTCTCTCCTGTGACAGCTGGAACTGGTGCTCTCCATTCTCTCTTCTGTGACAGTTGGAACTGGTGCTCTCCATTTTCTGTCCTGTGACAGTGGGAACTGCTGTTCTCCACTCTTTGTCCTGTGACAGTTGGAACTGGTGCTCTCCACTCTCTCTCCTGTGACAGTGGGAACTGGTGCTCTCCACTCTCCCGTCCTGTGACAGTTGGAACTGGTGCTCTCCACTCTCCCATCCTGTGACAGTGGGAACTGGTGCTCTCCACTCTCTGTCCTGTGACAGTTGGAACTGGTGCTCTCCACTCTCTGTCCTGTGACAGTTGGAACTGGTGCTCTCCACTCTCTGTCCTGTGACAGTTGGAACTGGTGCTCTCCACTCTCTCTCCTGTGACAGTTGGAACTGGTGCTCTCCATTCTCTGTCCTGTGACAGTGGGAACTGGTGCTCTCCACTCTCCCGTCCTGTGACAGTGGGAACTGGTGCTCTCCACTCTCTCTCCTGTGACAGTGGGAACTGGTGCTCTCCACTCTCTGTCCTGTGACAGTGGGAACTGGTGCTCTCCACTCTCTGTCCTGTGACAGTTGGAGCTGGTGCTCTCCACTCTCCCGTCCTGTGACAGTTGGAACTGGTGCTCTCCACTCTCCCGTCCTGTGAAAGTTGGAACTGGTGCTCTCCACTCTCCCGTCCTGTGACAGTGGGAACTGGTGTTCTCCACTCTCCCGTCCTGTGACATTTGGAACTGGTGCTCTCCACTCTCCCGTCTTGTGACAGTGGGAACTGGTGCTCTCCATTCTCTCTTCTGTGACAGTTGGAACTGGTGCTCTCCATTTTCTGTCCTGTGACAGTGGGAACTGGTGCTCTCCACTCTCTGTGCTGTGACAGTTGGAACTGGTGCTCTCCACTCTCTGTCCTGTGACAGTGGGAACTGGTGTTCTCCACTCTCTGTCCTGTGACAGTTGGAACTGGTGCTCTCCACTCTCTGTCCTGTGACAGTGGGAACTGCTGCTCTCCACTCTCTCTCCTGTGACAGTGGGAACTGGTGCTCTCCACTCTTTGTCCTGTGACAGTTGGAACTGGTGCTCTCCACTCTCTCTCCTGTGACAGTGGGAACTGGTGCTCTCCACTCTCTCTCCTGTGACAGTTGGAACTGGTGCTCTCCACTCTCTGTCCTGTGACAGTGGGAACTGGTGCTCTCCACTCTCTGTCCTGTGACAGTGGGAACTGGTGCTCTCCACTCTCCTGTCCTGTGACAGTTGGAACTGGTGCTCTCCACTCTCTCTCCTGTGACAGTGGGAACTGGTGCTCTCCACTCTCTCTCCTGTGACAGTGGGAACTGGTGCTCTCCACTCTCTGTCCTGTGACAGTTGGAGCTGGTGCTCTCCACTCTCCCGTCCTGTGACAGTTGGAACTGGTGCTCCCCACTCTCCCGTCCTGTTGCAGTTGGAACTGGTGCTCTCCACTCTCCCGTCCTGTGACAGTGGGAACTGGTGTTCTCCACTCTCCCGTCCTGTGACAGTTGGAACTGGTGCTCTCCACTCTCCCGTCTTGTGACAGTGGGAACTGGTGCTCTCCACTCTCTCTCCTGTGACAGTTGGAACTGGTGCTCCCCACTCTCTCTCCTGTGACAGTTGGAACTGGTGCTCTCCACTCTCTGTCCTGTGACAGTGGGAACTGTTGCTCTCCACTCTCTGTCCTGTGACAGTTGGAACTGGTGCTCTCCACTCTCTCTCCTGTGACAGTGGGAACTGGTGCTCTCCACTCTCTCTCCTGTGACAGTGGGAACTGGTGCTCTCTACTCTCCCGTCCTGTGACAGTTGGAACTGGTGCTCTCCACTCTCCCATCCTGTGACAGTGGGAACTGGTGCTCTCCACTCTCTCTCCTGTGACAGTGGGAACTGGTGCTCTCCACTCTCTCTCCTGTGACAGTGGGAACTGGTGCTCTCCACTCTCTCTCCTGTGACAGTTGGAACTGGTGCTCTCCACTCTCTGTCCTGTGACAGTGGGAACTGGTGCTCTCCACTCTCTGTCCTGTGACAGTGGGAACTGGTGCTCTCCACTCTCCTGTCCTGTGACAGTTGGAACTGGTGCTCTCCACTCTCTCTCCTGTGACAGTGGGAACTGGTGCTCTCCACTCTCTCTCCTGTGACAGTGGGAACTGGTGCTCTCCACTCTCTGTCCTGTGACAGTTGGAGCTGGTGCTCTCCACTCTCCCGTCCTGTGACAGTTGGAACTGGTGCTCCCCACTCTCCCGTCCTGTTGCAGTTGGAACTGGTGCTCTCCACTCTCCCGTCCTGTGACAGTGGGAACTGGTGTTCTCCACTCTCCCGTCCTGTGACAGTTGGAACTGGTGCTCTCCACTCTCCCGTCTTGTGACAGTGGGAACTGGTGCTCTCCACTCTCTCTCCTGTGACAGTTGGAACTGGTGCTCCCCACTCTCTCTCCTGTGACAGTTGGAACTGGTGCTCTCCACTCTCTGTCCTGTGACAGTGGGAACTGTTGCTCTCCACTCTCTGTCCTGTGACAGTTGGAACTGGTGCTCTCCACTCTCCCGTCCTGTGACAGTTGGAACTGGTGCTCTCCACTCTCTCTCCTGTGACAGTGGGAACTGGTGCTCTCCACTCTCTGTCCTGTGACAGTGGGAACTGGTGCTCTCCACTCTCTGTCCTGTGACAGTGGGAACTGGTGCTCTCCACTCTCTCTCCTGTGACAATGGGAACTGGTGCTCTCCACTCTCTCTCCTGTGACAGTGGGAACTGGTGCTCTCCACTCTCTCTCCTGTGACAGCTGGAACTGGTGCTCTCCATTCTCTCTTCTGTGACAGTTGGAACTGGTGCTCTCCATTTTCTGTCCTGTGACAGTGGGAACTGCTGTTCTCCACTCTTTGTCCTGTGACAGTTGGAACTGGTGCTCTCCACTCTCTCTCCTGTGACAGTGGGAACTGGTGCTCTCCACTCTCCCGTCCTGTGACAGTTGGAACTGGTGCTCTCCACTCTCCCATCCTGTGACAGTGGGAACTGGTGCTCTCCACTCTCTGTCCTGTGACAGTTGGAACTGGTGCTCTCCACTCTCTGTCCTGTGACAGTTGGAACTGGTGCTCTCCACTCTCTGTCCTGTGACAGTTGGAACTGGTGCTCTCCACTCTCTCTCCTGTGACAGTTGGAACTGGTGCTCTCCATTCTCTGTCCTGTGACAGTGGGAACTGGTGCTCTCCACTCTCCCGTCCTGTGACAGTGGGAACTGGTGCTCTCCACTCTCTCTCCTGTGACAGTGGGAACTGGTGCTCTCCACTCTCTGTCCTGTGACAGTGGGAACTGGTGCTCTCCACTCTCTGTCCTGTGACAGTTGGAGCTGGTGCTCTCCACTCTCCCGTCCTGTGACAGTTGGAACTGGTGCTCTCCACTCTCCCGTCCTGTGAAAGTTGGAACTGGTGCTCTCCACTCTCCCGTCCTGTGACAGTGGGAACTGGTGTTCTCCACTCTCCCGTCCTGTGACATTTGGAACTGGTGCTCTCCACTCTCCCGTCTTGTGACAGTGGGAACTGGTGCTCTCCATTCTCTCTTCTGTGACAGTTGGAACTGGTGCTCTCCATTTTCTGTCCTGTGACAGTGGGAACTGGTGCTCTCCACTCTCTGTGCTGTGACAGTTGGAACTGGTGCTCTCCACTCTCTGTCCTGTGACAGTGGGAACTGGTGTTCTCCACTCTCTGTCCTGTGACAGTTGGAACTGGTGCTCTCCACTCTCTGTCCTGTGACAGTGGGAACTGCTGCTCTCCACTCTCTCTCCTGTGACAGTGGGAACTGGTGCTCTCCACTCTTTGTCCTGTGACAGTGGGAACTGCTGTTCTCCACTCTTTGTCCTGTGACAGTTGGAACTGGTGCTCTCCACTCTCTCTCCTGTGACAGTGGGAACTGGTGCTCTCCACTCTCTCTCCTGTGACAGTTGGAACTGGTGCTCTCCACTCTCTGTCCTGTGACAGTGGGAACTGGTGCTCTCCACTCTCTGTCCTGTGACAGTGGGAACTGGTGCTCTCCACTCTCCTGTCCTGTGACAGTTGGAACTGGTGCTCTCCACTCTCTCTCCTGTGACAGTGGGAACTGGTGCTCTCCACTCTCTCTCCTGTGACAGTGGGAACTGGTGCTCTCCACTCTCTGTCCTGTGACAGTTGGAGCTGGTGCTCTCCACTCTCCCGTCCTGTGACAGTTGGAACTGGTGCTCCCCACTCTCCCGTCCTGTTGCAGTTGGAACTGGTGCTCTCCACTCTCCCGTCCTGTGACAGTGGGAACTGGTGTTCTCCACTCTCTGTCCTGTGACAGTTGGAACTGGTGCTCTCCACTCTCTGTCCTGTGACAGTGGGAACTGCTGCTCTCCACTCTCTCTCCTGTGACAGTGGGAACTGGTGCTCTCCATTTTCTGTCCTGTGACAGTGGGAACTGGTGCTCTCTACTCTCTGTCCTGTGACAGTGGGAACTGCTGTTCACCACTCTTTGTCCTGTGACAGTTGGAACTGGTGCTCTCCACTCTCTCTCCTGTGACAGTGGGAACTGGTGCTCTCCACTCTCCCGTCCTGTGAAAGTTGGAACTGGTGCTCTCCACTCTCCCATCCTGTGACAGTGGGAACTGGTGCTCTCCACTCTCTGTCCTGTGACAGTTGGAACTGGTGCTCTCCACTCTCTGTCCTGTGACAGTTGGAACTGGTGCTCTCCACTCTCTCTCCTGTGACAGTTGGAACTGGTGCTCTCCATTCTCTGTCCTGTGACAGTGGGAACTGGTGCTCTCCACTCTCCCGTCCTGTGACAGTGGGAACTGGTGCTCTCCACTCTCCTGTCCTGTGACAGTTGGAACTGGTGCTCTCCACTCTCCCGTCCTGTGACAGTTGGAACTGGTGCTCTCCACTCTCCCGTCCTGTGACAGTGGGAACTGGTGTTCTCCACTCTCCCGTCCTGTGACATTTGGAACTGGTGCTCTCCACTCTCCCGTCTTGTGACAGTGGGAACTGGTGCTCTCCATTCTCTCTTCTGTGACAGTTGGAACTGGTGCTCTCCATTTTCTGTCCTGTGACAGTGGGAACTGGTGCTCTCCACTCTCTGTGCTGTGACAGTTGGAACTGGTGCTCTCCACTCTCTGTCCTGTGACAGTGGGAACTGGTGTTCTCCACTCTCTGTCCTGTGACAGTTGGAACTGGTGCTCTCCACTCTCTGTCCTGTGACAGTGGGAACTGGTGCTCTCCACTCTCTCTCCTGTGACAGTGGGAACTGGTGCTCTCCACTCTTTGTCCTGTGACAGTGGGAACTGCTGTTCTCCACTCTTTGTCCTGTGACAGTTGGAACTGGTGCTCTCCACTCTCTCTCCTGTGACAGTTGGAACTGGTGCTCTCCACTCTCCCGTCCTGTGACAGTGGGAACTGGTGCTCTCCACTCTCTCTCCTGTGACAGTTGGAACTGGTGCTCTCCACTCTCCCGTCCTGTGACAGTGGGAACTGGTGCTCTCCACTCTCTCTCCTGTGACAGTGGGAACTGGTGCTCTCCACTCTTTGTCCTGTGACAGTGGGAACTGCTGTTCTCCACTCTTTGTCCTGTGACAGTTGGAACTGGTGCTCTCCACTCTCTCTCCTGTGACAGTTGGAACTGGTGCTCTCCACTCTCCCGTCCTGTGACAGTGGGAACTGGTGCTCTCCAATCTCTGTCCTGTGACAGTTGGAAATGGTGCTCTCCACTCTCTCTCCTGCGACAGTTGGAACTGGTGCTCTCCACTCTCTGTCCTGTGACTGTGGGAACTGCTGTTCTCCACTCTTTGTCCTGTGACAGTTGGAACTGGTGCTCTCCACTCTCTCTCCTGTGACAGTGGGAACTGGTGCTCTCCACTCTCTCTCCTGTGACAGTTGGAACTGTAGCTCTCCACTCTCTGTCCTGTGACAGTGGGAACTGGTGCTCTCCACTCTGTGTCCTGTGAGAGTGGGAACTGGTGCTCTCCACTCTCCTGTCCTGTGACAGTTGGAACTGGTGCTCTCCACTCTCTCTCCTGTGACAGTGGGAACTGGTGCTCTCCACTCTCTCTCCTGTGACAGTGGGAACTGGTGCTCTCCACTCTCTGTCCTGTGACAGTTGGAGCTGGTGCTCTCCACTCTCCCGTCCTGTGACAGTTGGAACTGGTGCTCTCCACTCTCCCGTCCTGTGACAGTGGGAACTGGTGTTCTCCACTCTCCCGTCCTGTGACAGTTGGAACTGGTGCTCTCCACTCTCCCGTCCTGTGACAGTTGGAACTGGTGCTCTCCACTCTCCCGTCTTGTGACAGTGGGAACTGGTGCTCTCCACTCTCCCGTCCTGTGACAGTTGGAACTGGTGCTCTCCACTCTCTATCCTGTGACAGTGGGAACTGGTGCTCTCCACTCTCTCTCCTGTGACAGTTGGAACTGGTGCTCTCCACTCTCTCTCCTGTGACAGTTGGAACTGGTGCTCTCCACTCTCTGTCCTGTGACAGTGGGAACTGTTGCTCTCCACTCTCTGTCCTGTGACAGTTGGAACTGGTGCTCTCCACTCTCCCGTCCTGTGACAGTTGGAACTGGTGCTCTCCACTCTCTCTCCTGTGACAGTGGGAACTGGTGCTCTCCACTCTCCCGTCCTGTGACAGTGGGAACTGGAGCTCTCCACTCTCTGTCCTGTGACAGTGGGAACTGGTGCTCTCCACTCTCTCTCCTGTGACAGTGGGAACTGGTGCTCTCCACTCTCTCTCCTGTAACAGCTGGAACTGGTGCTCTCCATTCTCTCTTCTGTGACAGTTGGAACTGGTGCTCTCCATTTTCTGTCCTGTGACAGTGGGAACTGCTGTTCTCCACTCTTTGTCCTGTGACAGTTGGAACTGGTGCTCTCCACTCTCTCTCCTGTGACAGTGGGAACTGGTGCTCTCCACTCTCCCGTCCTGTGACAGTTGGAACTGGTGCTCTCCACTCTCCCATCCTGTGACAGTGGGAACTGGTGCTCTCCACTCTCTGTCCTGTGACAGTTGGAACTGGTGCTCTCCACTCTCTGTCCTGTGACAGTTGGAACTGGTGCTCTCCACTCTCTGTCCTGTGACAGTTGGAACTGGTGCTCTCCACTCTCTCTCCTGTGACAGTTGGAACTGGTGCTCTCCATTCTCTGTCCTGTGACAGTGGGAACTGGTGCTCTCCACTCTCTGTCCTGTGACAGTTGGAACTGGTGCTCTCCACTCTCTCTCCTGTGACAGTTGGAACTGGTGCTCTCCATTCTCTGTCCTGTGACAGTGGGAACTGGTGCTCTCCACTCTCCCGTCCTGTGACAGTGGGAACTGGTGCTCTCCACTCTCTCTCCTGTGACAGTGGGAACTGGTGCTCTCCACTCTCTGTCCTGTGACAGTGGGAACTGGTGCTCTCCACTCTCTGTCCTGTGACAGTTGGAGCTGGTGCTCTCCACTCTCCCGTCCTGTGACAGTTGGAACTGGTGCTCTCCACTCTCCCGTCCTGTGAAAGTTGGAACTGGTGCTCTCCACTCTCCCGTCCTGTGACAGTGGGAACTGGTGTTCTCCACTCTCCCGTCCTGTGACATTTGGAACTGGTGCTCTCCACTCTCCCGTCTTGTGACAGTGGGAACTGGTGCTCTCCATTCTCTCTTCTGTGACAGTTGGAACTGGTGCTCTCCATTTTCTGTCCTGTGACAGTGGGAACTGGTGCTCTCCACTCTCTGTGCTGTGACAGTTGGAACTGGTGCTCTCCACTCTCTGTCCTGTGACAGTGGGAACTGGTGTTCTCCACTCTCTGTCCTGTGACAGTTGGAACTGGTGCTCTCCACTCTCTGTCCTGTGACAGTGGGAACTGCTGCTCTCCACTCTCTCTCCTGTGACAGTGGGAACTGGTGCTCTCCACTCTTTGTCCTGTGACAGTGGGAACTGCTGTTCTCCACTCTTTGTCCTGTGACAGTTGGAACTGGTGCTCTCCACTCTCTCTCCTGTGACAGTGGGAACTGGTGCTCTCCACTCTCTCTCCTGTGACAGTTGGAACTGGTGCTCTCCACTCTCTGTCCTGTGACAGTGGGAACTGGTGCTCTCCACTCTCTGTCCTGTGACAGTGGGAACTGGTGCTCTCCACTCTCCTGTCCTGTGACAGTTGGAACTGGTGCTCTCCACTCTCTCTCCTGTGACAGTGGGAACTGGTGCTCTCCACTCTCTCTCCTGTGACAGTGGGAACTGGTGCTCTCCACTCTCTGTCCTGTGACAGTTGGAGCTGGTGCTCTCCACTCTCCCGTCCTGTGACAGTTGGAACTGGTGCTCCCCACTCTCCCGTCCTGTTGCAGTTGGAACTGGTGCTCTCCACTCTCCCGTCCTGTGACAGTGGGAACTGGTGTTCTCCACTCTCCCGTCCTGTGACAGTTGGAACTGGTGCTCTCCACTCTCTGTCCTGTGACAGTTGGAACTGGTGCTCTCCACTCTCTCTCCTGTGACAGTTGGAACTGGTGCTCCCCACTCTCTCTCCTGTGACAGTTGGAACTGGTGCTCTCCACTCTCTGTCCTGTGACAGTGGGAACTGTTGCTCTCCACTCTCTGTCCTGTGACAGTTGGAACTGGTGCTCTCCACTCTCCCGTCCTGTGACAGTTGGAACTGGTGCTCTCCACTCTCTCTCCTGTGACAGTGGGAACTGGTGCTCTCCACTCTCTGTCCTGTGACAGTGGGAACTGGAGCTCTCCACTCTCTGTCCTGTGACAGTGGGAACTGGTGCTCTCCACTCTCTCTCCTGTGACAATGGGAACTGGTGCTCTCCACTCTCTCTCCTGTGACAGTGGGAACTGGTGCTCTCCACTCTCTCTCCTGTGACAGCTGGAACTGGTGCTCTCCATTCTCTCTTCTGTGACAGTTGGAACTGGTGCTCTCCATTTTCTGTCCTGTGACAGTGGGAACTGCTGTTCTCCACTCTTTGTCCTGTGACAGTTGGAACTGGTGCTCTCCACTCTCTCTCCTGTGACAGTGGGAACTGGTGCTCTCCACTCTCCCGTCCTGTGACAGTTGGAACTGGTGCTCTCCACTCTCCCATCCTGTGACAGTGGGAACTGGTGCTCTCCACTCTCTGTCCTGTGACAGTTGGAACTGGTGCTCTCCACTCTCTGTCCTGTGACAGTTGGAACTGGTGCTCTCCACTCTCTGTCCTGTGACAGTTGGAACTGGTGCTCTCCACTCTCTCTCCTGTGACAGTTGGAACTGGTGCTCTCCATTCTCTGTCCTGTGACAGTGGAAACTGGTGCTCTCCACTCTCCCGTCCTGTGACAGTGGGAACTGGTGCTCTCCACTCTCTCTCCTGTGACAGTGGGAACTGGTGCTCTCCACTCTCTGTCCTGTGACAGTGGGAACTGGTGCTCTCCACTCTCTGTCCTGTGACAGTTGGAGCTGGTGCTCTCCACTCTCCCGTCCTGTGACAGTTGGAACTGGTGCTCTCCACTCTCCCGTCCTGTGAAAGTTGGAACTGGTGCTCTCCACTCTCCCGTCCTGTGACAGTGGGAACTGGTGTTCTCCACTCTCCCGTCCTGTGACATTTGGAACTGGTGCTCTCCACTCTCCCGTCTTGTGACAGTGGGAACTGGTGCTCTCCATTCTCTCTTCTGTGACAGTTGGAACTGGTGCTCTCCATTTTCTGTCCTGTGACAGTGGGAACTGGTGCTCTCCACTCTCTGTGCTGTGACAGTTGGAACTGGTGCTCTCCACTCTCTGTCCTGTGACAGTGGGAACTGGTGTTCTCCACTCTCTGTCCTGTGACAGTTGGAACTGGTGCTCTCCACTCTCTGTCCTGTGACAGTGGGAACTGCTGCTCTCCACTCTCTCTCCTGTGACAGTGGGAACTGGTGCTCTCCACTCTTTGTCCTGTGACAGTGGGAACTGCTGTTCTCCACTCTTTGTCCTGTGACAGTTGGAACTGGTGCTCTCCACTCTCTCTCCTGTGACAGTGGGAACTGGTGCTCTCCACTCTCTCTCCTGTGACAGTTGGAACTGGTGCTCTCCACTCTCTGTCCTGTGACAGTGGGAACTGGTGCTCTCCACTCTCTGTCCTGTGACAGTGGGAACTGGTGCTCTCCACTCTCCTGTCCTGTGACAGTTGGAACTGGTGCTCTCCACTCTCTCTCCTGTGACAGTGGGAACTGGTGCTCTCCACTCTCTCTCCTGTGACAGTGGGAACTGGTGCTCTCCACTCTCTGTCCTGTGACAGTTGGAGCTGGTGCTCTCCACTCTCCCGTCCTGTGACAGTTGGAACTGGTGCTCCCCACTCTCCCGTCCTGTTGCAGTTGGAACTGGTGCTCTCCACTCTCCCGTCCTGTGACAGTGGGAACTGGTGTTCTCCACTCTCCCGTCCTGTGACAGTTGGAACTGGTGCTCTCCACTCTCCCGTCTTGTGACAGTGGGAACTGGTGCTCTCCACTCTCTCTCCTGTGACAGTTGGAACTGGTGCTCCCCACTCTCTCTCCTGTGACAGTTGGAACTGGTGCTCTCCACTCTCTGTCCTGTGACAGTGGGAACTGTTGCTCTCCACTCTCTGTCCTGTGACAGTTGGAACTGGTGCTCTCCACTCTCCCGTCCTGTGACAGTTGGAACTGGTGCTCTCCACTCTCTCTCCTGTGACAGTGGGAACTGGTGCTCTCCACTCTCTGTCCTGTGACAGTGGGAACTGGAGCTCTCCACTCTCTGTCCTGTGACAGTGGGAACTGGTGCTCTCCACTCTCTCTCCTGTGACAATGGGAACTGGTGCTCTCCACTCTCTCTCCTGTGACAGTGGGAACTGGTGCTCTCCACTCTCCCGTCCTGTGACAGTGGGAACTGGTGCTCTCCAGTCTCTCTCCTGTGACAGCTGGAACTGGTGCTCTCCATTCTCTCTTCTGTGACAGTTGGAACTGGTGCTCTCCATTTTCTGTCCTGTGACAGTGGGAACTGGTGCTCTCCACTCTCTGTCCTGTGACAGTGGGAACTGCTGTTCACCACTCTTTGTCCTGTGACAGTTGGAACTGGTGCTCTCCACTCTCTCTCCTGTGACAGTGGGAACTGGTGCTCTCCACTCTCCCGTCCTGTGAAAGTTGGAACTGGTGCTCTCCACTCTCCCATCCTGTGACAGTGGGAACTGGTGCTCTCCACTCTCTGTCCTGTGACAGTTGGAACTGGTGCTCTCCACTCTCTGTCCTGTGACAGTTGGAACTGGTGCTCTCCACTCTCTCTCCTGTGACAGTTGGAACTGGTGCTCTCCATTCTCTGTCCTGTGACAGTGGGAACTGGTGCTCTCCACTCTCCCGTCCTGTGACAGTGGGAACTGGTGCTCTCCACTCTCCTGTCCTGTGACAGTTGGAACTGGTGCTCTCCACTCTCCCGTCCTGTGACAGTTGGAACTGGTGCTCTCCACTCTCCCGTCCTGTGACAGTGGGAACTGGTGTTCTCCACTCTCCCGTCCTGTGACATTTGGAACTGGTGCTCTCCACTCTCCCGTCTTGTGACAGTGGGAACTGGAGCTCTCCATTCTCTCTTCTGTGACAGTTGGAACTGGTGCTCTCCATTTTCTGTCCTGTGACAGTGGGAACTGGTGCTCTCCACTCTCTGTGCTGTGACAGTTGGAACTGGTGCTCTCCACTCTCTGTCCTGTGACAGTGGGAACTGGTGTTCTCCACTCTCTGTCCTGTGACAGTTGGAACTGGTGCTCTCCACTCTCTGTCCTGTGACAGTGGGAACTGGTGCTCTCCACTCTCTCTCCTGTGACAGTGGGAACTGGTGCTCTCCACTCTTTGTCCTGTGACAGTGGGAACTGCTGTTCTCCACTCTTTGTCCTGTGACAGTTGGAACTGGTGCTCTCCACTCTCTCTCCTGTGACAGTTGGAACTGGTGCTCTCCACTCTCCCGTCCTGTGACAGTGGGAACTGGTGTTCTCCAATCTCTGTCCTGTGACAGTTGGAAATGGCGCTCTCCACTCTCTCTCCTGCGACAGTTGGAACTGGTGCTCTCCACTCTCTGTCCTGTGACTGTGGGAACTGGTGCTCTCCACTCTCCCATCCTGTGATAGTTGGAACTGGTGCTCCCCAATCTCCCGTCCTGTGACAGTGGGAACTGCTGCTCTCCACTCTCTGTCCTGTGACAGTTGGAAATGGTGCTCTCCACTCTCTCTCCTGTGAGAGTGGGAACTGGTGCATCCAATCTCTGTCCTGTGATAGTTGGAAATGGTGCTCTCCACTCTCTCTCCTGTGACAGTTGGAACTGGTGCTCTCCACTCTCCCATCCTGTGACAGTGGGAACTGGTGCTCTCCACTCTCCCATCCTGTGACAGTGGGAACTGGTGTTCTCCACTCTCCCGTCCTGTGACAGTTGGAACTGGTGCTCTCCACTCTCCCGTCTTGTGATAGTGGGAACTGGTGCTCTCCACTCTCTCTCCTGTGACAGTTGGAACTGGTGCTCTCCACTCTCTCTCCTGTGACAGTTGGAACTGGTGCTCTCCACTCTCTGTCCTGTGACAGTGGGAACTGTTGCTCTCCACTCTCTGTCCTGTGACAGTTGGAACTGGTGCTCTCCAATCTCCCGTCCTGTGACAGTTGGAACTGGTGCTCTCCACTCTCTCTCCTGTGACAGTGGGAACTGGTGCTCTCCACTCTCTGTCCTGTGACAGTGGTAACTGGAGCTCTCCACTCTCTGTCCTGTGACAGTGGGAACTGGTGCTCTCCACTCTCTCTCCTGTGACAGTGGGAACTGGTGCTCTCCACTCTCTCTCCTGTGACAGTGGGAACTGGTGCTCTCCACTCTCCCGTCCTGTGACAGTGGGAACTGGTGCTCTCCAGTCTCTCTCCTGTGACAGCTGGAACTGGTGCTCTCCATTCACTCTTCTGTGACAGTTGGAACTGGTGCTCTCCATTTTCTGTCCTGTGACAGTGGGAACTGGTGCTCTCCACTCTCTGTCCTGTGACAGTGGGAACTGCTGTTCTCCACTCTTTGTCCTGTGACAGTTGGAACTGGTGCTCTCCACTCTCTCTCCTGTGACAGTGGGAACTGGTGCACTCCACTCTCCCGTCCTGTGACAGTTGGAAATGGTGCTCTCCACTCTCCCATCCTGTGACAGTGGGAACTGGTGCTCTCCACTCTCTGTCCTGTGACAGTTGGAACTGGTGCTCTCCACTCTCTGTCCTGTGACAGTTGGAACTGGTGCTCTCCACTCTCTGTCCTGTGACAGTGGGAACTGGTGTTCTCCACTCTCTGTCCTGTGACAGTTGGAACTGGTGCTCTCCACTCTCTCTCCTGTGACAGTTGGAAATGGTGCTCTCCATTCTCGGTCCTGTGACAGTGGGAACTGGTGCTCTCCACTCTCCCGTCCTGTGACAGTGGGAACTGGTGCTCTCCACTCTCTCTCCTGTGACAGTGGGAACTGGTGCTCTCCACTCTCTGTCCTGTGACAGTGGGAACTGGTGCTCTCCACTCTCTGTCCTGTGACAGTTGGAGCTGGTGCTCTCCACTCTCCCGTCCTGTGACAGTGGGAACTGGTGCTCTCCACTCTCTGTCCTGTGATAGTGGGAACTGGTGCTCTCCACTCTCCCGTCCTGTGACAGTTGGAGCTGGTGCTCTCCACTCTCTCTCCTGTGACAGTGGGAACTGGTGCTCTCCACTCTCCCGTCCTGTGACAGTTGGAACTGGTGCTCTCCACTCTCCCATCCTGTGACAGTGGGAACTGGTGCTCTCCACTCTCTCTCCTGTGACAGTTGGAACTGGTGCTCTCCACTCT
This sequence comes from Pristiophorus japonicus, assembly GCF_044704955.1. Taxonomy (NCBI): domain Eukaryota; kingdom Metazoa; phylum Chordata; class Chondrichthyes; family Pristiophoridae; genus Pristiophorus; species Pristiophorus japonicus. The sequence continues at coordinate 290,308,885 of NC_091978.1, forward strand.
CTGTCCTGTGACAGTTGGAACTGGTGCTCTCCACTCTCTCTCCTGTGACAGTTGGTACTGGTGCTCTCCATTCTCTGTCCTGTGACAGTGGGAACTGGTGCTCTCCACTCTCCCGTCCTGTGACAGTGGGAACTGGTGCTCTCCACTCTCTCTCCTGTGACAGTGGGAACTGGTGCTCTCCACTCTCTGTCCTGTGACAGTGCGAACTGGTGCTCTCCACTCTCTGTCCTGTGACAGTTGGAGCTGGTGCTCTCCACTCTCCCGTCCTGTGACAGTTGGAACTGGTGCTCTCCACTCTCCCGTCCTGTGAAAGTTGGAACTGGTGCTCTCCACTCTCCCATCCTGTGACAGTGGGAACTGGTGTTCTCCAGTCTCCCGTCCTGTGACATTTGAAACTGGTGCTCTCCACTCTCCCGTCTTGTGACAGTGGGAACTGGTGCTCTCCATTCTCTCTTCTGTGACAGTTGGAACTGGTGCTCTCCATTTTCTGTCCTGTGACAGTGGGAACTGGTGCTCTCCACTCTCTGTGCTGTGACAGTTGGAACTGGTGCTCTCCACTCTCTGTCCTGTGACAGTGGTAACTGGAGCTCTCCACTCTCTGTCCTGTGACAGTGGGAACTGGTGCTCTCCACTCTCTCTCCTGTGACAGTGGGAACTGGTGCTCTCCACTCTCTCTCCTGTGACAGTGGGAACTGGTGCTCTCCACTCTCCCGTCCTGTGACAGTGGGAACTGGTGCTCTCCAGTCTCTCTCCTGTGACAGCTGGAACTGGTGCTCTCCATTCTCTCTTCTGTGACAGTTGGAACTGGTGCTCTCCATTTTCTGTCCTGTGACAGTGGGAACTGGTGCTCTCCACTCTCTGTCCTGTGACAGTGGGAACTGCTGTTCTCCACTCTTTGTCCTGTGACAGTTGGAACTGGTGCTCTCCACTCTCTCTCCTGTGACAGTGGGAACTGGTGCACTCCACTCTCCCGTCCTGTGACAGTTGGAAATGGTGCTCTCCACTCTCCCATCCTGTGACAGTGGGAACTGGTGCTCTCCACTCTCTGTCCTGTGACAGTTGGAACTGGTGCTCTCCACTCTCTGTCCTGTGACAGTGGGAACTGGTGCTCTCCACTCTCTGTCCTGTGACAGTTGGAGCTGGTGCTCTCCACTCTCCCGTCCTGTGACAGTGGGAACTGGTGCTCTCCACTCTCTGTCCTGTGATAGTGGGAACTGGTGCTCTCCACTCTCCCGTCCTGTGACAGTTGGAGCTGGTGCTCTCCACTCTCTCTCCTGTGACAGTGGGAACTGGTGCTCTCCACTCTCCCGTCCTGTGACAGTTGGAATTGGTGCTCTCCACTCTCCCATCCTGTGACAGTGGGAACTGGTGCTCTCCACTCTCTCTCCTGTGACAGTTGGAACTGGTGCTCTCCACTCTCTGTCCTGTGACAGTTGGAACTGGTGCTCTCCACTCTCACTCCTGTGACAGTTGGAACTGGTGCTCTCCATTCTCTGTCCTGTGACAGTGGGAACTGGTGCTCTCCACTCTCCCGTCCTGTGACAGTGGGAACTGGTGCTCTCCACTCTCTCTCCTGTGACAGTGGGAACTGGTGCTCTCCACTCTCTGTCCTGTGACAGTGGGAACTGGTGCTCTCCACTCTCTGTCCTGTGACAGTTGGAGCTGGTGCTCTCCACTCTCCCGTCCTGTGACAGTTGGAACTGGTGCTCTCCACTCTCCCGTCCTGTGAAAGTTGGAACTGGTGCTCTCCACTCTCCCATCCTGTGACAGTGGGAACTGGTGTTCTCCAGTCTCCCGTCCTGTGACATTTGGAACTGGTGCTCTCCACTCTCCCGTCTTGTGACAGTGGGAACTGGTGCTCTCCATTCTCTCTTCTGTGACAGTTGGAACTGGTGCTCTCCATTTTCTGTCCTGTGACAGTGGGAACTGGTGCTCTCCACTCTCTGTGCTGTGACAGTTGGAACTGGTGCTCTCCACTCTCTGTCCTGTGACAGTGGGAACTGGTGCTCTCCACTCTCTCTCCTGTGACAGTGGGAACTGGTGCTCTCCACTCTTTGTCCTGTGACAGTGGGAACTGCTGTTCTCCACTCTTTGTCCTGTGACAGTTGGAACTGGTGCTCTCCACTCTCTCTCCTGTGACAGTGGGAACTGGTGCTCTCCACTCTCTCTCCTGTGACAGTTGGAACTGGTGCTCTCCACTCTCTGTCCTGTGACAGTGGGAACTGGTGCTCTCCACTCTCTGTCCTGTGACAGTGGGAACTGGTGCTCTCCACTCTCCTGTCCTGTGACAGTTGGAACTGGGGCTCTCCACTCTCTCTCCTGTGACAGTGGGAACTGGTGCTCTCCACTCTCTCTCCTGTGACAGTGGGAACTGGTGCTCTCCACTCTCTGTCCTGTGACAGTTGGAGCTGGTGCTCTCCACTCTCCCGTCCTGTGACAGTTGGAACTGGTGCTCTCCACTCTCCCGTCCTGTTGCAGTTGGAACTGGTGCTCTCCACTCTCCCGTCCTGTGACAGTGGGAACTGGTGTTCTCCACTCTCTGTCCTGTGACAGTTGGAACTGGTGCTCTCCACTCTCCCGTCCTGTGACAGTTGGAACTGGTGCTCTCCACTCTCTCTCCTGTGACAGTGGGAACTGGTGCTCTCCACTCTCTGTCCTGTGACAGTGGGAACTGGAGCTCTCCACTCTCTGTCCTGTGACAGTGGGAACTGGTGCTCTCCACTCTCTCTCCTGTGACAGTGGGAACTGGTGCTCTCCACTCTCTCTCCTGTGACAGTGGGAACTGGTGCTCTCCACTCTCCCGTCCTGTGACAGTGGGAACTGGTGCTCTCCAGTCTCTCTTCTGTGACAGCTGGAACTGGTGCTCTCCATTCTCTCTTCTGTGACAGTTGGAACTGGTGCTCTCCATTTTCTGTCCTGTGACAGTGGGAACTGGTGCTCTCCACTCTCTGTGCTGTGACAGTGGGAACTGGTGCTCTCCACTCTCCCGTCCTGTGAAAGTTGGAACTGGTGCTCTCCACTCTCCCGTCCTGTGACAGTGGGAACTGGTGCTCTCCACTCTCTGTCCTGTGACAGTTGGAACTGGTGCTCTCCACTCTCTGTCCTGTGACAGTTGGAACTGGTGCTCTCCACTCTCTGTCCTGTGACAGTTGGAACTGGTGCTCTCCACTCTCTCTCCTGTGACAGTTGGAACTGGTGCTCTCCATTCTCTGTCCTGTGACAGTGGGAACTGGTGCTCTCCACTCTCCCGTCCTGTGACAGTGGGAACTGCTGCTCTCCACTCTCCTGTCCTGTGACAGTTGGAACTGGTCCTCTCCACTCTCCCGTCCTGTGACAGTTGGAACTGGTGCTCTCCACTCTCCCGTCCTGTGACAGTGGGAACTGGTGTTCTCCACTCTCCCGTCCTGTGACATTTGGAACTGGTGCTCTCCACTCTCCCATCCTGTGACAGTGGGAACTGGTGCTCTCCACTCTCTGTGCTGTGACAGTTGGAACTGGTGCTCTCCACTCTCTGTCCTGTGGCAGTGGGAACTGGTGTTCTCCACTCTCTGTCCTGTGACAGTTGGAACTGGTGCTCTCCACTCTCCCGTCCTGTGACAGTGGGAACTGGTGCACTCCACTCTCTCTCCTGTGACAGTGGGAACTGATGCTCTCCACTCTTTGTCCTGTGACAGTGGGAACTGCTGTTCTCCACTCTTTGTCCTGTGACAGTTGGAACTGGTGCTCTCCACTCTCTCTCCTGTGACAGTTGGAACTGGTGCTCTCCACTCTCCCGTCCTGTGACAGTGGGAACTGGTGCTCTCCAATCTCTGTCCTGTGACAGTTGGAAATGGTGCTCTCCACTCTCTCTCCTGCGACAGTTGGAACTGGTGCTCTCCACTCTCTGTCCTGTGACAGTGGGAACTGGTGCTCTCCACTCTCCCATCCTGTGACAGTTGGAACTGGTGCTCCCCAATCTCCCGTCCTGTGACAGTGGGAACTGCTGCTCTCCACTCTCTGTCCTGTGACAGTTGGAAATGGTGCTCTCCACTCTCTCTCCTGTGACAGTGGGAACTGGTGCATCCAATCTCTGTCCTGTGACAGTTGGAAATGGTGCTCTCCACTCTCTCTCCTGTGACAGTTGGAACTGGTGCTCTCCACTCTCCCATCCTGTGACAGTGGGAACTGGTGCTCTCCACTCTCTCTCCTGTGACAGTGGGAACTGGTGCTCTCCACTCTTTGTCCTGTGACAGTGGGAACTGCTGTTCTGCACTCTTTGTCCTGTGACAGTTGGAACTGGTGCTCTCCACTCTCTCACCTGTGACAGTGGGAACTGGTGCTCTCCACTCTCTCTCCTGTGACAGTTGGAACTGGTGCTCTCCACTCTCTGTCCTGTGACAGTGGGAACTGGTGCTCTCCACTCTCTGTCCTGTGACAGTGGGAACTGGTGCTCTCCACTCTCCTGTCCTGTGACAGTTGGAACTGGTGCTCTCCACTCTCTCTCCTGTGAAAGTGGGAACTGGTGCTCTCCACTCTCTCTCCTGTGACAGTGGGAACTGGTGCTCTCCACTCTCTGTCCTGTGACAGTTGGAGCTGGTGCTCTCCACTCTCCCGTCCTGTGACAGTTGGAACTGGTGCTCTCCACTCTCCCGTCCTGTTGCAGTTGGAACTGGTGCTCTTCTCTCTCCCGTCCTGTGACAGTGGGAACTGGTGTTCTCCACTCTCCCGTCCTGTGACAGTTGGAACTGGTGCTCTCCACTCTCCCGTCTTGTGACAGTGGGAACTGGTGCTCTCCACTCTCTCTCCTGTGACAGTTGGAACTGGTGCTCTCCACTCTCTCTCCTGTGACAGTTGGAACTGGTGCTCTCCACTCTCTGTCCTGTGACAGTGGGAACTTTTGCTCTCCACTCTCTGTCCTGTGACAGTTGGAACTGGTGCTCTCCACTCTCCCGTCCTGTGACAGTTGGAACTGGTGCTCTCCACTCTCTCTCCTGTGACAGTGGGAACTGGTGCTCTCCACTCTCTGTCCTGTGACAGTGGGAACTGGAGCTCTCCACTCTCTGTCCTGTGACAGTGGGAACTGGTGCTCTCCACTCTCTCTCCTGTGACAGTGGGAACTGGTGCTCTCCACTCTCTCTCCTGTGACAGTGGGAACTGGTGCTCTCTACTCTCCCGTCCTGTGACAGTTGGAACTGGTGCTCTCCACTCTCCCATCCTGTGACAGTGGGAACTGGTGCTCTCCACTCTCTGTCCTGTGGCAGTTGGAACTGGTGCTCTCCACTCTCTGTCCTGTGACAGTTGGAACTGGTGCTCTCCACTCTCTGTCCTGTGACAGTTGGAACTGGTGCTCTCCACTCTCTCTCCTGTGACAGTTGGAACTGGTGCTCTCCATTCTCTGTCCTGTGACAGTGGGAACTGGTGCTCTCCACTCTCCCGTCCTGTGACAGTGGGAACTGGTGCTCTCCACTCTCCCGTCCTGTGACAGTTGGAACTGGTGCTCTCCACTCTCCCGTCCTGTGACAGTTGGAACTGGTGCTCTCCACTCTCCCGTCCTGTGACAGTGGGAACTGGTGTTCTCCACTCTCCCGTCCTGTGACATTTGGAACTGGTGCTCTCCACTCTCCCGTCTTGTGACAGTGGGAACTGGTGCTCTCCATTCTCTCTTCTGTGACAGTTGGAACTGTTGCTCTCCATTTTCTGTCCTGTGACAGTGGGAACTGGTGCTCTCCACTCTCTGTGCTGTGACAGTTGGAACTGGTGCTCTCCACTCTCTGTCCTGTGACAGTGGGAACTGGTGTTCTCCACTCTCTGTCCTGTGACAGTTGGAACTGGTGCTCTCCACTCTCTGTCCTGTGACAGTGGGAACTGGTGCTCTCCACTCTCTCTCCTGTGACAGTGGGAACTGGTGCTCTCCACTCTTTGTCCTGTGACAGTGGGAACTGCTGTTCTCCACTCTATGTCCTGTGACAGTTGGAATTGGTGCTCTCCACTCTCTCTCCTGTGACAGTGGGAACTGCTGTTCTCCAATCTCTGTCCTGTGACAGTTGGAAATGGTGCTCTCCACTCTCTCTCCTGCGACAGTTGGAACTGGTGCTCTCCACTCTCCCGTCCTGTGACACTGGGAACTGCTGCTCTCCACTCTCTGTCCTGTGACAGTTGGAAATGGTGCTCTCCACTCTCTCTCCTGTGAGAGTGGGAAATGGTGCTCTCCAATCTCTGTCCTGTGACAGTTGGAAATGGTGCTCTCCACTCTCCCTCCTGTGACAGTTGGAACTGGTGCTCTCCACTCTCTGTCCTGTGACAGTGGGAACTGGTGCTCTCCACTCTCTGTCCTGTGACAGTGGGAACTGGTGCTCTCCACTCTCCCGTCCTGTGACAGTGGGAACTGGTGTTCTCCACTCTCCCGTCCTGTGACATTTGGAACTGGTGCTCTCCACTCTCCCGTCTTGTGACAGTGGGAACTGGTGCTCTCCATTCTCTCTTCTGTGACAGTTGGAACTGGTGCTCTCCATTTTCTGTCCTGTGACAGTGGGAACTGGTGCTCTCCACTCTCTGTGCTGTGACAGTTGGAACTGGTGCTCTCCACTCTCTGTCCTGTGACAGTGGTAACTGGAGCTCTCCACTCTCTGTCCTGTGACAGTGGGAACTGGTGCTCTCCACTCTCTCTCCTGTGACAGTGGGAACTGGTGCTCTCCACTCTCCCGTCCTGTGACAGTGGGAACTGGTGTTCTCCACTCTCCCGTCCTGTGACATTTGGAACTGGTGCTCTCCACTCTCTGTCCTGTGACAGTTGGAACTGGTGCTCTCCACTCTCTGTCCTGTGACAGTTGGAACTGGTGCTCTCCACTCTCTCTCCTGTGACAGTTGGAACTGGTGCTCTCCATTCTCTGTCCTGTGACAGTGGGAACTGGTGCTCTCCACTCTCCCGTCCTGTGACAGTGGGAACTGGTGCTCTCCACTCTCCCGTCCTGTGACAGTTGGAACTGGTGCTCTCCACTCTCCCGTCCTGTGACAGTTGGAACTGGTGCTCTCCACTCTCCCGTCCTGTGACAGTGGGAACTGGTGTTCTCCACTCTCCCGTCCTGTGACATTTGGAACTGGTGCTCTCCACTCTCCCGTCTTGTGACAGTGGGAACTGGTGCTCTCCATTCTCTCTTCTGTGACAGTTGGAACTGGTGCTCTCCATTTTCTGTCCTGTGACAGTGGGAACTGGTGCTCTCCACTCTCTGTGCTGTGACAGTTGGAACTGGTGCTCTCCACTCTCTGTCCTGTGACAGTGGTAACTGGAGCTCTCCACTCTCTGTCCTGTGACAGTGGGAACTGGTGCTCTCCACTCTCTCTCCTGTGACAGTGGGAACTGGTGCTCTCCACTCTCTCTCCTGTGACAGTGGGAACTGGTGCTCTCCACTCTCCCGTCCTGTGACAGTGGGAACTGGTGCTCTCCAGTCTCTCTCCTGTGACAGCTGGAACTGGTGCTCTCCATTCTCTCTTCTGTGACAGTTGGAACTGGTGCTCTCCATTTTCTGTCCTGTGACAGTGGGAACTGGTGCTCTCCACTCTCTGTCCTGTGACAGTGGGAACTGCTGTTCTCCACTCTTTGTCCTGTGACAGTTGGAACTGGTGCTCTCCACTCTCTCTCCTGTGACAGTGGGAACTGGTGCACTCCACTCTCCCGTCCTGTGACAGTTGGAAATGGTGCTCTCCACTCTCCCATCCTGTGACAGTGGGAACTGGTGCTCTCCACTCTCTGTCCTGTGACAGTTGGAACTGGTGCTCTCCACTCTCTGTCCTGTGACAGTGGGAACTGGTGCTCTCCACTCTCTGTCCTGTGACAGTTGGAGCTGGTGCTCTCCACTCTCCCGTCCTGTGACAGTGGGAACTGGTGCTCTCCACTCTCTGTCCTGTGATAGTGGGAACTGGTGCTCTCCACTCTCCCGTCCTGTGACAGTTGGAGCTGGTGCTCTCCACTCTCTCTCCTGTGACAGTGGGAACTGGTGCTCTCCACTCTGCCGTCCTGTGACAGTTGGAATTGGTGCTCTCCACTCTCCCATCCTGTGACAGTGGGAACTGGTGCTCTCCACTCTCTCTCCTGTGACAGTTGGAACTGGTGCTCTCCACTCTCTGTCCTGTGACAGTTGGAACTGGTGCTCTCCACTCTCACTCCTGTGACAGTTGGAACTGGTGCTCTCCATTCTCTGTCCTGTGACAGTGGGAACTGGTGCTCTCCACTCTCCCGTCCTGTGACAGTGGGAACTGGTGCTCTCCACTCTCTCTCCTGTGACAGTGGGAACTGGTGCTCTCCACTCTCTGTCCTGTGACAGTGGGAACTGGTGCTCTCCACTCTCTGTCCTGTGACAGTTGGAGCTGGTGCTCTCCACTCTCCCGTCCTGTGACAGTTGGAACTGGTGCTCTCCACTCTCCCGTCCTGTGAAAGTTGGAACTGGTGCTCTCCACTCTCCCATCCTGTGACAGTGGGAACTGGTGTTCTCCAGTCTCCCGTCCTGTGACATTTGGAACTGGTGCTCTCCACTCTCCCGTCTTGTGACTGTGGGAACTGGTGCTCTCCATTCTCTCTTCTGTGACAGTTGGAACTGGTGCTCTCCATTTTCTGTCCTGTGACAGTGGGAACTGGTGCTCTCCACTCTCTGTGCTGTGACAGTTGGAACTGGTGCTCTCCACTCTCTGTCCTGTGACAGTGGGAACTGGTGCTCTCCACTCTCTCTCCTGTGACAGTGGGAACTGGTGCTCTCCACTCTTTGTCCTGTGACAGTGGGAACTGCTGTTCTCCACTCTTTGTCCTGTGACAGTTGGAACTGGTGCTCTCCACTCTCTCTCCTGTGACAGTGGGAACTGGTGCTCTCCACTCTCTCTCCTGTGACAGTTGGAACTGGTGCTCTCCACTCTCTGTCCTGTGACAGTGGGAACTGGTGCTCTCCACTCTCTGTCCTGTGACAGTGGGAACTGGTGCTCTCCACTCTCCTGTCCTGTGACAGTTGGAACTGGGGCTCTCCACTCTCTCTCCTGTGACAGTGGGAACTGGTGCTCTCCACTCTCTCTCCTGTGACAGTGGGAACTGGTGCTCTCCACTCTCTGTCCTGTGACAGTTGGAGCTGGTGCTCTCCACTCTCCCGTCCTGTGACAGTTGGAACTGGTGCTCTCCACTCTCCCGTCCTGTTGCAGTTGGAACTGGTGCTCTCCACTCTCCCGTCCTGTGACAGTGGGAACTGGTGTTCTCCACTCTCTGTCCTGTGACAGTTGGAACTGGTGCTCTCCACTCTCCCGTCCTGTGACAGTTGGAACTGGTGCTCTCCACTCTCTCTCCTGTGACAGTGGGAACTGGTGCTCTCCACTCTCTGTCCTGTGACAGTGGGAACTGGAGCTCTCCACTCTCTGTCCTGTGACAGTGGGAACTGGTGCTCTCCACTCTCTCTCCTGTGACAGTGGGAACTGGTGCTCTCCACTCTCTCTCCTGTGACAGTGGGAACTGGTGCTCTCCACTCTCCCGTCCTGTGACAGTGGGAACTGGTGCTCTCCAGTCTCTCTTCTGTGACAGCTGGAACTGGTGCTCTCCATTCTCTCTTCTGTGACAGTTGGAACTGGTGCTCTCCATTTTCTGTCCTGTGACAGTGGGAACTGGTGCTCTCCACTCTCTGTGCTGTGACAGTGGGAACTGGTGCTCTCCACTCTCCCGTCCTGTGAAAGTTGGAACTGGTGCTCTCCACTCTCCCGTCCTGTGACAGTGGGAACTGGTGCTCTCCACTCTCTGTCCTGTGACAGTTGGAACTGGTGCTCTCCACTCTCTGTCCTGTGACAGTTGGAACTGGTGCTCTCCACTCTCTGTCCTGTGACAGTTGGAACTGGTGCTCTCCACTCTCTCTCCTGTGACAGTTGGAACTGGTGCTCTCCATTCTCTGTCCTGTGACAGTGGGAACTGGTGCTCTCCACTCTCCCGTCCTGTGACAGTGGGAACTGCTGCTCTCCACTCTCCTGTCCTGTGACAGTTGGAACTGGTCCTCTCCACTCTCCCGTCCTGTGACAGTTGGAACTGGAGCTCTCCACTCTCCCGTCCTGTGACAGTGGGAACTGGTGTTCTCCACTCTCCCGTCCTGTGACATTTGGAACTGGTGCTCTCCACTCTCCCATCCTGTGACAGTGGGAACTGGTGCTCTCCACTCTCTGTGCTGTGACAGTTGGAACTGGTGCTCTCCACTCTCTGTCCTGTGGCAGTGGGAACTGGTGTTCTCCACTCTCTGTCCTGTGACAGTTGGAACTGGTGCTCTCCACTCTCCCGTCCTGTGACAGTGGGAACTGGTGCACTCCACTCTCTCTCCTGTGACAGTGGGAACTGATGCTCTCCACTCTTTGTCCTGTGACAGTGGGAACTGCTGTTCTCCACTCTTTGTCCTGTGACAGTTGGAACTGGTGCTCTCCACTCTCTCTCCTGTGACAGTTGGAACTGGTGCTCTCCACTCTCCCGTCCTGTGACAGTGGGAACTGGTGCTCTCCAATCTCTGTCCTGTGACAGTTGGAAATGGTGCTCTCCACTCTCTCTCCTGCGACAGTTGGAACTGGTGCTCTCCACTCTCTGTCCTGTGACAGTGGGAACTGGTGCTCTCCACTCTCCCATCCTGTGACAGTTGGAACTGGTGCTCCCCAATCTCCCGTCCTGTGACAGTGGGAACTGCTGCTCTCCACTCTCTGTCCTATGACAGTTGGAAATGGTGCTCTCCACTCTCTCTCCTGTGACAGTGGGAACTGGTGCATCCAATCTCTGTCCTGTGACAGTTGGAAATGGTGCTCTCCACTCTCTCTCCTGTGACAGTTGGAACTGGTGCTCTCCACTCTCCCATCCTGTGACAGTGGGAACTGGTGCTCTCCACTCTCCCATCCTGTGACAGTGGGAACTGGTGTTCTCCACTCTCCCGTCCTGTGACAGTGGGAACTGGTGTTCTCCACTCTCCCGTCCTGTGACATTTGGAACTGGTGCTCTCCACTCTCCCGTCTTGTGACAGTGGGAACTGGTGCTCTCCATTCTCTCTTCTGTGACAGTTGGAACTGGTGCTCTCCATTTTCTGTCCTGTGACAGTGGGAACTGGTGCTCTCCACTCTCTGTGCTGTGACAGTTGGAACTGGTGCTCTCCACTCTCTGTCCTGTGACAGTGGGAACTGGTGTTCTCCACTCTCTGTCCTGTGAGAGTTGGAACTGGTGCTCTCCACTCTCTGTCCTGTGACAGTGGGAACTGGTGCTCTCCACTCTCTCTCCTGTGACAGTGGGAACTGGTGCTCTCCACTCTTTGTCCTGTGACAGTGGGAACTGCTGTTCTGCACTCTTTGTCCTGTGACAGTTGGAACTGGTGCTCTCCACTCTCTCACCTGTGACAGTGGGAACTGGTGCTCTCCACTCTCTCTCCTGTGACAGTTGGAACTGGTGCTCTCCACTCTCTGTCCTGTGACAGTGGGAACTGGTGCTCTCCACTCTCTGTCCTGTGACAGTGGGAACTGGTGCTCTCCACTCTCCTGTCCTGTGACAGTTGGAACTGGTGCTCTCCACTCTCTCTCCTGTGAAAGTGGGAACTGGTGCTCTCCACTCTCTCTCCTGTGACAGTGGGAACTGGTGCTCTCCACTCTCTGTCCTGTGACAGTTGGAGCTGGTGCTCTCCACTCTCCCGTCCTGTGACAGTTGGAACTGGTGCTCTCCACTCTCCCGTCCTGTTGCAGTTGGAACTGGTGCTCTTCTCTCTCCCGTCCTGTGACAGTGGGAACTGGTGTTCTCCACTCTCACGTCCTGTGACAGTTGGAACTGGTGCTCTCCACTCTCCCGTCTTGTGACAGTGGGAACTGGTGCTCTCCACTCTCTCTCCTGTGACAGTTGGAACTGGTGCTCTCCACTCTCTCTCCTGTGACAGTTGGAACTGGTGCTCTCCACTCTCTGTCCTGTGACAGTGGGAACTTTTGCTCTCCACTCTCTGTCCTGTGACAGTTGGAACTGGTGCTCTCCACTCTCCCGTCCTGTGACAGTTGGAACTGGTGCTCTCCACTCTCTCTCCTGTGACAGTGGGAACTGGTGCTCTCCACTCTCTGTCCTGTGACAGTGGGAACTGGAGCTCTCCACTCTCTGTCCTGTGACAGTGGGAACTGGTGCTCTCCACTCTCTCTCCTGTGACAGTGGGAACTGGTGCTCTCCACTCTCTCTCCTGTGACAGTGGGAACTGGTGCTCTCTACTCTCCCGTCCTGTGACAGTTGGAACTGGTGCTCTCCACTCTCCCATCCTGTGACAGTGGGAACTGGTGCTCTCCACTCTCTGTCCTGTGGCAGTTGGAACTGGTGCTCTCCACTCTCTGTCCTGTGACAGTTGGAACTGGTGCTCTCCACTCTCTGTCCTGTGACAGTTGGAACTGGTGCTCTCCACTCTCTCTCCTGTGACAGTTGGAACTGGTGCTCTCCATTCTCTGTCCTGTGACAGTGGGAACTGGTGCTCTCCACTCTCCCGTCCTGTGACAGTGGGAACTGGTGCTCTCCACTCTCCCGTCCTGTGACAGTTGGAACTGGTGCTCTCCACTCTCCCGTCCTGTGACAGTTGGAACTGGTGCTCTCCACTCTCCCGTCCTGTGACAGTGGGAACTGGTGTTCTCCACTCTCCCGTCCTGTGACATTTGGAACTGGTGCTCTCCACTCTCCCGTCTTGTGACAGTGGGAACTGGTGCTCTCCATTCTCTCTTCTGTGACAGTTGGAACTGTTGCTCTCCATTTTCTGTCCTGTGACAGTGGGAACTGGTGCTCTCCACTCTCTGTGCTGTGACAGTTGGAACTGGTGCTCTCCACTCTCTGTCCTGTGACAGTGGGAACTGGTGTTCTCCACTCTCTGTCCTGTGACAGTTGGAACTGGTGCTCTCCACTCTCTGTCCTGTGACAGTGGGAACTGGTGCTCTCCACTCTCTCTCCTGTGACAGTGGGAACTGGTGCTCTCCACTCTTTGTCCTGTGACAGTGGGAACTGCTGTTCTCCACTCTATGTCCTGTGACAGTTGGAATTGGTGCTCTCCACTCTCTCTCCTGTGACAGTGGGAACTGCTGTTCTCCAATCTCTGTCCTGTGACAGTTGGAAATGGTGCTCTCCACTCTCTCTCCTGCGACAGTTGGAACTGGTGCTCTCCACTCTCCCGTCCTGTGACACTGGGAACTGCTGCTCTCCACTCTCTGTCCTGTGACAGTTGGAAATGGTGCTCTCCACTCTCTCTCCTGTGAGAGTGGGAAATGGTGCTCTCCAATCTCTGTCCTGTGACAGTTGGAAATGGTGCTCTCCACTCTCTCTCCTGTGACAGTTGGAACTGGTGCTCTCCACTCTCTGTCCTGTGACAGTGGGAACTGGTGCTCTCCACTCTCTGTCCTGTGACAGTGGGAACTGGTGCGCTCCACTCTCTGTTCTGTGACAGTGGGAACTGGTGCTCTCCATTCTCCCGTCCTGTGACAGTTGGAACTGGTGCTGTCCACTCTCCCGTCCTGTGACAGTGGGAACTGGTGCTCTCCACTCTCTCTCCTGTGACAGTTGTAACTGGTGCTCTCCACTCTCTCTCCTGTGACAGTTGGAACTGGTGCTCTCCACTCTCTGTCCTGTGACAGTTGGAACTGGTGCTATCCACCCTCCCGTCCTGTGACAGTGGGAACTGCTGCTCTCCACTCTCTGTCCTGTGACAGTGGGAACTGGTGCGCTCCACTCTCTGTTCTGTGACAGTTGGAACTGGTGCTCTCCACTCTCTGTCCGGAGACAGTTGGAACTGGTGCTCTCCACTCTCTGTCCTGTGACAGTTGTAACTGGTGCTCTCCACTCTCCCGTTCTGTGACAGTGGGAACTGGTGCTCTCCACTCTCTTCCTGTGACAGCTGGAACTGGTGCTCTTCACTCTCTCTCCTGTGACAGTTGGAACTGGTGCTCTCCACTCTCTCTCCTGTGACAGTTGGAACTGGTGCTCTCCACTCTCTCTCCTGTGACAGTTGGAACTGGTGCTCTCCACTCTCTGTCCTGTGACAGTGGGAACTGGTGCTCTCCACTCTCTGTCCTGTGACAGTGGGAACTGGTGCACTCCACTCTCTGTCCTGTCACTGTTGGAACTGGTGCTCTCCACTCTCCCGTCCTGTGACAGTGGGAACTGGTGCTCTCCACTCTCTCACCTGTGACAGTGGGAACTGGTGCTCTCCACTCTCCCGTACTGTGACAGTGGGAACAGGTGCTCTCCATTCTCTGTCCTGAGACAGTTGGAACTGCTGCTCTCCACTCTCCCGTCCTGTGACAGTGGGAACTGGTGCTCTCCACTCTCTGTCCTGTGACAGTTGGAACTGGTGCTCTCCACTCTCTGTCCTGTGACAGTTGGAACTGGTGCTCTCCACTCTCTCTCCTGTGACAGTTGGAACTGGTGCTCTCCACTCTCCCGTCCTGTGACAGTTGTAAATGGTGCTTTCCACTCTCTCTCCTGGGACAGTTGGAACTGGTGCTCTCCAATCTCTGTCCTGTGACAGTGGGAACTGGTGCTCTCCACTCTCCCGTCCTGTGACAGTTGGAACTGGTGCTCTCCAATCTCCCGTCCTGTGACAGTGGGAACTGGTGTTCTCCATTCTCCCGTCCTGTGACAGTTGAAACTGGTGCTCTCCACTCTACCGTCCTGTGACAGTGGGAACTGGTGCTCTCCACTCTCTCTCCTGCGACAGTTGGAACTGGTGCTCTCCAATCTCTGTCCTGTGACAGTGGGAACTGGTGCTCTCCACTCTCCCGTCCTGTGACATTTGGAACTGGTGCTCTCCAATCTCCCGTCCTGTGACAGTGGGAACTGGTGTTCTCCATTCTCCCGTCCTGTGACAGTTGGAACTGGTGCTCTCCACTCTCCCGTCCTGTGACAGTGGGAACTGGTGCTCTCCACTCTCCCATCCTGTGACAGTTGTAACTGGTGCTCTCTACTCTCCCGTCCTGTGACAGTGGGAACTGCTGCTCTCCACTCTCCTGTCCTGTGACAGTTGGAACTGGTCCTCTCCACTCTCCCGTCCTGTGACAGTTGGAACTGGTGCTCTCCACTCTCCCGTCCTGTGACAGTGGGAACTGGTGTTCTCCACTCTCCCGTCCTGTGACATTTGGAACTGGTGCTCTCCACTCTCCCATCCTGTGACAGTGGGAACTGGTGCTTTCCATTCTCTGTGCTGTGACAGTTGGAACTGGTGCTCTCCACTCTCTGTCCTGTGGCAGTGGGAACTGGTGTTCTCCACTCTCTGTCCTGTGACAGTTGGAACTGGTGCTCTCCACTCTCTGTCCTGTGACAGTGGGAACTGGTGCACTCCACTCTCTCTCCTGTGACAGTGGGAACTGATGCTCTCCACTCTTTGTCCTGTGACAGTGGGAACTGCTGTTCTCCACTCTTTGTCCTGTGACAGTTGGAACTGGTGCTCTCCACTCTCTCTCCTGTGACAGTTGGAACTGGTGCTCTCCACTCTCCCGTCCTGTGACAGTGGGAACTGGTGCTCTCCAATCTCTGTCCTGTGACAGTTGGAAATGGTGCTCTCCACTCTCTCTCCTACGACAGTTGGAACTGGTGCTCTCCACTCTCTGTCCTCTGACAGTGGGAACTGGTGCTCTCCACTCTCCCATCCTGTGACAGTTGGAACTGGTGCTCCCCAATCTCCCGTCCTGTGACAGTGGGAACTGCTGCTCTCCACTCTCTGTCCTGTGACAGTTGGAAATGGTGCTCTCCACTCTCTCTCCTGTGACAGTGGGAACTGGTGCATCCAATCTCTGTCCTGTGACAGTTGGAAATGGTGCTCTCCACTCTCTCTCCTGTGACAGTTGGAACTGGTGCTCTCCACTCTCCCATCCTGTGACAGTGGGAACTGGTGCTCTCCACTCTCCCATCCTGTGACAGTGGGAACTGGTGTTCTCCACTCTCCCGTCCTGTGACAGTGGGAACTGGTGTTCTCCACTCTCCCGTCCTGTGACATTTGGAACTGGTGCTCTCCACTCTCCCGTCTTGTGACAGTGGGAACTAGTGCTCTCCATTCTCTCTTCTGTGACAGTTGGAACTGGTGCTCTCCATTTTCTGTCCTGTGACAGTGGGAACTGGTGCTCTCCACTCTCTGTGCTGTGACAGTTGGAACTGGTGCTCTCCACTCTCTGTCCTGTGACAGTGGGAACTGGTTTTCTCCACTCTCTGTCCTGTGACAGTTGGAACTGGTGCTCTCCACTCTCCCGTCTTGTGACAGTGGGAACTGGTGCTCTCCATTCTCTCTTCTGTGACAGTTGGAACTGGTGCTCTCATTTTCTGTCCTGTGATAGTAGGAACTGGTGCTCTCCACTCTCTGTCCTGAGACAGTGGGAACTGGTGCTCTCCACTCTCTGTCCTGTGACAGTGGGAACTGGTGCTCTCCACTCTCTGTCCTTTGAGAGTTGGAACCGGTGCTCTCCACTCTCCCGTCCTGTGACAGTTGGAACTGGTGCTCTCCACTCGCTGTCCTGCGACAGTTGGAACGGGTGCTCTCCACTCTCCCGTCCTGTGACAGTGGGAACTGGTGCTCTCCACTCTCCCATCCTGTGACAGTTGGAACAGGTGCTCGCCACTCTCCCGTCCTGTGACAGTTGGAACTGGTGCTCTCCATTCTCTGTCCTGTAACAGTCTGAACTGGTGCTCTCCACTCTCCCGTCCTGTGACAGTGGGAACTGGTGCTCTCCACTTTCTGTCCTGTGACAGTTGGAACTGGTGCTCTCCACTCTCTGTCCTGTGACAGTTGGAACTGGTGCTCTCCACTGTCTGTCCTGTGACAGTGGGAACTGGTGCTCTACACTCTTTGTCCTGTGACAGTGGGAACTGGTGCTCTCCACTCTCTGTCCTGTGACAGTGGGAACTGGTGCTCTCCACTCTCCCGTCCTGTGACAATTGGAACTGGTGCTCTCCACTCTCTGTCCTGTGACAGTTGGAGCTGGTGCTCTCCACTCTCCCGTCCTGTGACAGTTGGAACTGATGCTCTCCACTCTCTGTCCTGTGACATTTGGAACTGGTGCTCTCCACTCTCTCTCCTGTGACAGTGGGAACTGCTGCTCTCCACTCTCTGTCCTGTGACAGTGGGAACTGGTGCTCTCCACTCTCTCTCCTGTGACAGTGGGAACTGGTGCTCTCCACTCTCTGTCCTGTGACAGTGGGAACTGGTGCTCTCCACTCTCTGTCCTGTGACAGTTGGAGCTGATGCTCTCCACTCTCCCGTCCTGTGACAGTGGGAACTGCTGCTCTCCACTCTCCCGTCCTGTGAAAGTGGGAACTGGTGCTCTCCAATCTCCCTTCCTGTGACAGTTGGAACTGTTGCTCTCCAATCTCCCTTCCTGTGAAATTTGGAACTGTTGCTCATCACTCTCCCGTCCTGTGACAGTGGGAACTGTTGCTCTCCACTCGCTGTTCTGTGACAGTGGGAACTGTTGCTCTCCACTCTCTGTCCTGTGACAGTGGGAACTGGTGCTCTCCACTCTCCCGTCCTGTGACAGTTGGACCTGGTGCTCTCCAGTCTCCCGTACTGTGACAGTTGGAACTGGTGCTCTCCACTCTCTGTCCTGTGACAGTTGGAACTGGTGCTCTCCACACTCTCTCCTGTGACAGTTGGAGCTGGTGCTCTCCAATCTCCCGTCCTGTGACAGTTGGAACTGGTGCTCTCCACTCTCTCTCCTGTGACAGTGGGGACTGGTGCTCTCCAATCTCTGTCCTGTGACAGTGGGAACTGGTGCTCTCCACTCTCCCGTCCTGTGTCAGTGGGAACTGGTGCTCTCCACTCTCCCGTCCTGTGTCAGTTGGAACTGGTGCTCTCCACTCTCTGTCCTGTGACAGTTGGAACTGGTGCTCTCCACTCTCTGTCCTGTGACAGTGGGAACTGGTGCTCTCCACTCTCTGTCCTGTGACAGTTGGAACTGGTGCTCTCCACTCTCTGTCCTGTGACAGTTGGAACTGGTCCTCTCCACTCTCTGTCCTGTGACAGTTGGAACTGGTGCTCTCCACTGTCTGTCCTGTGACAGTGGGAACTGGTGCTCTACACTCTTTGTCCTGTGACAGTGGGAACTGGTGCTCTCCACTCTCTCTCCTGTGACAGTGGGAACTGGTGCTCTCCACTCTCTGTCCTGTGACAGTGGGAACTGGTGCTCTCCACTCTCTCTCCTGTGACAGTGGGGACTGGTGCTCTCCAATCTCTGTCCTGTGACAGTGGGAACTGGTGCTCTCCACTCTCCCGTCCTGTGTCAGTGGGAACTGGTGCTCTCCACTCTCCCGTCCTGTGTCAGTTGGAACTGGTGCTCTCCACTCTCCCGTCCTGTGACAGTTGGAACTGGTGCTCTCCACTCGCTGTCCTGTGACAGTTGGAACGGGTGCTCTCCACTCTCCCGTCCTGTGACAGTGGGAACTGGTGCTCTCCACTCTCTGTCCTGTGACAGTTGGAACTGGTCCTCTCCACTCTCTGTCCTGTGACAGTTGGAACTGGTGCTCTCCACTGTCTGTCCTGTGACAGTGGGAACTGGTGCTCTACACTCTTTGTCCTGTGACAGTGGGAACTGGTGCTCTCCACTCTCTCTCCTGTGACAGTGGGAACTGGTGCTCTCCACTCTCTGTCCTGTGACAGTGGGAACTGGTGCTCTCCACTCTCCCGTCCTGTGACAATTGGAACTGGTGCTCTCCACTCTCTGCCCTGTGACAGTTGGAGCTGGTGCTCTCCACTCTCCCGTCCTGTGACAGTTGGAACTGATGCTCTCCACTCTCTGTCCTGTGACAGTTGGAACTGGTGCTCTCCACTCTCTCTCCTGTGACAGTGGGAACTGCTGCTCTCCACTCTCTGTCCTGTGACAGTGGGAACTGGTGCTCTCCACTCTCTCTCCTGTGACAGTGGGAACTGGTGCTCTCCACTCTCTGTCCTGTGACAGTGGGAACTGGTGCTCTCCACTCTCCCGTCCTGTGACAGTTGGAACTGGTGCTCTCCACTCTCTCTCCTGTGACAGTGGGAACTGATGCTCTCCACTCTCCCGTCCTGTGACAGTGGGAACTGGTGCTCTCCTCTCTCCCGTCCTGTGACAGTGGGAACTGGTGCTCTCCACTCTCTGTCCTGTGACAGTTGGAGCTCGTGCTCTCCACTCTCCCGTCCTGTGACAGTTGGAGCTGGTGCTCTCCACTCTCCCGTCCTGTGACAGTTGGAGCTGATGCTCTCCACTCTCCCGTACTGTGACAGTGGGAACTGGTGCTCTCCACTCTCTCTCCTGTGACAGTGGGAACTGGTGCTCTCCACTCTCCCGTACTGTGACAGTGGGAACTGGTGCACTCCACTCCCTGTCCTGTGACAGTTGGAGCTTGTGCTCTCCAATCTCCCGTCCTGTGACAGTTGGAACTGGTGCTCTCCACTCTCTCTCCTGTGACAGTGGGAACTGGTGCTCTCCACTCTCTGTCCTGTGACAGTGGGAACTGGTGCTCTCCACTCTCTGTCCTGTAACAGTTGCAAGTGGTGCTCTCCACTCTCTGTCCTGTGACAGTGGGAACTGGTGCTCTCCACTCTCTCTCCTGTGACATTTGGAACTGGTGCTCTCCACTCTCTGTCGTGTGACAGTTGCAACTGGTGCTCTCCACTCTCTGTCCTGTGACAGTGGGAACTGGTGCTCTCCACTCTCCCGTCCTGTGACAGTTGGAACTGGTGCTCTCCACTCTCTGTCCTGTGACAGTGGGAACTGGTTCTCTCCACTCTCTCTCCTGTGACAGTGGGAACTGGTGCTCTCCACTCTCTCTCCTGTGACAGTTGGAACTGCTGCTCTCCACTCTCTGTCCTGTGACAGTGGGAACTGGTCCTCTCCACTCTCTGTCCTGTGACAGTTGGAACTGGTGCTCTTCACTCTGTCCTGTGACAGTTGGAACTGGTGCTCTCCACTCTCTCTCCTGTGACAGTTGGAACTGGTGCTCTTCACTCTGTCCTGTGACAGTTGGAACTGGTGCTCTCCCCTCTCTGTCCTGTGACAGTGGGAACTGGTGCTCTCCACTCTCTGTCCTGTGACAGTTGGAACTGGTGCTCTCCCCTCTCTGTCCTGTGACAGTTGGAACTGGTGCTCTCCCCTCTCTGTCCTGTGACAGTTGGAACTGGTGCTCTCCACTCTCTGTCCTGTGACAGTTGGAGCTGGTGCTCTCCACTCTCTGTCCTGTGACAGTGGGAACTGGTGCTCTCCACTCTCTCTCCTGTGACAGTTGGAACTGGTGCTCTCCACTCTCTCTCCTGTGACAGTGGGAACTGGTGCTCTCCACTCTCCCGTCCTGTGACAGTGGGAACTGGTGCTCTCCACTCTCTCTCCTGTGACAGTGGGAACTGGTGCTCTCCACTCTCTGTCCTGTGACAGTGGGAACTGGTGCTCTCCACTCTCCCGTCCTGTGACAGTGGGAACTGGTGCTCTCCACTCTCTCTCCTGTGACAGTGGGAACTGGTGCTCTCCACTCTCTGTCCTGTGACAGTGGGAACTGGTGCTCTCCAGTCTCCCGTCCTGTGTCAGTGGGAACTGGTGCTCTCCACTCTCCCGTCCTGTGTCAGTGGGAACTGGTGCTCTCCACTCTCCTGTCCTGTGACAGTTGGAACTGGTGCTCTCCACTCTCTCTCCTGTGACAGTGGGAACTGGTGCTCTCCACTCTCTGTCCTGTGACAGTTGGAGCTGGTGCTCTCCACTCTCTCTCCTGTGACAGTTTGAACTGGTGCTCTCCACTCTCCCGTCCTGTGACAGTGGGAACTGGTGCTCTCCACTCTCTGTCCTGTGATAGTTGGAACTGGTGCTCTCCACTCTCCCGTCCTGTGACAGTGGGAACTGGTGCTCTACACTCTCCCGTCCTGTGACAGTGGGAACTGGTGTTCTCCACTCTCTGTCCTGTGACAGTTGGAGCTGGTGCTCTCCACTCTCCCGTCCTGTGACAGTTGGAGCTAGTGCTCTCCACTCTCTCTCCTGTGACAGTTTGAACTCGTGCTCTCCACTCTCCCGTCCTGTGACAGTGGGAACTGTTGCTCTCCACTCTCTGTCCTGTGACAGTTGGAGCTGGTGCTCTCCACTCTCCCGTCCTGTGACAGTTGGAACTGATGCTCTCCACTCTCTCTCCTGTGACAGTGGGAACTGGTGCTCTCCACTCTCCCGTACTGTGACAGTGGGAACTGGTGCACTCCACTCCCTGTCCTGTGACAGTTGGAGCTTGTGCTCTCCAATCTCCCGTCCTGTGACAGTTGGAGCTTGTGCTCTCCAATCTCCCGTCCTGTGACAGTTGGAACTGGTGCTCTCCACTCTCCCGTCCTGTGACAGTTGGAACTGGTGCTCTCCACACTCTCTCCTGTGACAGTGGGAACTGGTGCTCTCCACTCTCTCTCCTGTGACAGTGGGAACTGGTGCTCTCCACTCTCTCTCCTGTGACAGTGGGAACTGGTGCTCTCCACTCTCTCTCCTGTGACAGTGGGAACTGGTGCTCTCCACTCTCCCGTCCTGTGACAGTTGGAACTGGTGCTCTCCACTCTCTGTCCTGTGACAGTGGGAACTGGTGCTCTCCACACTCTCTCCTGTGACAGTGGGAACTGGTGCTCTCCACACTCTCTCCTGTGACAGTGGGAACTGGTGCTCTCCACTCTCTGTCCTGTGACAGTGGGAACTGGTGCTCTCCACACTCTCTCCTGTGACAGTGGGAACTGGTGCTCTCCACTCTCTCTCCTGTGACAGTGGGAACTGGTGCTCTCCACTCTCTCTCCTGTGACAGTGGGAACTGGTGCTCTCCACTCTCTCTCCTGTGACAGTGGGAACTGGTGCTCTCCACTCTCCCGTCCTGCGACAGTTGGAACTGGTGCTCTCCACTCTCCCGTCCTGTGACAGTGGGAACTGGTGCTCTCCACTCTCCCGTCCTGTGACAGTGGGAACTGGTGCTCTCCACTCTCCCGTCCTGCGACAGTGGGAACTGGTGCTCTCCACTCTCCCGTTGGTGTAGGAGGGAGGGCTTTAGTTTCCTGAACAATTGGGAATGCTTCTGGGGAAGGTGGGACCTGTACAAGTCGGACAGGTTACATCTCAACAGAGACAGGACCAATGTTCTCTCGTGTGGTTTTGATAGTACGGTTGGGAGTGCTTTAAACTAGCTTGGCAGGGGGATGGGAACCCAGGAGAGGGCTCTGAGCTAGTTAGAGTGGGTGAGAGCTCAGATGAACAGAACCCCAAGAAAGAATGCAAAATGCAGGAGGCAACAGAGCAGAGTAGCACTGGGGTAAGTGTAAACCACAAGGTGATAGGAAGGGACAATATGTATGAATATAAAAGGGCTGCAGGAGGGGCCAAAACTAAAAATCATGGTTTAAAAACTAGTATTAAAATACTTTACCTAAACGCATGCAGCATTCGAAACAAAGTAAATGAGTTGATGGCACAAATCATTACAAATGGATATGATTTGGTGGCCATTACTGAAACGTAGTTGCAGGGTGGCCAAGACTGGGAAATAAACATACAGGGGTATCTGACAATTCGGAAAGATCGACAAGAAGGGAAAGGAGGTGGGGTAGCTCTGTTAATAAAGGATGATATCAGGGCAGTTGTGAGAGACGATATTGGCTCTAATGAACAAAATGTTGAATCATTGTGGGTGGAGATTAGAGATAGTAAGGGGAAAAAGTCACTGGTGGGCATAGTTTATAGGGCCCCAAATAATAACTTCACGGTGGGGCGGACAATAATCAAGGGAATAATGGAGGCATGTGAAAAAGGAACGGCAGTAATCATGGGGGATTTTAACCTACATATCGATTGGTCAAACCAAATCGTACGGGTTAGCCTTGAGGAGGAATTCATAGAATGTATGCGGGATTGTTTCTTAGAACAGTATGTTACAGAACCTACAACGGAGCAAGCTATCTTAAATCTGGTCCTGTGTAATGAGACAGGAATAATAAACGAACTCCTAGTAAAAGATCCTCTCGGAATGAGTGATCACAGTAAGGTTGAATTTGTAACACAGATTGAGGGTGAGGAAGTAGTGTCTCAAACGAGCGTACTATGCTTAAACAAAGGGAACTACAGTGGGATGAGGGCAGAGTTGACTAAAGTAGACTGGGAACACAGACTAAACGGTGGCACAATTGAGGAACAGTGGAGGACTTTTAAGGAGCTCTTTCATAGTGCTCAACAAAAATCTATTCCAGTGAAAAAGAAGGGCGGTAAGAGAAGGGATAGCCAGCCGTGGATAACCAAGGAAATAAAGGAGAGTATCAAATTAAAAACCAATGCGTATAAGATGGCCAAGATTAGTGGGAAACTAGAAGATTGGGAAAATTTTAAACGACAGCAAAGAATGACTAAGAAAGCAATAAAGAAAGGGAAGATAGATTACGAAAGTAAAATTGCGCAAAACATAAACACAGATAGTAAAAGCTTTTACCGATATATAAAACGGAAAAGAGTGACTAAAGTAAATGTAGGTCCCTTAGAAGATGAGAAAGGGGATTTAATAATGGGAAATGTGAAAATGGCTGAGCCCTTAAACAATTATTTTGCTTCGGTCTTCACAGTGGAAGACACAAAAACCATGCCAAAAATTGCTGGTCACGGGAATGTGGGAAGGGAGGACCTTGAGACAATCACTATCACCAGCGGGATAGTGCTGGACAGGCTAATGGGACTCAAGGTAGACAAGTCCCCTGGTCCTGATGAAATGCATCCCAGCGTATTAAAAGAGATGGCGGAAGCTATAGCAGATGCATTCATTATAATCTACCAAAGTTCTCTGGACTCTGGGGAGGTGCCATCAGATTGGAAAGCAGCTAATGTAATGCCTCTGTTTAAAAAAGGGGGCAGACAAAAGGCAGGTAACTATAGGCAGGTTAGTTTAACATCTGTAGTGGGGAAAATGCTTGAAGCTATCATTAAGGAAGAAATAGCGAGACATCTAGATAGGAATAGTGCAATCAAGCAGACGCAACATGGATTCATGAAGGGGAAATCATGTTTAACTAATTTACTGGAATTCTTTGAGAATATAAAAAGCATGGTGGATAGAGGTGTACTGATGGATGTGGTGTATTTAGATTTCCAAAAGGCATTCGATAAGGTGCCACACAAAAGGTTACTGCAGAAGATAAAGGTACGCGGAGTCAGAGGAAATGTATTAGCATGGATAGAGAATTGGCTGGCTAACAGAAAGTTGAGAGTCAGGATAAATGGGTCCTTTTTGGGTTGGAAATCGGTGGTTAGTGGTGTGCCACAGGGATCGGTGCTGGGACCACAACTGTTTACAATATACATAGATGACCTGGAAGAGGGGACAGAGTGTAGTGTAACAAAATTTGCAGATGACACAAAGATTAGTGGGAAAGCGGGTTGTGTAGAGGATACAGAGAGGCTGCAAAGAGATTTAGATAGGTTAAGCGAATGAGCTAAGGTTTGGCAGATGGAATACAATGTCGGAAAGTGTGAGGTCATCCACCTTGGAAAAAAACAGTAAAAGGGAATATTATTTGAATGGGGAGAAATTACAACATGCTGCGATGCAGAGGGACCTGGGGGTCCTTGTGCATGAATCCCAAAAAGTTAGTTTGCAGGTGCAGCAGGTAATCAGGAAGGCGAATGGAATGTTGGCCTTCATTGCGAGAGGAATGGAGTACAAAAGCAGGGAGGTCCTGCTGCAACTGTACAGGGTATTGGTGAGGCCGCACCTGGAGTACTGCATGCAGTTTTGGTCACCTTACTTAAGGAAGGATATACTAGCTTTGGAAGGGGTACGGAGATGATTCACTAGGCTGATTCCGGAGATGAGGGGATTACCTTATGATGATAGATTGAGTAGACTGGGTCTTTACTCATTGGAGTTCAGAAGGATGAGGGGTGATCTTATAGAAACATTTAAAATAATGAAGGGGATAGACAGGATAGAGGCAGAGAGGTTGTTTCCACTGGTTGGGGAGTCTAGAACTAGGGGGCACAGCCTCAAAATATGGGGGAGCCAATTTAAAACCGAGTTGAGAAGGAATTTCTTCTCCCAGAGGGTTGTGAATCTGTGGAATTATCTGCCCAAGGAAGCAGTTGAGGCTAGCTCATTGAATGTATTCAAATCACAGATAGATAGATTTTTAACCAATAAGGGAATTAAGGGTTATGGGGAGCGGGCGGGTAAGTGGAGCTGAGTCCACGGCCAGATCAGCCATGATCTTGTTGAATGGCGGAGCCAATACATATGTGGACCGGGGTCAAGCAAGGTTGTGTCATTGCACCAATGCTCTTCTCAATCTTCCTTGCTGCAATGCTCCATCTCACCCTCAATAAGCTCCCCGCTGGATGGAGCTAAACTACAGAACAAATGGCAAACTATTCAACATCCGTCGCTTCCAGTTCAGATCCAAGGTTGTTCCAACCTCTGTCATTGAATTACAGTGTGCAGACGATATTGTATTTGTGCACACTCGGAGGTTGAACTCCAAACCATCGTTAATACCTTCACTGAAACATCCGAGAGTATGGGCCTTCGACTAAACATCCATAAGACAAAGGTTCTCGACCAACCTGCCCCTGCATCACAGTACTGCCCCCCCGATTATCAAGATCCATGACGAGGCTGTGGACAACGTGAACCATTTTCCATACCTCGGGAGCCTACTGTCAACAAGGGCAGACGTCGATGATGAAGTCCAACACTGCCTTCCGTGTGTCAGTGCAGCCTTCGGTTGCCTGAGGAAGAGGGTGTTTGAAGACCAGGACCTCAAATCCGGCACCAAGCTCATGGTCTACAGAGCAATAGTGATACCCGCCCTCCTATATGCTTCAGAGACATGGACTATGTACAGCAAGCACCTCAAAGCACTGGAGAAGTACCACCAATGCTGCCTCTGCAAGATCCTACAAATCTATTGACAGGATAGATGCACCAATACTAGTGTTCTCGCTCAGGCCAACATCCCCAGCATTGAAGCATTAACCACGCTTGATCAGCTCCGATGGACGAGTCACATCGTCCGCATGCCTGATACAAGACTCCCAAACGAAGCGCTCTACTCAGAGCTCCAACTCGGCAAGTGAGCCCCGGTTTGGCAGAGGAAATGTTTCAAGGACACTCACAAAGCCTCCTTGAAAAAGTACAACATCCCCACCGACACTTGAGAATCTCTGGCCCAAGACTGCTCAAAATGGAGGAGAAGCATCCGAGAAGGCACTGAACACCTCGAGTCTCTTCACTCGGAGCACCCACAAACAAGCATAAACAGTGGAAGGAACGTCCCTCCAACCATTATCTGCACCACCTGTGACAGGGACTGTAGATCCTGCATTGGACTCATCAGTCACCTGAGAACTCATGAAGCAAGTCATCCTCGACTCCGAGGGACTGCCTCAGAGAGAGAGAAGACTTGCCAAAAAAACAGCCTTGGATGATGAAAAAAATAAGGGACAACATAAAACTAGAAAAATCATGTAAAAATACGAAAAATAGAACAGATCCCAGTGAATGGAAAAGGTACAAAAAACAGCAAAGAGTCACAAAACAGATAGTAAGAGCTACAAAAAGGATGTATGAAAAGAAACTTGCAAGGAATATCAGAATCAATACAATGAATTTTTACAATTACATGAGGAAAAAGAGGGCAGTCAGGAGCCTTAAAAACTGAAAGTGGTGATATTGTCAATGATAATAAGGAATTGGCAACCATGTTAAATAATTACTTTGCATCAGTGTTTACAGTAGAAGAAGAAGATAACATGCCGGAAATCTAATATTGAGTCGGGGACAGGGACTCAATAACATTTACGTAAGTAAATTAATAGTAATGAAAGAGATAATGGCACTAAAGATTGACTAATCCCAGGACCTGATGGTTTCCATCCCAGGGTTTTAAAGGAAGTAGGTGAGCACATTGCAGATGCCCGAACTATAATCTTCCAAATTTTGTTCGATTTAGGAACCGTTACTTTAGATTAGAAAATTGTGTATGTCACTCTGCTATTTAAAAATGGCGACAGATCGAACCCATGAATTTTAGACCAGTTAGCCTAATGTCAGTTGTCAGGAAATTGTTGGAGCCTATAATTAAGGATAGGGTGACTGAAAACCTCAAAAATTTTCAGCTGATCAGAGAAAGCCAGCATGGATTTGTGAAAGGTAGGTCATGCCTGACAAACCTGATTGAATTTTTTGAAGAGGTCTATGGATGTTATTTATATAGACTTCCAGAAGCTACTTGATAATGTCCCATATAAGAGATTGTTAACCAAGGTAGAAGACCACGGAATTAAAGGAAAATATTGACAAGGTTAAGAAATTGGCTGAGCAGCAGGAGTCAGAGCATAGGGATAATAGGTAGATACTCAAATTGGCAGGATGTGACTAATGGTGTCCCGCAGGGATCTGTGTTTGGTCCTCAACTATTTATGGTGTTAATTAATGATTTAGATGATGGCCGAGAAAGTCATATATCCAAATTTGCCAATTAGACAACGATGTATGGCATTGTAGGCAGTGTAAATGAAAGGATAAAATTACAAAGGGATAATGTTAGATTAAGCGAATGGGCAAAACTGTGGCCAATGGATTTCAATGTAAGCAAATGTGAGGTCATCCACTTTGGACCAAAAAAGAATAGAACAGGATAAAAACATAGAAACATAGAAAATAGGTGCAGGAGTAGGCCATTCGGCCCTTTGATCTTGCACCTCCATTCAATAAGATCATGGCTGATCATTCACCTCAGTACCCCTTTCCTGCTTTCTCTCCATACCCCTTGATCCCTTTAGCCGTAAGGGCCATATCTAACTCCCTCTTGAATATATCCAATGAACTGGCATCAACAACTCTCTGCAGTAGAGAATTCCACAGGTTAACAACTCTCTGAGTGAAGAAGTTTCTCCTCATCTCAGTCCTAAATGGCTTACCCCTTATCCTTAGACTGTCTTCCCTGGTTCTGGACTTCCCCAACATCGGGAACATTCTTCCTGCATCTAATCTGTCCAGTCCCGTCAGAATTTTATATGTTTTTATGAGATCCCCTCTCATCCTTCTAAACTCCAGTGAATACAGGCCCAGTCGATCCAGTCTCTCCTCATATGTCAGTCCAGCCATCCCGGGAATCAGTCTGGTGAGCCTTCGCTGCACTCCCTCAACAGCAAGAACGTCCTTAGGAGACCAAAACTGAACACAATATTCTAGCTGAGGCCTCACCAATGCCCTGTACAACTGCAGTAAGACCTCCCTGCTCCTATACTCAAATCCCCTAGCTATGAAGGCCAACATACCATTTTTGCCTTCTTCACTGCCTGCTGTACTTGCATGCCAACTTTCAATAACTGATGTACCATGACACCCAGGTCTCGTTGCACCTCCCCTTTTCCTAATCTGCCACCATTCAGATAATAATCTGCCATCATGTTTTTGCCACCAAAGTGGATAACCTCACATGTATTCACATTATACTGCACCTGCCATGCATGTGCACACTCCCCTAACATGTCCAAGTCTCACCTAACCTATCCAAGTCACTCTGCAACCTCTTAGCACCCCCTCACAGCTCACACCGTCACCCAGCTTAGTGTCATTTGCAAACTTGGAGATATTACACTCAATTACTTCATCTAAATCATTAATGTATATTGTAAATAGCTGGGGTCCCAGCACTGAGCCCTGCGGCACCCCACTAGTCACTGCCTGCCATTCTGAAAAGGACCCATTTATCCCGACTCACTGCTTCCTGTCTGCCAACCAGTTCTCTATCCACGTCAGCACATCAATGCCATGTCTTTAATTTTGCACACTCCTGTGTGGGACCTTGTCAAAATCCTTTTGAAAGTCCAAATACACCACATCTACTGGTTCTCCCTTGTCCACTCTATTAGTTACATCCTCAAAAAATTCTAGAAGATTTGTCAAGCATGATTTCGCTTTCATAAATCCATGTTGACTTGGACCGATCCTGTCACTGTTTTCCAAATGCGCTGCTATTTCATCTTTAATAATTGATATTTTCTAAGTGGTTAAAAGCTAAAAACAGTGGATGTCCAAATAGGCTTGGGGGGCGGGGAGGGGGGGGGGGGGGGGCGTTGTTCAGGTACATAGATCATTAAAATGTAATAAAACAGGTACAGAAAAGAATCAAAAAGGCTAACGGAATGCTGGCCTTTATACCTAGAGGACTAGAATACATAAGAAAGAACATAAGAAATAGGACCAGGAGTAGGCCATACGGACTCTCGAGCCTGCTCCACCATTCAATAAGACCATGGCTGATCTGACCATGAACTCAGCTCCACTTTCCTGCCTGCTCCCCAGAACCCCTTATCCCCTTATCATTTAAGAAACTGTCTATTTCTGTCTTAAATGTATTTAATGTCCCAGCTTCCACAGCTCTCTGAGGCAGCGAATCCCACAGATTCACAACCCTCTGGGAGAAGAAATTTCTCTTCATCTCTTTAAATGGACGGCCCTTTATTCTAAGATCATGCCCTCTAGTTCTAGTCTCCCCCACCAGTGGAAACATCCTCTCTGCATCAAACTTGTCAAGCCCCCTCATAATCTTATAGGTTTCGATAAGATCACCTCTCATTCTTCTGAATTCCAATGAGTGGAGGCCCAACCTACTCAACCTTTCCTCATAAGTCAACCCCCTCATCCCACACAAGGGGGTAGAAGTTATGCTGCAACTATAAAAAACCCTGGTTAGACCATACCTGGAGTACTGTGAACAGTTCTAGGCACCGCACCTTTGGAAGGATATGTTGGTCTTGGAGGGAGTGCAGCGTAGCTTTTCCAGAACGATATCCGGACTTAAAGGGTTAAGGTACGAGGAGGGATTACATAAATTAGGGTTGTATTTCCTAGAATTTAGAAGGTTAAGGGCTGATCTAATCGAAGTTTTCAAGATATTAAGGGGAACAGATAGGGTAGATAGAGAGAAACTATTTCCGCTGGTTAGAGATTCTAGGAATAGGAAACATAGTCTAAGAATTAGAGCCTGATCTTTAAGGAGTGAAATTAGGAAACACTTCTACACACAAAGGGTGGTAGAAGTTTGGAACTCTCTTCCATAAATGGCAATTGGTGCCAGATCAATTGTTAATTTTAAATCTAAGGTTGATAGCTTTTTGTTAACCAACGGTATTAAGGGATAAAGACCAATATTAGATCAGCCATGATCTCATTGAATGGTTCAACAGGCTCAAGGGGCTGAATGGCCTACTCCTGTTCCTAATGTTCCTACATACAGCCACATGGCATACAGCAGTCATTCATATGGTAACTGATGTCAGGAACCAGTGAATGTTCATCATGTGCATAATGGTAATATTACCGATTCTTAATATCACATTTCTGAATCATCTCTTTACACTCCCACAGGTCCATCAAGAGCACCCCCCACTGTCCAGCCGGAGGAGTAAGACGACTCCTCAGAGGAGCCTCCAGCCTCTGAGGGAGCACCGTCACCCACACAAGCGCAGATGCGCACACCTTGGTGGGTTCTATGCAACATAGATTAGTCTTGTCACCTGGTTTATCACAAGTCACAAGTGAGCAAGAGGAGATGGTGGAGACAGGGATAGCAATGGAGACTCCTCACCGGAAGGCGCTGGATGCTCCCAGCTCTGTTCAGCTGCATGCAGATGCTAAGCCTCGGGGACCATCTAGAAAGAGGGCAATCCTACACGTGCAGGAGAAGTGCTGCAGGCTCTGACAGGTTTTGCATCCACAATGTCTGGAAATGTGCAGAGAATGGGGGAGTCCATCTCCAATCATGTCACGGGACGGTATGGGGACAGTATGCTCTTCCATGCAAAGGATGGCCACCTACATGGAGCAGCACATGTGTCAATCACATGCACACATGCTAACTATGGAGAACAGATGGCTGAGGCTCATAGGCGGGATATCAATGGAGACTTGAGTCCTCTGACCCCACTGTTGTGCAACAAGGTGCTCTCCAGCTCCTTGCGAGCAGGGAAGTGCAGGTGGCCCATGAGCGGTATGATGGTGACAGGGGAAGTGGAAGTGGGGGCACCTCTCAAAGCACTCAAACTTCTACCCCATTCCCTCCCTCTCAGTCAGAGCCCCAAATGCCTCCTTGGATCGCGATGGCCAAGTCTGCCCCTGCAGAGTCATAGGAAGAGTAGACTTTGGAGGTAATATGTCCATACTATACAGTACAAATGCACATGAGGCCTATACTAGAGAGAAGGTCACTCTGTGACCAGTAACCTTTATTTGCCATCACTGAAGTGATGAAGGTGGGTGGAGCGTCCCCTTTTATATGTGAAAGTCCAGGTTAGGAATGTCTCCCACAAGTTCACCACCTAGTGGTCAGTGTTCTCATAGTGTACAACTTGGGTCAGTTTATACATGGATTACAATGACAGTTGAATAGGTGACATCACTTCCCCCCAAAGTCTTATTGGGATCACAGGTTAGGTTTCTGTGGTGGTTTACGCTCCCTTGTAGAGCGCCTGAATTGGGGCTCCGGTTGTTGGGAGCTGGCATGAATGTTTGCTGTTTGCGGTGCCTCAGGCCTGTCTGGACTACCCACAGTGACTGGGCTCTCCTCCACTTGGTTCCGGTGTTCGGTCACCTGTGGTGGAGTGAACTCTACATCGTGTTCTTCCTCTGCTTCTTCTATGGGGTTGCTGAACCTCCTTTTTGTTTGATCCACGTGTTTGCGGCAGATTTGTCCACTGGTAAGTTTAACTACCAGAATCCTATACCCCTCTTTGGCAATCACAGTGCCTGCGAGCCATTTGGGCCCTGCAGCGTAGTTGAGGACAAAGACAGGGTCATTGACATCAATACATCGCGCCCTCGCATTCCCGTCATGGTAGTCACTTTGTGACCGGCGCCTGCTCTCAACAATTTCTTTCATGGTGGGGTGTATGAGGGATAACCTGGTTTTGAGCGTCCTTTTCATCAGCAGCTCTGCGGGTGGAACCCCTGTGAGCGAGTGTGGTCGGGATCTATTGGCCAACAGGAGGCGTGATAAGCGGCTTTGTAGGGAACCCCCTTGGATTCTCAGTATCCCCTGTTTGATTATCTGCACTGCTCGTTCCACCTGGCCGTTTGAGGCCAGTTTGAACGGTGCTGTTCTGACCTGGTTGATACCATTTCCTGCCATGAAGTCCTGGAACTCAGTACTTGTAAAGCACGGGCCATTGTCGCTGACCAAGACGTCCGGTAGACGATCGTTGCCCATAAACTTTCTACCGTGGCAGAGGATGTGCTTGAATTGAGAATGTCACACTCGATTCATTTGGAGTAGGTGTCTACTACAACCAAAAAAATTTTTCCCATGAAAGGACCTGCGTAGTCCACATGGATGCGTGACCAAGGCTTGGCAGGCCATGACCAGGGTCTAAGGGGGACTTCCCTGGGTGCATTGCCCAGCTGGGCACACGTGTTGCACCTGCGAATACAAAGTTCCAGGTCTGCATCTATCCCTGGCCACCAAACGTGTGACCTGGCAATTGCCTTCATCATGACAATGCCCGGGTGCTCATTGTGGAGTTTTTAGGTGAACGCCTCTCTGCCCATCTGGGGCATGACTACTCGGCTTCCCCATAGTAGGCAATCAGCCTGAATCGAGAGTTCATTCTTGCGCCTGTGAAATGGTTTAAATTCCTCAGGGCATGCCCCGTATGTGGCTGCCCAGTCCCCATTCAGGACACATTTCTTGCTTAAAGACAGTAGCGGGTCTCTATTTGTCCAGACTTTGATCTGACGGGCTGTCACAGGTAAGCCTTTGCTTTCGAAAGCTTCAACAGCCATGACCACCTCAGCAGCATGCTTGGTTGCCCCCTTGGTGGTGGCTAGTGGGAGCCTGCTGAGTGCATCAGCGCAGTTTTAGTGCCCGGTCTGTGCCGAATTGTACAGTCATAGGCGGCTAACGTGAGTGCCCACCTCTGTATGCGGGCCGACGCATTTGCATTTTTGGCCTTGTTGTCGGCCAAAAGGGGCGTTAGGGGTTTGTGATCTGTCTCCAGCTCAAATTTCCTGCCAAATAGGTACTGGTGCATTTTTTTTACTGCATATACACATGGAAGTGCTTCCTTTTCTACCATCCCGTAGCCCCTTTCTGCCTGGGACAGACTTCTGGTGGCATAAGCTACCAGCTGTAACTGACCCTTGGCATTAACATGCTGCAACACACACCCGACCCCATAGGATGACGCATCGCACGTTAAAACAAGTTTCTTACGTGGGTCATATAGCGTTAACAGGTTTTGGAGCATAACAAATTGCGTGCTCTATCAAAAGCCCTTTCCTGGCCGTCTCCCCAAACCCATTCGCGATCTTTGCGTAGGAGTACGTATAGCGGCTCTAACAGCGCGCTCAAAATAGTTCAGGAACCCCAGGAACGAATACAGCTCCGTCGTGTTACGAGGTCTGGGTGCTCTCTGGATCGCTTCCGTTTTGGACACAGTAGGTCTGATCCCTGTCTGCTGCTACCCTCATCCCCAGGAATTCTACCTCTGGAGCTAGGAAGACGCACTTCGCCTTTTTCAGTCGCAGACCTACCCGGTCCAGTCGGCGTAGCACCTCCTCCAGGTTGTGGAGGTGTTCTTCAGTATCGCAACCCGTGATGAGGATGTCGTCTTGAAAAACCACCGTCCTTGGAATCGACTTGAGAAGACTTTCCATGTTTCGTTGAAAGATCGCGGCGGCCAAGCGAATCCCAATGGACATCTGTTGCACTCAAGCAACCCCTTGTGTGTCGTGATGGTGGTCAGCTTCTTCGACTCACTTGCCAGCTCCTAGGTCATGTAAGCTGAGGTCAGGTCCAATTTTGAAAAAAGTTTGCCACCGGATAGCGTCGCAAAGAGGTCCTCCGCTCTCGGTAGCGGCTATTGGTCTTGGAGTGACATCCGATTGATGGTGGCCTTGTAATCACCATATATCCTGACCGACCCATCCGACTTCAGCACCGGCACAATCGGGCTCGCCCAGTCACCGAATTCGACTGGCGAGATGATGCCTTCCCTCAGGCGGTCCAATTCGCCTTCTATCTTTTCCCGCATCACGTACGGCACCACTCTGGCCTTGTGGTGTACTGGCCTGGCGTCCGGGTTTATGTGAATCACTACCTTGGTCCCCATGAAAGTGCCAATGCCGGGTTGAAATACTGAGTCATATTTGTCCAGGACCTGTGAGCATGATACTCGCTCCACGGAAGAAATTGCATTGACATCGCCCTATTTCCAGTTCATGACAGCAAGCCAACTCCTCCCCAGCAGTGCGGGACCGTCCCCCGGGACAATCCAGAGTGGCAACCTGTTCTCCGAATCTTTGTGGGTCACGACTACCGTGGCGCTGCCTAACACCGGAATGATCTCCTTTGTATATGTCCGTAGCTGTGCGTCAATCGGCAATAAATTTGGCCTCCTGGCCTTGGACGCCCACAAGTTGTCGAACCGTTTGATACTCATCAGGGACTGGCTGGCCCCCGTGTCTAGCTCCATTGATACTGGGATGCCATTGAGGAGCACCTTCATCATTATCGGTGGCGTCCTGTTGTATTAACTGTATATGTGTCCCACATGAACTCGTTGAACTTCAGCTTACAGCGATTTCCCCCAGTGTTCATTTGGCCTCGTAGGGCATACATCGGGCCCGTCCTCCTCGTACATCAACCTGGCTGCAGGCTTCCTGCACATATGCGCCAAGTGACCGCTGACGTTGCAATTTCTGCAGGTATATTGCTGATACCTGCAAGCTCTGGCTGTGTGTTTGCCTCCACACCTCCAACATGAACCGTTATTGGAAACAAAAGGTCCATTACCAGTTGATCGTCTCTGACTGTCTCT
Organism: Pristiophorus japonicus; assembly: GCF_044704955.1. Lineage (NCBI taxonomy): Eukaryota > Metazoa > Chordata > Chondrichthyes > Pristiophoridae > Pristiophorus > Pristiophorus japonicus. The sequence goes on from NC_091978.1 coordinate 290,343,661, forward strand.
GTAACTGTCCTTAAGCGCACCATTGACAGGTGTTGATGGCCCCATTACTGGCCGCATTGTCCCTTGTGATGGCATGAATCACCGTTCAGCTAGCCATTGTCTCTGTTGAATTCCCCCTTTGGGTTCGACTACATGCTCGGGCATGTCTGATTGTCCCTGTCTGCCTGGAGAACTGTGTGCTGCGTTAACAATGTTGACTCCCTGTCCATTTGCTGCATTTAAACCAAGATTTTTGTCAAACATCATTCTGGTCTCTTCCTCCCCTGAGATAAATGTCTGGGCCATCAAAGCCGCCGTTTCCAGGGTCAAGTCTTCGGTCTCAATCAGTTTCCTGAAAACCCCAGCGTGCCCGATGCCCTCAATAAAAAAGTCTCGCAGCATCTCTGCTCTGCATGCATCTGGGAACTTACATCGGCTCGCCAGTCGCTGGAGATCTGCCACGAAGTCTGGAACGTTTTGCCCTTCTCACTGCCGGTGCGTGTAAAACTGGTGTCTCGCCATGTAAATGCTGCTCGCCGGTTTAACCTGTTCCCCGATCAACTTACTGAGCTCTTCAACAGTCTTGTCCGCTGGCTTCTCTGGCGCTAGAAGGACCTTCATCAGGGAGTACGTCCTGGATCCACAAACCGTCAGGAGATGAGCCCTGCGTTTGTCGGCCGAATCCTGTCCCAGCCATTCCTTTGTGACGAAACTTTGCTGTAGTCTCTCAATAAAATTGTCCCAATCATCACCAACACAGTACCTCTCGTCTGTGCTGCTAGTGGCCATGCTCGCGTGGTTTAAATCCCAGTTTCTCATCGCCAATAATATGTCCTTACTATACAGTACAAATGCACACAAGGCCCATACTAGAGAGAAGGTCACTCTGTGACCAGTAACCTTTATTTGCCAGCACTGAAGTGATGAAGGTGGATGGAGCTTCCCCTTTTATACCTGAAAGACCAAGTTAGGAGTGTCTCTCACAAGTTCCCCACCTCGTGGTCAGTGTTCTCACGGTGTACAACTTAAATCAGTTTATACATGGATTACAATGACAGTTGAATACATGACAGGAGGAGCCATCAGAGGCTCCAACACCTAGAGGACATCCGGAAAGAGTGTCTACGCAGTCACAAGCAGGGAACTGAACAGGCTGCCTCTACCTCTGCTAAAGCCACAGGGGTAGCACCTTGTAGAAGCACTCGCAAATAAAAAAATTACAAAAGTAGAGGCACAAGGGTAAGCACATGGATGTTTTTGTTAATGTTCCATTACTCTTTTGTCACATATAAAACTATTCTCACCACTTTGAAATAAGAAATAAGAAATATGAGCAGGAGTAGGCCATTTGGCCCCTCGAGTCTGTTCCACCATTCAATAAGATTATGGTTGATCTTCTACCTCAACTCCACTTGCCTGCACTATCCCCATATCCTTTGATTCCTTTAATATCCAAATATCTATCGATAATTGTCTTCAATATACTCATTGACTGAATCTCCACAGCCCTCTGGGGTAGAGAATTCCAAAGATTCACTGCCCTCTGAGTGAAGAACTTTCTCCTCATCTCAGTCCTAAATGGCCGACCTCTTATCCTGAGACTGTGACCCGGTGTTCTAGATTACCCAGCCAGGAGAAACATCCTCCCAGCATCTACCATCAGGCCCCGAAAGAATTTTGTATGTTTCAATGAGATCACCTCCCATTCTTCTAAAGAACATAAGAAATAGCAGCAGGAGTCGGCCATTTGGCCTCTCGAGCCTGCTCCATGCATTCATGGCTGATCTGATCTTGGCCTCAACTCCACTTCCCTGCCCGCTTCCCATAACCCTTGCCTCCCTTATCGTTCAAAAATCTGTCTATCTCCACCTTAATTATATTCAAAGACCCAGCCTCCATAGCTCTCTTAGGTAGAGAATTCCAAAGATTCACGACCCTCTGAGAGAAGAAATTCCACCTCAACTCCATTTTAAATGGGCGACTCCTTATTCTGAAACTATGCCCTATAGTTCTAGATTCCCCCACGAGTGGAAACATCTTCTCTGCATCTACCCTGTCGAGCCCCCTCAGTATCTTATACATTTCAATAAGATCACCTCTCATTCTTCTGAACTCCAATGAGTATAAGCCCAACCAGCTCAATTTTTCTTCATAAATCAACCCCTTCATCTCAGGAATCAACCCTGTGGATCTTCTCTGAGCTGCCTCCAATGCAAGTATATCCCTCCTTAAATAAGGAGACCAAAACTGTACGCAGTACACCAGGTGTGGTCTCACCAACGCCCTGTACAGTTGGAGCAGGACTTCCCTACTTTTAAACTCCATCCCCCTTGCAATAAAGGCCAACATTCCAGTTGCCTTCCTAATTACTTGCTGTACCTGTATGCTAACTTTTTGTGTTTCATGTACAAGGACCCCCAGATCCCTCTGCACCGCAGCATTTTGTAATCTCTCCCCATTTAAATAGTAATTTTCTTTTTTCTTTTTCCTACTAAAGTGGATAACCTCACATTTTCCCATATTTTACTCCATCTGCCAAATTTTTGCCCACTCATTTAGCCTATCTATATCCCTTTGCAGATTCTTTGCGTCCTCCTCACAACTTGCTTTCCCACCTTTCTTTGTATCATCAGAAAATTTTGCTACATTACACTCAGTCCCTTCATCCAAGTCATTAATATAGATTGTATGCATTTTGAGGCCCCAGCACTGATCCCTGTGGCACCCCACTAATTACAGTTTGCCATCCTGAAAATGACCAATTCTCTGTTTTCTGTTGGCTAACCAATCCTCTATCCATGCTAATATATTACCTCCAATCCCGTGAGCTCTTATCTTGTGCAGTAAACTTTTATGTGGTACTTTATCGGCTGCCTTCTGGAAGTCCAAATACACTACATCTACTGGTTCCCCTTTATCCAAGAACTCCAGCAAATTTGTCGAACATGATTTCCCTTTCATAAAACCATGCTGACTCTGCTTGACTGTATTATGATTTTCTAAATGTCCTGCTATAACTTCCTTAATAATGGACTCCAGCATTTTTCCAATGATAGATGTTAGGCTAACTGGTCTATAGTTTCCTGCTTTCTGTCTCCCTCCTTTCTTAAATAGCGGCATTACAGTTGTGGTTTTCCAATCCACTGGGACCTCTCCAGAATCCAGGTAATTTTGGTAGATTACAACCAATGCATCCATTATCTCTGCAGCCATTTCTTTTAAGATCCGAGGATGCAGGCCATCAGGTCCAGGGGACTTGTCCACCTTTAGTCCTATTAGTTTACCTAGTACTTTTTCTCTAGTGATAGTGACTGTTTTAAGTTCCCCCCCTCCCAATAGCCCCTTGATTATCAATTATTGGGATGTTTTTAGTGTCTTCTACCGTGAAGACTGATGCAAAGTTTCTGCCATTTCCCTTTCCCATAATTAATTCCCCAGTCTTATACTCTAAGTGTCCAATGTTTACTTTAGCTACCCTTTTCCTTTTTATATACCTGGAGAAGCTCTTACTGTTTTTATATTTCTTGCTAGTTTACTCTCATAATCCATCTTCTCTCTCTTTATTAATTTTTAGTTGTCCTTTGCTGGTTTCTAAAAAAATTCCATTCCTCTGGCCTTCCACTAATCTTCACAACATTGTATGCCTTTGTTTTGAATTTAATACCATCCTTTACTTCCTTAGTTAGCCACAGATGGTTCATCCTTCTCTTAGTATCTTTCTTTCTCACTGGAATATATCTTTGCTGAGAGTTATGAAATATCTCCTGAAAAGTTTGCCACTGCTTATCTAGAGAATGTAGGCCTAGTCTACTCAATTTTTCCTCATAGGGCCACCCCCCCATCCCAGGAATCAATCTGGTGAATCTTTGCTGCACTCCGGCTATGGCAAGTACATCCTTGCTTAGGTAACGAGACTAAAACTGGAGGCAATACTCCAGGTGTGGTCTCAATATATAATTGCAGTAAGACATCTTTACTCTTATACTCAAATCCTCTTATAATAAAGGCCAACATACCATTTGCTTTCTTAATTGCTTGCTGTACCTGCATGTTAACATTCAGCGATTCATGTACAAGGACATCAAGGTCCCTCTGAACATCAACATTTCAAAATCTTTCAACGTTTAAAAAATACTCAACTTTTCTACTTTTCCTTCCAAGTGGATAACTTCACATTTTTTCATGTAATATTCAGTTTGCAATGTTCTTGCCCACTCACTTAGCCTGTCTGTATCCCCTTGAAACCTCTTTGCATCCTCTTCACAACTTACATTCCCACCTAGCTTTGTATATATTACATTTGGTCCCCTCATCCAAATCATTGATATAGATTGTAAATAGCTGATGCCCAAGCACTGATCCTTGCGGAACCATACTAGTTACAGCCTGCCAACCCGAAAATGACCCGTCTATTCCTACTTTGGAAATGGCTTAGCGAGTCTGAATGAATGGTCAGACATAACATTACCACGAGCAAAGGGGGTCAGTGTGAAAGGAATGGGCTGGTCATTGTGTTGTTGGGGGGAGGGGTTGGGCAGGAACATGGCTTAGCATTTGGCAGCCATATGGGTGTAATGCAGAGTGTTAAGCAAATCTGGCCATGATGAGGCCCACCCTGGCCTCCCGGGTAGCAATGTACTTGGGTGCTGGTGGCATCTGGACCGCAGGTTCCTCCTACTTCTCGTCTTCCAGCTGATCTCCTCCCCCTCCTCCTCCTCTGAAGTGGCTGTGTGCTCTGCGCCTTACTCCTCATGCAGCGCTAATCCTCGTTGCTGTACTGTATTGTGCAGGGCGTAGCAGACCACGACAATTCTGGAGACTCTGGCTGTTTCGTACTGAAGACTCCTCCAAATCTGTCAAGGCATCTGAAGCACATTTTCAGCATACCTATTGTTTGCTCGATGACACATCTGGTGGACATATGGCTTTCATTATGTCTCTCCTCGGCATCAGAACTTGGCCTCCCCAAGGGTGACATGAGCCATGTCTTCAGTGGATAGCCCTTGTCTCCGATAAGCCAACCAGCACGTCTGTTTGATGGTGTGAAGAACTGAGGGAGTGTGGACTGGCACAGGACAAAAGAGTCATGGCAGCTGCCAGGGAATTTGGCACACGTAGAAACATAGAAACATAGAAATTTACAGCGCAGAAGGAGGTCATTTCGGCCCATCGTGTCCACGCTGGCCGACAAAGAGCCACATGGGCCTTGGTCTGCAGCCCTGAAGGTTACATATAAAACTACAAACAATGAACAATGGCGGAAAGGAAAAAAAAGCACCCAGCCCAACCAGTCCGCCTCATATAACTGCGACACCCCTTATACTGAAACCTTCTACACTCCACCCCAACCGGAGCCATGTGATCTCCTGGGTGAGGCAAAAAACAGGTAAAAACCCTTGCCAATTTAGGGAGAAAAAAAATCTGGGAAAATTCCTCCTCCGACCCATCCAGGAGATCACCCTGGCTGTATTCGATTCCCTGCAGTACTTACCATTATATCTGCGCTGGCCAACAAAAGGTCATCCAGTCTAATCCCAATTACCAGCTCTAAGTCCGTAACCCTGCATGTTACGGCACTTTAAGTGCTCATCCAACCAGCTCTTAAAAGTGGTGAGGGTTTCTGCATCCATCACTCTTCCAGGCAGTGAGTTCCAGATCCTCACAACCATGTGCGTAAAGTAACCCCCCACCACCTCAAATCCCGTCTAAACCTTCCATCAATCAACTTAAAACTATGCCCCCTCCTAATAAAACCCTCCACCAATGGAAATAGGCCCTTACTATCCACTATGTCCAGACCCCTCAATATTTTGTACATCTCAATGAGCTCTCCTCTCAACCTCTTCTATTCCAATGAAAACAAACCCAGCCTATCCAATCTGTCCTCATAACTAAGATTCTCCATTCCAGGCAGCATTCTAGTAAATCTCCTCTGCACACTCTCTAGTGCAATCACGTCCTTCCTAGAATACGGCGACCAGAACTGCACGCAGGACTCCAGCTGTGACCTAACCAAAGTATTATACAATTTAAGCATAACCTCCCTACTCTTATATGCTATGCCTCGGCCAATAAAGGCAAGCATTCCGTACGCCTTCTTAACCACCTTTTCCACCTGGCCTGCAACTTTCAGGGATCTGTAGACAAGCACTCCAAGTTCCCTTTGTTCATCTACACTATTAAGGGGCCTACCGCTTAATGTGTATACCCTTTCCTTATTAGCCCTCCCAAAGTGCATTACCTCACACTTCTCCGAATTAAATTCCATTTGCCACTGCTCTGCCCACCTGACCAGTGGATTGATATCATCCTGCAGCCCATGACTTTCCTCTTCATTATCAACCACACAGCCAATTTTAGTGTTGTCTGCAAACTTTTTAATCATACTCCCTATATTCAAATCTAAATCGTTGATATATACCACAAAAAGCAAAGGTCCCAGTACTGAGCCCTGTGGAACCCCACTGGAAACATCCTTCCAGTCACAAAAACATCCATCAACCATTACCCTTTGTTTCCTACCTCCAAGCCAATTTTGGATCCAACTTGCCACTTTGCCCTGGATCCAATGGGCTTTAACCTTTGTAACCAGTACCATGTGGGACCTTATCAAAAGCTTTGCTAAAGTCTATATACACTACATTGTATGCACTACCCTCATCGACCCTCTTGGTTACCTCCTCAAAAATTTCAATCAGCTTCGTCAAACACGATCTTCCCTTAACAAATCCATGCTGACTGTCTCTAATTAATTCTTGCCTTTTCAAATGTAGCTTTATCCTGTATTTCAGGGTTTTTTCCAATAATTTTCCTACCACTGAGGTTAGGCTGACAGGCCTGTAATTATTCAGCCTATCCCTTTTTCCCTTCTTAAACAAGGGTACTACATTAGCAGTCCTCCAATCATCCAGTACCATGCCCAAATCCAAAGAGGACTGGAAAATGATGGTCACGGCCTCTGCTATTTCCTCTTTTACTTTGCTCAACAGCCTGGGATGCATTTCATCTGGGCCTGGGGACTTATCGACTTTCAAAGCTGCTAAACCCCTTAATACTTCCTCTCTCACTATATTTATTTCATCCAAAATATCACACTCCTCCTCGATAGCAGTATCTGCATTGCCCCTTTCCTTTGTGAAAACATGCAAAGTATTTGTTAAGAACCTTCCCAACATCTTCCGTTTCAACACAAAGATTGCCCTCATGGTCTCTAATAGACCCTACCTTTTCTTTAGTTACCCTCTTACTCTTAATATATTTATAGAACATCTTAGGGTTTTTCTTAATTTTACTAGCCAAGAATTTTTCATGCTCTCTCTTAGCATTTCTAATATCCTTTTTAATTTTGCCTCTTAACTTTCTATATTCCTCGAAAGATTCTATAGTATTTAGCCATTGGCATATGACATAAGCATCTCTTTTTTTCTTTATCCTCCCTTGTAAGTCCCTAGACATCCAGGGGACTCTAGAATTATTATTCCCACCCTTTTTCTTTAAGGGCACATGTTTGGCCTAAGCCTTCGGATTTCCTCCTTGAATGCTTCTCACTGTTCCGACACTGATTTACCCACAAGTAGCTGTTTCTAGTCGACTGTGGCCAAATCACTCTTTAACTTAGCAAAATTAGCTTTTCCCCAATTCGGGACTTTTATTCCAGGCCTATTCTTGTCTTTATCCATAACCAGCTTGAATCTGACTGAATTATGGTCACTGGCACCCAAGTGCTCTCCCACTAATACCCCTTCAACCTACCCAGCTTCATTTCCCAAAATTAAATCCAAAACGCCCCTTCTCATGTTGGGCTTGCTACATACTGACTAAAAAAGTTCTCTTGAATGCATTTCAAGAATTCCACACCCTCTTTACCCTTCACACTCAATTTATCCCAATCAATATTCAGATAGTTAAAATCCCCTACTATTACTACCCTATGGTTTTTGGACTTCACAGCAATTTGCTGACATATTTGCTCCTCTATCTCCCTCCAACTGATTGGGGGTCTATAATACACGCCCAGCATTGTGAGCGCCCCTTTTTTATTTTTCAATTCGACCCATATGGCTTCATTTGATGATCCCTCTAACATATCATCCCTCCTCACCGCTGCAATAGTTTCTTTAATCAGTACCGCAATCCCCCCCACTTTTTACCTGCCTCTCTGTCTTGTCTAAAAATCCTGTATCCAGGAATATTGATCTGCCAAACCTGCCGCTCTATCTGCCATGTTTCTGTAATGGTGATGATGTCATACTCCCAAGTATCTAGGAACATAGAAAATAGGTGCAGGAGTAGACCTTTCGGCCCTTCGAGCCCGCACTACCATTCAATATGATCATGGCTGATCATGCATTTCAGTACCCCATTCCTGCTTTCTCTCCATACCCCTTAATTCCTTTAGCCATGAGGGCCACATCAAACTCCCTTTTGAATATATCTAACGAACTGGCCTCAACAACTTTCTGTGGTAAGAGAATTCCACATGCTCACAGCTCTCTGAGTGAAGAAGTTTCTCCTCATCTCGGTCCTATATGCATACCCCTTATCCTTAGACTGTGACCCCTGGTTCTGGACTTCCCCAACATCGGGAACATTCTTCCTGCATCTAACCTGTCCAATCCCATCAGAATTTTATATGTTTCTATGAGATCCCCTCTCATTCTTCTAAATTCCATTAAATACAAGCCTGATCGATCCAGTCTTTCTTCATATGTCAGTCCTGTCATCCTGGGAATCAGTCGGGTGAATCTTTGCTGCACTCCCTCAATAGCAAGAATGTCCTTCCTCAGATTAGGAGACCAAAACTGTACACAATATTCAAGGTGTGGCCTTACCAAGACCCTGTAAGACCTCCCTGCTCCTATACTCAAATCCTCTAGCTATGAAGGCCAACATGCCATTTGCTTTCTTTACTGCCTGCCGCACCTGTATGCCAACCTTCAATGACTGATGTACCATGACACCCAGGTCTCGTTGCACCTCCCCCTTTACCAATTTGTCACCATTCAGATAATAATTAACCCTTCTGTTTTTATCACCAAAGTGGATAACCTCACATTTATCCACATTATACTGCATCTGCCATGCATTTGTCCATTCACCTAACCTGTCCAAATCACTCTGCAGCCTCTGAGCATTCTCCTCATAGCTCACACTGCCACCCAGCTTAGTGTCATCTGCAAACTTGGAGATATTACTTTCAATTCCTTCGTCTAAATCATAATGTATATTATAAATAGCTGGGGTCCCAGCACTGAACCTTGCGGTACCCCATTAGTCACTGTCTGCCATTCTGAAAGGGACTTGGTTATTCCTACTCTCTGCTTCCTGTCTGCAAACCAGTTCTCTATCCACGTCAGTACATTACCCCCAATACCATGTGCTTTGATTTTGCACACTAATCTCTTATGTGGGACCTTGTCAAAAGCCTTTTGAAAGTCTAAATACACCACATCCACTGGCTCCCCCTTGTCCACCCTACTAGTTACATCCTCAAAAATTCTAGAAGATTTGTCAAGCATGATTTCCCTTTCATAAATCCATGTTGACTTGGACCGATCCTGTCACTGCTTGCCAAATGCGCTGCTATTACATCTTTAGTAATTGATTCCAACATTTTCCCCACCACCGATGTCAGGCTAGCCTGTCTATAATTCCTTGTTTTCTCTCTCCCTCCTTTTTTATAAAGTGGGGTTACATTAGCTACCCTCCAGTCTATAGGAACTGATCCAGAGTCAATAGAATGTTGGAAAATGATCACCAATGCATCCACTATTTCTAGGGCCACTTCCTTTACACTGGGATGCAGCCTATCAGGCCCTGGGGATTTATGGGCCTTCAATCCCATCAATTTCCCTAACACAATTTGCTGACTAATAAGGATTTCCTTTAGTTCCTCCTTCTCGCTAGACCCTCGTACCCCTAGTATTTCCGGAAGGTTATTTGTGTCTTCCTTAGTGAAGACAGAATCAAGGTATTATTTCAATTCTTTGTTCCCCATTATGACTTCACCTGATTCTGACTGTAAGGGACCTACATTTGTCTTCACTAATCTTTTTCTCTTCACGTATCTGTGGAAGCTTTGCAGTCAGTTTTTATGTTCCCTGCAAGCTTACTCTCATATTCTATTTTCCCCCTCCTAATTAAATCCTTAGTCCTCCTTTGCTGAATTGTACATTTCTCCCAGTCCTCAGATTTGCTGCTTTTTTTGGCCAATTTACATGCCTTTTCATTGGATTTAACATGATCCCTAATTTCCCTTGTAAGCCACGGTTGAGCCACCCTCCCCATTTTATTTTTGCGCCAGACAGGGATGTGCAATTGTTGAAGTTCATTCATGTGATCTTTAAATGTCTGCCATTGCCTATCCACCGTCAACCCTTTAAGTATCATTCGCCAGTCTATTCTCATACCGTCGAAGTTACCTTTCTTTACCTGTGTTCTTAGCTCATCCGCCTTATTCGCTATACTCCTTGCATTAAAGTATATACCATTTAGCACAGGAAGACCGCCTTGCTTACTTCTTATTAAGCCTTGTTTCCTCTGTCTTACAGATTCGCTTTCTAGATTCTTGCTATCCAATTTCTGCTTTACTTCCTTCCCTATTGAATTTGTTCTCAGGTTTCCATCCCCCTGCCAAGCTAGTTTAAACTCTCCCAACAGCACGAGCAAAACTAGCGAGGATATTGGTCCCGGCGCTGTTGAGGTGCAACTCGTCCGGTTTGTACAGGTCCCATCTCCCCCAGAAGCGGTCCAATGCCTCAAGAATTTAAAGCCCTCCCTCCTACACCAACTCTCCAGCCACATGTTTATCCTCTCTATCCTTCTATTCTTGTTCTCGTTAGCACGTGGCACCGGTAGTAACCCGGAGTTTACTTCCTTTGAGGTCCTACCGTTTAATTTTCTTCCTAGCACCCTGAATTCTGCCAGTAGGACCTCATCCCTCTCGATATGGACCACGACCTCTAGCTGTTTACCCTCGCCCCCCCAGAATGCCCTGCGTCTGCTCTGTGACATCCTTGACCCTGGCACCAAGGAGGCACCAAACCATATGGCCGCAGAAACGCCTGGCTGTTCCCCTAACTATAGAATCCCCTATCACTAGAGCTCTTTTATTCTTTGTCTCTCCCCACTGTGCATCTGAGCCACATGCTCCAATGTTCTTATGTTTGCACACCAGCTGCACATTGACGGAGTGGAAGCCCTTGCGGTTGTCAAACACTCCTGGGTGATGATAGGGTGCCCTGATGGCCACATGTGTGCAGTCGGTGATGCCCTGCACCAGTAGGAAGTCAGTCAGAGCGGCAAAGGTCAGCGCCCGCTCAGTAACACTGGCTTCATCAGTGGAAAAGTTGATATAATTGGCTAACTTGTCAAACAATGCATCGGTGATCTGTGTGATCTGTGGGCGGCTGACTGCGAGGTGCCGCAAATGTCTGCTGCAGATCCCTGGAAGGAGCCTAAGGTGAAGAAGTTAAGGGTGCTGGTGACTTTGACAGCCACTGTCCTCTGGCCTGCAGGTCTTGCTCCAGCAAGCTGCAAATGTATGTAATGACCTGTCGCGATAACCTGAGCCTCCTTTGGCACTGCTACTCAGTCATGTTGAAGAAGATCATCCTCTGTCCCCTGTGTTGAATGTACCAGTGGATTGGAAAGCAGCTAATGTAACGCCTTTGTTTAAAAAGGGGGCAGACAAAAGGCAGGTAACTATAGGCCGATTAGTTTAACATCTGTAGTGGGGAAAATGCTTGAAGCTATCATTAAGGAAGAACTAGCGGGACATCTAGATAGGAATAGTGCAATCAAGCAGACGCAACATGGATTCATGAAGGGGAAATCATGTTTAACTAATTTACTGGAATTCTTTGAGGATATAACAAGCATGGTGGATAGAGGTGTACCGATGGATGTGGTGTATTTAGATTTCCAAAAGGCAAACGATAAGGTGGCACACAAAAGGTTACTGCAGAAGATAAAGGTACGCGGAGTCAGAGGAAATGTATTAGCATGGATCGAGAGTTGGCTGGCTAACAAAAAGCAGAGAGTCAGGATAAATGGGTCCTTTTCGGGTTGGAAATCGGTGGTTAGTGGTGTGCCACAGGGATCGGTCACAACTGTTTACAATATACATAGATGACCTGGAAGAGGGGACAGAGTGCAGTGCAACAAAATTTGCAAATGACACAAAGATTAGTGGGAAAGCGGGTTGTGTAGAGGACACAGAGAGGCTGCAAAGAGATTTAGATAGGTTAAGCGAATGGGCTAAGGTTTGGCAGATGGAATACAATGTCGGAAAATGTGAGGTCATCCACCTTGGGAAAAAAAAACAGTAAAAGGAAATATTATTTGAATTGGGGAGAAATTACAACATGCTGCGGTGCAGAGGGACCTGGGGGTCCTTGTGCATGAATCCCAAAAAGTTAGTTTGCAGGTACAGCACGTAATCAGGAAGGCGAATGGAATGTTGGCCTTCATTGCGAGAGGGTTGGAGTACAAAAGCAGGGAGGTCCTGCTGCAACTGTACAGGGTATTGGTGTGGCCGCACCTGGAGTACTGCGTGCAGTTTTGGTCACCTTACTTAAGGAAGGATATACTAGCTTTGGAGGGGGTACAGAGACAATTCACCAGGCTGATTCCGGAGATGAGAGGGTTACCTTATGATGATAGATTGAGTAGACTGGGTCTTTACTCGTTGGAGTTTGGAAGGATGAGGGGTGACCTGATAGAAATATTTAAAATAATGAAAAGGATCGACAAGATAGAGGCAGAGAGGTTGTTTCCATTGGTGGGGGAGACTAGAACTAGGGGGCACAGCCTTAAAATACGGGGGAGCCAATTTAAAACCGAGTTGAGAAAGAATTTCTTCTCCCAGAGGGTTGTGAATCTGTGGAATTCTCTGCCCAAGGAAGCAGTTGAGGCTAGCTCATTGAATGTATTCAAATCACAGATAGATAGATTTTTAACCAATAAGGGAATTAAGGGTTACGGGGAGAGGGCGGGTAAGTGGAGCTGAGTCCACGGCCAGATCAGCCATGATCTTGTTGAATGGCGGAGCAGGCTCGAGGGGCTAGATGGCCTACTCCTGTTCCTAATTCTTATGTTCTTATGTTCTTATGTATCACCTGCGGCGCGGTACAGCCCTGCGCTGATGCCCTCTGTTCTGTAGAGCATCATTGAGGAGAGGAGAGGGTTGGTGGTGTTGCTGCTGCTGCTGGTGAAGGGGCTCATCCTGGTCCAATTCTGAGGACCAAAGTGAGACAGTATAAACGGCATCCTTGCTGATGTAATAGATGGCAAGTGAAGTAGAGATCGGAGAAGCAATCTGCTAATGGTCTGATAGTTAGTAGCAATGAGATGAGAGTAGCTCCCGAAGTCACAGAAAAGACATGCAAAGTGCAGACACCTAAATCTGCGCCCAAAATGCACTTAGCAAGAGCCTTGCCCTTAGGCAAGTAAGCAGCTTTCATGTGGGAATATTTATTGTGCTTTCCACGCTCTGCACTCAATGGCCACTGAGCTTCTACCTCACCTTGATAGACATGGATCCCGAGCTGCGTGATTCAAGTGGTCATCCAGTGAAATTCAAAGGGGCCGAAATTGCTCGACTCCTTAAGGCCTGTTACCACCGCAAATCAGCAGCCACACTGCGGAGTGGAGTGGCCACTGACTTTTCGTGGAATGGCCGCTGATAGCCCAATTGCCCTCATGAGGTTTCCCAGTGGTGCCGATCCGTGGTAAGTGCGTCATCACCATGCACACCGCCGTTCTACCCCCTCCCCCCACTGGCCCGGCCGAAACCCTCCCTGGTAGTCCAGTGGACCGAAGCTTTAAAATCACAAAGGCTCTCCCCTTTAAGTGAAGGGGAGAGCTGTGGTGACGCAGCACCGTGATGACTCCGCACCGCCCCCAACTTCCGCCACTTAGATGTTGCCACCATTGTGTATCCACCCCTCTAGTGTAGTCACCGCCCCCATTAAGAGCAACAAAGAGCAGAATTTCGCTCAAGAGGCGTCCTCAACCACAGCTGCGGCAAACAAACATTGAAACGGGGTGCATGTGCCCGGTTTCGGGCCAGGGGCAATTTCAGCCCCAAAAGGTCTGGTTAAAAAGACTGCCAAGAGTCTGACAACAAGCTATTAATGAGCTAACTTTGGTCGCATGCCTCTGCCGTTCAGATTCGTGCTGCACTGGCAAACGCGCCCGAATTAAAGGCACGAGGAGGTGGGATGACGGCACATTCCCAATGTGCTCCTATTTTTTGTGACTTTTATTCCTGACCCGCCTCCAATCCCACATGCAAGGCAGCAGCAAAATTCTGGCCTTTGTCCCTACCTGTCACACTCTGCTTATCTTTACCTAAATGGCTACATTGTTCCATTACTTTGTCTTTTCTCTTTAGAATTCTAAATTTCCCCTCACCTGACCCCTCTTGCCTTTTTAGTTTAAAGTCCTATCTACAGCTCTAGGTTTTCAGTTCACCAGGACACTGGTCCCAGCCTGGTTTAAATGGAAACCATCTCAAAGGAACAGCTCCCTCTTTCTCCAGTACTGGTGCCAGTGCCCCATGAACTGAAACCTCTTCCTTCCACACCACTCTTTGAACCATGCATTTAATTCTCTGATCCAATTTGCACATGGCTCAGGTAACAATCCAGAGATTATTACCTTTAAGATTCTGCTTTTTAATTTAATTTAACTCTCTCAGCATTCCTAGTTCGACCTATGTCGTTGGTTCTTGCTGGATCCTCCTGCTCCCACTCCAAGTTCTTTTCCAGCGTAAGGAGATATCCTTAACCCTGGCACCAGACAGGCAACACAACCTCCAGAACTCCCAGTCTATACTGTCCCCTACCAATACGACATTCCTTTTCACTCCCCCACTTGAATGGCCTCCTGTACCATGGTGCCGTGGTCAGTTTGTTCATCCACACTGAAGACTCTGCCTTCATCCACACAGGCAGCAAGAATCTTGCACCTGTTGGATACGGGTTAAAGCAGAGGTTCCTCCAGCACTGCATCTGGGTTCCGCTACCTCCCTGAGTTATACTCATACCCTACCATCCCTGACCACTAACAAGACCTGTACCACTACCTAACCTAAGGGGTGTGACTGCCTCCTGGATCAAAGTGTCCAAACAACTCATCCACCCCCCGATGCCCTGCAATGTCTGCACCTCAGACTCCAGCTCAACAACTCTGAGCTGAAGCTCCTCGAGCTGCAGATACTGACTGCAGACATGGTTGCGATGCCCTTCACAAACTTCCACATGCTGCAGTTGCTGTGCACCACCTGCCCTCCCATCCCTTTAGAACCTTATTTTATGTATTTCGTTAATTAAAATATATGTATTTAATTAACTTAACTTACAGTTTAGTTTTTAATTAATTACTCAATCTAGATTAACTTCAACGTAGATGAAATTAAATATTTACCTGAAACACAAATCACTACAAGTACTGGAAGAAAAAAGCAGCACCTACTTCCCCTCTGCTCTGAATTCCTGCTCTCTCCAAATTCCCAACTTTAACATCCTGTTTAGAAGCACTCCATCACTCTGTCCAGACTACTCTGTGCGTCAGCAGATTGTGTTGGAGACACACCCAAGTTACAAGTGCTGATTCTTTTAATCATTAAAAGTCAACCATGTGCCCCTCGTTGAACGTGCATAACCAATAAAACTTGTAAATTAATGAAAATTTCCAATGAACCTTAACATATCAAACCAATATTTTATTTCTGGTGGTGATGATGAACTCCAATCCCTCCAGTACCCACCGGTCGTGGAAGGCCTCGAGCGTGCTCCATCTCCAGGGTCACTCAGGCATGGACATAGACGCGGAAGTTACAAGTGCTGCCTCAGCTCCCTGCTCACAGTAATTAGCACCTCTTCAAGATAAACACTTACATCATCATCATCATTGTAAAGTCCTTACTCTACAGCATGAAACCACACAAGGTACATTCCAGGGACAAGGCCACTCTGTGACCATAACTCTTTATTACAGGACTCCAGATGTGATGACCCTGCGTGGGACCTCCCTTTATATACCTGTGTGATCAGGTAAGGAGTGTCTCCCACAAGTTCACCCCCTGTGGTCAAGGTGTGCATCTAAGTTGAGTGTATAAAGTAATAAAGTGGTGTTACATTGTAGTTACAAACATGACATCACCTTCCCCCCCCCCCCCAAAGTCTTACTGGGATCAGAGGTTTAGTCTTTCAGGTGGTCTACGCTCCCTCGTGGAGCGCCACAGTTGGGGCTCTGGTTGTTGGACACTGACGTGAGTGTCTGTCACCTGTGGTGATTCTGGCCTGTCCGGGCTGACCTCAGGGACTGTGCACTCTTCTGATTGCTCTTGTTGCTTGTTCACTAGCAGTAGTGTGAGCTCCATCTCCTGGTCTTCTTCAGGTTCCTCCATGTCGATGCTGAACCTTTTTTTTACTTGGTCCAGATGCTTACGGCATATCGGGCCATTGTTGAGTTTTACCACGATGACCCTATTCCCCTCTTTGTCAATTACAGTACCCTCAAGCCATTTGAGCCCCATGGCGTGATTGAGGACAAATACAGGATCATTTATTTCTATACATTCCCCCTTGAATTACGGTCATGGTACTTGTTTTGTGACTTGCGCTTGCCCTCAACTATGTCGGTCAGGACTGGGTGGATGAGGGACAACCGAGTTTTGAATGTCCGTTTCATGAGTAGCTCTGCGGGCGGGACCTCCGTGAGCGAGTGCGGGAGGGATCTATAGGCCAGCAGGAGGCGCGATAGGCGGCATTGTAGGGAGGGTCCTTGAATCCTGAGCATACCTTGCTTAATGATTTGGACTGCCCGTTCCACCTGGCCATTGGAGGCCGGCTTGATCGGCGCAGTCCTGATGTGGTTGATGCTATTGCCCAACATAAACTCTCGGAATTCATAGCTCGTGAAACACGGTCCATTATCACTAACCAGGATGTCCGGCAAGCCATGGGTTGCAAAGATCGCACATAGGCTTTCCACAGTGGTGGATGATGTGCAAGAATTCAGGATGATGCACTCAATCCATTTCGAGTACGTATCTACTACAATGAGGAACATCTTCCCCATGAACGGACCCGCGTAGTCAACGTGAATGCGTGACCATGGCCTGGTGGGCCAGAGCCACGGGCTGAGCGGGGCCTCCTTGGGGGCATTACCCAGCTGGGCACACGTCGTGCACCTGCGAACACAGTGTTCCAGGTCTGAATCAATACCAGGTCACCAAACGTGTGACCGGGCAATGGCCTTCATCATCACAATGGCTGGGTGCTCGCTGTGGAGTTCCCTGATGAATGCCTCCCTGCCCTTCTGGAGCATGACTGCTTGGCTGCCCCATAGTAGGCAGTCGGCTTGGATGGAGAGCTCATCCATCAGCCTGTGGAACGGCCTGACCTCCTCAGGGCATGCTCCGTGTGCGGGCGCCCAATCCCCAGTCAGGACACATTTCTTAATCAGGGATAGGAGGGGATCTCTGTTTGTCAAGATTTTGATCTGGCGGGCTGTGATGGGGGAGCCTGCACTGTCAAAGACATTGACAGCCATGACCATCTCAGTGCTTTGGTCAGCTGCCCCCTCGGTGGTGGCCAGTGGGAGCCTGCTGAGCGCGTCAGCGCAGTTTTCAGTGCCGGGCCGGTGCCAGATGGAGTAGTCATAAGCAGCTAGTGTGAGAGCCCACCGCTGTATGCGAACTGATGCGTTGGCATTGATAGCCTTGCTGTCTGACAACAGGGATGTGAGTGGCTTGTGGTCCGTCTCTAATTCAAACTTCCTAACGAAGAGGTACTGATGCATTTTTTTTTACACCATAGACACATGCAAGCGCTTCCTTCTCGACCATCCCATAGCACCGTTCTGCTTGAGAGAGCGACCTGGAGGCATAAGCCACAGGTTGTAGCTGACCTTCAGCATTACCCTGCTGCAACCCATAGCCCACAGGACGATGCATCACATGACAGAATTAAACATTTACAGGGGTCGTACAGGGTCAACAACTTGTTTGAACAAAGTAGGTTTCGCGTCCAATTAAAAGCCCGTTCCTGACAGTCCCCCCAAAACCAATCACAACCCTTAAGCAGGAGCACGTGTAGCGGCTCCAACAACGTGCTCAAGTTCGGCAGAAAGTTCCCGAAATAGATCAACAGTCCCAGGAATGAACGCAGCTCCGATGTGTTGCAGGGCCTGGGTGCTCATCGAATTGCCTCTGTTTTGGATTCGGTGGGCCGAATCCCATCTGCAGCAACCCTCCTGCCCAGAAACTCAACCTCAGGAGCTAAGAACATGCATTTAGACTTCTTGAGTTGCAGGCCTACCTGGTCCAGTTGGCGTAGCACCTCCTCCAGGTTGTGGAGGTGTTCCTCGGTGTCTCGACCCGTGATGAGGATGTCGTCCTGGAATACGATCGTTCCTGGAATGGATTTAAGCAGGCTTTCCATATTACGTTGAAAAATCGTGGCTGCTGATCGAATGCCAAATGAGCACCTGTTATACGCAAACAGTCCCTTGTGCGTGGTGATGGTAGTCAGTAGTTTGGATTCGTCGGCCAGTTCCTGGGTCATATAGGCTGAAGTGAGGTCCAACTTGGTGAACAGCTTGCCGCTTGCTAGCGTGGCAAAGAGGCCCTCTGCTCTTGGGAGCGGGTATTGGTCTTGTAGGGACACCCGATTGATGGTGGCCTTGTAGTCGCCACAGATCCTGACAGAGCCATCCGCTTTTAGGATGGGAACGATGGGGCTCGCCCAGTCGCTGAATTCAACAGATGGGATGATGCCCTCTCTCAACAGACGGTCCAATTCGCTCTCGTTTTTTTTTCCCGCATCACATACGGCACAGCTCTGGCTTTGTGGTGCACTGGCCTGGCATCCGGGGTGATGTGTTTCACTACTTTAGTGCCTTTGAAAGTCCCGACGCCCGGTTGAAATAGTGACTCGAATTGTTGTAGGACTTATGAGCACGAACTTTGCTCCACCGAGGACATTGCGTGAACCTCCTCCCATTTCCAGTTCATCTCGGCTAACCAGCTCCTCCCCAACAGTGCGGGACCATTGTCCGGGACAATCCAGAGTGGCAGCCAGTTCACTAACCCATTGTGTGTGACAGCCATCATTGCATGGCCTAGCACCGGAATGATTTCTTTGGTGTAAGTCCGTAATTATGTCTCAATATGTTGTAATTTGGGTCTACTGGCTTTAAGTAGCCATAGCTTCTCAAATTGCTGAAAGTCCAATAGTGACTGGCTGGCCCCAGTGTCCAGCTCCATGCGTACAGGGATACCGTTCAACAAAACCCTCATCATCATTGGTGGCGTTTTGGTGTATGAACTGTGAATATTCGCCACATGGACCCGCTGAACCTCGGTGTCCATCGATTTGCCCCAAAAGTCATCCTGCCTCACAGAACCCTCTTCTGGTCCACCTGCCTCATATATTAGTCTGGTTGCAGGTTTTCTGTGCATTCGAGCTAAATGGCCACTGAGATTGCAGTTTCTGCAGACAAACTGTTGGAATCGGCAAGATCTGGCTGAGTATTATCCCCCACACCTCCAACATGAGTTAAAGTTTCCATTGTTGGGGACAAAGGGACTATAGCCAGGAATTCCATGCTGACTGTCCCATTGACTGCTCTTAAGTACCCTATTAGTGGGTGTCAATGGCCCCATCCCGAGCCGCATTGTTCACTGTGACGGCATGAACGTCCGTTCAGCCTGCCATTGTCTCTGTTGAGGTCCTGCTCTGGGATCCATTGCTGCCTGGTAAATGTCGGACTGTCCCTGCCTGGCTGCGGGGCTCTGACTAGCATTGATGGTGTTGACTCCCAGATCCATCGCCGCGTTAGAGGCAGAATTGAGCATGTAAATCATTTTTGTCTCTTCCTCCCCCACCATGAAAGTTTGAGCTGACAACGCTGTCGCTTCCAAGGTCAAGTCCTTGGTCTCAATTAACTTGCGAAAAATTCCCGCATGACTGATACTCGATAAAGAAGTCCCTTAGCATCTCCCCCCTTCAGGCGTCTGTGAACTTACAGAGGCTGGCCAAACGCCGGAGGTCCACTACAAAGTCCGGTATGCTCTGTCCTTCACGACATCGGCGGGTGTAGAATCTGTGTCGAGCCATGTGTATGCTGCTCGCTGGTTTGAGGTGCTCCCCGATTAATTTGCTAAGCTCTCAAAGGTTTTGTCCAGCGGCTTTTCGGGTGCCAGTAAATCCTTCATGAGCGCATAAGTCTTTGGCCCACAGCTGGTCAGGAGATAAGCCCGTCGCTTGTCAGCCGATGCATCCCCCAGCCAGTCTTTCATAATGAAGTTTTGCTGAAGCCTCTCGACAAAATTGTCCCAGTCTTCCCCAACACAGTACCGTTCCCCTGTGCTACCGGTGGCCATTCTCGTGGGTCGTGAATTCCCGTTTCTCGTCGCCAATGTAAAGTCCTTACTCTACAGCATGAAACCACACGAGGCACATTCCAGGGACAAGGCCACTTCGTGACATTAACTCTTTATTACAGGACTTCAGAAGTGATGACCCTGCATGGGACCTCACTTTATATACCTGTGTGATCAGGTAAGGAGTGTCTCCCACAAGTTCACCCCCTGTGGTCAAGGTGTGCATCTAAGTTGAGTGTATACAGTAATACAGTGCTGTTACATTGTAGTTACAAACATGACAATCATCATCATAGGCAGTCCCTCGGAATCGAGGAAGAATTGTCTCCACTCTTAAAATGAGTCCTTAGGTGGCTGAACAGTCCAATACGAGAACCACAGTCCCTGTCACAGGTGGGCCAGATAGTCGTTGAGGGAAAGGGTGAGTGGAACTGGTTTGCCACACACTCTTTCAACTGCCTGCGCTTGATTTCTGCATGCACTTGGCGATGAGACTCGAGGTGCCCAGCGCCCTCCCAGATGCACTTCCTCCACTTAGGGCGGTCTTTGGCCAGGGACTCCCAGGCGTTAGTGGGGATGTTGCACTTTATCAGAGAGGCTTTAAGGGTGTCCTTGTAATGTTTCCTCTGCACACCTTTGGCTCGTTTGCCGTGAAGGAGTTCCGAGTTGAGCGTTTGCTTTGGGAGCCTCGGGTCTGGCATACGAACAATGTGGCCTGCCCAGCGGAGCTGATCAAGTGTGGTCAGTGCTTCCATGCTGGGGATGTTGGCCTGGTCGAGGATGCTAATGTTGGTGCACCTGTCCACCCAGGGGATTTGTAGGATCTTGTGGAGACATCGTTGGTGGCATTTCTCCAGCGATTTCAGGTGTCTACTGTACATGGTCCATGTCTCTGATTCATACAGGAGGGCGGATATTACTACAGCCCAGTAGACCATGAGCTTGGTGGCAGTTTTGAGGGCCTGGTCTTCAAACACCCTTTTCCTCAGGCGGCCGAAGGCTGCACTGGCGCACTGGAGACGGTGTTGAATCTCATCGTCAATATCTGCTCTTGTTGATAAGAGGCTCCCGAGGTATGGGAAATGGTACACATTGTCCAGGGTCGCGCCGTGGAACTTGATGATTGGGGGCAGTGCTGTCCAGTGAGGACAGGCTCGTGGAGGACCTTTGTCTTACGGATGTTTAGTTTAAGGCCCATGCTTTCGTATACCTCAGTAGATACGTCAACTATGTCCTGGAGTTCAGCCTCTGTATGTGCGCAGGCGCAGGCGTCGTCCGCGTACTGTAGCACGATGACAGAGGTTGGGGTGGTCTTGGACCTGGCCTGGAGACGGTGAAGGTTGAACAGGTTCCCACTGGTTCTGTAGTTTAGTTCCACTCCAGCGGGGAGCTTATTGACTGTGAGGTGGAGCATGGCAGCGAGGAAGATTGAGAAGAGGGTTGGGGCAATGGCGCAGCCCTGTTTGACCCCGGTCCGGACTTGGATTGGGATTGTAATGGATCCGTTGGTAAGGATCACTGCCTGCATGTCATCGTGAAGCAGGTGGAGGATGGTGACGAACTTTTGGGGGCATCCGAAACGGCTGACTGACAACGAACTGCCACTGATGGGCAGTTTCTGTTAACTACCGTTTTTAAAGTTCTAAGTTGAGTTCAAAATATTAATCTAAATGTCACTGTTTACAGCTAGTACTCAGCCAGACTCGCCCAGTACTTACCAGAGACTTGCACTCTCTCCAAATTCCCAACTTTAACACTCTGTTTCGAAGCACTCCATTGCATTTGAACAAGAATTTGTAAAATTCACTCTATAAATACACTGGAGACACGACAGTGGTGATACTTATGCTAACAGTGAAAACAAGATTATGAGAGAAATAAACAGATAGACGCAACAATAAGAAAAGTATAGATAGGGAGCAGGAAAAAGAACAGAAGACAGAGAGTAATACAAAGGAACCAGAAAGCAGGAAAGAACAAGTGAGACAGTTGCAGGAAGAGAGAGAATGAAAAATAATCTCTAGGAGCACAGGAGATCATCAATATTATATAATAGATTGTGTGCTACAAAGAATAATATCCTGTCATTATAACAACACATCCACCTTCACACAGTAAGAAATGCCATGGGAGTTGCAGTATATTGTAAAAAAGATATCCAGGAAGGGTTAATTTGAGAATATTGATGCTAACATAAAAATAGAAATTTGCCATGTCTGAAAAACATAGAAACATAGACAATAGGGGCAGAAGTAGGGCATTCGGCCCTTCGAGTCTGCACCACCATTCAATAAGATCATGGCTGATCATTCCCTCAGTACCCCTTCCTGCTTTCTCTCCATATCCCTTGATCCCTTTAGCCATAAGGGCCATATCTTAACTCCCTCTTGAATATATCCAATGAACTGGTATCAACAACTCTCTGCGGTAGGGAATTCCACAGCTTAACAACTCTCTGAGTGAAGAAGTTTCTCCTCATCTCAGTCCTAAATGGCCTACCCCTTATCCTAAGACTGTGTCCCCTGGTTCTGGCCTTCCCCAACATCGGGAACATTCTTCTCGCATCTAACCTGTCCAGTCCTATCAGAATCTTATATGTTTCTGTGAGATCCCCTCTCATCCTTCTAAACTGCAGTGTATAAAGGCCCAGTTGATCCAGTCTCTCCTCATATGTCAGTCCTGCCATCCCTGGAATCAGTCTGGTGAACGCGCTGCACTCCCTCAACAGCAAGAACGTCCTTCCTCAGATTAGGAGACCGAAACTGAACACAATATTCCAGGTGAGGCCTCACCAAGGCCCTGTACAACTGCAGTAAGACCTCCCTGCTCCTATGCTCAAATCCCCTAGCTATGAAGGCCAACATACCATTTGCCTTCTTCACCGCCTGCTGTACCTGCATGCCAACTTTCAATGACTGATAAACCATGACACCCAGGTCTCGTTGCACCTCCCCCTTTCCTCATCTGCCGCCATTCAGATAATATTCTGCCTTCGTGTTTTTGCCACCAAAGTGGATAACCTCACATTTATCCACATTATACTGCATCTGCCATGCATTTTCCCACTCACCTAACTTGTCCAAGTCACCCTGCAGCCTTTTAGCGTCCTCTTCACAGCCCACACCACCACCCAGTTTAGTGTCATCTGCAAACTTGGAGATATTACACTCAATTCCTTCATCTAAATCATTAATGTATATAGTAAAGAGCTGGGGTCCCAGCACTGAGCCCTGCGGCACTCCACTAGTCACTGCCTGCCATTCTGAAAAGGACCCGTTTATCCCTACTCTCTGCTTCCTGTCTGCCAACCAGTTCTCTATCCACATCAGTACATTACCCCCAATACCATCTGCTTTAATTTTGAACACTAATCTCTTATGTGGGACCTTGTCAAAAGCCTTTTGAAAGTCTAAATACACCACATTCATTGGCTCCCCCTTGTCCACTCTACTAGTTACATCTTCAAAAGATTCTAGAAGATTTGTCAAGCATGATTTCCCTTTCATAAATCCATGCTGACTTGGACCGATCCTGTCACTGCTTTCCAAATGCGCTGCGATTATATCTTTAATAATTGTTTCCAACATTTTCCACTACTGATGTCAGGCTAACCGGTCTATAATTACCTGTTTTCTCTCTCCCTCCTTTTTTAAACAGTGGTGTTACATTAGCTACCCTCCAGTCCATAGGAACTGATCCAGAGTCGATAGACTGTTGGAAAATGATCACCAATGCATC
The DNA here is from genome assembly GCF_044704955.1 of Pristiophorus japonicus. Classification (NCBI taxonomy): domain Eukaryota; kingdom Metazoa; phylum Chordata; class Chondrichthyes; family Pristiophoridae; genus Pristiophorus; species Pristiophorus japonicus. Next base: position 290,367,773 of record NC_091978.1, read on the forward strand.
CACTATTTCTATGACCACTTCCTTAAGTACTCTGGGATGCAGACTATCAGGCCCCGGGGATTTATCGGCCTTCAATCCCATCAATTTTCCTAACACAATTTCCCGCTTTATAAGGATATCCTTCAGTTCCTCCTTCTCACTAGACCCTCGGTCCCCTCGTATTTCTGGAAGGTTTTTGTGTCTTTCTTCGTGAAAACAGAACCAAAGTATTTGTTTAACTGGTCTGTCATTTTTTTGTTCCCCATTATAAATTCACCTGAATCTGACTGCAAGGGACCTACATTAGTCTTCACTAATCTTTTTCTCTTCACATATCTATAGAAGCTTTTGCAGTCAGTTTTTATGTTCCCAGCAAGCTTCCTCTCATACTCTATTTTCCCTCTCCTAATTAAACCCTTTGTCCCCCTCTGCTATATTACAAAATTCTCCCAGTCCTCAGGTTTGCTGCTTTTTCTGGCCAATTTATATGCCTTTTCCTTGGATTTAACACTATCCTTAATTTCCCTTGTTAGCCACCTTCCCCGTTTTATTTTTACTCCAGACAGGGATATACAGTTGTGGAAGTTTATCCGTTATATACGTGCATCAAGAAAGAAACAAAAAGCAAAACAAAGTATAAGTCATGGCTGGCAATATTAGTATATATTATAAATTACTATTGCCTGATAGTGGTGGATGCATGGATTTGTATGAAATTTCTATGTTCACTATTTAACTGATAGATTTGCAGTGGATGTAGTAAGACTTGACTGAATATTTTCAATAGTTGGTGATCAAAATTATCTCCACAACTTTCTACCTAAGGATTCATTATTAATGTTGTATTAATGCATGAAGTCTGATTTAATTCAGAATATTTCCTATTCTTGTTTCAGTATGTTCATTTATTTCATGTAAATGTTGATTAATCTTGAATATTTACCCCTCCAGTCATTTTTCATTCCATATGCACAAACACAAATTTTGCTTTAAAAGCAAGCGTTCCCTATTAGTAGAATATAAGAGATTTATTGAGGGTCGACCAAGTGATGCAGTCTGGTGCAATATCCCACAATTTTTTCACTTGCTGGGTAGACTTCCTTCCTGTTTGCCACTCGTTCAGGGCACCTGGAAGAGGAAACTGGGTCAGCAAAGCCGAGTGTTGAATCCACGTTAATAAAAAAACCTGGTTGACATTTTCTTCCACCTGTGAAGTGAACAGCCAGCAGCGATCTCGACTGCCTCAAAATACATTTAAATACTGTTTGCACTGGAATGTTCCAGTTTCCTCCCTTAATGCGAGTGGTCTGCTATCCTAAATGAAGGCTGGTATAAAAGAAGCATTGTTGGTTGCTGGGCACAGTAACTAGGCAGAAATGAGCTTAAAAGCCATGCTCGGAAGATTTATTGACTGATTAAGCTTTGCTGTTCAACATTCATTTTTTGCTGCCTTTTGCAAATCAACAATCGGGGGCATAGAATTAACGTAATTGGTAAGGGATTAGAGGGGAATTGAGGGGAAATCTCTTCACCCAGAGGGTGGTAAGGATCTGGAACTCGCTGCCTGAAAGAGGCAGAAACCCTCACCACATTTAAAAAGTACTTGGATGTGCACTTGAAGTGCCGTAACCTACAGGGCTATGGACCAAGAGCTGGAAAGTGGGATTAGGCTGGGTAGCTCTTGGTCGACCGGCACCGACACGATGGGTCGAAATGGCCTCCTTCCGTGCTGTAGATTTCTACGATTCTATGATTCTATGAACCTTCCTAATAGGTTCAGCATTGCTCTTGCTTTATGCAGCATTTTTACAATTGAATATATTCATCCTTAGTAATTCCCTTTTACCCCCTTTAGGAGGAGGAAGAGAAGGTTCAGGAAGAACACAATTGATCAGACATCACAGGTATAGTATGGCTCCCATCTGCAGCTGACCACACCTCTGTGACGAGAGATCAAAGCACTCACAATTCACACCTTTCTCATGAGTCAGTAACTGAGTTGTGCCACATCCTTACCCCTCTAACAGATGCACAGCACTGCCAATGGAAGCAAAGTCATTGCTACAATGAACTTCCAGGCCACTGCTTTCTTTCAGGCAGCATTGGAAGGCATTTGCAAAATCTAACAACTACATAAAGCAAGTAACTTTTTGTGGGATTGTTGATTGTGGGAGCAGCCCAGTTCATAACTTTTTCTATGGACCTTGCGTGTCAATGTGAGAGGGCTAATAAAAAGAGAAAATGCTAGAAATACTCAGCAGGTCAGGCAGCATCTATGGAGAGAGAAACAGAGTTAACGTTTCAGGTCGATGACATTCTGTCAGACCCAGAAAAGGTAATAGATGTATGATGTTTTAGACTGTATCTATTTGCAACACAAGTGGGCTGGACCACATTTTTTGATTGGTTCCCTTAGAGGAGAAGATACACCTAACAGTTTGTCTGGAATGTGTAATTTGATCCTGTCTGCTGCAGAGTAATTCAATGTTCTTTGCAATGTGTAATTTGATCTAGCCATTGTCAGGCAGGCACAGTCAGAGAACACTCAGCACTCACAGTGCCGAGTTCAGAGAACATAAGAACATAAGTGTTATGTATGTAAACATTGTAACTGTGTAGGACTTGCCACCAGAGGGCGCAACTGTTAGAGGCCCAAGGGTCACCTGCACACCTCATGCAAGGGAGTATAAAAGGTTGTCTGCCATGTTGCTTGGGGACTCTGGAGTTGCATTAAAGAGACAAAGGTCACATCAGTTTTAGCTCACAGTACTCAGTCTTGTGGAGTTCCTCCAAACCTAACAATTGGCGATGAGTAACAGATTATGAACTTTTACGTGATCATGGCTGCTGTTGGTATTTTAGAGAGATTTGTAGAGGGTGATGATTGGGAAGCCTTCGTTGAGCATCTCGACCAGTACTTTGTGGCCAACGAGCTGGATGGGGATGATTAAGTGACCAAGCGCAGGGCAATTCTCCTCACCGTGTGTGGGTCCACAATATACGGCCTCATCAAGAATCTGCTGGCACCGGAGAAGCCAGCGGAGAAGACATATACAGAGTTGTGTACGCTGGTTCGTAACCACCTCAAGCCAAAGGAGAGTGTCTTAATGGCCAGGTATCGCTACTACACACACCACCGCACGGAGGGCCAGGATGTGGCGAGTTATGTCGCCGACCTGAGACGACTTGCGGGAACTTGTGAATTTGCTGGATTTTTGGGGGAAATGCTGTGGCACTTTTTTGTGCTTGGCATCAGCCATGATGTCATTCTTTGCAAGCTGCTGTCCGCCGAATCCCTAGACCTGAGCAAAGCCATCACGATAGCCCAGGCATTCATATCCATGAGCGATAATACCAGACAGATATCTTCCCAGCATCGAAGCTCACCAGCAAGTACTGTGCATAAAATAATGTCACTAGCAGGCAGAACTGCATATGGCAGGGCCTACACGTCTGCAGCTGCAAGACCTGTGATGACTCAGAGTCCGCCGTGGGGCGTGAATGCAAATCCACTAGCACCATGTTGGCGCTGCGGGGGTAATCATCGAGCCCATCAATGTCGATTCAAGCACTATGTGTGCAAAGGCTGCGAGACAATGAGGCACCTCCAGCGAATGTGCAAGAGTGCTGTGACTCACCACGTGGCAGAGTCGGCAGAGGATGATCGATCCGGCGCGGATCACGCAGAACAAACAAGAGAGGCAACTCAGTACGAGGAAAAAGTGTATGGGGTACACACCTTCACCACCAAGAGCCCTCCTATCATGCTGAAAGTCAAATTGAACGGTATTCCGGTATCAATGGAGTTGGGCACGGGGGCGAGTCAGTCAATTATGAGCCAGAAGGCTTTTGAGAAACTGTGGAGCAACAAGTCACAAAGGCCCAAATTGAGCCCGATTCAGACAAAGCTGCACACCTACACCAAAGAGCTCATACCAGTCATTGGCAGCGCGGCAGTTAAGGTATCGTACGATGGAGCTGTGCATGATTTATCACTGTGGATTGTACCAGGCGATGGCCCAATGCTGTTCGGCAGAAGCTGGCTGGGAAAGATTCGATGGAACTGGGACGACATCAAAGCGCTATCTTCAGTGGATGATGCCTCATGCGCTCAAGTTTCCGTTGCTATTTGAACCAGGCATTGGCAACTTCACAGGCGCCACGGTGGAGATCCATCTAGTCCCCGATGTAAGGCCCGTTCATCACAAGGCTCAAGCAGTTTCATATATGATGAGGGAGAAAGTCGAGATCGAACTGGACAGACTTCAACGAGCGGGAATCATATCGCCAGTCGAGTTCAACGAGTGGGCCAGTCCGATTGTTTCATTGTTGAAAAGTGATGGCATGGTCAGAATCTGCGGAGACTACAAGGTAACGATCAACCGAGTCTCCTTACAAGACCAGTACCCGCTACCCAAGACGGATGACCTGTTCGCAACATTAGCGGGGTGGGAGGGAAGTCGTTCACCAAGTTGGACCTAACCTCTGCCTACATGACACAGGAGCTGGCTGAATCTTCGAAAAGATTGACGTGCATGAACACGCACAAAGGACTGTTTATATACCACAGGTGCCCTTTTTGGATTCACTCGGCTACTGCCATCTTCCAGAGGAACATGGAGAGTCTGCTGAAATGGTTCCGCGCACCATTGTGTTTCAAGACGACATCCTGATCATCGGTCGTGACACCACCGAACACCTGCAAAACCTGGAAGAGGTTCTAAGTCGACTAGACAGAGTGGGACTCGGGCTGAAACGCTCCAAGTGTGTTTTCCTGGCGCCAGAGGTCGAATTTTTGGGGAGAAAGATTGCGGCGGACGGCATCAGACCCACGGACTCAAAGATAGAGGCCATCAAGAATGCACCCAGACCACAGAATGTGATGGAGCTGCGTTCGTTCCTAGGACTCCTCAACTATTTTGGTAATTTTCTACCCGGGTTAAGCACTTTGCTGGAACCGTTGCACATGTTGCTATGTAAAGGTGACGACTGGGTTTGGGGTAAATCTCAAGAGACAGCCTTTGAGAAGGTCAGAAACCTACTTTGTTTTAATAAGTTACTTGTACTGTATGACCTGTGTAAACGATTAGTGCTAGCTTGTGATGCATCTTCGTACGGGGTCGATTGTGTGTTACAGGAAACCAATGAATCGGGCAAACTTCAACCGGTTGCGTACGCATCTAGAAGTCTGTCTAAGACTGAAAGAGCTTACAGTAATGGTCAAGAAATAGGTGTTAGCATGTGTATATGGGGTTAAGAAAATGCCTATTTGGACTTTGGTTTGAGCTTGAAGCCGACCACAAACAGCTCATTTTGCTGTTTTCAGAAAGTAAACGTATAAACACCAATGCTTTGTCTCGCAACCAAAGATGGGCACTAACATTTTCGACCTATGACTATGTTATCCGCCACAGACCAGGCACAGAGAACTGTGCTGATGCCCTCAGTCGGCTACCACTGTCCACTACCAGGGTGGAAATGGCACAGCCGCAGACTTGCTTCTGGTCATGGATGCTTTTGAGAGCGAGGGGTCACCATTCACTGCTTGTCAGATCAGGACCTGGACCAGCCAGGATCCTGTGCTATCACTTATAAAAAGTTGCGTCCTCAATGGGATCTGGTCGGCCATTCCTGAGGAAATGCAAGATGAAATTAAGCCGTTTCACCAACGCAAAGATGAAATGTCCATCCAGCCGGATTGTCTCTTATGGGGTAATCGCGTGGTTTTGCCAAAAAAAAGCAGGGAAACATTTATACGCGACCTACACAATACCCATCCAGGCATAGTCCCACAAGGTCCCACACAAGAGATTAATGTGCAAAGTTAAAGCACATGGGATTGGGGGTAGTGTGCTGACGTGGATTGAGAACTGGTTGGCAGACAGGAAGCAAAGAGTAGGAATAAATGGGTATTTTTCAGAATGGCAGGCAGTGACTAGTGGGATACCACAAGGTTCTGTGCTGGGGCCCCAGTTGTTTACATTGTACATTAATGATTTAGATGAGGGGATTAAATGTAGTATCTCCAATTTTGCGGATGACACTAAGTTGGGTGGCAGTGTGAGCTGCGAGGAGGATGCTATGAGGCTGCAGAGTGACTTGGATAGGTTAGGTGAGTGGGCAAATGCATGGCAGATGAAGTATAATGTGGATAAATGTGAGGTTATCCACCTTTGGTGGTAAAAACAGAGAGACAGACTATTATCTGAATGGTGACAGATTAGGAAAAGGGGAGGTGCAACGAGACTTGGGTGTCATGGTACATCAGTCATTGAAGGTTGGCATGCAGGTACAGCAAGCGGTTAAGAAAGCAAATGGCATGTTGGCCTTCATAGCAAGTGGATTTGAGTACAGGGGCAGGGAGGTGTTACTACAGTTGTACAGGGCCTTGGTGAGGCCACACCTGGAGTATTGTGTACTGTTTTGGTCTCCTCACTTGAGGAAGGACACTCTTGCTATTGAGGGAGTGCAGCGAAGGTTCACCAGACTGATTCCCGGGAGGGCAGGACTGACATATCAAGAAAGATTGGATCAACTGGGCTTGTATTCACTGGAGTTCAGAAGAATGAGAGGGGATTTCATAGAAACGTTTAAAATTCTGACGGGTTCAGACAGGTTAGATGCAGGAAGAATGTTCCCAATGTTGGGGAAGTCCAGAACCAGGGGTCACAGTCTAAGGATAAGGGGTAAGCCATTTAGGACCGAGATGAGGAGAAACTTCTTCACCCAGAGAGTGGTGAACCTGTGGAATTCTCTACCACAGAAAGTTGTTGAGGCCGATTCACTAAATATATTCAAAAAGGAGTTCGATGTAGTCCTTACTACTAGGGGGATCAAGGGGTATGGCGAGAAAGCAGGAATGGGGTACTGAAATTGCATGTTCAGCCATGAACTCATTAAATGGCGGTGCATACTTGAAGGGCCGAATGGCCTACTCCTGCACCTATTTTCTATGTTTCTATGTTTCTATGTAGTCATGAAGAAGGCTATAGCCAGGTCGCATGTTTGGTGGCCCAGCATTGACTCGGACTTAGAGTCATGCATACACCAGTGCAACACGTGCTCACAATTAAGCAATGCACCAAGGGAGGTTCCATTGAGTCTGTACCTGCATACTATCCTTTTGTGTTTCATGCACAACTACCCCCAGAGAAGACACAGCCCTCACAATACCGAGTTCATAGAACACACAGCGCTCCAGTAACCAAGTTCAGAGAACACACAGCGCTCACAGTGCCGAGTTCAGAGAACACACAGAACACACAGCGCTCACAGTGCCGAGTTCGGAGAACACACAGCGCTCACAGTGCCGAGTTCGGAGAGCACACAGCGCTCACAGTGCCGAATTCGGAGAACACACAGCGCTCACAGTGCCGAGTTCGGAGAACACACAGCGCTCACAGTGCCGAGTTCGGAGAGCACACAGCGCTCACAGTGCCGAATTCGGAGAACACACAGCGCTCACAGTGCCGAGTTCGGAGAGCACACAGCGCTCACAGTGCCGAATTCGGAGAACACACAGCGCTCACAGTGCCGAGTTCGGAGAACACACAGTTCGGAGAGCACACAGCGCTCACAGTGCCGAGTTCAGAGAACATACAGCATTCACAGTGCCGAGTTCGGAGAGCACACAGCGCTCACAGTGCCGAATTCGGAGAACACACAGTTCAGAGAACACACAGCGTTCACGGTGCCGAGTTCAGAGAACACACAGTTCAGCGAACACACAGCGTTCACAGTGCCGAGTTCAGAGAACATACAGCGCTCACAGTGCCGAGTTCAGAGAACATACAGCGCTCACAGTGCCGAGTTCGGAGAACACACAGCGTTCACAGTGCCGAGTTCAGAGAACATACAGCGCTCACAGTGCCGAGTTCAGAGAACATACAGCGCTCACAGTGCCGAGTTCAGAGAACACACAGCGCTCACAGTGCCGACACAGCGCTCACAGTGCCGAGTTCGGAGAGCACACAGCGCTCACAGTGCCGAGTTCGGAGAGCACACAGTTCAGAGAACACACAGCGCTCACAGTGCCGAGTTCGGAGAGCACACAGCGCTCACAGTGCCGAGTTCGGAGAGCACACAGTTCAGAGAACACACAGCGCTCACAGTGCCGAGTTCAGAGAACACACAGCGCTCACAGTGCCGAGTTCAGAGAACACACAGCGCTCACAGTGTCGACACAGCGCTCACAGTGCCGAGTTCAGAGAACATACAGCGTTCACAGTGCCGACACAGCGCTCACAGTGCCGAGTTCGGAGAACACACAGCGTTCACAGTGCCGAGTTCGTAGAACACACAGCGCTCACAGTGCCGAGTTCCGAGAACACACAGTATTCACAGTGCCGAGTTCGTAGAACACACAGCGCTCACAGTGCCGAGTTCAGAGAACGTGCTGTGTTACCATTACTGATTTTAGAGAACCCATAGCACTGACACTCTGGAGTTCAGATAAGAAGGCGTGAGGCCATGGAGAGATTTCAACATCAGGATGAGAATTTTAAAATCAAATGCGGAAAAATTCGGTCTCGCCTCATTTGGGGTGGTAATCCAGGTGGAGTGGTAATGTTAGCGCCCTGAAAACGTTTGCGCCCTCCGCCCAGAAATTCTTCAGAATCGATCGAAGGCTGACAGAGGCACTAAATCAGCCATTGCACACTACAGCTGTGGGGAGCGGGCGATAACGAAAGTTTGGTCGGTAAATGTGGTGGTCCCATTGCGCATGCGCGGAACTCCCAGTCACACCCCGGGAACAGCTGACTCTTAAAGGCGCACAAGTCAAGACTCTCACTCACCTGAGAGGATGGAAGCGCAGGCAGGTCGACAACGTGTGCACCACTTCTCAGCCGCAGCCCTTGAGGTGCTCCTGGAGGCCATGGAATGGCGCTTAGATGCCCTGCTGCCTGAAAGAGGAAGAAGGCCATCCCCTAGTGTGGTCAAGAGGCTATGGCCGGTGGTCACACAGCACGTCTCTGTCCACTACACGATGCACAGGACCGTGACTCAATGTCGGAAGAAATTCAATGACGTAACTAGGAAAATCAGGGTGAATACCCGTTACATTATCCTTGCAATGCCTTTATGTGAGCCTTATTGCTTCCAACTGCCCAGACCTTCTCTATGTGTCCCAGCCCATGCTCCTCGATGCTGCAGACACCCGCCAAGCTCTCAATAGCCTCTCCAGACATGCCCCGCCCATCCAAGCGTCTCACTTTCTAGCTCCCGACTCATCCTGAGGACAACAACAAGATCTTTTAACTCTCCATATGCGGTCACAGGCCTTCAACATTATACTTACTCATACCTCCTTGTGCCCAGACCCCACCGTTTACACATCCACTGTGAGCTGCCACACAGGCTGAGATGCAGACATTCACACCTCGTGACATCAGTAGCGAGTCACTTACTACAGACAGATGTTGTATACCAGTAGCCACAGACCCATAGATAACATCTTGTTTTGCTCATTGCAGGCTAAGCTCGCCCTAAATAGGTGAGAGCAGGAGCGGATGGGAGGAGAGAAGCCAGACTTCCAGGACCTCATTGCCATTGAGGGGTGAGTGGCTGCCCTCATGGGCCCACCAGTCGGAACGGTGGCGGCCGGACAAGCAGAGCCCCTGCAGGACACTGATGGTTTGTCAATGAGATGTCTGTTTTCTGTGACAGTCCTGACCCTTCATATCACATGCCTTACAACATGTATCTGCAAAATAACAATGCCCCCTCCTTCTTGCCTTCTTGCTCCCTTTCCAACTGCTACACTTGTGTTGCTTTGTGCTTACAGATGATGAAACAAATGTGCCGCAGCCTGCCCGTCAGATAGCGTCCTCTCACGAGGGGGTGGATGAGGAGGATGTGTGGAGGTGTGTGTGGCCACCGACCAGACCTGACTCCAGTGCCTGGAAGTGGGGACACCAGCTCGATGGAGGACACCACCAACTTCTGGGACTTCCCAGATGCTGACACTCCTGGTCCCAGCGGCCTGCAGCAATGCGCAGTGTGAGGGGTAGCTCAGGGGCCAGCTCTCCGGAGGGTAAGTTGGCCCACGACTCCTGTTACAATTCAGGCAGATGAGGACCTGGATTGGGAAACTCTGTCCAGGGAGTCATCGCAGATGCACCGTGAGATGATGGGTGCATTGGGGACTGTGCCGCAGAGCGTGGCTGCACTTGGTGTGAGTGTGGCGGAGGCCCCCTCCAGCATGTGCTGCATCTCTCAGCAATCCACTGAGACCATCCTTGTCTATCTAGACCAGAAAACGGCCTCAACAAGCGACAGTGGGGTCCCAGAGGTGATAGCGCATGCCATGGTTGACATGGCAACAGGCATGACATCACAGACCAAAGCCACGCAAGGTCTTTGTGATGTCATGCAGACACTGGTTGCTGGCATGCAATCTCAGACAGCGGTGGTTGAACATAATAATAAGAACATAAGAATTAGGAACAGGAGTAGGCCATCTAGCCCCTCGAGCCTGCTCCACCATTCAATAAGATCATGGCTGATCTGGTCGTGGACTCAGCTCCACTTACCCGCCCTCTCCCCGTAACCCTTAATTCCCTTATTGCTTAAAAATCTATCTATCTTTGACTTGAAAACATTCAATGAGCCAGCCTCAACTGCTTCCTTGGGCAGAGAATTCCACAGATTCACAACCCTCTGGGAGAAGAAATTCCTTCTCAACTCGGTTTTAAATTGGCTCCTTCGTATTTTGAGGCTCTGCCCCCTAGTTCTAGTCTCCCCCACCAATGGAAACAACCTCTCTGCCTCTATCTTGTCTATCCCTTTCATTATTTTAAATGTTTCTATAAGATCACCCCTCATCCTTCTGAACTCCAAGGAGTAAAGACCCAGTCTACTCAATCTATCATCATAAGGTAACCCCCTCATTTCTGGAATCAGCCTAGTGAATCATCTCTGTACCCCTTCCAAAGCTAGTATATCCTTCCTTAAGTAAGGTGACCAAAACTGCACGCAGTATTCCATAGAAACATAGAAACAGAGAAAATAGGTGCAGGAGCAGGCCATTCGGCCCTTCTAGCCTGCACCGCCATTCAATGAGTTCATGGCTGAACATTCAACTTCAGTACCCCATTCCTGCTTTCTCGCCATACCCCTTGATCCCCCTAGTAGTAAGGACCTCATCTAACTCATTTTTGAATATATTTAGTGAATTGGCCTCAACAACTTTCTGTGGTAGAGAATTCCACAGGTTCACCACTCTCTGGGTGAAGAAGTTCCTACGCATCTCGGTCCTAAATGGCTTACCCCTTATCCTTAGACTGTGACCTCTGGTTCTGGACTTCCCCAACATTGGGAACATTCTTCCTGCATCTAACCTGTCTAACCCCGTCAGAATTTTAAATGTTTCTATGAGGTCCCCTCTCATTCTTCTGAACTCCAGTGAATACAAGCCCAGTTGATCCAGTCTTTCTTGATATGTCAGTCCTGCCATCCCGGGAATCAGTCTGGTGAACCTTCGCTGCACTCCCTCAATAGCAAGAATGTCCTTCCTCAGGTTAGGAGACCAAAACTGTACACAATACTCCAGGTGTGGCCTCACCAATGCCCTATACAACTGTAGCAACACCTCCCTGCCCCTGTACTCAAATCCCCTTGCTATGAAGGCCAACATGCCATTTGCTTTCTTAACCGCCTGCTGCACCTGCATGCCAACCTTCAATAACTGATGTACCATGACACCCAGGTCTCTTTGCACCTCCCCTTTTCCTAATCTGTCACCATTCAGATAATAGTCTGTCTCTCTGTTTTTACCACCAAAGTGGATAACCTCACATTTATCCACATTATACTTCATCTGCCATGCATTTGCGCACTCACCTAACCTATCCAAGTCGCTCTGCAGCCTCACAGCATCCTCCTCGCAGCTCACACTGCCACCCAACTTAGTGTCATCCACAAATTTGGAGATACTACATTTAATCCCCTCATCTAAATCATTAATGTACAGTGTAAACAGCTGGGGCCCCAGCACAGAACCTTGCGGTACCCCACTAGTCACTGCCTGCCATTCTGAAAAGTACCCATTTACTCCTACTCTTTGCTTCCTGTCTGACAACCAGTTCTCAATCCATGTCAGAACACTACCCCCAATCCCATGTGCTCTAACTTTGCACATCAATCTCTTGTGTGGGACCTTGTCGAACGCCTTCTGAAAGTCCAAATATACCACATCAGCTGGTTCTTTCTTGTCCACTCTACTGGAAACATCCTCAAAAAATTCCAGAAGATTTGTCAAGCATGATTTCCCTTTCACAAATCCATGCTGACTTGGACCTATCATGTCACCTCTTTCCAAATGCACTGCTATGACATCCTTAATAATTGATTCCATCATTTTACCCACTACCGATGTCAGGCTGACCGGTCTATAATTCCCTGTTTTCTCTCTCCCTCCTTTTTTAAAAAGTGGGGTTACATTGGCTACCCTCCACTCGATAGGAACTGATCCAGAGTCAATGGAATGTTGGAAAATGACTGTCAACACATCCACTATTTCCAAGGCCACCTCCTTAAGTACTCTGGGATGCAGTCCATCAGGCCCTGGGGATTTATCAGCCTTCAATCCCATCAATTTCCCCAACACAATTTCCCGGCTAATAAGGATTTCCCTCAGTTCCTCCTCCTTACTAGACCCTCCAAGTGCGACCTTACCAATACCTTATACAGTTGCAGCAAGACCTCCCTGCTTTTGTACTCCATCCCTCTCGCAATGAAGGCTAACATTCCATTTGCCTTTCTGATTACCTGCTGCACCTGCAAACTAACCTTTTGGGATTCATGCACAAGGACCCCCAGATCCCTCTGCACCACAGCATGTTGTAATTTCTCCCCATTCAAATAATATTCCCTTTTACTGTTTTTTTTCCCAAGGTGGATGACCTCACACTTTCCAACATTGTATTCCATCTGCCAAACCTTAGCCCATTCGCTTAACCTATCCAAATCTCCTTGCAGCCTCTCTGAGTCCTCTACACAACCCGCTTTCCCACTAATCTTAGTGTCATCTGCAAATTTTGTTGCACTGCACTCTGTCCCCTCTTCTAGGTCATCTATGTATATTGTAAACAGTTGTGGTCCCAGCACTGATCCCTGTGGCACACCACTAACCACTGATTTCCAACCGGAAAAGGACCCATTTATCCCGACTCTCTGCTTTCTGTTCGCCAGCCAATTCTCTATCCATGCTAATACATTTCCTCTGACTCCGCGTACCTTTATCCTCTGCAGTAACCTTTTGTGTGACACCTTATCGAATGCCTTTTGGAAATCTAAATACACCACATCCATCGGTACACCTCTATCCACCATGCTCGTTATATCCTCAAAGAATTCCAGTAAGTTAGTTAAACATGATTTCCCCTTCATGAATCCATGCTGCGTCTGCTTGATTGCACTATTCCTATCTAGATGTCCCGCTAGTTCTTCCTTAATGATAGTTTCAAGCATTTTCCCCACTACAGATGTTAAACTAACCTGCCTATAGTTACCTGCCTTTTGCCTGCCCCCTTTTTTAAACAGAGGTGTTACATTAGCTGCTTTCCAATCCGCTGGTACCTCCCCAGAGTCCAGAGAATTTTGGTAGATTATAAAGAATGCATCTGCTATAACTTCCGCCATCTCTTTTAATACCCTGGGATGCATTTCATCAGGACCAGGGGACTTGTCTACCTTCAGTCCCATTAGCCTGTCCAGCACTACCCCCCTAGTGATAGTGATTGTCTCAAGGTCCTCCCTTACCACATTCCTGTGGCCTGCAAATTTTGGCATGGTTTTTGTGTCTTCCACTGTGAAGACGGAAGCAAAATAATTGTTTAAGGTCTCAGCCATTTCCACATTTCCCATTATTAAATCCCCCTTTTCATCTTCTAAGGGACCAACATTTACTTTAGTCACTCTTTTCCGTTTTATATATCTGTAAAAGCTTTTACTATCTGTTTTTATGTTTTGCGCAAGTTTACCTTCATAATCTATCTTCACTTTCTTTATTGCTTTTTTCGTCATTCTTTGCTGTTGCTTAAAATTTTCCCAATCCTCTAGTTTCCCACTAACCTTTGGCCACCTTATACGCAATATATCTTTGATTTGCTACTTTCCTTTATTTCCTTGGTTATCCACGGCTGGTTATCCCTTCTCTTGCCGCCCTTCTTTTTCACTGGAATATATTTTTGTTGCGCACTATGAAAGAGCTCCTTAAAAGTCCTCCACTGTTCCTCAATTGTGCCACCGTTTAGTCCTTGTTTCCAGTCTACTTTAGCCAACTCTGCCCTCATCCCACTGTAGTCCCCTTTGTTTAAGCATAGTACGCTCGTTTCTAACACAACTTCCTCATCCTCAGTCTGTATTACAAATTCAACCATATTGTGATCACTCATTCCGAGAGGATCTTTTACTCGGAGATCGTTTATTTTTCCTGTCTCATTACACAGGACCAGATCTAAGATGGCTTGCTCCCTTGTAGGTTCTGTTACATACTGTTCTAAGAAACAATCCCATATGCATTTTTCACATGCCTCCATTATTCCCTTGATTATTGCCCGCCCCACTTTGAAGTTATTATTTGGGGGCCAATAAACTGCGCCGACCAGTGACTTTTTCCCCTTACTATCTCTAATCTCCACCCACAATGATTCAACATTTTGTTCATTGGAGCCAATATCATCCCTCACAACTGCCCTGATATCATATTTTATTAACAGAGCTACCCCACCTCCTTTCCTTTCTTGCCTATCTTTCTGAATCGTCAGATACCCCTGTATGTTTAATTCCCAGTCTTGGCCACCTTGCAACCATGTTTCTGTAATGGCCACCAAATCATACCCATTTGTAATGATTTGTGCCGTCAACTCATTTACTTTATTTCAAATGCTGCGTGCATTTAGGTAGAGTGTTTTCATCCTAGTTTTTAAACCATGATTTTTAGTTTTGACCCCTCCTGCAGCCCTTTTATATTCAGTGGCCCTTTTTGTTTCTTGCCCTTGGTTTCTCTGCCCTCCACTTTTACTCATCTCTTTTCTGTCTTTTGTTTTTGTCTCCTTTTTGTTTCCCTCTGTCTCCCTGTATTGGTTCCCATCCCCCTGCCATATTAGTTTAACTCCTCATGAACAGCACTAGCAAACACTCCCCCTAGGACATTGGTTCCGGTCCTGCCCAAGTGCAGACCGTCCAGTTTGTACTGGTCCCACCTCCCCCAGAACCTGTTCCAATGCCCCACGAATTTGAATCCCTCCCTGCTGCACCACTGCTCAAGCCAAGTATTCATCTGTGCTGTCCTGCGATTCCTACTCTGACTAGCACGTGGCACTGGTAGCAATCCCGAGATTACTACTTTTGAGGTCCTACTTTTTAATTTAGCTCCTCGCTCCTTAAATTCGTCTCATAGGACCTCATCCCTTTTTTTACCTATGTCGTTGGTAAAAGCTCAGACTGCAGAGTTTAAGGTGCTCCCTGCATTCATTCAGTCTCAGAGTGCTGCCATGCAAGCTGTGTCTGCTGCTATTCTCTCTGTCTTCCCCACAGTTGGATGGGGAACAGATCAGCAATCTGTGGGGGCACATATTGCTCCTGGTGCTCTGGCGCCGCCCTGGAGGAGTGGCAGTGTGCTGCTGGAAATGGAAGGTGCTGTCCTTCCTCACGATGACAACATTCTGGCTCCCGCCACTGCCAGTCCGCCATTGCATCTGACAATCCCTGCACCCGACAAGCCATTGCAGCCGAGCCATCCCACACTGCTGCCGCCCATCCTGAGGTGGTGCAGTCAGCAGTTCGGCCTTCCACGCCCACAGCTGATTGAGGGCATCCTCCTAGACCATCTGACCTGCATTCCTCAGACACACAGCAGCCCTCAAGCGGCCTTGCTACAGGTACTGAGGGACCATTGAGGAGGAGTAGGGAAGGGGGTGAGGCAGAGGAATGGGAAATGCCAATGGAAAGCACACTGATTAAAGGTGTCTCCATGCGTCCCATTTACATAATGAGTGGATATGTTATTTATATGTTGTATAATTTGAAGGGGCGTGTGCTCCATTTTGTTTCATTTGAAGGGGTGAGGTTTTTTGGGGTTGTTGGAGGAAAGTGTTCAGGGATGGATTAAGGGGAGGTGCAGATGGGGCAGTCACCTGGGACCCAAGCCTAGAATGGGGCCATACAGGGTCGGATTAAGGGTAAGGGTAAACAGTATTGACATAAGTGACATAGCAAGAGCGGGCGAAGCCGCGAGGGCACAGGGGCATGTTATTCTCGACTTGATGTAAACAGACTCTAGATGCCCTTTTTCTAGAGGTGTATTCTACACACAAATCGGGGGCGAAAGGGAGCAACGCGAGGAGCAAAAGAGACTAGGAGTAGCTAAACTACTTAAACTAGATAATTTTTTCAACTAAAAACTCAAGATCATGAAGATAAAGGCCAAGATGACGCTGTGCAATCAATTTCAACAACGAAACCATTAGTGGCACCGGACTCGGAGTTGGCCGAGTTACAGCTCCGTGTCCAAAAAGTTGAAGTAGATGAAAACCAACTGGCGCATCCTACAGGAGCTAGGAAGAAAATTAAAAAGGATGTTAGGGATGCTAAGAGAGAGCAGGAAAAATTCTTGGCTAGTAAAATTAAGGAAAACCCTCAGATGTTCTGTAAATATATTAAGAGTAAGAGGGTAACTAAAGAAAGGGTAGGACATAAAGGTATGGAAACGTGCCGTGCAAATGGAGACGTGCAAATTAGAGATCATGAAGGTAATCTTTGTGTGGAGGCGGAAGATGTTGGTAAGGTTCTTAATGAATACTTTGCATCTGTTTTCACAAAGGTAAGGGGCAATGCAGATACTGCTATCGAGGAGGAGTGTGATATTCTGGATGAAATAAACATAGTAAGAGAGAAAGTATTAAGAGGTTTAGCAGCTTTGACAGTAGATAAGTCTTCAGGCCCGGATGAAATGCATCCCAGGCTGTTGAGTGAAGTAAAAGAGGAAATAGCAGAGGCCTCGACCATCATTTTCCAGTCGTCTTTGGATTTGGGCATGGTGCCGGAGGATTGGAAGACTGCGAATGTAGTACCCTTGTTTAAGAAGGGAGAAAGGGAAAAGCCGAGTAATTACAGGCCTGTCAGCCTAACCTCAATGGTGGGAAAATTATTGGTAAAAAATCCTGAAAGACAGGATAAATCTACATTTGGAAAGGCAAGGATTAATTAGGGACAGTCAACACAGATTTGTTAAGGGAAGATTGTGTTTGACTAAGCTGATTGAATTCTTTGAGGAGGTAACCAAGAGGGTCGATGAGGGCAGTGCTTATGGTATAGTGTATATGGACTTTAGCAAAGCTTTTGATAAGGTCCTACATGATAGACTGGTCACGAAGGTTAAAGCCCATGAGATCCAGGGCAAAGTGGCATGTTGGATCCAAAATTGGCTTAGAGGTAGGAAGCAAAGGGTAATGATTGATGGATGTTTTGTGACTGGAAGGATGTTTCCAGTGGGGTTCTGCAGGGCTCAGTACTGGGCCCCTTGCTTTTTGTTGTCTATATCAATGATTTAGATTTGAATATAGGGATGATGTTAAGAAGTTGGCAGATGACACTAAAATCGGCTGTGTGGTTGATAATGAAGAGGAAAGTCATGGGCTGCAGGAGGATATCAATCCACTGGTCAGATGGGCAGAGTAGTGGCAAATGGAATTTAATTCAGAGAAGTGTAAGGTGATGCACTTTGGGAGGGCTAATAAGGAAAGGGTATACACATTAAGCGGTAGGTCACTTAATGGTGTAGATGAACAAAGGGACCTTGGAGTGCTTGTCCACAAATCCCTGAAAGTAGCAGGCCAGTGGATAAGGTGGTTAAGAAGGCATACGGAATGCTTGCCTTTATTGGCCGAGGCATAGCATATAAGAGCAGGGAGGTTATGCTTAAATTGTATAATACTCTGGTTAGGCCACAGCTGGAGTACTGCGTGCAGTTCTGGTCACCGTATTATAGGAAGGACGTGATTACACTAGAGAGGGTGCAGAGGAGATTTACTAGGATGCTGCCTGGAATGGAGAATCTTAGTTATGAAGACAGATTGGATAGGCTAGGTTTGTTCTCATTGGAACAATGGAGGTTGAGAGGAGATCTCATTAAGGTGTACAAAATATTGAGGGGCCTGGATATCGTGGATAGCAAGGGCCTATTTCCATTGGTGGGGGTGTCTATTATGAGGGGGCATAGTTTTAAGGTGATTGGTGGAAGGTTCAGAGGTGATTTGAGGGGGGACTTCTTCACGCAGAGGGTTGTGGGGGTCTGGAACTCGTCGCCTGGAAGAGTGATGGATGCCGAAACACTCACCACATTTAAAAGATGGTTGGATGGGCACTTAAACAGCCGTAACCTACAGGGTTACGGACCTTGAGCTGCTAATTGGGATTAGTCTGGAAAACCTCTTGTTGGCCGGCACAGATACGATGGTAAGTACTGCAGAGAATCGAATATGGTCAGGGTAATCTCCTGGATGTGTTTCAATTGCCTGGATGAGTTGGAAAGGAATTTTCCCAGATTTTTTTCCCCCAAATTGGCCTGGGTTTTTATCTGTTTTTTGCCTCTCCCACATGGATCACATGGCTCCAGTTGGGGTGGAGTATAGAATGTTTCAGTGTAAGGGGTGTTGCAGTTGTGTGGGGCAGACTGGTTGGGCTGGGTGCTCTTTACCTTTCCTCCATTGTTCATTGTTCATAGGTTTATAAGCTTCAGGGCTACTGACCGAGGGCCATGCGGCTCTTTGTCAGCCAGCGTGGAAACGATGGGCTGAAATGGCCTTCTTCTGCGCTGTAAATTTCTATGTTTCTATATTTCTATACTGAGCTGAAAGAGGCACAACTTATGAGTGACATTGGGCTATGGGGAGACAATATCTCAGAAGACATGCAAAGCCATTGGATTGCAAAACGTAGTGAGGACTGCCGAAACTGTGATAAAGACTTCCAAAGCTCCGGCGTGATTCATGCCAAGGAAGGATGTCGCCGATACTGCTCGAAGTCCTTCTTCACACGTATGCGTCCCCTGACAGGGGAACGTGTCGAGCGAACATAGCTCTGTTATTCACCTTCAAATGGTAGAGTATACTGCTTTGCTTGCAAGGTCACAGCATGAACAATAGCCACTTTACTCATGGGTTTAATGACTGGAAGCATGGAGATGTGAGGATTTAATCTCACGAAAACAGCCGCCAGCATAGAGAAGCCATGGTAGTAATGTGCACTAGACAAGCAGGCACTGGTTGTGTGGATGGTCATATTGTCTTCCAGTTTGAAAATTAACTGGTGCAAGGTGCTAGAACGGGCTGTCTGTGTGATAACGTTTCTTTGTGAATGAGGTCTTTCATTGCGAGGCAGGGACTAAATCGTTGGGTCTCCAAGTAATGGTAATTGTCTGGGTATGTTGGAGGTTCTCGCAAACTACGATGCATTTCTTTCTGAACACATCAAGCGGTTCGCCAACAAAGGCAAGGGGCATACTTCATCCTTGTCTTCCACCACTCGTGAAGAACTGATTAGTCTGATATGTGACATTGAGACGATTATCCAGGAATTGAAATAAGCAAAGTTCTATTCAATATCTGTTGATTCAACACCACATGTCACACACTCAGACCAGCTGACATTTGTCGTCCGCTATGTTCTACCGGCTGGTCCTGAGGAAAGGCTCCTAAAGTTCTTGCTGATAATTGGTCATGCTGGGCAAGAAATAGCAGAAATAATACTGGCGTTTCTGGATGAGAACAGGATCGACATATAAAATTGTCGCGGACAATCTTATGATAATGCTTCAAATATGAGTGGGAAATACATTGGCATCCAAACTATCATCAAAAAGCAATGCCCAGATACAATGTTTATACCATGTGCGCAGCGAACTCACTCAACCTTGTGGGGACAAACAGTGCCAAATGCAGCCTAGTGATTGTCAGATTTTTTGACAATGTCCAAAAGTTGTACACTTTTCTCTCTGCATCGACATATCGCTGGAGACTGCTTTATGAAAAACTAAAGCTTTCAGGGCTGTCTGTCATCAAACAGCTTTCTGCTACTTGATGGTCAGCAAGGTATGAAGCAGTGTCAGCCCTGCTCAAAGGTTACACTCCCTTATGCAAAGTGTTGGAATCCATGGCAACTGACGTGGAACAGAAAGTTGAATGCTGAAATGAAGCTCAGTTGATTCTTGACAAACTGGATGAACTGGATTCAGCTATTCTCATTGTTATTTGGAACACATTCTTGAAGCGCTTTCACCTGACCAATCTCTCGCTTCAAGAGATCGGCTTGAATCTGAATGTCATGGTGTCCTTACTCAACAGCTTGTAGATTTTGTCAAGACCCCAGTGGACAGAGTTTGAGGACTTCGAAGACCATGGGATTAAACTGTGTGTCCACAACGAGTACAATTCAGCTTAGAGGCACATCCGGGTACGCAACCGCCGCTATGACGATGGAGATGCTGAAAACACTGCGCTGTCATCCAATCATTGATAAACTAACCAGTAAATTGAAATACAACCTTGAAGCATACAAGAAAATCAACTCTAAGTTTGGATTCCTGTCCAAGCTAGCCACTCACTCGACTCATGAGATCAAGTAAGCCGCAGCAATCTTGCCCACTCCTATTCCAAAGATCTGGAATCTATGATTGAAAGTGAATTAATCCAGTTTTCCAGCTTGGTGGCATCCTCAACAGAGCTTCAAACCTCAATTTGTGTCAAACTAAGTCAGCAGAGCTGAGAATGTATTAATTCCTCCATACACACGCCCTCACCCAAACCTTTTCTAACATTGAAATGGCTCTTCAGCTATATCTGTTGATGATGGTATCAAATTGCAGTGGTAAGCGGTCCTTCTCGAAACTAAAACGCATCAATGATGAGGTCAGGAACCGAATGGGACAAGATTGATTTAATAGTCTTTCAATCATGAGCATTGAGAGCGAAGTACTGAGCGGACTTGACTTCTCAAAAACCATTGACGAGTTTAGCCAACAAAAATCTCGGAAAAGACCAATATAATGTAATACTTGTAGTTACCGCTGTGGAGAAAATGGAATGCAAATGACAAATGATGGTCTTCCAAAAAAATTGCACTTCTTGTTCTAAATTGTTGTCATTGTCGATTTAGTTTCAAAATTAAGGATTTAAAAAAATTAAAGCGTTGTTGTTTACTGTTTATAGAGGGTTTCATCAAGGTATCGGTTTGATTGTTTGGAAACATAATAAAATATTAAATGAGTGTCATCATAGTATCAATGAGAACATATCCTCAGATTTAGACCTGAGTTGACCTTGACCTGATGTATACTCAGCATAGTGCCCTGTGACTTGCTCACTAATGTCATTTACTGCAGGATGTGAGCCTGCATCCCAGAGTACTAAAAGAGGTAGCCATGGAAACAGTAGATGCATTGGTTGTCATTTTCCAAAATTCTATAAATTATGGATCAGTTCCTGCAGATTGGAGGATGGCAAATGTAACCCCACTATTTAAAAAAGGAGGGAGAGAGAAAACGGGGAACTACGGACCTGTTAGCCTGACATCAGTAGTAGGGAAAATGCTGAAGTCTATTATAAAGGATGTGATAATGGCACAATTAGATAATAGCAATGGGATTAAACAAAGTCAACATGGATTTATGAAAGGGAAATCATGTTTGACAAACCTACTGGAGTTTTTTGAAGATGTAACTGATAAAATACATGAGGGAGAACCAGTGCATGTAGTATATTTGGATTTTCAGAAGGCCTTTGATAAAGTCCCACATAAGAGGTTAGTGTGCAAAATTAAAGCACATAGGATTGGGGGTAATGTATTGGTATGGATTAAAAATTGGTTAATTGACAGGAAACAGAGAGTAGGAATAAACTGGTCTTTTTCGGGGTGGCGGGCAGTGACTAGTGGGGTACCACAGGGATCAGTGCTTGGGCCCCAGCTAGTCACAATATATATAAATGATTTGGATGAGGAAACCAAATGTAATATTTCCAAGTTTGCTGATGACACAAAACTAGGTGGGATTGTGAGTTGTGATGAGGATGTAAAGACGCTGCAAGGCGATTTAGATAGGTTGAGTGAGTGGGCAAACACATGGCAGATGCAATATAAATGTGAAGTTATCCACTTTGGTAGTAAAAACATAAGGACAAAGTATTATTTAAATGGTGATGGCTTGGGAAGTGTCGATGTACAGAGGGACCTGCGTGTCCTTGTACACCAGTCATTGAAAGCAAACATGCAGGTGCAGCAAGCAGTTAGGAAGGCAAATGGTATGTTGGCCTTCATTGCAAGAGGATTTGAGTACAGGAGCAAGGATGTCTTACTACAGTTATTCAGGGCTTTGGTGAGACCGCACCGAGAGTATTGTGTGCAGTTTTGGTCTCCTTACCTAAGAAAGCATATACTTGCCATAGAGGGACTGCAGCGAAGGTTCACCAGACTGATTCCTGGGATGGTAGGACTGTCGTATGAGGAGAGATTGGGTCGACTAGGCCTGTATTCACTAGAGTTTAGAAGAATGAGAGGGGATCTCATTGAAACATAAAATTCTGACTGGGTTGGATATTCTGGATGCGGGGAGGATGTTTCCCCTGGCTGGGATGTCTAGAACAAGGGGTCACAGTCTCAGGATACGGGGTAGGAAATTTAAGACCGAGATGAGGAGAAATCTTTTCAATTCAGAGGGTGGTGAACCTGTGGAATTCTCTACCACAGAAGGCTGTGGAGGCCAAATCATTGAATATATTTAAGATGGAGATAGATAAATTTCTAGAAACAAAAGGCATGAAGGGGCATAGGGAAAAAGCGGGAATATGGTGTTGAGATAGCGGATCAGCAATATCATATTGAATGGCGGTGCAGACTCGAAGGGCCGAATGGCCTACACCTGCTCCTATTTTCTATGT
This sequence comes from Pristiophorus japonicus, assembly GCF_044704955.1. Classification (NCBI taxonomy): domain Eukaryota; kingdom Metazoa; phylum Chordata; class Chondrichthyes; family Pristiophoridae; genus Pristiophorus; species Pristiophorus japonicus. The sequence continues at coordinate 290,390,686 of NC_091978.1, forward strand.
TTCTATGTTTCTATGAACAGGATTAGCAAGCCCATGGCTCGGGTACCGCCCGGGACCCGAGGCACCCTTAATCCGTCCCTGGATGAGTTGCAATTAAAATGTAAGTTTGACCGTTTCCTTCAGCCTCTGGTGTATGACTATTGACTTGTACTGAGATGTAGCCTTATTGTGGCACAATACGTGGTCATTATTAGTTGCATCTCTCAACTCCCTCCGTTTAAGCAAAGTTCTCCCTTATGAGCCGCTGATGAATGACCCTGTTGCCAGCAACATTGGCACATTGCCTCCTCCATGGCTGCTGCTGGTCGTCTTGCTGAATATTCGGGGCATCGGCAGACTCCTGTTCATCCTTCTCCCCCTCCCCCTCCTCCTCGTCCTCCTGCGGTGGGCCTGCGATCCACACTGGCATGGCCTGGGCCCTCATGATGGCCAAGTTGTACAGCGTGTAGCACACCACAATGAATAGTGAGACATGTTGATGGGAGTATTGACGGCTGCCTCCAGAGCAGTCCAGGCATCGGAATCATTGCTTCAGCACCCCTATTGTCTGCTCTATGATGTTGCAGGTGGCAGCATGGCTCTCATTGTAGCATTCCTCCGGCTCTGTGGTGGGGTTGTGGAAGGGGGTCAGTAGCCAGGTGGCCAGGCCATATCCTTTGTCCCTCGGTTTTGCCATGGTGGCTGAAACAGTCAAGGCACAGTGCTCTCCCGCAGGATAAACGCATCATGTGCGCTTCCAGGATACCGAGCATTGACTGCGAGGATGTGCTGTGTGTGGTCGCACACCAGCTGCACATTTAGGGAGTGCTATCACTTTCTGTTTCTGAAGACCTCTGCATTCTGGAATGGTACTCGCAAGGCCACATATGTGCAGTCAATTGCCCCTTGCAACCTCGGGAAGCCTGTTATCCTGGCAAACCCACATGTGCGCTCATCCTACTTCTCCCTGGTCATCGGGAAGGTAATGAAGTCCATTTGATGGATGAAGAGAGCCTGTGTGATGTCATGGATGCAGCGATGTGCTGCGAATTTTGAGATGCTGCATATGACCCCTGATGCAGCCTGGAAGGAGCCAGAGGCCGAAAAGATGAGTGCCACCATGGCCTTCATTGCGATGGGCAGCACAGGCCTGGTGCCGGTGTCAGGCGGCAGGTCTTCCTGCAAGAGATGGCATATCTCTGTAACAACCACCTTTCGGAATTGCAGCCTTCTGACACACTGCTCGTCAGACAGGTCCAGGTATGAGTGTTGCTGCCGGTAAAACTGTAGGGGTGGTAAAGCCTCCTGCCCCGGCGTCTAGGGGCTCTCTTCCTTTGGCCGCAGAGATGGCCAACAGCCCTTCTCTCTTCACGACGCTTTGCTATAGCATGTAGAATGTGACACTGGTGAACTAGTAATGCCCTCATTAAAGTTTTAGAAATAAGTTTCTCTCAATTTTAATTCTTATGTCGTCCGCTGCTGCAAGCTCGGAGGCTCACCACCATGCTGTGTGTAAATGTTGCACTGACTGTGACCTCTGAGGGAAACGCTTCCTCATCCCTTTAGTAGCCACCAGTTAACGATTCTGCAAGCCTGCACCGACTGTTTTTCCAGACGTTGTTCTTGGCAGCTGCTAAACAAAGCTGCCGCACCTAATTTACTGACCAGGGTGTAAGCTTGGGCGTTGCGCCAGGACTGATGTTAGGATCGCACTGATCGTCAGCAGCCAGGCGCTACTGGTTTGTGCCCCGAATGAATTTTCAGTCGGGGCGCTAAAAGCTGCACTCCCGGTTGGTAACCTTTTATGCTCCCATTAACAGAGGCGTTAGACAACCGAAAATCCAGCCCAAAGTGTTGGTGGACCAATGTAGGTCAATGGGCACAGAGGTGATGCATGAATGGGACTGGTGGTGAGTTAGCAGAGTTTTGGATGAGCTCAAATTCACCGAGGATCAAAGATGGGAGGCTGGCCAGGAGAACATTGGAATAGTCGAGTCTGGCAAGTAATACATATATGTAATATCATGCATGTTGGCAGGACCAACACAGAATACGCTATCATTTTTAAAAAATTATTTATTCATTCTCGGATTGCTGGCAAGGCCAGCATTTACTGGCCATCCCTAGTTGCCCTTAAGAAGCTGGTAGAGAGCTGTCTTCTTGAACCGCTGCAGTCCATGTGGTGAAGGTGCTCCCACGGTGCTATTAGGTAGGGGTTTCCAGGTGGATCGAATGAGCCCCTTTAGCACGATGGTAATGCTACACAGGGACGTGATTGGGGCCCAGGGGAGGCGTGAGTTCAGGGTCAGGGTCCCAGGGGCAGCACAGGTCAGCCCATACTGCGATATGTGTGTGCACTAGGTCCGTGCAGCACAGCTGGTCTCCAGTCGCCTTGGGTAATCCTTGCCACTGGACCAAGACCTAGCTCTGTAAAGCCTGTGTGGTGACTGGTGTACAACGGCCACCACATGTTAAAAAAAATCCCGCACAGGCATCTTCCACCCTTGAGGATGTAATTCGGGTCCTTCATTCGAAACATCTGTGAACTCATCCTTTTTTGGTGTGGAAGCAAGTCATTCTCATTTCGAGGGACCACCTATGATGATGATGAATGCTACACAATACGATGGAGGGTGTCCTCAGTGTGAAGACAGGACTTCGTCTCCACAAGGACTACGCAGTAGTTACTGCTACCAATGCTGTCATGGACAGATGCATCTGCAACAGTAGATTGGTGAGGACAAAGTCAAGTAGGTTATTCCCTCATGTTGATTCTCTCACCAGCTGCTGCAGGCCCAGTCTGGCAGCTATGTCCTTCAGAACTTGGCAGCTCGGTTAGTAGTGGTGCTCTTGTGATGGACATTGAACGCCCCCACCTCGAGTACATTATGTGCCCTTGCTTAGCTCAATGCTTCTTCTCAGTGGTGTTCAACATGCAGGAGTAGTGATTCATTAGCGGAGGGAGGGCAGTAGGAGGTAATCAGTCAGAGGTTTCCTTGCCCATGCTTGACCTGAAGCCATGAGACTTCATGAGGTATGGAGTCAATGTTGAAAACTCTCAGGGTCACTCCCGACTGTATACTTCTGGTGGATCTGTCATGCCGGTGGGACAGGACATATCCAGGGATGGTGTCTGGGATGTTGGCTGAGAGATATGATTCTATGGGCCCAAGTTTCAGGTGGAATTGTTCCTAGTTTTTTGGAGCAGCTAGTTTAGTTTGGAGTATGTTAGAAATTGCAATTTTCGGATATTAGTTTGCTCCAGCTCTAGTGAGTTAGTTTAGGTTGGCTTTAGGTAAGGTACTTTTTTTTCAAAAGGGGTGTGTCCAGCCACTCAGGCCTGTTTTGCAAGTTTCGGCAGTGAAAATTTACTACAAACTAACTTAGGATGGAGTAAGTGTCCACTTTTGTAAGTTCTGAAAAACCTTAGCTAGAGTAAAGTTTAGTGCAGGCACAGCCAGAGACGGCGGGTGGGAAGCATTAAACACAAAGGACACATCAACATCACAACAGGGGACGGGGCGGGGAGGCGGGGGGGAAGGGAAGTTAGAGGGTTTTCCATAAACACCTTCACAACAGCATTAAAGAAGCAAAGTACATTTAAAGCACTAAGCACTAAACAAAGCAGTACATTTAAAGCACCAAGCATTAAACGAAGCACAAAAAGTAATAAGCAATTAATTAATAAAAAATAGAAGGAACCCTGCACCTGAAGCACCAAGACCAAAATAATAAGCAATCAATCAATAACAAATAGAAGTCCTACCTTTATGTGAAGGGAAGGTGTCTCTGTCAGTGTCTCTCTCTGTAGTGTCTCTCTCTCTCTGTATCTGACAGTGAGGGGTGGGGGGGGGGGCGTTGGGGGTGGTATGTGTGGTGTGTATGTGTGGGACGGGGGGGGTGTGTGTGTGGGGGGGGGTTGGAGGAGTGTGTGTGTGGGGGTGTGGGAGGGTGTGTGTGTGTGGGGGGGGTGGGAGGGTGTGTGTGTGTGGGGGGCGGTGGGAGGGTGTGTGTGTGTGGGGGAGTGTGGGAGGGTGTGTGTGTGTGTGTGTGGGGGTGTGGGTGTGGGGGTGTGTGTGTGGGGGGGTGTGTGTGGAGGGGGGGACGGTGTGTGGATGGGGGGGGAGGCTGGAAGGAGGCACCCCTGCTCTCTCCTCCGGCCCTTCGATCATTGAGTGCCCCCCACCCCACGCTCCTCCATTCCTTGCTACGCTCCCCCCCTCCCCACCCCGGTACCCACGCTCCCCCTCCATCCATTGCCACGCTCCCCCCCTCCCCACCCCGGTTGCCATGCTCCCTCCCTCCTCACCCCAGTACCCACGCTCCCCCTCCATCCCTTGCCACGCTCTCCCCTCCATCCCTTGCCACGCTCCCCCTCTATCCCTTGCCACGCTTCCCCCTGCATCCCTTGCCACGCTCCCCCTCCATCCCTTGCCACGCTTCCCCCTGCATCCCTGTTGCCACGCTCCCGCCCCCCCCGGTACCCACGCTCTCCCCCCCGGTACCCACGCTCCCCCCCACCCCCGCCCCCGGTACCCACGCTCCCCCGAGCCATTGCGCAGGCGCGCATGCTCCAATGCGCCTGCGCAACACTGCCGGCATTGACAAGAAGGCATGATGCCTAGCCCCGCCCCCCTGCAGGCTACAATCGGCTTGCTCCTCCCCAGGGAGACTACACTGTGCCACGCCACGCCATGGTCCAGGAGGACCGGAGAATTGCTCAGAATATTCCAGCGCACCTTCAAGCCCAGGCAGGTCACGTAAGTCTCGGAGGTGCGCCGTTTTCACCAGATGCCAAAACTTGGGCCCTATGAGTGTGACTATGTCAGGCTGTTGCTTAACCAGTCTGTGTGACAGCTATCCCAATTTTGACACAAGTCCCGAGATTTTAGTGAGGAGGACTTTGCAGGGTCGACTGTGCAGGTGTGCGATTGTCATGTCTGCAGCAGTTGCCAAGGTTGATGCCGGGTGGTCCGTTCAGTTTTATTATTATTATTGCTTTTCAAAGAGTTTTGTTACAACTGAGTGGTTTGCTAGGCCATTTCAGAGGGCAGTTAAGAGTCAACCACATTGCTGTGGGTCTGGAGTCACATATAGGCCATCAACATCATCATAAGCAGTGCCTCGGAATCGAGAAAAACAGAGAGACAGACTATTATCTGAATGGTGACAGATTAGGAAAAGGGGAGGTGCAACGAGACCTGGGTGTCATGGTACATCAGTCATTGAAGGTTGGCATGCAGGTACAGCAGGCGGTTAAGAAAGCAAATGGCATGTTGGCCTTCATAGCGAGGGGATTTGAGTACAGGGGTAGGGAGGTGTTACTACAGTTGTACAGGGCCTTGGTGAGGTCACACCTGGAGTATTGTGTACAGTTTTGGTCTTCTAACTTGAGGAAGGACATTCTTGCTATTGAGGGAGTGCAGCCAAGGTTCACCAGACTGATACCCGGAATGGCGGGACTGACGTATCAAGAAAGACTGGATCAACTGGGCTTGTATTCACTGGAGTTCAGAAGAATGAGAGGGGATAGAAACGTTTAAAATTCTGACGGGTTTAGACAGGTTAGATGCAGGAAGAATGTTCCCAATGTTGGGGAAGTCCAGAACCAGGGGTCACAGTCTAAGGATAAGGGGTAAGCCATTTAGGACCGAGATGAGGAGAAACTTCTTCACCCAGAGAGTGGTGAACCTCTGGAATTCTCTACCACAGAAAATTGTTGAGGCCAATTCACTAAATATATTCAAAAAAGAGTTAGATGTGGTCCTTACTACTAGGGGGATCAAGGGGTATGGCGAGAAAGCAGGAATGGGGTACTGAAGTTGCATGTTCAACCATGAACTTATTGAATAGTGGTGCAGGCTCGAAGGGCCGAATTGCCTACTCCTGCACCTATTTTCTATGTTTCGTGTTACTGGCAATCTTTAAAATTATGCCACTTATACCCAAGTCCATGAGCTAAAATCTCCACTTTTGAGCTTGGCGCCCAAAAATGGGCGTTATTTCCGGCATGGGCATTAAAAAAAGGGTTTTCAGATCGCCGGCTTCTCGCCCATTCTCAAAACACCTAGTTTACATTTTTTAAAATGGGCGTTACCGAGAGCGATATCAAATGGGCGGTAGCGTTAAATTTTTCTGACCTGCTGCCGTAAAGTGTGGCCGTCCTTAGCAACGGCATGGCAACGCTCGATTCCCGCGATTCTGGAGGTCAAGTGTCACCATGACATTCGCAGAAGAGGAGACAGAGAGAGAGGGAGCTCAGAGGCATTGAAAGCGTGTGTGGCTGTGGTGTGTGCTTGCTTGGCTGTTGTGGGAGGCACAAGGGAGATTCACCAGCAGCAAAAAGCCCACTAAGCACCAAGAACATAGTTGGCATCGAGTTTTTGTCCAACAAATAACAAATAAAAATGGAACGGATGGAGGAGGCCCTGGAGCTGGTAGCCAGCAACATTTTGCTTCTGGCTTGGAGCACGTTCCCACCTCGGGACCATCCTCTCCCGTATCTGTCCAAGCAGCGCTTCAGCCCCCGACCAAAGAAACATCGCCTGAGGACCTCCTCGACCAGGCGGCTTGGAGTCAGGAGGGGAAGGGAAAGGGGTGGAGAAGCCGGGGGGGCGGGAGGGGAGGGTTGGTTTGTACAGAAATACTGATGATTTTAGACTAATGTTCGGTTTAAATGTTTTTTATTTAACAAAACCTTGCAGCACATTGGCTCAGATAGCTGTACCATTACACACTGATGATTCCTCAACGTCAAAGGGTATAATCACACTTAACTTCAATCAATGTGAACTTTAACAGTCACCAAGGTGATGCCCACAATTGATGTATGACCTGCACACCCAGCAGTGTGTCAGCCATAGAAATAATACCAATGTTCTTTCAGGCAAAGTGATCATTGATGAGCTCCTGACGTAAGGCTCTTGCAGCTATCATGCCACCATGGGCCATTTCATGCGGTCTACAGGGGAGCGAGGGCATGGCTTCAGCTTCAGCCTGATTGTCTGGCCAGATGTCAGTGTCCGCCTCCTCGTCCTCCTCTTTCACTCTCTGTTGAGGTGGACTGTCAGACTCATAAGGCGATTCTTGTCCCCTCCTGATAGCCAAGTTGTGTAGCATGGAGCACACCATCATGAATTGAGCTACCTGCTCAGGGTGGTATTGGAGCTCTCTCCTGAGTGGTCCAGGCATCTGAAGCACTGCTTCAGCACTTCAATGGTTTTCTCCACGATATTGCGAGTTGCTCTGTGGCTCTCGTTGTATCGCCTCTTGGCCTTGGTGTGGGTGTCACGCAGGGGGGTCATCAGCCAGGTGGCGATGCCATATCCTTTGTCCCCAAGCATCCAGCCTTGACCTTGTGGCTCATTGTTAAACAAGTCAGATACAGTGCGCTCACACAGGATGTGCATATCATGGATGCTGCCCGGAAATTGAGCATTCACTGCCAGTATAATTTGCTGGTGGTCGACAACCAGCTGGACATTCAGGGAGTGGAATCCCTTATGGTTCCTAAAAACCTCAGCACCCTGAAAAGGTGCCCACATCGCGATGTGCGTACAGTCTATTGCTCCCTGCACCTTGGGGAAGCTTGCAATTCTGGAGAAACCTAGAGCCCTCTCACTCTATGCCTCCCTGGTCATAGGGAAACTTGTTATGTCTCAAATGAAGCAATGTGACTGAGTACTGTAGACTTGAGTCTCTTTATTCTGACTCCATAATGCCGGCACAGCATGGGAGGCCTGCTTATATACAGTGCTCCCAAGGGATGCTAGGGTCCCTTGGGACTCCAACAGATGCGCCCTCTGGTGGCCGTAGAATGCTGGTTACAAGGTGTTGCATACATAACATCACTCCCCCCAAAAGTCAATAGTTCACTTATTTACAGGGTGAGACGATCTGGGGTTTTCCACTCCCTAGTCGATCGTCTCAATACTAACACAGGTGTAGGTGAGTTGGTTGGGTCTTCACTGGGCTGCTGCGCAGCTAGCCTTGCTGGGCTGCTGGGGATGATGAGTTCAGCTTCATGGTCAACCGTGATGTCGGTTGTCACTTGTGTGTGTATCGGAGGGTCGAAGTTGGTGGTGTCCTCTTCAGGTTGCTCGTGGCTGTCTGTGAATCGCAGTTTGGTTTAGTCCAAATGCTTTCTGCAAGTTAGTCCATTTGCGAGTTTAACCTCAAACACCCTACTCCCTTCTTTGGCTATGACGGTGCCAGCTAGCCATTTGGGACCATGTCCATAGTTGAGTACATATACAGGGTCATTGACTTCAATATCGCGTGACAAACTTGCGCGATCATGGTACATGCTCTGTTGATGCCGCCTGCCCTCGACATGATCATGGAGATCAGGGTGGACTAGAGAGAGCCTTGTTTTGAGTGCCCTTTTCATGAGCAGTTCGGCAGGAGGAACCCTGGTGAGTGAGTGGGGTCTTGTGTGGTAGCTGAGCAAGACTCGGGACAGGCTGGTCTGCAGGGAACCTTCCGACATGCGTTTCAAGCTTTGCTTGATGGTCTGGACTGCCCGTTCTGTCTGGCCGTTTGATGCAGGCTTGAACGGGGCAGATGTGACGTGCTTGATCCCATTGCGGGTCATGAAGTCCTGGAATTCAGTGCTGGTGAAGCGCGGCCCATTGTCGCTGACAAGGACATCAGGCAGGCCGTGCTTGGCAAACATGGCTCGTAGATTTTCGATGGTGGCAGTGGACGTGCTTAGAGACATTATTACACACTCAATCCATTTTGAATAAGCATCCACAACAACCAAGAACATTTTGCCTAGAAATGGGCCAGCGAAGTCAACGTGGATCCTGGACCATGGTTTGGAGGGCCATGACCACAAACGTAACGGTGCCTCTCGGGATGCATTGCTCAGCTGAGAACAAGTGTTGCACTGGCGCACGCATGACTCTAAATCTGAGTCAATGCCGGGCCACCACATGTGGAATCTGGCTATAGCTTTCATCATTACTATGCCTGGGTGGGTACTGTGTAGGTCACGTAAAAACATTTCCCTGCCTTTCTTAGGCAAAACCACGCGATTACCCGACAAAAGACAGTCCACCTGTATGGACATTTCGTCTTTGCGCCGCTGGAACGGCTTGATCTCTTCATGCATCTCCGCTGGGATGCTGGACCAGTTCCCATGGAGGACACAGTTTTATTACAAGGGACAGTAGGGGATTTTGGCTGGTCCAGGTCCTAATCTGGCAGACCGTAACGGGTGACTTTTCGTTTTCAAATGCATCCATCACCAAGAGCAAGTCTGCAGGCTGTGCCATTTCCACCCCGGTGGTGGGCAATGGTAGCTGACTGAGAGCATCAGCGCAGTTCTCTGTGCCTGGTCTGTGGCGGATTACATAGTTGTAATGAGAGAGGATTAATTAGCAATCTCATTGTGCGAGGCCCCTTGGGGAAGAGTGACCATAATATGGTGGAATTCTGCATTAGGATGGAGAATGAAACAGTAATTTCAGAGACCATGGTCCAGAACTTAAAGAAGGGTAACTTTGAAGGTATGAGGCGTGAATTGGCTAGGATAGATTGGCGAATGATACTTAGGGGGTTGACTGTGGATGGGCAATGGCAGACATTTAGAGACCGCATGGATGAAGTACAACAATTGTACATTCCTGTCTGGCGTAAAAATAAAAAGGGGAAGGTGGCTCAACCGTGGCTATCTAGGGAAATCAGGGATAGTATTAAAGCCAAGGAAGTGGCATACAAATTGGCCAGAAATAGCAGCGAACCTGGGGACTGGGAGAAATTTAGAACTCAGCAGAGGAGGACAAAGGGTTTGATTAGGACAGGGAAAATGGAGTACGAGAAGAAGCTTGCAGGGAACATTAAGGCGGATTGCAAAAGTTTCTATAGGTATGTAAAGAGAAAAAGGTTGGTGAAGACAAACGTAGGTCCCCTGCAGTCAGAATCAGGGGAAGTCATAACGGGGAACAAAGAAATGGCGGATCAATTGAACAAGTACTTTGGTTCGGTATTCACTAAGGAGGATACAAACAACCTTCCGGATATAAAAGGGGTCAGAGGGTCTAGTAAGGAAGAGGAACTGAGGGAAATCTTTATTAGTCGGGAAATTGTGTTGGGGAAATTGATGGGATTGAAGGCAGATAAATCCCCAGGGCCTGATGGCCTGCATCCTAGAGTACTTAAGGAGGTGGCCTTGGAAATAGCGGATGCATTGACAGTCATTTTCCAACATTCCATTGACTCTGGATCAGTTCCTTTGGAGTGGAGGGTAGCCAATGTAACCCCACTTTTTAAAAAAGGAGGGAGAGAGAAAACAGGGAATTATAGACCGGTCAGCCTGACCTCAGTAGTGGGTAAAATGATGGAATCAATTATTAAGGATGTCATAGCAGTGCATCTGGAAAATGGTGACATGATAGGTCCAAGTCAGCATGGATTTGTGAAAGGGAAATCATGCTTGACAAATCTTCTGGAATTTTTTGAGGATGTTTCCAGTAAAGTGGACAAAGGAGAACCAGTTGATGTGGTATATTTGGACTTTCAGAAGGCTTTCGACAAGGTCCCACACAAGAGATTAATGTGCAAAGTTAAAGCACATGGGATTGGGGGTAGTGTGCTGACGTGGATTGAGAACTGGTTGTCAGACAGGAAGCAAAGAGTAGGAGTAAACGGGTACTTTTCAGAATGGCAGGCAGTGACTAGTGGAGTGCCGCAAGGTTCTGTGCTGGGGCCCCAGCTGTTTACATTGTACATTAATGATTTAGACGAGGGGATTAAATGCAGTATCTCCAAATTTGCGGATGATACTAAGTTGGGTGGCAGTGTGAGCTGCGAGGAGGATGCTATTAGGCTGCAGAGTGACTTGGATAGGTTAGGTGAGTGGGCAAATGCATGGCAGATGAAGTATAATGTGGATAAATGTGAGGTTATCCACTTTGGTGGTAAAAACAGAGAGACAGACTATTATCTGAATGGTGACAGATTAGGAAAAGGGAAGGTGCAACGAGACCTGGGTGTCATGGTACATCAGTCATTGAAGGTTGGCATGCAGGTACAGCAGGCGGTTAAGAAAGCAAATGGCATGTTGGCCTTCATAGCGAGGGGATTTGAATACAGGGGCAGGGAGGTGTTGCTACAGTTGTACAGGGCCTTGGTGAGGCCACACCTGGAGTATTGTGTACAGTTTTGGTCTCCTAACTTGAGGAAGGACATTCTTGCTATTGAGGGAGTGCAGCGAAGGTTCACCAGACTGATTCCCGGGATGGCGGGACTGACCTATCAAGAAAGATTGGATCAATTGGGCTTGTATTCACTGGAGTTCAGAAGAATGAGAGGGGACCTCATAGAAACGTTTAAAATTCTGACGGGTTTAGACAGGTTAGATGCAGAAAGAATGTTCCCAATGTTGGGGAAGTCCAGAACCAGGGGTCACAGTCTGAGGATAAGGGGTAAGCCATTTAGGACCGAGCTGAGGAGAAACTTCTTCACCCAGAGAGTGGTGAACCTGTGGAATTCTCTACCACAGAAAGTAGTTGAGGCCAATTCACTAAATATATTCAAAAGGGAGTTAGATGAAGTCCTTACTACTCGGGGGATCAAGGGTTATGGCGAGAAAGCAGGAAGGGGGTACTGAAGTTTCATGTTCAGCCATGAACTCATTGAATGGCGGTGCAGGCTAGAAGGGCTGAATGGCCTGCTCCTGCACCTATTTTCTATGTTTCTATGTTTCTATGCAGACAGCGTGAGCGCCCATCTTTGGATGCGAGCAAAGGCATTGGTATTAATACCTTTGCTCTCTGAAAATAGCGATATGAGCGGCTTATGGTCAGTTTCTAACTCAAACTTAAGCCCAAACAGATACTGGTGCATTTTTTTTACCCCGTAAACGCATGCCAGAGCTTCTTTTTCCGTCATACTGTAGTCCCTTTCGGCCTTGGATAAGCTCCTGGACACATAAGCGACCGGTTGCAATGTTCCCAATTTGTTAGCTTGTTGTAACACACACCCGACCCTGTACGATGACGCATCGCAAGCTAGCACTAAACGTTTACATGGGTCATACAGAACTAACAGTTTGTTGGAACATAACTGATTTCTGGCTTTCTCAAAAGCAGTCTCTTGTGATTTCCCCCATACCCAGTCATCTCCCTTGTGTAGCAACATGTGTAGAGATTCTAGCAAGGTGCTTAACCCGGGTAGGAAATTACCATATAATTGAGGAGTCCCAGGAACGACCACAGCTCCGATATATTCTGTGGTCTCGGCGCGTTCTTGATGGCCTCCATCTTGGCGCCGGTGGGTCTGATGCCATCTGCCGCAATCCTTCTCCCTAAGAACTCGACCTCTGGCGCCAGGAAAACACACTTCGAGCGTTTCAACCTGAGTCCCACACAATCTAGCCGACTTAGAATCTCTTCCAGGTTCTGCAAGTGTTCGATGGTGTCCCGACCTGTGATCAATATATTATCCTGGAAAACCACGGTGCGTGGAACTGACTTTAGCAGACTCTCCATGTTCCTTTGAAAAATGGCCGCGGCCGATCGAATCCCAAAAGGGCATCTATTGTGGATGAAGAGACCTTTGTGCGTGTTGATGCAGGTGAGGCCTTTCGAAGATTCCGCCAGCTCCTGCGTCATGTAGGCCGAGGTCAGGTCCAACTTGGTGAAAGTCTTCCCTCCTGCCAGCGTCGTAAATAGGTCATCTGCCTTGGGTAGCGGTTAATCGTTAATTTATAGTCCCCACAAATTCTGACTGTGCCATCGCCCTTGAGAACCGGAACAATCAGACTGGCCCACTCGTTGAACTCAACCGGCACGATGATGCCCTCTCGTTGCAGCCTGTCCAGCTCGATCTCCACTTTCTCTCGCATCATGTATGGCACCGCCCGTGCCCTGTGGTGGATGGGTTGTGTACCAGGAACCAAGTGGATCTGCACCTTCGCCCCAGAGAAATTTCCGATGCCTGGCTCAAACAATGACGGGAACTTGCTCAGAACCTGGGCACATGAGGCGTCGTCGACGGACGAGAGCACTCGGATGTCATCCCAGTTCCAGCGGATTTTACCCAGCCAGCTTCTGCCGAACAGTGTGGGGGCATTTCCTGGTACAATCCATAGTGGTAGTTCATGCACTGCTCCATCATAGGAGACTTTTACTGCTGCGCTGCCAATTACAGGGATCAGCTCTTTAGTGTAAGTTCTCAGCTTGGTGTGAATAGGGCTCAGCTTGGGCCTTTGTACCTTGTTGCACCACAGCCTCTCGAAGACCTTTTTGCTTATGATAGACTGACTTGCACCTGTGTCCAATTCTGTTCAGCTCAACTTTTAACATAATCGGTGGACATTTCGTGGTGAAGGTGTGCACACCGTACACTTCTGCCTCCTCGGTTCAAGTCTCTAGTCCAGTTTGATCCGCCATGGATCGGTCTTCCTCTGCAACGAGGTGGTTTGTAGGGTTTGCAGCTCATCTGCACATTCGCTGGAGGTGTCCCATTGTTCCACAGCCTTTGCACGCATAGTATTTGAAGCAGCATTGATGGGCTCGATGATCACCTCCGCAGTGCCAACAAGGTGTCAATTGCCTCGCATTTAAGCTTGATGGCGGACTCTGAGTCATCTGAGGTCATGCAGCTGCAGGCGTTCTGCCATATGCATTCCTGCCTGAAAATGAAATTACTTTGTGTGCAGTACGTGCTGAAGCATTTTTATGCTGCGAAATTTGTTTGGTGTTATCGCTGGTGAACATAAATGCCTGGGCTATCGTTATGGCTTTGCTCAGGTTCGGTGTTTCAACAGTCAATAGTTTGCGAAGGATAACCTCATGGCCAATGCCAAGCACAAAAAAGTCTCTTAGCATTTGCTCCAGGAATCCATCGAATTCGCAATGTCCTGCAAGGCGTCTTAATTCGGTGACGTAGTTCGCCACTTCCTAGCCTTCAGACCGTTGACATGTGTAAAATCGATACCTTGCCATCAGAACGCTCGCCTTCGGATTTATGTGCTCCCGGACCAGCGTACACAGTTCTTTATACGATTTGGTTGTTGGTTTCACCAGAGCAAGAAGAGTCTTCATGAGGCCATAGGTTGTTGCCCCGCAGACGGTGAGGAGGATCGCCCTTCTTTTGGCAGCGTTCACATTCCCTTCCAGCTTGTTGGCCATGAAGTATTGGTCGAGTCGCTCCATGAAGGCTTCCCAATCGTCACCTTCTGAGAATTTCTGTAGGATACCAACAGTTCTCTGCATTTTCAAGTGATGATTCGTTATCTCATCGCCAGTTGTTATGTCTCGAATGAAGCAATGAGACTGAGTACTGTAGACGTGAGTAAGTGTGACCTTAGTCTCTTTTTTCTGACTCCAGAGTGCCGGCACAGCATGGGAGGCCTGCTTATATGCAATGCTTCCAAGGGATGTTGGGGTCCCTTGGGGTTCCAACAGATGCGCCCTCTGGTGGAAGTAGAATGCTGGTTACAAGCTATTGCATACATAACAAAGCTGATCAAGTCCCTCCTGCTTGTGTACAGGACTTCAGTGATCTGTCTAATGCAGCGATGTGTGGCATGCTGAGAAAGTCCGCAAATGTCGCCAGCTGTTGCCTGAAAAGAACCCGAGGCATAGAACAACAGTGCCGCGGTGACTTTGACTTCGATGGACAGTGCAGTACTGATGGTGCTGGCAAGCTGCAGGTCTGCCCTTATCAGCTGGCATACCTCAATGATAACCTCTTTGTGGAAGCGCAGTCTCCGAAGGCAGGTGGTGTCGGGCAAGTCGAGGTAAGACTGCTTCTCCTTGTACTTGCAGGGGGTGTAACGCCTGGTCCTCCTCATCTGTCTGTCACTTCGTACATTGGGCACATAATGCATTGCAGCGTTCCTTCAGCGATGTCGCGTCTGCTGCATGTATTTGGTCACCGTGCGTGTGAGAAAGGACAGGCTCCATTGCAGTAGCTCTCTGTCTGCCACCGATTGCACACAAACAAGGAATGTCCCGACGAGCACACCTCTTCAATTCCAATCGGTCACAGTATGGTCAAGATGTTTTTACAGATGTTCACATCAACTCCAACGACCTGCAGAGTACATCCGATCTCCCCCGAGGTTGAAGCACAGCAGCCTTTTAAAGGACGCGACATGTGATCTACAACATGGCGTTCATAACGCTGTGATTCGTTCCGGTTAGTTCCGCTTTTTGTGGGCGTTTTTTGGGGCGAACGATATCGTGGGCGATATGTGTGCAAGGTGGTGAAATTAATGGTGGCTGATCTCCATGGCCGCTAGTTTGGGTAAATATGCTCTTTATGACAAAAAACAGTGGGCAGGCGTTAATATTGAATCTCGCCGTTAATCACTTGAGGAAAGTAACGCTGGGCGATAATATGGCGGTTGAATTTGCCCATTCTGCTGATACTGCCCCAAAAAAGTGGATGGGTAGTAATATTTTTTCTCAGCATTAAGCCCATTGGGGAAATAATGCCCGGCAATAAGTCTACTAAAAAAGCCTGTCAGTTTCCATTTTGTTCCAAAATGGACGATATCTGAGCGTCATATGTCATTTCAGCCATAAAATGGGTGTTAAGTGAGCATTAAGCAGACAAAAAAAGTGGAGGTCCTAGCCCCATGTCATTAATATATATCAGAAAGAGCAGTGGTCCCAACACTGACCCTTGGGGGACACCATTGCATAATCCCCACTAGCCTGAAAAACAACTGTTCATCACTACTCTCTGCTTTCTGTCGCTCAGCCAATTTTGTATCCATGCAACCCTTTAATCCCATGGCTTTAGTCTTGCTAACAAGTGTATTATGTGGTATTTTATCAAATGCCTTTTGAAAGTACATATACATATCAACAGTCATCATTATCATCATAGGCAGTCCCTCAGAATCGAGGAAGACTTGCTTCCACTCTTAAAAATGAATCTTTAGGTGGCTGAACAGTCCAATATGAGAACCACAGTCCCTGTCACAGGTGGGACAGATAGTCGTTGAGGGAAGGGGTGGGTGGGACAGGTTTGCCGCACACTCTTTCCACTGCCTGCGCTTGATTTCTGCATGCTCTCAGCGATGAGACTCAAGGTGCTCAGCGCCCTCCCGGATGCACTTCCTCCAATTAGGACATCAACAGTACTACCCCCATCAACCCTCTCCGTTACGTTATTTTATTCGTTCCTGCGATGTAGACATCGCTGGCAAGGCCAGCATTTATTGCCTATCCCTAATTGCCTTTGAGAAGATGGTGGTGAGTCGTCTTCTTGAACCTCTGCAGTCCGTGTGGTGAAGGTACTCCCTGAGCGAGGGAGGATGTTCCAGGATTTTGACCCAGAGACGATGAAGGAACAGCGATATATTTCCAAGTTAGGATGGTGTGTAACTTGGAGGGGAACTTGCAGGTGATGGTGTTCCCATGCACCTGCTGCCTTGGCCTTCTAGGTGGTAGAAGTCGTGGGTTTGGGAAGTGCTGCCGAAGAAGCTTTGACGAGTTGCTGCAGGGCATCTTGTAGATGGTACGCACTGCAGCCACGGTGCACTGGTGGTGCAGGGAGTGAATATTTAAGAAGCTAGATGGGGTGCCAATCAAGCAGGTTGCTTTGTCCTGGATGGTGTCGAGCTTCTTGAGTGTTGTTGGAACTGCATTCATCTAGGCAAGAGGAGAGAATTCTATCACACTCCTGACTTGTGCCTTGTAGATGATGGAAAGGCTTTGGTGGACCGCTTGATAGCACTGTTGACGACACCTTCCATCGCTTTGCTAATAATTGATAGTACATAAGAACATAAGAAATAGGAGCAGGAGTAGGCCATTTGGCCCCTCGAGCCTGCTCCGCCATTCAATAAGATCATGGCTGATCTAATCATGGACTCAGTTTCACTTCCCTGCCCGCTCCCCATAACCCTTTACTCCCTTATCACTCAAAAATCTGCCGATCTCCGCCTTAAATGTATTCAATGACCCAGCCTCCACAGCTCTCTAAGGCAGAGAATTCCAGAGATTCACAGCTCCCTGAGAGAAGAAATTCCTCCCCATCTCAGTTTTAAATGGTCGGCTCCTTATTCTGAGTCTATGTCCCCTAGTTTTAGTTTCCCCTATGAGTGGAAATATCCTCTCTGTATCCACCTTCCTTGTCGAGCCCCTCATTATCTTATATGTCTCAATAAGGTCACCTCTTATTCTTCTGAACTCCAATGTGTATAGGCCCAACCTACTCAACCTAACTTCATAAGTCAATTCCCTCATCTCTGGAATCAATCTAGTGAACCTTCTCTGAACAGCCTCCAATGCAAGTATATCCTTCCTTAAATACGGAGACCAAAACTGTACGTGGTACTCAAGGTGTGGCCTTACCAATACCCTGTACAGTTGTAGCAGGACTTCTCTGCTTTTATACTCTATCCCCATTGCAATAAAGGCCAACATTCCATTTGCCTTCCTGATTACTTGCTGTACCTGCATACTAACGTTTTCTGTTTCATGCACAAAGACCCCCAGGTCTCTCTGTACTGCAGCATTTTGCAATTTTTCTCCATTTAAATTATAATTTGCTTTTCTATTTTTTCTGCCAAAGTAGATAACCTCACATTTTCCCACATTATACTGCATCTGCCAAATTTTTGCCCCCTCACTTAGCCTGTCCATATCACTTTGCACATTTTTTATGTCCTCCTCACAATTTGCTTTCCCACCCATCTTTGTATCATCAGTAAATTTGGGCACATTACACTCAGTCCCTTCATCCAAGTCATTAATATAGATTCTAAATAGTTGAGGACCCAGCACTGATCCCAGCGGCACCCCACTAGTCACTGTTTGCCAACCCGAAAATTACCCATTTATCCATACTCTCTCTTTTCTGTTAGTTAGCCAATCCTCTATCCATGCTAATATTACCCCCAAGCCCATGAACTTTTATCTTGTGCAGTAACCTCTTATGTGGCACCTTATCAAATGCCTTCTGGAAATCCAAATACACCACATCCACTGGTTTCCCCTTATCCACCCTTCCTCATTACATCCTCAAAGAACTCCAGAAAATTTGTCAAACATGATTTCCCTTTCATGCTGACTCTGTTTGATTGAATCATGCTTTTCCAAATGTCCCATTACTGCTTCCTTAATAATGGACTCCAACATTTTCCCAACGACAGATGTTAGGCTAACTGGTCTATAGTTTCCTGCTTTTTGTCTGCCTCCTTCTTTACATAGGGACGTTACATTTGTGGTTTTCCAATCCGTTGGGACTGCCCCAGAATCCAGGTCATTTTGGTAGATTACAACCAATGCATCCACTATCTCTGCAGCCAGTTCTTTTAAGACCCTAGGATGTAAGTCATCAGGTCCAGGGGACTTGTCCACCTTTAGTCCCATTATTTTACCAAGTACTACTCCATTAGTGATAGTGATTGCATTAATTTTCTCCCTCCCTATAGCCCCTTGATTATTGGGATGTTTTTAGTGTCTTCTACCTTGAAGACCGATACAAAATATTTGTTCAACTTCTCTGCCATTTCCTTGTTCTCCATTATTAATTCTCCAGTCTCATCCTCTAGGGGACCAAAATTTACTTTAGCCACTTTTTTCCTTTTTATGTACCTGTAGAAACGTTTACTATCTGTTTTTATATTTCATGCTAGTTTACTTTCATAATCTATCTTCCCTCTCTTTATCATTTTTTTAGTCATTCTTTGCTGGCATTTAAAAGTTTCCCAATCCTCTGGCCTCCCACTAGTCTTGACCACATTGAATGCCCTTGTTTTCAATTTGATACCATCCCTTATTTCCTTAGCTAGCTATGGATGGTTATCCCTTCTCTTACAGTCTTTCCTTCTCATTGGGATATATTTTTGTTGCCAGTTATGAAATATCTCCTTAAATGTCTGCCACTGCTCATCAACCATCCCATATTTTAATCTATTTTCCCAATCCAACTCTACCCTCATACCTTTGTAGTCTCCTTTATGTAAGCTTAGGACCCTGGTTTGAGACTGATGGTGTGGTAATTGGCTGTATTGAATGTATCCTGCTTTTTGTGGACAGGGCATAGATGGTGGACAGGCTTTGGGGAGTCAGGAAATGAGACACTTGCTGTAAAATAACCAGCCTCTGAGCTGCTCTAGTAGCCACAGTATTTATGTGGCTGGTCTAGTTAAGTTTCTGGTCAATGGTGATCCCCAAGATATTGTTGGTGGGGGATTCGGCGATGGTAATGTCGTTGAATGCCAAGGAGCGATGGTTAGGCTCACTTGTTGGAGATATTCATTGCCTGACACTTGTGTGGTGCAAATGTTACTTACCACTTATCAGCCCAAGCCTTAATGTCATCCAGGTCTCTCCCTCCAATCCCCTCTCTCCTTCTCTCTACCTCTGATGCCCCCTCTCTCACCCTCCGATTCCCCCTCTCTCTCTCTACCCCTCTCTCCCTCTGATCTTCCTCTCTCCCACTCCCTCTCACTCTCTCCCCCTCTCTCTCCATCCCCCTCTCTCTCCCCCTCTCTCCCTTCCCCTCTTTCCCTCCCCCTCTCTCCCTCTCCCTTTCTTTCCCATCCCCTCCCCCTCTCTCTTTGCCTCCCCTTCTCCTCTCTCTCTCCCTCCCCTTCCTCTCTTCCTCCACTCTCTCTCTCTCCCTCCCCCTCTCTCTCCCTCTCCCCTCTGTCTCCCCCCACTCTCTCCCCCTTCTCTCTCTCTGTTGTCCCAGTGATTAAATGACAAAAGGGATGATGGTGTATGGCAAAAGAGGGTGGTAATGGGACAAGTAAAGAAATAAAAGATGGGGTCTAGAGAAACTGTAAATGTCAACTGCAGAAATATTAACACCTGCTGTCCAAATAAAATAGGAGTGGTGGTTATGATAATGTGAGAGGGCTAATCATTTTTATACCTGACTAAATTTCCCCAGGTGCAAGGTGAAATTGATGGATCTATGTCTCTATATGTGCCTCTGTCGAGGATGCAATGAACAGTAAAGGAAATCATTTCCTCAGTTTGCAGCTGGTGTGCAATGCAAAGCACATCATTATCGTACACTATCTCACTACCCAGGCAGCTGCTACAAATCTTTTGTTTTAAGACGGTCCATAATCCCACCACTGTTCGCAAGTCAAAGACAGGTGTCTAAATGTCTGTTCGGGGACCAAAGCTATCCTCTGCTGATGACACCAGCTCGGATTGCAAAGACCCTCAAGGAGGAGTGGTGTACAATGATATAATGATGGTACATGCTGTGACCAGGATTGTCATTGAGCAGACCAGAAGAATTCTGAAAGCATTCAAGTGCCTGAATAGAGGAGCCTTCATTCACATCAGTGTGGTCTGCTCTATTCCGCACAATTTTGCAATTCACAAAAGAATGCCGATTCATGCTTCAGAGAAGAGGAAGGTGGTCAAGGCCAGCAGGGTAGCAGGAAGCCCAACCCTTGATTACAGAAGAGTTTGCAGAGGAGAATCCTTTTCCTATTTTCATTCTTCCGCAGAAATCACATGTGACACCTTCAGCTTAATCAATGCTGTACCCACCTGTCCTGTCTTCATGGTCTCCGCTTTTGAAAATACAATTAATCATGCATGGGCTCACATTATTCTCGACTGAGCACAAAGATCTAGGCTGACACTCCAGTGTAGTGCGCAAATTAGCTGCCATGTTTCCTATATTACAACAGTTCAAAGTACTTAATTGGCTGTGCATATTACTTTAGTGCCAACAAAATTCTTGAGTCCACCAAACAATGAGTGTGTTCCTACCATATGCATGCCCTTGGTACCAACAATTATGTGCCATTTTAAACCAAGCCTCCAACTTTACCGTTGTGCTCACTCAGTGGCAAGATATTCTGAAGTGGCTGGCTGGTGCTTTGCAATAGAAGCCTTGGGAGAATGAAGTAGCCCTGTCTCAGGGCAGTTGATGCCCCAGAGGGACATTCTACAGCCTGTATTTCCTGTGTTGCTGCAAGTTCATCTGAGCCTGGCTTTCTCCCTTATGTGGAGGCATCTGATAGGACTGGCAAGAGACAACATCATAATGGATGTGCACAGCTACCAGGTCACTACTATTGGGTTCTAACCAGTCTTTGGTGACAAAGCTTTGCTGGAGCCTTTCTATAAAGTCCTCCCAATTGTTTCTCGCATTGTACTTTTCATCTGATCCGTTGTTCGCCATTCTGCGGATTCTGTAATCCCATAACCCGTCGCCACTGTAAAGTCCTGTCCCCTCAGTACAGATTCACACGAGGCATGTAGTGAACTTAAGGTCACTCTGGACCTGCACCTTTATTTCACAGCTCTAGAATTCTGCATGTGCCTGAGACCTGTCCTTATATACCTGTCTCCTGCAAGTGCACCCCTGGTGGTAAGGTATGCTGGTGGTTACAGGTCATATCTCATTACAGTCATGTATAGCATGTTAGGATACAGTTATATATAATAATGTAAGATACATGACATCACCCTCCCCCAAGGTCTTATTGTCTTTATAGGTTCAGTCTCTCAGGTGGTCTACGCTCTCGTGTGGAGCGTCTGAGTTGTGGTTCAGTTGTTTGCCTTGGTGTCTGTTTTTCTTTGGGTGTGGTTGCTGATATCTCGCCTGGGCTATCTGTTTTGATTGGTGTGATTGTTGTTGACTCGCCTGGGCTGTCAGTTGGGATTGCCCTTTCTTCAGGTTGTTCCCTCTGTCCATCCACCAGGTGTGGTGCGAGTTCCACATTGTAGTCTGCCTCTGGTTCCGCAGCGTTGTTGGTAAATCTGCTTTTGACTTGATCTACATGCCTCCGGCAGGTTTTGCCATTGTCCATTTGTACTACCAGTAGTCTGTTTCCTTCCTTGCCAGTTACTGTCCCTGCAAATCATTTGGGACCCCTGCCATAGTTTAGTACAAACACTTTGTCCCCTATCTCATTCCATCACCCCCTCGAATTTCTGTCATGGTACTCAGTCAGCTTACGGCGCTTTGCCTCAATGATTTCGTGCATGTCCGGGAGGATTAATGAGAGCCTTGTTTTTAAAGTCCTTTTCATCAACAGTTGCGCGGGGGGGATCCCAGTCAGTGAGTGCGGACGAGATCTGTAGGCCAGCAGTAGTCGCGACAGGTGACCCTGCAGCGTGGGACCTTGGATTTTAAGCATGCCTTGTTTAATGATTTGCACTGCTCTCTCCGCCTGGCCGTTGGAGGCCGGCTTGAACGGTGCCGTCTTGACGTGATTTATGCCGTGGTCAATTATAAAGTCTTGGAAT
Source organism: Pristiophorus japonicus (assembly GCF_044704955.1). Lineage (NCBI taxonomy): Eukaryota > Metazoa > Chordata > Chondrichthyes > Pristiophoridae > Pristiophorus > Pristiophorus japonicus. Next base: position 290,412,858 of record NC_091978.1, read on the forward strand.
TCTGCGCTGGTGAAGCATGGACCATTGTCACTGACCAATATGTCAGGGATTCCGTGCGTTGCAAACATGGTTGCGAGGCTCTCCACTGTGGTGGAGGTTGTGCTCGAGTTTAAAATGGTGCATTCGATCCACTTTGAAAATGCATCTACAACTACAAGGAACATTTTGCCCATGAATGGGCCCGCATAGTCTACGTGCACTCGCGACCACGGTTTGGTAGGCCAGGGCCAGGGGTTCAGTGGAGCCTCCCTGGGGGCATTGCTGAGTTGGGCACAAACGCAGAGCTCCAAGTCCGTGTCAATACCAGGCCACCAGACGAGGGATCTGGCTATGGACTTCATGAGAACGATCCACGGGTGCTCGCGGTGCAGCTCCCGGACAAATGCCTCTCTGCCTCGCAGAGGCATGACTACTCGGCTGCCCCACATCAGGCAGTCTGCTTGTACTGATAGCTCATGCATGCGCCTGTGAAAGGGTTTTAATTCCTCGGGGCAGGCATCGCGAGCCTCTGCTCAGTCACCGGTTAGGACACATCTTTTTACTAAGGATAACATGGGGTCGCTGGCCGTCCAGGCTCTGATTTGGCAAGCCGTCATGGGCGAACCTGTGGACTCAAAGGCATTGATTGCCATGACTATCTCACAGTCCTGTTCGTCAGACCCTTCCGTGGTCGCCAGGGGTAGCCTGCTGAGCGCGTCGGCACAGTTGTCTGTGCCTTATGGTATAGTCGAAGGACGCCAGCATGAGTGCCCACTGCTGAATTCGCGCCGAAGCATTGGCGTTTATTACCTTGCTCTCGGATAGGAGGGACGTGCGGGGCTTGTAGTTGGTTTCTAACGCGAACTTGGCCCCGAAAAGGTATTGGTGCATTTTTTTGACACCGTACACGTACGCGAGCGCCTCCTTCTCTACCATTCCGTACCCGCGCTCTGCCCGCGAAAGTGACCTGGAGGCATAAGCTATGGGTTGTAATTTGCCCGCACTATTGACATGTTGCAAAATGCACCCGACCCCATACGCTGACGCATCGCATGTGAGAACTCGCTTTTTAACCTGGGTCAAAGAAAGTCAAAACACTGTTGGAACACAGAAGGTTGCGTGTCTTATTGAAGGCGCGTTCCTGAGCGTCCCCCCAAAACCAATCGCACCCCTTCCTGAGTAGCGCGTGGAGAGGCTCCAGCAGTGTGCTTAAGTTCCGCATAAAGTTCCCAAAGTAATTGAGTAGCCCGAGAAAGGCGCGCAGTTCTGAGACATTCCGGGGCCTGGGTGCCAGGCGAATTGCTTCTGTTTTGGACTCTGTTGGGTGGATTCCATCAGCGGCAATCCTTCTGCCCAAAAATTCAACCTCGGGTGCGAGAAACAGGCACTTGGATTTCTTGACTCGTAGGCCTACCCGATCCAACCGCTTTAGTACTTCCTCCAAATTACGGAGATGGGAGTCGGTGTCCCTGCCCGTGATAAGTATGTCGTCTTGAAATACAACCGTCCCCGGGATGGACTTGAGCAGACTCTCCATGTTGCGCTGGAATATGGCAGCTGCTAACCTGATGCCGAATGGGCATTGATTGTACATGAAAAGACCTCGATGTGTGTTGATGGTGGTGAATAGCTTGGATTCCTCGGTCAATTCTTGCGTCATATACATAGATGTGAGGTCTAATTTTGAGAAAAGTTTACCTCCAGCCAATGTAGCAAATAAGTCCTCCGCTTTGGGCAGCGGGTACTGGTCCTGTATGGAGACTCTATTTATGGTAGATTTGTAGTCCCCACAGATTCGTACGGATCCATCAGGCTTTTTGACTGGGACGATGGGACTTGCCCAGTCGCTAAATTCCACAGGTGATCTAATGCCTTCCCGCAGAAGCCTGTCTAGTTCGTGTTCAATCTTTTCCCTCATCACATAGGGTATAGCTCTGGCCTTGTGATGGACCGGTCTAGCATCCTGTGTGATGTAGATTTTGACTTTGGCCCCTTTGAAAGTGCCCACACCTGACTGAAAGAGATGTTCAAATCACTTTATAACTATTGAGCAGGAGGTCTGTTCCTCTAATGACATGGCATGGACATCAACCCATTTCCAGTTTAGTTTTGCCAGCCAGCTTCTCCCCAGCAGTGCTGGGGGGTCTCCGGGGACAATCCACAGGGGAAGTCGGTTCACTGTCCCTTTGTGTGTGACAGAGAGCATGGCGCTGCCGAGGACTGGTACGATTTCTTTGGTATAGGTCCTTAGTTTGGTGTCGACCCTTGTGAGTTTTGGTCTGTCTCTTTTATGCGGCCACAGTTGTTCAAATTGTTGAGCGCCCATGAGAGATTGACTCGCTCCCGTTTCCAGCTCCCGTTTCCAGCTCCCGTTGAGTAGGACCCTCATCATTATAGGAGGCGTCCTGTTGTAGGAGCAGCGGCCATTGATCGTGTTGACCCGCTGTACATCGGTGTCCCGGGAACTGTCCCCACCGTCTTCTGTTCTGCTTTCCGACCCATCCGATTCGTATGCCAGCCGAGCTGCCGTTTTTTTGCACATGCGGGCCAAATGCCCTGTATATTCACAATTTGTGCAAACAGCCTGCTGAAATCGACATCCCCTTGACGAGTGCCCACCCCCACACCTCCAGCACAGATCTGTTTCATTGTTCAAAGAGTTCCCAAAGAATGAGCTGCGTCTGGCTGATCTCTCTTAAGCTTCTCTCAGTTTGTAGTTGATTGCTCGCATTGTGGGTTGATGAGGTGTGAACAGCCGTTCCTGTGACCCTTGATGGCTTCTGCCTGCTGTCGAGAACCTGTTCTCCCGGTTTTGTCTGTGTGTGGGGGTAGCAGCTTGTTTAGTGCTGTGAACTTCTTCTTCCGATATTTCGTTAGTTGTCGTACCTGCATTGTAAATGAACCTCGTTTCTTCTTCCCCTACCAAGAATGTCTGTGCAACCAGTGCTGCTGCCTCTAAGGTCAGGTTCTTGGTCTCTATGAGCTTTCGGAATATGCCTTCGTGGCCTATTCCTTCAATGAAAAAGTCTCTCAGCATTTCTCTCCTCAGTTCATCGGAGAACTCACATAAACTAGCCAACCTCCTAAGTTCCGCCACGAAGTCGGGTATGCTCTGGCCCACACAGCGTCTGTAGTTGTAGAACCTGTGTCTGGCCATGTGTAGGCTGCTCGCTGGCTTCAGGTTGTCTCTTACCAGTGTGCTCAATTCTTCAAACGACTTGCTTGCTGGTTTCTCGGGTGCCAACAGATCCTTCATTAAAATGTATGTTTTCGAGCCACAGCTGGTCAAGAGATGGGCTCTTCTCTTGTCTGCCTTATCGTCGCCTAACCAGTCTTTGGTGACAAAGCTTTGCTGGAGCCTTTCTATAAAGTCCTCCCAATTGTCTCCCACATTGTACTTTTCATCTGATCCGTTGTTCGCCATTCTGTGGATTCTGTAATCCCGTAACCCGTCGCCACTGTAAAGTCCTGTCCCCTCAGTACAGATTCACACGAGGCATGTAGTGAAGTCAAGGTCACTCTGGACCTGCACCTTTATTTCACAGCTCTAGAATGCTGCACATGCCTGAGACCTGTCCTTATATACCTGTCTCCTGCAAGTGCACCCCTGGTGGTAAGGTATGCTGGTGGTTACAGGTCATATCTTATTACAGTCATGTATAGCATGTTAGGATACAGTTATATATAATAATGTAAGATACATGACAGTGATGGCTTGGGAAGTGTCGATGTCGAGAGGGACCTGGGTATCCTTGTACTCCAGTCATTGAAAGCAAACATGCAGGTGCAGCAAGCAGTTAGGAAGGCAAATGGTATGTTGGCCTTCATTGCAAGAAGATTTGAGTACAGGAGCAAGGATGTCTTACTACAGTTATACAGGGCTTTGGTGAGACCGCACCTGGAGTATTGTGTGTAGTTTTGGTCTCCTTACATAAGAAAGCATATACTTCCCATTAAGGGAGTGCAGCGAAGGTTCACCAGACTGATTCCTGGGATGGCAGGACTATCGTCTGAGGAGAAATTGGGTCGACTAGGCCTGTATTCACGAGAGTTTAGAAGAATGAGAGGGGATCTCATTGAAACGTATAAAAATTTGACTGGATTGGATAGACTGGATGCGGGGAGGATATTTCCCCTGGCTGGGATGTCTAGAACAAGGGGTCACAGTCTCAAGATACGGGGTCGGAAATTTAGGACCGAGATGAGGAAAAATGTTTTCACTCAGAGGGTGATGAACCTGTCGAATTCTCTACCACAGAAGGCTGTGGAGGCCAAATCACTGAATATATTTAAGAGGGAGATAGAAAGATTTCTAGAAAGGCATGAAGGGGTATGGGGAAAAAGCGGGAATATGGTGTTGAGATAGATGATCAGCCAAGGTTCATATTGAATGGGTGTGCAGACTCGAAGGGCCGAATGGCCTGCTCCTGCTCCTATTGTCTATGTTTCTATGTTTCTAAGTACTCTTGGGTGGACTGCATGGTTGTACACAAATCCATCCTGATATCACAGATGTGGGTAATGGACTGCTCTAACTGAGCCACCATCTGCAGAACTTTCTGGGACAACATTTCCATTGCCTGTATATATGTTTGAGTTTCTTCAAGCATCCTTCTTTTATATGGTGGCTGCCTTAGATCTGGATCCCGAAGCACCTCAATCAAAAGCAGCCATCTCCTGACACTCCAGTCCACAGTGACTGCTTCACGAACATCCACTCCCAAATCCTCCTGGGAATTCCTGCCTGTAAGTCCCAATGTGAATTCAGTCTCACTAACTGTGTCCCTCGGTGAGTATCGCTAAGCTGCTGCTTTCAGGGAAGATGCAATGACAGGGTTGATGAAGAACGGCTTGGCGTTATTAAAACAGAGGGGTCAGGTTGCTTTGTTGTTCTTCCTCTACTTTGTTGGGATTTGTAAAGGTTAAGTCGTCTAATGAACCTAGTTGAATTTTTTGAAGCTGTAACTAATGTGGTAGATAAAGGAGCGTCTACGGATGTTATTTGTAAGGACTTCCAGAAGCCATTTGATAAGGTTCCACATAAGAGACCAGTAACAAAATTGAGAACTGATGGAATTCGAAGCAACCTATTAACATTGGTAGGGAATTGATTAGGAGCTAGGAGACAGAGTGTAGCAGAAAATGGATATGTACTCGAATTGGAAGGAAGTGACTAGTGGTGTTGCACAAGGATCTGTGCAGGGGCCTCAACTATTCACTACAACTATTAATATCTTAGATAACATAAAAGAGCCATATTTCCAATGACACAAAGATAGATGGCATCTTAAGTAGTGTAGATGGGAACATAAAATTACAAAGAGACACTGATAGACTAAGTGAGATGGATTTCTATGAAGGTAAGTGAGCGTCATCCATTTCGGACCAAAGAAAGATAGATCCGAGTAATTTTTAAATGCTGAAAAAAACTAGAAAAATTGGAGGTCCAAAGAGGTTTAAGGGTCCAAACACTACTAAATTGTAGTGATCAGGTTCAAAAAATAATCAAATAGGCTAATGAAACGTTAGTCTTTATATTTAGAGGGTTAGAATATAAAGGGGAGGAAGTTTTACTACAGCCCTGGTTAGACCACATCTGGAGCACTGTGTACAGTTCTCGGCACCACACCTCAGAAAGGATATATATTGGCCTTGGAAAAAGTGCAACGCAGATTCACCAGAATAAACCAGGGCTCCATGGGTTAGATTGTGGGGAGGGATTACATAAACTAGTCTTGCATTCCCTGGAATATAAAAAGTTGAGGAATGGTTGGATTGAGTTTTTAGGATTTTGAAAAAAATCGATAGGGTAGAGAGAAACTTTTTCCACTGGTGGGGAGTCTAGGACAAGGGGATATAACCTTAAAACCAGAGCCAGGCCATTCAGGAGAGAAGTTAGGAAACACATCTTCATGCAAAGGGTGTAGAAGTGTGGAACTCTCTGCCACAAAGAGCAGTAGATGCTACCTCAATTAATCATTTTAAATCTGAGATTGAAAGACTTCTGCTAGCTAAAATTATTAAGGGATATGGAGCCAAGGGGAGTGGATGGAGTTAGGCTTTATATCTAGAGGGTTAGAATATAAAAGGGAGGAAGGTTTGCTACAGCTACACAAAGCCCTGATTAGACCACATCTGGAGCACTGTGTACAGTTCTGGGTACTGCACCTTAGAAAGGATATATTGGCCTTGGAAAAAATACAGTGCAGATTCACCAAAGTGTCATGATCTCACTAAATGGTAGAATAGGCTTGAGGGACTGAATGGCCTACTCCTGTTCCTATATTCCAAATAAACTATTCTTTCACTTTCAGATACAGTTTAGTATTGCGTTCTGTTTTGTGCTGAATTAAATTTTCAAGAAGCGCTGAGATATTGTCAAAACTACTCTGGTGTTAGGGGTAGGTATAGAATTACATTATTCCTGAACTAAGTTAGATCTATATAGATCTGTATAGTAGCACTAGATGGAACAAATCAACATACCAGTTTTCAAAAGTGCTCTTATAAAATCCTAGGTCTGCAAAAATATCTCTTTCATTTTAGATAGCTTCACTGTTTTAAGTTACGATTTGTCTGGTTAGTGGTTATCCTATTTCATTATTTTATTTGCCCCTCACTCTGTTGATTTAACAGGCACTGGTGTCTTAATGAAGCCGTACTTGGGCTTTGGAATCAATAACACCTTCTTGGGGTTGACTTATGAAGAAAGGTTGAGCAGGTTGGGCCTATACTCATTGGAGTTTAGAAGAATGAGAGGTGATCTTATTGAAACACATAAGATTCTGAGGGGGCTAGACCAGGTAGATGCAGAGAGGATGTTTCCCCTCATGGGGGAATCTCGCACTAGGCATAGTTTCAGAATAAGGGGTCGCCCATTTAGAACTGAGATGAGGAGGAATTTCTTCTCTCAGAGGGTCATAGATCTGTGGAATTCTCTGCCCCAGAGAGCTTTGGAGGCTGGGTCATTGAATATATTTAAGGTGGAGATAGACAGATTTTTGAGCGGTCAGGGAGTGAAGGGTTATGGGGTGCGGGCAGGGAAGTGGAACTGAGTCCATGATCAGATCAGCAATGATCTTATTAAATGGCGGAGCAGGCTCGAGGGGCTAAACGGCCTACTCATGCTCCTATTTCTTATGTTCTTATGTTGGTGATCTGATTCAATCTCAAACGGTTAGTATTGGAGTGCTCTACTGCTTTTCCTTTAGGGTAAAATTGACAATCTAAAGATAGTGATTTCCCCTTATTTGAACCATTTATCTGCTATGCCAGTTGCATAGTTAGAATCCATGATCATTTTTTAAGGGTACTAGATCTTTCTTGTGGGGAGGACAGACCCATACTGAATCTTATGATTACAATAGAAAAAGGAGTTGTATCTTCCTGCTCCTGAGTACTTAGATTATTACAGTTTAGTTGCTGTATCTGGCTTCATTAGAAACTGAGCTGATCAGATGTTTCCATGTGCTTTTTTGTTTGTGGAACAGTGTTTGGTATAGAGATCCTGGTTTTCAATTTTGCATGTAAGGTGATCATCTGAATTTTTGGTTCCTTTAGTATTTTTTTATTTGAAAAAAAAACAAAGGCCTAGAAATTCAGGAACTTAACCCTTGCCGGGAAGGCTCATTTTTTTAAAGAAAATGGCAGCTGCCTTACTTCTGCCTGTCTCTGATGCGGGACTCGGCATTAGCCATTTTGGTGAGGGCCGTACAGCAGAGTGTGACATCAGTCATCGTGCAATGCTGACCTTTGTGCTGACTTTAATGCTGGGTCCTAAACTTGCTCAGAAAAGTGAGTGTGCAGCAGACCTACAGAGATGCTATGCTGTCAACACTACTTAAAGTGACACAGATCTTTCAGGTAAGTTTTTATTTAAACTTTCGGACTGGATTTTTAATATTTTATTGAAGTAATGGCTTGGTGCAATAGACGTTAAAAGTGTTTAAAGTATGAAAGGAGTGCTGCTGGACGCTTGCAAGGTCTTAAATGGCAAAGACATGCCCCTGAAAGGACAGAAAATGCTGGAAATGTTCAGCAGATCAAGCAGCATCTGTGGAGAGAAAAACAGAATTCACGTCTCAGGTCAAGATGTTGCCAAACCTGTTGAGTATTCCAGCAATTTATGCTTTTATTTCACATTTCCAGCATCCGCTTGTACAGCAAAGAGGAAGAAGCAGAAGAGGAAACAAAGAAATTTAGAAACATAGAAAATATGTGCAGGAGCAGGCCATTCGGCCCTTCGAGCCTGCACCGCCATTCAATATGATCATGGCTGATCACCTGAAAGATGGTACTTCAGACAGTGCAGCACTTCCTCAGTACTGCACTGAAGTAACTTCTCCCAACACATGAAGTATTTCCCTCTCCTGATCAAGGAGGATCAGAGATTAGTATTTCTGAAAATGCATGCTGCTTTGTCGATAGAATTGTGGAAAATGGGAATTTTCAATTTATTAAACTTCACTAACAATTCTATTGATAATAAGGCAGCATGAAAGCTAATGTGGGACCATTAAATATTTTTTGAAGGTTTAATCAGGCTTGTGTTCATCATCAGCATTGCTGCCAAAAAGCCTGTATTTTCCATCGGCTCAAAATGTGAATTGAAGCACCAGCCTCGTGTGGCCAGTTTCATGACCCAAGCTTGCCCCTAGTGATACTTTGCACAAGGGGATTTCACAAAATTGGGGCTTCTGTATAACTGTATTAGTTTCTTGATTGATTTGTAAGAATAAAAAAATAAAAACATCCACCTCATTAATGAAGACAGTTCCTTGGCTTATGCCTATGGTTCACAGCTCTTCAATTTTTCCTGCTGTTGCCTGTGAAGAAGTTCTTTCCATTTCAAAGACTGCCTCCGTCGCTAAAGTCCCTTGAGAGAGTTTTTGACAAGATGTCTAATACCTAGTTTAGTAGTTAATAGCAATACAACTACATACATACTTTCAGAACAATGAACATACATAAAGGGTATCATTTATTTCAGAAGTGAAGAAGACTCCATAACCTGAGAGTGACAAGTCATAAGTGATTTTTATACATCCTCACAAATGGAATAAAATAACAATTCCATTATTCCTGCTGGTACAATCTGGTTGTATTCCATGTGAAAGTTTGGGCACTTGAACTAGTTGCAAATAACACCATGTTTCAAATTTGAATAGAAGAATTTTTTAGACACAAAAATCATAAGATGTTTTGAATGAGCAAGAAACATAGAAACATAGAAAATAGGTGCAGGAGTAGGCCATTTGGCCCTTTGAGCCTGCACCACCATTCAATAAGATCTTGGCTGATCGTGCAACTTCAGTATCCCACTCCATACCCGCTGATCCCTTTAGCCGTAAGGGCCACATCTAACTCCCTTTTGAATATATCCAACGAACTGGACTCAACAACTTTCTGTGGTAGAGAATTCCACAGGTTCACAATTCTCTGGGTGAAAAAGTTTCTCCTCATCTCGGTCCTATATGGCTTACCCCTTATCCTTAGACTGTGACCCCTGGTTCTGGACTTCCCCAACAAATTCCAGTAAATATAAGCCTGGTCGATCCAGTCTTTCTTCATAAATCAGTCCTGCCATTTCTGGAATCAGTCTGGTGAACCTTTGCTGCACACCCTCAATAGCAAGAATGTCCTTCCTCAGATTAAGAGATCAAAACTGCAAGGTGTGGTCTCACCAAGGCCCTGTACAACTGCAGAAAGATCTCCCTGCTCCTATACTTAAATCCTCTCACTATGAAGGCCAACATGCCATTTTCTTTCTTTACTGCCTGCTGTACCTGCATGCCTACTTTCAATGACTGGTGTACCATGACACCCAGGTCTCGTTGCACCTCCCTTTTTACTAATCTGTCACCATTCAGATAATAATCTGCCTTCCTGCTTTTGCCACCAAAGTGGATAACTTCACACTTAGCCACATTATGCTGCATCTACCATGCATTTGCCCATTCACCTAACCTGTCCAAGTTACTCCTCACAGCTCACACTGCCACCCAGCTTAGTGTCATCTGCAAACTTGGAGCTATTATATTCAATTCCTTTGTCTAAATCATTAATATATATTGCAGGGGTCCCAGCACTGAACCTTGCAGTACCCCACTAGTCACTGCCTGCCATTCTGAAAAGGACCTGTTTATTCCCGCTCTTTGCTTCATGTCTGCCAACAAGCTCTCTATCCACGTCAATACATTACCTCCAATACCATGTGCCTTAATTTTGCACGCTAATCTCTTGTGTGGGACCTTGTCAGTCCAACATTTGAAAGTCCAAATACACCACATCCACTGGTTCTCCCTTATCCACTTTACTAGTTACATCATCAAAAAATTCTAGATGATTTGTCAAGCATGATTTCCCTTTCATAAATCCATGCTGACTTGGACTTTTCCAAATGCACTGCTATTACATCTTTAATAATTGATTCCAGCATTTTCCCCATGACCAATGTCAGGCTAACCGGTCTATAATTCCCTGTTTTCTCTCTCCCTCCTTTTTTAAAAAGTGGAGTTACATTAGCTACCCTCCAATCCATAGGAACTGATCCAGAGTCCATGGAATGTTGGAAAATTACCACCAATGCATCTACTATTTCTAGGGCCACTTCCTTAAGTACTCTGGGATGCAGCCCATCAGGCCCTGGGGATTTATCGACCTTCAATCCCATCAATTTCCCTAACACCATTTCCTGACTAATAAGGATTTTCCTCAGTTCCCTCAGTTCCTTCTTCTCGCTAGACCCTCGGTCCCCTAGTATTTTCGGGAGATTATTTGTGTCTTCCTTCGTGAAGACAAAGCCAAAGTATTTGTTCAATTGGTCTGCCATTTCCTTGGTCCCCATTATGAATTCACCTGATTCTGACTGCAAGGGACCTACATTAGTCTTCACTAATCTTTTTCTCTTCACATATCTATAGAAGCTTTTGCAGTCAGTTTTTATGTTCCTTGCAAGCTTACGCTCATACTCTATTTTCCCCCTCCTAATTAAACCCTTTGTCCTCCTCTGCTGAATTCTAAATTTCTCCCGGTCCTCAGGAAATGGCAGACCAATTGAACAAATACTTTGGCCAATTTATATGCCTCTTCCTTGGATTAAACACAATCCCTAATTTCCCTTGTTAGCTACGGTTGAGCCACCTTCCCGTTTTATTCTTACGCCAGACAGGGATGTACAATTGTTGTAGTTCATCCATGTGATCTTTAAATGTCTGCCATTGCCTATCCACTGTCAACCCTTTAAGTATCATTCACCAGACTATTCTAGCCAATTCACGACTCATACCATCGAAGTTACCTTTCTTTAAGTTCAGGACCCTCGTCTCTGAAGTAACTGTGTCACTCTCCATCTTAATGAAGAATTCTATCATATTATGGTCACTCTTCCCCAAGGGGCCTCGCATGACAAGATTACTAATTAATCCTCTCTCATTACACAACACCCAGTCCAGGATGACCTGCTCTCTACATATTGGTCTAGAAAACCATTCCTTATACACTCCAGGAAATCCTCCTCCACAGTATTGCTACCACTTTGGTTAGCCCAATCTATATGCAGATTAAAGTCACCCATGATAACTGCTGTACCTTTATTGCACGCATCCATAATTTCCTGTTTGATGCCATCCCCAACCTCACTACTACTGTTTGGTGGTCTGTACACAACTCCCACTAAAGTTTTCTGCCCTTTGGTGTTTCGCAGCTCAACCCTTTTAGATTCCACATCATCCAAGCTAATGTCTTTCCTTACTATTGCGTCAATCTCCTCTTTAACCAGTAACGCTATCCCACCTCCTTTTCCTTTCTGTCTATCCTTCCTGAATATTGAATACCCCTGAATGTTGAGTTCCCAGCCTTCGTCACCTTGGAGCCATGTCTCCGTACTCCCAATTACATCATATCCGTTAACAGCTATCTGCGCAGTTAATTCACCCACCTTATTACGAAAGCTCCTCGCATTGAGACTCAGAGCCTTCAGGCTTGTTTTTTTTAGCATTCTTTGTCCTTTTAGAATTATGTTGTAATGTGGCCCTTTTTGATTTTTGCCCTTGATTTCTCTGCCCTCCACTCTTACTTTTCTCCTTCCTACCTTTTGCTTCTGCCCCCTTTTTACTTCCCTCTGCCATCCTGCATAGATTCCCATCCCCCTGCCAGTGTGGGGATGGCAACTGAGCAGTGAGTATAAGTTGTCAAGACTAAGGGGTTGAAATTCAGTACCGCCATTTGTGAGGTGGTGTCACCACATGAGAGAAATTTTTAACGCCTCGCTTTAGGCGAGGTCCCCAAATGCGAAATTCAGTGTTAACGCCTAAAGAATTGATAACAGCGTAAAATCATGGCGTTGCACACTTACATGGAGGTGCTATGCAGGGCTAAGTGGGCCGTTAAGTGTGGGCTCAACATCCTGGAGTTAGGCAGCATTTGGAGTGTGCCACAGTGGCGCCACCTGGATTCCATTCAGGCGTTGATTGGGTGCCCCAACACCTCGTGGGTATATTCGCTTCCTACGCACTCACTCGGAAGCTGAGCATGACAGACGCAGCAGCAGCAGCTCGTCAGTGTCTCTATCGGTTCGCCGACACTGCCCTGGATACATTCCTTGATGCCCTGGAGAGATGGCGGGTACCAACTCACAGAGGCCTATGGAGGGAAATCTCAGAACAAGTTTCTGCGATTGACACGGTGGCCAGGACAGCAACTGAATGCCTACAAAAGTGGAACGAGATGATGCGGTTGGTCCGGGTGAGTAACTTACATTTGAACCGTCAACATGCTAAGCTCTGAGCTCAATGTGTACTCTCTGCTCAATGTAGTGTTTCGGCATCCATGCTCTACATGGGTGAGGCCAGATGGAAGGTTCCCATTTGAAGCCTCACCCACTGCAAGGGCCTGCATGCGCTGTTAACCTTGCTACGCGGTTTTGCAGACACACCCCTGATGTTGTAAACTCCTCATTCTTCGTAGGCATCTCGAAGACGGTAGCATCCCCACTCCTATTAAGTCTTGGCCCCCTAATTCAAGCATTGCCGCAGCAAGTCCACGCAGCAAATGGAAGTTACATCGAACTGTAAAGACTCATATATTTACATCCAATAAACTATATAAGGCACTTGGGACACACTGATGGAAGGGCTTGAACTCAGACATTCTCTTTAATTTCACAGGACAAGCTCAACCACAACCATAGGGAGCCGATGCAGCCTGCAGGAGGGGACCCTGACCTGCAGGTCCTGACTCCATTCGGGGAACCCATCTCGGCCCTGATGGGCGTTCAAGTTGGTGCTGTTATGTACACAATAAATGTTCAAACTGAGTACTGTTTAACTAAGAAAGGTACAACCTTGCTTCTGCTTTATTTAGGCCCAAAGTGCCTGACTCACAAAATGGCTGGCCTTTTATACCAGAGCAGCACCATGTGCATGCTGCTCAGTGGCCTCCAACAATGACACCATCTGGTGGCTACAAACAGCATGTACATACATGACAATACCCTCCTCTGAGATCTTATCACAGTCTTTCACAGGTTGAGACGGTCCGGTGCTTTGCGCTCCCTGGGTGACCGCCTCAGTTCGCTTCCGGCCTTGGGTGAGTTTGCGGAGTCTGTTGTGGCTGGTGGTTGGATGGCTGACTTGTTGGGGGTGGCAGTGGCCATGTCAGAAATTGCAAGTCCATTTTTATTGAACAAGTCCGTGATGGAAATTCCAGGTTCACTGATGATCCTTGAGGCCACTGAAGGCTGCTGGTAGGTAGGTTGGTCGGCGACGGTTTCTTTGTCCGACTGCTCTGGCTCGTCTGTGTGCCTCAGCTTTGTTTGATCCATGTGTTTCCTGCAAGTTTGCCATTCTTGAGCTTAATAACAAATACTCTGTTGCCCTCCTTGGCCATGACCGTACCAGCGATCCATTTGGGATCCTGACCATAATTCAACACATATACAGGATCATTAACAGAAATCTCGCGTGACACAGTTGAGCAATCGTGGTACCCTTGTTGACTCTGTCTTCTGTATTCAACATGATTACTTAAATCCAGGTGTACAACAGATAACTTGGTCTTAAGACCTCTTTTCATCATGAGTTCAGCAGGCGAGACCCCTGTGAGTGTGTGGGGTCTTGTCTGTAACTCAGCAGTATACAAGACAAGCGGGTCTGCAGTGACCCTTGGGTTACTCTCCTCATGCTTTGCTTGATAATTTGTACTGCATGTTCCGCTTGCCCATTGGACACAGGCTTGAACGGTGCTGACCTGACATGTTTTATGCCGTTAAGTTTTACAATCTCCTGAAACTCCTGACTGGTGAAGCACGACCCATTGTTGCTCACCACTATGTCAGGCAGATCATGTGTCGCGAACATGACATTGAGATTCTGTATGGTTGCCATGGACGTACTGGATGACATGATTATGCATTCTATCCACTTCGAATAAGCATCCACCACCACTAAAAACATCTTGCCCAGGAAGGGACCTCCAAAATCTACATGGATCCTGGACCAAGGTTTGGATGGCCATGACCACAGACTCAGCGGCGATTCCGCTGGTGCTTTGCTGAGCTGCATGCATGGCTGGCCTTTTATACCAGAGCAGCACCATGTGCATGCTGCTCAGTGGCCTCCGACAATGACACCATCTGGTGGCTACAAACACCATGTACATACATGACAGATGCCATGACGGTGGGTGAGGCCGACCCCCCTGGGGACAGTGACAGTATGTTGAGATCCTTTGCAGCATCCGGCAGGCCACTTAGGCCTGACACCACAATCCTTCAGCTCTTTCCATGAGACTGACATTGTACAAGGCATTTGCCCCTCCTGGCCCCCTCCCCTCCAGGTAACCAATCTTCTCTGGTTTTGTGCTTTCAGATGATGGCTCAGATGGCCAGGTGTTTGCACATCAGCCTTCCACTGCGGGTGACGGTGGAGAGGACGAGATGGTGCAGAACACCTCTCTGGATGTGACCGAGGATCCAGCATCCTCATAGAGCGGAGCCAGCAGCTTTTTGACGGAAGGTGTGGTCAGCAATATGTAGGTGGGTGATGCTCCAGTAGCCTGCAGCAACGCTCCAGGGGAGGGGAGGTCAGGGGGCCAGCTACCCGGAGGGTGAGTGTGCGCCTGATTGATGCTCCGCAGCAATCTGATGATCAGGCTGATCTAGAGGATCGTGCCAGAGAGTCATTGCAGATGCACAGCGATCTGCTGGGTGTTTTGTCAAGGGTGCCCGAGCATATCGATGCCGTTTCATTGAGTGTGGTGGAGGATGCATCAATGATTGCATTTGTGTCTCAGCAACCCATCGAGCCAATCCTTGATAGATACCTACGTATATTGGATGCTTCAAGTGATCATGGGGTCCCAGACTTGGTGGCATGGGCTATGGCTGATATGGCAGTAGCCATTGAGCACCAGGCCGACACTATGATAGGCCTACAGACTGTTATGTCATCAGTGCGTGGTGGCATCAATCAGTTCTGTGGTGTGCTGCAGTCGCAGTCTGTCCTAATGCAGAGCCAACTTGAATCCACGCAGGCACTGACCACTGCCATCCTGTCTGGGGCTCCATCAGTTGCACAGGGAACTAACGATTAGAAAGCACGGCAGCAATCTGTGCTCAGCAAGCTAGCTCCAGATGCTGAGGTTTTACCCTGAGGGAGTAGCAGTGTGTCAGGCCTGTTGGAACGTGATGTCCATTCTCAGGATGACATAATTCCGCCCTTGACCCTGCCGCTCTCTGCAACGCATCCACCACAGAGTGCTGCCGCCCATGCTGAGGTGATGCAGTCCGCAGCCGGTCCTTCCAGGGACCGAGGTGATGCGCATTATCCTGTTAGGCCATCAGCTGTGGCAGCGGCACCAACACAGTGACCTTCTACCAGCTGCAGGCACTGAGACCCCATTGAGGAGGAGGAGTAAGCCTGGGAGGAGAGAGATGGGAAGGGTTGGGAAAGCACTGAGAAAGAGCCGGTAAATATGTGTGTGCTAGTGGCCAGAAATGGCGAGCTTGCTCGAATGTGAACTAATAGTTGGAGTTGGATGAGCCAATAATGAATTGCGTGATGCTGCCCAGAGATACTGTCTTCTTCCAAGATGAAGTAATGTGAATAGTTGCATGTGCATGTGGGTGATAATGTTTCAAGGGGACTGGTTTCAATTATTGCTTGCTGTGGATGGTGGCGTCCTCTAGTGCTTCTTTACAGCACACTTTGATGATTTCTGTCAATAAAAATGTGTTTCATTTGTCACAATCATGTTGCTATTTATATACACGGATGCTTGGAGGGTGGGGCTCGATGTCTTCAGCAGATGACCAGGTGAAGAGGCTGGCAGATGAGGCGGGTCCTGCAATGCCAAATGAGGACAATGGATGGCCCCCTGAACCATGGAGAAGCTATCCTGGCAAAATCATAGCAGCGCTCAACCACATCCTCCCTGGACATGCTGAACTTGATCTAGTACATTCATTTGCTGTAGAGAGTGTCGGTAACCTGGCAAATGCAGCAATGTACTGCAAACTGCGAGATGTTGTATACATCGCCTACAGGAGACTGGAATGAGCCGGTAGCATAGAAGTTGAGTGCTACTGTCACTTTCACTGCCACTAAGTCCTGGTGCCGATGTCAGCCGCTAGGTATGTCTGCAGAAGGTTGCAAAGCTCCGTGATCACCTCCTCGCAGAGCTTCAGCTTTCTTAAGCACTGCTCCTCGGACATCTCAAGGTAAGAGTAATGCGCACGTTAAGCCTGTGTCTGTGCTGCCTCCTGCCCCGCCATTTGAGGTGTCTCCTCTGGGGAGGATCCACATTTGTCCTAAACTGATTCTGCAGCCGGCACCTTTCAAGTCATCACCACAGGATGACATGGTGTGTGATCACTGCCCCCATAACTTTGCAGCGAAATGAAACTTTCACATTTTCCCGATATGAAACCCAACAATGTGTCCGAGATACTAGTACTCAATCTGATGTGTCAACAGTAGGACGACGCCAACACCCTACTGTCTGTGTGAGCATCAAACACAGCACTGACCGAGACCTCTGGGCTCCGGCTGCAACTCCCTTTAAATAACACCCGGGTTCGTTTCTCCATCTTGTGCAGTCCAACTTTTTCAGGCGTCATCGACACTATCCGTGAAATGAGGCGGCAAAAGTGACATAATGATTTCCATGGCGCTAGCAGGCAGGACATAACGTTTATACGCCCTTAAAAAATGAGCACCGAATTTTGCATTAGGTGTGACCAGCACCCAGAGCCACTCCTAACCGCTTAACTCACAGTTAACACCGAACACCGGCGTTATCAGCTGGCTTTAGCATCCAAATTTCAACCCCTAAATCTATTTTAGAACTGTGTAAAGAGTTAGTGTAAAGTTTTTGTTGAGAGACAACAAATGATATTATTCAATTCCAGTTGCTCTCAGCATTGCATTGGATGATAACAAAGTTTTATGTGACAGTTGGTGATGTTTACCAGATTAGCAAATATCTTTCTGGATTTACAGTATATCACATATTTATTTTGTAGCAGATTTTATCAATGTAAGCTTCCAGGCACTGAGACAACAGAATTAAATGGATAGAGGAATGGCTAACTAACAGAAAACAGAGAGTCAGGATAAATGGTTCATTCTCGGGTTGGCAATCAGTAACTAGTGGGGTGCCGCAGGGATCGGTGCTGGGACCCCAACTATTTACAATCTATATCAACGACTTGGAAGAAGGGACCGAGTGTAACGTAGCCAAGTTTGCTGACGATACAAAGATGGGAGGAAAAGCAATGTGTGAGGAGGACACAAAAAATCTGCAAAAGGAGATAGACAGGATAAGTGAGTGGGCAAAAATTTGGCAGATGGAGAAAGTGTGAGGTCATGCACTTTGGCAGAAAAAAAATCAAAGAGCAAGTTATTATTTAAATGGAGAAAAATTGCAAAGTGCTGCAGCACAGCGGGACCTGGGGGTCTTGGTGCATGAAACACAAAAGGTTAGTACGCAGATACAGCAAGTGATCAGGAAGGCCAATGGAATCTTGAACTTTATTGCAAAGGGGATGGAGTATAAAAGCAGGGAAGTCTTGCTACAGTTATACAGGGTATTGGTGAGGCCAAACCTGGAATACTGCGTGCAGTTTTGGTTTCCATATTTACGAAAGGATATATTTGGTTTGGAGGCAGTTCAGAGAAGGTTCACTAGGTTGATTCCGGGGATGAGGGGGTTGACTTATGAGGAAAATTTGAGTAGTTTGGGCCTCTACTCATTGGAATTCAGAAGAATGAGAGGTGATCTTATCAAAACGTATAAGATTATGAGGGGGCTTGGCAGGATGGTTGCAGAAAGGATGTTTCCACTGATAGGGGAGACTAGAACTAGAGGGCATGATCTTAGAATAAGGGGTCGCCCATTTAATACTGAGATGAGGAGAAATTTCTACTCTCAGAGGGTTGTAAGTCTGTGGAATTCACTGCCTCAGAGAGCTGTTGAAGCTGGGACTTATAATAAATTTAAGACAGAAATAGACAATTTCTTAACCGATAAGGGAATAAGGGGTTATTGGGAGCGGGCAGAGAAGTGGTCCTGAGTCCATGATCTGATCAGCCATGATTGTATTAAATGGCGGAACAGGCTCGAGGGGCAGTATGGCCTACTCCTGCTCCTATTTCTTATGTTATTACAGGCTGGACTTTCCACTTCACCTCACCCATATATCGCCCATATATCGCCCAAAACAGCCGGCTATCACCCATTTTGAACAAAAAGTGGAAACTCAGGCTGGAACATCGCCGGAAAATTAAGCCCCCAAGTTTCAGCTCACATCACCAAGCTCATATCCCCTCCAAAAACTTGGCCTCAACTCAAATAAGAAGAACTCATGTTTACATTTCTGATTCCAAGCTCTCATTCCACATTAACAAATCCATTCTCCCATTGTTTACCTTCCCCAGCTCACTTCATGTTGCTCAGTTCCAGTGGTCAACCAATCTGCTATCAGGGATGATACTTCTTTCCTCAAGTTGAGCCATGACTAGAGCAGCACCAACGTTGCTTCCTCAACCCTCTTCTTCGTCTTGCTATAAATGGCACACCCCTATGCCCACCTGAAGTGATAGCATCCTGTCCTGTGCCAAAAATACTATCCATGCCTTAATTATCACTGCTACATTTTCAAGTTAGCAATCAGTGCCACATCCCTCTCACCTGACCATCATTTCATCTGTGTCCTTGATATCGCTGTCACCATCTTTCTCCAAGCCTCAGCTTTTCTTTCCCAAATCATTGTGCTGTCTTCTTGCTTCCCTGCTGTTTTGAAATAGAATACATTTGCAATACGAACAAAGTTCCTTCTTGACAGTATATCTAATTTTCTTAGTCATTGAAAAGGTTTAGGTTCAATAGGCTCAATTTTCCCCAGTGATTTGCGCCGTTATTTTGGAGTAGGCTGTTTTTTTTGGCGAATTGAGTCAAATTTTTGGGGTATTTATTTTTTTTAAACGTTCCCCCTACAATCTGCGCCGGTATAACTGACTTAGTTACCATTTTTCTAGGTCATTTCTGCGCCGGTTTTTTTAATTGTTCGCAGTTTGGCCAACATTTTTCTCCATTACGTTGGCGTATCTGGCCACTCCCGAAAAACCTTCTGTTGAGTTAAGAAAACCAGCGCATATTCACAAATCTGCACTGAAAGACACCATTGTTTTTAAATCGAAGATTTTGGAGGGAGTCAAGAACACTGTCAAAATCAACAATAAAGTCCAACTTGTTTTTACCTGTCAACGTAGAAGTGTAAATTTGTTGGATTTCACAAGTTTTCTCATTTTTTTACTCACTCACATGCCACCAGTGAAAGTCTTGAAGAAGGCCTGGAGGGTTGTAGGTTTGGCCGGCAGAATCGGCCTCGCGTCCGGACACAGTGGCTCGGGGTTCGGCTACAAAACAAGCTGTGGTGGGGGTGGGGGCGGTGGGGGGGGGGGGGGAAAGAGAGGAGAGGAGGGAGAGAGATAGCCGATCTCACGGCTTGTAGTCTGGGGAGGGAGAGAGATAGCCAATCTTATGGCTTGTAGCCCGGGGTAGGGAGGGAGAGGGAGAGAGAGAGACGATCTTAGGGATTGTAGCCCGGGGAGGGAGAGAGAGAGCGTGGAGTCTGGGCATGTTCCCTTATTGCAGCAGCTAACTCCAACATGCCGTCCCTCATGCACCCTGAACAGTATCTCAGCGGCCTGCAACATTCCCTCTCTAATGGCTAGTGACGTGGTTTGCACTACCTCTGACATTCCTTCCCTCATGGCCAGTAACGTGGTTTGCACTACCTCTGACATTCCCTCACTCATGGCCACTATTCCCTCACTGATGGTCCCGAATATCGTTCCCATTTCTCGTGAAAGTGTTTTTACTTCTCCCGACAGTCCCACTACCTCATCATTCACCCCACTGATGGTGTCCAGGAGTGATTGGGTAAGGTCAATGCTCTCTGCACTCAATGCCATCATCTGAATCACATCTGTTACATCCTGCATCTCACGAGAGCGTGGTCTCCCTCCTCCCCATGGGTGTGCCTCGCTGCACCACACCATTGGAACCCGCAGCCTGGGACGGTGGGGCCCTGGGTGTGCCTCGCTGCACCATTTCACTAGGACCCGCAACCTCGGAAGGTGTGAAACCATGGAGTATCCCACCAACACTCAAACCACTAGTCACGGAAGGGGTTGTCACCTCCATGAGCAGCACTTCCTCCATATTCAGTACAACTGTGGGAGCTTCATCCAGCTCAATCCCCTCCCCCTCACCCTCGCCCCCATGTTCTTGGTCTATAGGATGAGATTGGAAGATGTTCTCCTCTTCAGGCTCATCCTCGACTGAATCTTCTTCTGCATTGTCAGGGTTGGCCTCAAGTTCTGCAAAATATAACAGAATAGTCAAATGGTTAGCAGCAGAGGAGGGGGCAGGATGGGTGGCATGAGTAGGCTCACACATCGCAGGCCAGGCAGCAGGTTGATTTGAAGCCCACGATGAACTTGCAGGACTTACCCTCTCCCTTGAGTGTGGGACCAGCTTGTGCAGTACTGATTACTTTTTGCCAGGCAGGACCCATCAAAGCAGCAACCCTCTCTTCCAAGGGTGTCAGTGGGTGCAGATTTGCCGGGCCTTCTCCTGTTCGAGTTCTTTCCCTTTTGTTGCGTACCACTTTCCTCTGCAAAGATGAAAATGCAACTTTTTAGAGAGGGTGTCTTTCTGCTGGGTGGGACATACAGCTGGTCACATGAAAATAAATGAAAATATTACTTACACTAACTACTTGACCAAGGTCCTGCCATTTCTTTTTACACTGGCTTCCAGATCTCATGGTGTTCACCACTGGGCAGGAATCTTCTCCAACTTGGTTCCAGCGTTTCTTCATTTGTTTTGGTGGAACTTTTGTGTGACCTCTGTTGGTGTCCAGCTCCTGCCATCTGTTCTCAATCACAGTAACTAGTGCCTCCACTTCTTCCTGTAAGAAATTCTTGGTCCTCGCTCCGCGTTGCATCTTGTATTGCTCCAGCAGTGATTTTTCCAATGCTCTCACAGCACTCCTTCTCACACATACACACACAACTGGCTCTTTAAAAATGTCTGATTGCCAAATCCGAGCTGTACTAAGCATGCGCGTCCATTGGGATGATGCCAAAAATGTAAAATTTTTCCCGTGCATGCGCAGAAGGTACGGCATTGTTTTTTGGCGCAGACAGCAGGCTCCACCCCCTGAGGCAACTGGACATGCTGCACGGCGCCAAATTATAGATCAGGGAAACTTTGACAAAATATTTCTGCCGCATTTCTGGCCGAGAAAACCTGGCGTAACTCTGACCAGATGCCAGAAAATGGGCTTGGGGAAAATTGAGCCCTATATATTGGAAAAAAACTGTTTGTACTTAATTTTGATTCAAATAATTTCTATATTTTAAAAACATCGAGTGTGCAGCTTCTGTTCATGACACTTCAGTTTTTACGTTTCTTGTGTCACATTCAGTGCTTTTGCTTATATTGGACAAATTTCAGTGTCATATTTGGAACTGATTGATTTGTATTCAAATTGGATTCATTCTGATTCAAACTCAATTCAAATTTCTTTCATTTGATTTGCTGATACGCAGTTTTATTAATTGTGATTCAAATGGTTAAAAGGAGAAGGCAAACTAAGCAAACCAATGAAATGACTTAGAAGACTTTCTGAAACTCGGCATTCCAACCTGCAGGCATAGCCAGTTTTGTAGAAGGGACTGCTTTGGACAAAGGGACTTTTAATCCAAAGTAAAAGATTGCAGATGCCCTTAACTGCAGCTATATGCCTAGTCTCCTGATTATGGAATCCCCTATTAATGCTTCATCTAGGGCACTAGAGAGGGCTTTAAACTAATTAGTGGGAGGGGAGGGCTCAGGTGAGCAAAAATGTCAAAGAATAAGGAGAAGGCAATAGAGCAGTGTAGCACTGGGGGAAATGAAAACAGGAGCATGACAGGAAGGGACAGAATATAAACATAAAAGTGAATCAGAAAATGGGGTCAAAGCAGGGAAAAATGGTAAAAAAAACATATTTAAAAGCTTTTTATCTGAATGCACGCAGCATTCGTAACAAAATAGATGAGTTGACGCACAAATAGACACAAATGGGTATGACCTGGTAGCCATTACAGAGACGTGGTTCCAAGGTGAGCAAGGCTGGGAAATAAATATTCAGGCGTATTTGACAATCCGGAAGGACAAACAGAAAGGAAAAGGAGGTGGGGTAGCTCTGTTAATAAAGAATTAAATCAGTGTGTTAGTGAGAAACAATATTGGCTCAGAAGATCAAGATGTTGAAACAGTTTGGGTGGAGATAAGGAATAATAAGGGGGAAAAGTCGCTGGTGGGCATAATCTATAGGCCCCCTAACAGTAGCTACACAGTTGGACAGAGTATAAAGCAAGAAATAATGGAGGCTTGTAAAAAAGGAATGGCAATAATCATGGGTGATTTTAACCTTCATATTGATTGGACAAGGCAAATTGGCCAGGGTAGCCTTGAGGAAGAGTTCATAGAATGCATCCGGGATAGTTTTCTTGAACAGTACATTGCGGAACCAACCTGGGAGGAGGCTATCTTCGATCTGGTACTGTGTAATGAGACAGGATTAATAAACAATCTCCTAGTAAAGGATCCTCTAGAAATGAGTGACCATAACATGGTTGAATTTCAAATTCAGTTGGAGGTTGAGAAAGTTGGATCTCAAATCAATGTCCTAAGCTTAAATAAAGGAGACTACAAAGGTATGAAGGCAGAGTTGGCTAAAGTGGACTGGGAAAATAGATTAAAGAGTGGGACGGTTGATGAACAGTGGCAGACATTTAAGGAGATATTTCATAACTCTCAACAAAAATATATCCCAATGAGACGGAAAGGCTGTAAGAGAAGGGATAACCATCCGTGGTTAACTAAGGAAATAAGGGATGATATCCAATTGAAAACAAGGGCATACAATGTGGCCAAGATTAGTGAGAGGCCAGAGGATTGGGAAATTTTTTTAAGTCAGCAAACAATGACTAAAAAAATAATAAAAAGAGGGAAATAGATTATGAAAGTAAACTAGCACGAAATATAAAAAGAGAGTAAAAGTTTTTACAGGTACATAAAAAGGAAAAGAGTGGCTAAAGTAAGTGTTGGAGGATGAGACTGGGGAATTAATAATGGAGAACAGGGAAATGACAGAGACTTTGAACAAATATTTTGTATCGGTCTTCACGGTAGAAAACACCACAACATCCCAATAGTGGATAATCAAGCGGCTATAGGGAAAGAGGAACCGAATACAATCACTATCACTAATGAAGTAATACTCAATAAAATAATGGGATTAAAGGCAGACAAGGCCCCTGTGCCTGATGGCTTGCATCCTCAGCTGCTAAACGAAGTGGATGCAGACATAGCGGATGCATTGGTTGTAATCTACCAAAATTACCTGGATTCTGGGGAGATGCCGTGGATTGGAAAACCGCAAATGTAACACTCCTATTTAAAAAAGGAGGCAGGCAGAAAGCAAGAAACTATAGATCAGTTAGTCTAACATCTGTCATTGGGAAAATGCTGGAGTCCATTATTAAGGAAGCATAATTCAATCAAGCAGAGTCAGCATGGTGTTATGAAAGATAAATCATGTTTGACAAATTTGTTGGACTTCTTTGAGGATGTAATGAGCAGGGTGGATAAGGGGGAACCAGTGGATGTGGTGTATTTGGATCTCCAGAAGGCATTCGATAAGGTGCCACATAAAAGGTTACTGCACAAGAAAAAAGTTCATGGGGTTGGGGGTAATATATTAGCATGGATAGAGGATTGGCTAACTAACAGAAAACAGAAAGTCGGGATAAATGGGTCATTTTCCGGTTGGCAAATACTAACAGGTGGGGTGCCGCACGGATCAGTGCTGGAGCCTCAGCTATTTACAATCTATATTAATGACTTGGATGAAGGGACCGAGTGTAATGTAGCCAAGATTGCTGATGGTACAAACAGAGGTGGGAAAGCAAATTGTGAGGAGGACATCCAAGGAAGAGACATATAAATATGCCAGAAAAAGCAGCAAACCTGAGGACTGGGAGAAATTTAGAATTCAGCAGAGGAGGACAAAGGGTTTAATTAGGAGGGGGGAAATAGAGTATGAGAGGAAGCTTGCCGGGAACATAAAAACTGACTGCAAAAGCTTCTATAGATATGTGAAGAGAAAAAGATTAGTGAAGACAAATGTAGGTCCCTTGCAGTCAGATTCAGGTGAATTTATAATGGGGAACAAAGAAATGGCAGACCAATTGAACAAATACTTTGGTTCTGTCTTCAGAAGGAAGACACAAATAACATTCCAGAAGTACTAGGGGACCGAGGGTCTAGTGAGAAGGAGAAACTGAAGGATATCCTTATTAGGCGGGAAATTGTGTTAGAGAAATTGATGGGATGGAAGGACGATAAATCCCCGGGGCCTGATGGTCTACATCCCAGAGTATTTAAGGAAGTGGCCCTAGAAATAGTGGATACATTGGTGATCATTTTCCAACAGTCTATCGACTCTGGATCAGTTCCTATGGACTGGAGGGTAGCTAATGTAACACCACTTTTTAAAAAAGGAGGGAGAGAGAGAACAGGTAATTATAGACTGGTTTGCCTGACATCACTAGTGGGGAAAATGTTGGAATCAATTATTAAAGATGAAATAACAGCGCATTTGGAAAGCAGTGACAGGATCAGTCCAAGTCAGCATGGATATATGAAAGGGAAATCATGCTTGACAAATCTTCTGTAATTTTTTGAGGATGTAACTCATAGAGTGGACAAGGGAGAACCAGTGGATGTGGTGTATTTAGACTTTCAAAAGGCTTTTGACAAGGTCCCACACAAGAGATTGTTGTGCAAAATTAAAGCACATGGTATTGGGGGTAATGTACTGACATGGATAGAGAACTGGTTGACAGACAGGAAGCAGAGAGTCAAGATAAATGGGTCCTTTTCAGAATGACAGGCAGTGACTAGTGGAGTGCCGCAGGGCTCAGTGCTGGGACCCCAGCTATTTACAATATACATTAATGATTTGGATGAAGGAATTGAGTGTAATATCTCCAAGTTTGCAGAGGACGCTAAACTGGGTGGGGGCGTGAGCTGTGAGGAGGATGAGCTCCCGTGACCACAGGCCCACCTCCTGATTTGGAAGGCGATCCCCTGTTTTTTCTTCCCCTCCAACAGGCGATCGTCCCAGCATGTCCCCCACCATGGCACGAAGTCTTGCCATCGCCCACTACACGCTGGCTTCGCAGCAGTACCCAGGGACCAAAACTGGTGGGTGAGGTAACGACACGGGAGGGAAATGTGGCCACAGGTAGGGAGGGGTGTACACTCTTTTTAATATTGTTCCTATTGTTCACATTCATTGTTGGTGTTGTCGTTTCACTGTTGGGGTGTGGGTGGAGTGGGTGGTTGGGGTGGGGGGTGGGGGTTGGGAGGGTGTTTTAGTGTTTGTAATTGAACAAATAATGTTCAAAAGTTGTCATTTTATTAAAACCATTTTATTTCACTTTACAATTGTTGTGCAGTGTTTTCTAATAACGTAAGTTAAAATAGAACATTAATGTAACTGTTGTTAAACAATGTCCAGGCCAGACCAAGTAAGCATTAAACATCACTTATTCATATAAATATAAAAAAATGACTAATTGTGAGTATATCTATCTTTAAAAGGCCCTTAAATAATTCACAAACTATCTAAGCCCCTGTTTAAGAGGCCTCCTCTCTTCCTCAGATGTTCAAAACGGCGTCCGTAGTGCCGAGGTCTGTGAGGAAAGCCAGGCAATAGCAACTATTCTCCAGCGATGTTCTCGGCCAGCGATCAGCCCGGCGATGTGCCGAAAGTTGGGCTGGGCGATGTGTGACCGATCACCTCAACGATGTGGGCTGAAAGTTGGGCTGGGCAGTCAACTCAGCGATAAGCTCAGCGATGTGTCCAACTTGCCATCTTTGGGCAATATTAGCCCTTTTTGGACAATATATGGGCACTAGCCCAGTGATGTGAAGTGGAAAGTCTAGCCCTATATCTTTTTCTAAACCTGGTCATCATGAGTAACTGCATGCAAAACTCTTGGTCAAGCACATTCCCAGGTGCTGGTCATGAAGATCTCCTAACAATTTGGACCTGAACTTATTTGGAATAATTAGTCTTGCACCCCACATGATACAATCTTTATCCATGATAATTCATTCCTACGAATGAAGAATGGATGAATATCTTTCTCTGATACCTGGTTTAGCCAGCCATTTGCTATTTAATCATACACCTTTGACATAACTGGGTTACGCTTGGTTGCTCTACCAATCTCTTCAGCTGTGACTGGCAGTTCATCAATGTTTGTACAATAGAACACTTCTTCCCTATCGGGTGTAACATGTAATAGGGATGGCAACCTGAACATAGCATCAGCATTACTGTGATCAGCTGATCGTCTGTACTCAATGTCATACATATATGCTGACAAACTCAAAGCCCATCTCTGCATTCAGACTGCAGCTAAAGTTGGAACTGGGGACTTTGGATGGAGGATTGCTGTCAGGGTTTACGGTCAGTAACGATGGTAAACTTACGACCATACAAGTATTTGTGGAACTTCTTGACCCCAAAAATCAATACTAAAGCTTCTCTTTTGATCTGTGCATAATTACGCTCACTGGCACTGAGAGTGCGTGAAGGAAAAGCAATTCGTCTCTCCTCCCCACTAACTAATACATGAGAGATCACTGCCCCAACTCCATACAGAGAGGCATCACATGCTAGCTTGATCTCCTTAGATACATCATAGTGAACTAACATGGTACTCTCTACCAAGTTGCTTTTACACTCCTTGAATGCTGCATCGCATTCTTCTGACCACTTCCAAAGGACCTACTTTTTCAACAGCTCATTCAATGGATGTAACACTGTAGCCAAATTTGGTAGGAACTTCCCATAATAGTTCAAAAGACCCAAAAATGATCGAAAGTTCAGTGACATTCTTGGGAGTGGGTACATTTCTGATTGCATCCAGCTTTCCCTTGGTTGGATGTAAACCATCTTTGTCTTCTCTGTGCCCAAAGTACTCCACTGAGTTTTGAAATAACTCATGCTTGGGAACAGTCACTCGTACTCTGTGCTTCTCTAGCCGTTTGAGCACTTTATTCAATAAGTTATAATGGATTTGACTGTTTGGTGCTGAAATGAGTATGTCATCTAAATAACATACTACCTCTGCAATGCCTTACAAAATCTGGTTAATCATCCCTTGGAATATGGTGTGGGCGGAAGACACTCCAAACGGTAGCCTATTAAATTTATATAGGTCTAGATGCGTATTTATAATCAAGCATGATTTGAACTCCTCAACTAGTTCAAGTTGTAAGTCGGCATTTGTGAGATCTAACTTTGAGAAGATCTAACCACCTGTCAGCATTGTGAACAAATTTTCTACATTTGGTAATGTATTTGGTAGATTACCCTCTACAACCTTGTTTATGGTCACTCTATAATCACCACACAACCTTACCTTACCATCTGACTTAGGTACAACAACAATGGGTGTAGCCCAATTACTTAGATCTATCTTAGAGATAATGATCTAAGTTTCTAGTCTTTTGAGTTCTTGCTCAAATCTCTCCTTGAGTGCGTGTGGTATGGGACGTGGCTTGCAGTAAACTGGTCTAGAATCGTTCTGTACCCTGACACTTGCCTTGATACCTTGGATTGGACTGCCTGCGGAACACCTTCAGATACTGCTTAATGACATCATCCTTCGATGCAAATCTCAGCACAAAAAATCTCACTCCTATCAAGCTTCAGTGATCCCAACCAATATCTACCTATTAAGGCAGGCTTGTCTCCTACCACTACTATGAAAGGCAAATTCTGAAACTGATCCTTGTATTTCACCGGTACGGTGATACGTCCTACCACAGGGATTTGCTCTCCAGAGTAGCCTCGCAGCTCTATCTTCAACTTTTCCAATGGAAAATCACTCAGCTTGTCGAGATATAGCGATTCCAGCACTACAGTCACGGATGTACCCAGTGTCAATTTCCATGAGTATCCTGGTTGCTGTAATGTCTACTTGGATGACGATACTTTGCGAATTGTTGTTAGATACATTCGTGCGCCTGATGATGTGTATCTTCAGAACCTCATCATCCTGTTATTTTTCTTCAATGTTATGTAGTCTCTGGTGATTTCTACTTATAGCATTGAATATTGGTTTACTCTTGAGTCGGCATGCCTTTGCATGATGCCCAGTTTTCTTGCAGAAGAAACACTCTGCCTTTACATATGGATAGCTTTGAGCAATGTGTTGTCGCAGGCACCAATAGCATGGCTTCGATGAGCTGTTACCTTGGCCCGTGCTGAGGCCTTGGGGCCCAACTGCCTTTTACTTTTAACCTGCAGGCGATTGACCTCAGTTGTCTGACAACTCGAAATGGCATGAAATTCTCAGGAGTATTGGTCGGCCATATCCATCGACATAGCTGTATGACAAACTAAATCAAAAGTCAGGTTATGGGTTTTCAACAACTGATTGCTTCATTTTTCATCCCACAAACAAAGTGGTCATGCGATGCTTGGTCATGAAAGTTTCCGAAATGACAGTGGATGGATAACTTTTTTAAAGCTACAATTTACTCACTGATACCCTCGTCATGTAATCGATCTCATATTCCAAAATGAGTCAACTTAAAATCAGCGATTTCCAGGGGCTCAGGACTGTAGTGCTGTTCTAACTTGGTTAGAATCTCTGTCAGTGGCATGTCCTTTGGCTTGATGGGAATAAGCACATTTTTCAGGGTTTCATACATCTCAAGAAAATAGCCCATTTTCTTTCTAAAATCACCCAGTTACAGTTTTCATCATCAGGGACTCCGATGATACTATTCGTGGTGAAAAACATGTCTAGCCGCTCTGCATACGCTCTGAAAGTCTCTTAGTTGCAATGGAACTCACCCAAGCGTCCTATTATTCCCATAGACACTGCCATCTGGACTCTGGCAGTTCAGCCAAGTGTGTTTGTAATTTATCTTGGATTTTTAGCTGTGCTGCAAAACAACGAACCTCTCAAAGTCTCTCTGTTGGTTGGCTGGATCATTCACCAACACAAATTTCAGCTTGGTTATCCAGAAATCATATCCTACATTGCCAATGTGTATTTTCTTTAGGGCATCACTAACAAACACACTGCACAAGATGACTCCAATACATCATGTGACTATATCACATGACCCTTTTATTATCTTCAGCAGTAGTTGCATTACCACAGTACTCCACTAGGTGGAGCTCTATATTAGAAGGATCATAGCCTAAAATATCCCAAATCATGGGAGAATCACAGAAGATGTGGAATAAATTGCAGAGCCCTTCATAATTACTCCAAAAAATATTAGCAATCTCTGATGTAGGTGACCTGGCAATATATAGTATAACATTTAAGTTGACTCTCCCACAAATGTTACTAGATGTCACTGTGACAAATATGAAAGAGTCCTTTATTGTTTTGGTCCACCGGATGTGTTTTTTAAATCAGGTACAATACATCAGATTTTGAAAAGCTAACTACAATCTGAACTATTTCTTTACATCTGTTCCAATTTTTATTAATATTTCCCCATAGAAGACTTGAGAGGGTACCTAACATGATTTTCAAATATACTTTGTGATTGATCCAGTTATAATTGGTAGCTTGCTGCTTTTTGAATGAGGTTGGCAGTTATTAATTTTTAATGAGCTTTGGCAATAGGTCAGGAGATACAAAAGGAACAAATAGAGAACAGTGCTCAGAGTGTGTAGTTGATTGAACAAACTTAGATCGAACAAACTAAGCTCCCAAAGCTTGTAACAAGACAAGAGGAGAGCTTTGTACAGAACAACTGTTTATAGAAATACAGGTTAGTGTTTAGATTCTCAACCTTTTAATATTTTCCCCATTAATGAGATCGATCATAGCATTTCCACATATTATATGTGTACAAGCAGAGACCCGTAAAACATTTGCGGTCAAAATTAGTATATTTATTGCAACAGTACTTGTTTAGACTGTTAACATCTTCTTTGTCTATAGAATCAACACTGATGTCTTCCCTCCCTCTCTTCCTCCCCACTCTCTTCCCCTCCCTCTCACGCTCCCTACCCCTCCCATCCCATCCTCCCTCTCCCTCCCATCCACCCTCTCTCTCCCTCCCCCTCCCACCTTCCCTCTCCTACCCTCTTCCTCCCTCCTTCTCCCTCCCTCTCTCTCCTGCCCTCTCTCTCCTTCCCACTCCATCCCTCTCCCTCTCTCCCTCTCTCCCTGCTCCCTCTCTCTCTTTTCCCATTCCTCTCTCTGTCTCTCACCCTTCCCCTCCTTCTCCCGCTCCCTCTCTCTGTCTCTTTCTCTTTCTCATCCGCCTTCTTAATCAAATTTTAAAAATTTGTGCCTTCGCTCCCCATCCTGATTGGTTGCAAGGCTGGGCGGGCCCTGATCGCTCATTGGTTGCAGCAACTGTCACTCAGTCTGGACCACGTGCTCACAGCCCTGGGCCCCACCCCAGGACAGATAAAAACTGACTATTATTATTATAGATATTATATTACTGTTAATTATTTGCTTGTTCATTTAATAATGTTTTATAGTTAAATTGAGGTTTGATATGATATTCTATTTATCATTGACTGAAGATAGATCTGGTGGAAGGAAAATCATTTTAGTAGTTTAAAAAAAACTGACAGAATGTGGTTTTTGTTCACTGCCTTGGGCACGTTACCAAACATTTTATCTTGATAATAATGTTGTGAAGATATTCCCAAAGTCACTCGAAGTTCTAATTTCACCTAGGTGAATGATCCTAGAGTAAAAGACCCAAAAAGATAACAATCACCTAGAAATTTGATACTCACAGCTTTCCATTCATCATTAGAAATTGCAATCTCAAGGATGATTCCTTACCACTCACAGAGATAAAATTAACTTCTAAAGTCCAAGGCAAAATATCAAAGTGTGATATCTTCAGGGAAGCACACAACATGCAACCTGTAAGATGGTTGCCAGTCCGGAATCTTCTAACCTGCTGGTCAGGTGACCTGCTCATTATTTAACAGCACTAGCTGCAGTAATACAGATGTCCACAGTGTGGAGCGACAGACATTACACTTCTCCCTCCTTAATGAAGAAGTTACTATATCAAACAATCATCAAACATAACTTGCATGGTTATACATAACAAGAATATGGACTTATTTTGCCATATTTACAAATCAAGCTTAACCATTATTTTTTGTTTCGAAGCGGATACTTTTGCTCTCGCACAGAACCTTCCAATGGTGTCGAATTTAAACTCATTCGAGGCTGATCCCGAAGGAAGTTTTCCTCCAAGGGATGCCCTTGATTTCCATTTGAACTCTCGCGAACTTAGAAACATAGAAACATAGAAAATAGGTGCAGGAGTAGGCCATTCGGCCCTTCTAGCCTGCACCGCCATTCAATGAGTTCATGGCTGAACATGCAACTTCAGTACCCCATTCCTGCTTTCTCGCCATACCCCTTGATCCCCCTAGTAGTAAGGACTACATCTAACTCCTTTTTGAATATATTTAGTGAATTGGCCTCAACAACTTCCTGTGGTAGAGAATTCCACAGGTTCACCACTCTCTGGGTGAAGAAGTTTCTCCTCATCTCGGTCTAAAATGGCTTACCCCTTATCCTTAGACTGTGACCCCTGGTTCTGGACGTCCCCAACATCGGGAACATTCTTTCTGCATCTAACCTGTCCAATCCTGTCAGAATTTTATATGTTTCTATGAGATCCCCTTTCATTCTTTTAAATTCCATTGAATATAAGCCGAGTCGATCCAGTCTTTCTTCATATGTCAGTCCTGTGATAGAAACATAGAAAATAGGTGCAGGAGTAGGCCATTTGGCCCTTCGAGCCTGCACCGCCATTCAGTGAGTTCATGGCTGAACATGCAACTTCAGTACCAAATTCCTGCTTTCTCGCCATACCCCTTGATCCCCCTAGTAGTAAGGACTGCATCTAACTCCTTTTTGAATATATTTAGTGAATTGGCCTCAACAACTTTCTGTGGTAGAGAATTCCACAGGTTCACCACTCTCTGGGTGAAGAAGTTTCTCCTCATCTCGGTCCTAAATGGCTTACCCCTTATCCTTAGACTGTGACCCCTGGTTCTGGACTTCCCCAACATTGGGAACATTCTTCCTGCATCTAACCTGTCTAAACCCGTCAGAATTTTAAACGTTTCTATGAGATCCCCTCTCATTCTTCTGAACTCCAGTGAATACAAGCCCAGTTGATCCAGTCTTTCTTGATATGTCAGTCCCGCCATCCCGGGAATCAGTCTGGTGAACCTTGGCTGCACTCCCTCAATAGCAAGAATGTCCTTCTTCAAGTTAGGAGACCAAAACTGTACACAATACTCCAGGTGTGGCCTCACCAAGGCCCTGTACAACTGTAGTAACACCTCCCTGCCCCTGTACTCAAATCCCTTGGCTATGAAGACCAACATGCCATTTGCTTTCTTAACCGCCTGCTGTACCTGCATGCCAACCTTCAATGACTAATGTACCATGACACCCAGGTCTCGTTGCACCTCCCCTTTTCCTAATCTGTCACCATTCAGATAATAGTCTGTCTCTCTGTTTTTACCACCAAAGTGGATAACCTCACATTTATCCACATTATACTTCATCTGCCATGCATTTGCCCACTCACCTAACCTATCCAAATCACTCTGCAGCCTCATAGCATCCTCCTCGCAGCTCACACTGCCATCCAACTTAGTGTCATCCGCAAATTAGGAGATACTACATTTAATCCGCTCGTCTAAATCATTAATGTACAATGTAAACAGCTGGGGCCCAGCACAGAACCTTGCGGTACCCCACTAGTCACTGCCTGCCATTCTGTAAAGTACCCATTTACTCCTACTCTTTGCTTCCTGTCTGACAACCAGTTCTCAATCCATGTCAGCACACTACCCCCAATCCCATGTGCTTTAACTTTGCATATTAATCTCTTGTGTGGGACCTTGTCGAAAGCCTTCTGAAAGTCCAAATATACCACATCAACTGGTTCTCCCTTGTCCACTTTACTGGAAACATCCTCAAAAAATTCCAGAAGGTTTGTCAAGCATGATTTCCCTTTCACAAATCCATGCTGACTTGGACCTATCATGTCACCATTTTCCAAATGCACTGCTATGACATCCTTAATAATTGATTCCATCATTTTACCCACTACTGAGGTCAGGCTGACCGGTCTATAATTCCCTGTTTTCTCTCTCCCTCCTTTTTTAAAAAGTGGGGTTACATTGGCTACCCTCCATTCGATAGGAACTGATCCAGAGTCAATGGAATGTTGGAAAATGACTGTCAATGCATCCACTATTTCCAAGGCCACCTCCTTAAGTAATCTGGGATACAGTCCATCAGGCCCTGGGGATTTATCGGCCTTCAATCCCATCAATGGGGAATACTTTATTACAGGTAATAAACACAGAAATACCTCCCACCTCCCACTTACTCTCTAACTAGGTCAAACTCTAGGGTTCCAGGGATTTATGCTCACCAAATCCTTCCTTTGACGGCTAGGGCTGTTTCACGGTTTCGGGATTCTTTGTTTATAGTCGGTTTGCCTTGCCGTATCCTGGACGTGGTAGAAGACCTCTGCTACCTATTGAAGCCAGTTGGGTTGAGTCCGCTGATGTGGTTAGATGCATTTCGGATTTCTCTCTGGTGAGTACCCAATTTCCTTTGTTAGCAATAGGGTTTTCAGTTATTAGGTAATTTTTACCCGCTGGATAGTCTAGGCCTACCAAGTCAGTTGGTATTGATGTTCCACTGATTGGTTTTTGAAGTTCTTTTCCCCGATGTCGCGATGTTTCTTCCTGTGGTTTCACGCCATGTGCTCTCGATCTTGATCTTGTTGTTCTGAAGTGCTTGGTCAGAAAAGTTTTCCTGTGATGGTCAGAACAGTTCTTCCTGTGATGGTCAGAATAGAATAGTTCTCTTGGTACGATAGGCCCTCAATTATACTCTGAGAGGCTGCTTAATCTTTGCGCCAAATCTAACGTTTCTTTTGTTTGAGTTTTGCTGCTCAATTGATTTTCAGTGGTTTTCTTTGTATAAGTTTTGGCGGGCTTGCTAACTGAAACTTGATTAAATGTTTTAATCTGGCGTTGATAGACCTTGGAATTGCGATACCCCTTATTTATGAGCTGATGAACTCTTGTCCATTGTGATAGCACTGCTTTGGCTTCTGGAAGTCTGGGCTGAGCCAGATATTTCTATACATGTTGAAAAAAGGTGTTGGAATATGTATGTGATATTTGGGTCCTGTGGGTGGGGTGGATAATGTTTCTTCCGTGTTTAAATGCTAATGTTTTCTGGGAGCCGACTATGGTTAAACAGTTCCCCCAGACAAACTGATTAGCTAAAATATCCAAATTCTAAAGGTAAGGGTTGATCCCACCCCTCTGTTTCTGCAGCTTTTTCCCACAGGCCCAAACATGCCTTTTAAAATCCCAAACTTGATTAAAACTCGTAGATTTCATCCATATACATTTTTGGATCCCAAACTTTCTGTTTAATAGGCCCAAATCGAATTTCCTTTTCAGTGAGTCCAAACATTGGGGGGGAGGCAGGGGGCGGGGGTTCCATGAATTTTGGAATCTTACAGTCCCCCATTTGATACTCTTCGCCCCAGAGTGTCATCCTAAGTGAACACAATTCTTGGAACCCGAGAGCTAAAACCTTCCCCTGACATCTACCGAGCTAAACCCAAACGTACATGCCCCTTTGAAATGTATTGCTATTTACAGGTAAATTCAGTCATTCCAATTACATTACAGCATAGAGGGGGTCCAACGCCCCTCCATTACTACAGTTTCTCAAAAATACATAGTAAAACACAGATAATACAAATGTTTTACAATACTTGACCTCTACATTTTTACAGCAGGTGGAATCTGAACCAGACATCACCAGGTGACTGCGATTTTACTGCAGTGTTCTATCATATTTTGTGTTTCCCTCCCTGATACAATCCTTAAGTTCAGTTAGGGCTCGTCCAGCACCCTCTGGTGCCAGGATCGACGACTTCTGCCTCTCATCCTGCAGGTAGTACACCATAAATAAAGAATAATCACAAGCTGGCAGATAACTAAAATGTGGGAAGCTATTCTGATCCAGGGAGGGACCTCTATATTTCTGACAATATCCCACCAGGTTGGAACGGTGATATCCGAAATTTCGCCCCCGATTTCAACTGTTTTTTGTTCTAGAGTATAGAAATGTTTCTGTGATACTTCTACAGCTTTCAGTAGGGTGGTAAGATGTTCGGGTAGAGGAGGGATTTCATATCCAAAATATGCAACGTAATCTTGTAAATTTGTGAAATTGTTATTTACAGTGAAGTGAATAGTGGAGGGTTCAGGAATGGGGACAATCCGTTCTTGGGCCACTTGAACTTCTGCCTCGGGTTTAAAACAAAAACTGTTTTCACTCACCGGACACCAAATGTGTTGTCCATGTTGGTAGTGGGGCGTACTTGTGGTGACACAATATGTCCCACCTCCTATATATGCTACCTGTGGAGGAACATGATCTTGTGCCATTACTTCCATGGTACAGTTGATAGACTGTGTGCCAGCAGCTTTAAACCAGCATTGTGGTCTGGAGTAGGTGTTCAAGTGCTGGGGGCACAGTATTACGTGCGCGCTCTGGCTCCGGCACCCGGAGAGGTCAGTACCTGTCATAGCATGCTCCCACTTTATGACTGTGAAACGAACATATGCACCTCCTTGAATGATCCTAATATACTCCACCCTGTACATCAGCGCGGGTCAGGCTGTCCCACCCATAACTGGCATCCTTACAACTATCCCCATGATGGTATTGTTGAACCACCCACAATCTACTGGGACAGGGTAGGTTTCAGAAGCTAGACGGAGCTGACATGGGCTTAGTGAATGACTAAATGGGTGGAGGGCTGCGAGGTGCTCATTGCTGATCCAGGAGGGGACTAAACTTTGCTTTAAATCCTCCAGGTTGCTGCAGCCCTCAACCAGCAACCATGCCCCGTAGAGCACACACAACTCATTCCTCGCAGACTGATCCGAGGCATTCCTGTCCTCCCGTGTAAGTGCATTTACTGTTTTTGCGTGTCTTGCCAGCTCAGCAATAATCTCCTTTAAATGGACCGTCATAGCCTGGTCCTTGTGTAGCTCTGAGCCTACCACTGTGTTCTCTTCCCTTAGGATCTTCCATAGTTGGTTTTTTAGACCATTTATTTGCATTTGCAGTTCCATATTGTCCATGCTATTTATCCCCGAGGATCCTGTATTATATGCAGTGAAAATATCGTTCCAGGTTCCCTTCCTTTGTTTCCCCGTGCCCATAGTGTTCCCAGCAGATAGTGTGTATAAATCTGCTTTGCCGACATTGCCAAAATCTAATTCGTAAAATTTCCTAAACATTTCTCTGAGTAGGGCCTGATATAGCTGCTCTGTCTCCTTCGGACACCATGCAGGTAAGTGTACTTCTGTAAGGTTTAAGATGACTGAAACTACTGCATAGTGTACCCCCTGGTATAATACCTTTTCGGTCAGTACTAACACTGACCCTTGGTGGTGGTAAGACACCTCTCTATCACTGTCCATACTGTCGGGGTCATGGGCAGTGCCTTTCTGGTGCATGCTATGAGTTCTGTGGCGTTGGCTGGAATCAGGGGATGTGGGATCACACATGATTCCAAGCTCTGATCCCAGCCCATCCTCTCCCCGTCATCCTGCCACTGCCTGGCAAACACAATGGGTATGCCTGCAGGACAGACCCTGATGTATTCAAGAGGGAGTTAGATATGGCCCTTATGGCTAAAGAGATCAAGGGGTATGGAGAGAAAGCAGGAAAGGGGTACTGAAGGAATGATCAGCCATGATCTTATTGAATGGTGGTGCAGGCTCGAAGGGCCGAATGGCCTACTCCTGCACCTATTTTCTATGTTTCTTTGGTTCTATGTTTCTATGACCCCCACATGCATACATAGATCCCCTGTTCAGACTCCCACCACTTATCCCAACATACACTCACTCCTCCCTGTGTCCCCGTGATGGTCCGGTAAGTATCGTTACTGAGTCATCCCCAGTCAGCTACCTGGTCCCCCGTGTCCATGCTCAGCTTCCTGAGCCACCACCACCTATCCAGGGGAATCTGTCCTTTACATGTCAAACACACTCGTTTCCCCTCAGTGACACTGACTCGTGCTGCAACGACCTGTACCCTGGGGCATGGGATGGAGGCCTCCCTGTCGGTGAACCCGGCCTGGCTGGAGTATCAGGTAGAATTGGACCACAGCCATCCTGGCCAACTCCCCTCGTGGAAGTAGGCGGCGACCTCCTCCACGCCTGGTGTACCACCTCCAGCAGTAACGGTGGGTGCTCTTCCTCCTGAGCACCCAAAGATACGAGATTCCTCGATGTCACCTCTGTGACCCGTACTCGCCCCCATTAGGTCAAGCAGGAGCAAGGCCCCTCTCATCATTCGGTTCTTTCCCTGTAGGGACACAAAATAGATAGCCTTGCTGTAAGGGGAGCTTGGGGTGTGGGTTCGAATCCACACTCCCCTTGGATTCTGTCCGTGCGATTTATGAGGGTGGGTGAGTAATGAGACACCAGAAACAGTGGGTAAGAGTACAAAATGGCTGATGTTGTTTATTTAGAAAAGCAAACACAAAGATAGAGGGCATAGGAAGAGGTCATAAAATGGCAGGAATGGCAAAATCTCATTCAAGAACCCAAAAAATCTCGCAACAGGGAAGGGGAAAGCAAGAGCTTAAAACATCCCACTCACACACAACCACACCTCCTACTCCCACCCTTCCTACCAATTCCTATCCTAAATTGAGTCTGTGAGGGGGTTTGGGCCATACTCACAATGCTATCAACTCCAGGGTTCTGTAGCACTTATTTCAGCTCAGGGTCCCTCTGGGGTGGGTTTTATTTTATTGTTCGGTTTTCCTCCTCGATGTTGCGTCGGTTTCTTCTATTTGCCTCTCGGTTATCGTCAGACTACAGCTGTGAATCCAGGTTATTGAACCAGGTGTCCAGGTCTGCACAGCTCTGGGTGCCCCAGCCTGATGCTTCGGCTATTCTCACCCTGTCCAGTGTGTTCAGGGCTAACAGCAGCACCTGCTGCCACTTACCACCCAGGAGGTTGGCTCGTGGGTTTTTAGTCTTGACCAAAATCAAAGTTTGCAAAACTCTCTCAGCTCCTTCCCCCCAGTAGCCAGCAGCCCTTTCAAGAACTGACCCCAAACTGTTTTTCTCCACAACTCCTGCAAGTCTTTTCCTCTCCACACCTGTCCTCCCCTGTGAACTCTGCCCAGCTCCTTTTTGGTCCACAACTCCCTTTTTCCACAACTCTTTTCTCCACAACTGTTTTTCTGGTGGTTCTGTGTCCTATATTTGTATTCCATTCAGTTCTGGTCATTTCCCGCTCAAACCCAGTGGGTAGTCCATTGTGTAAGTTTGGGCGGGGAGATAGCTTTGAATATTTAATCAGAAGATGTCACAGGTACATGCAGGTGTGAGGGCCAGGGTATTGTTTCAGTGCACATAGGTGCCTGAAAGTCTGTGGGCCCTTTGTCATAACCCTGGGAGTCAGTGGGCCATTCCTGCAGTGATTCATAGTTTTGATTCAGAGTCATTGTCCATATTAATTGGGTAGATAATGGCCCACATTCGAAGTTTGATTTGGTGGAGGGGGAGTCATTTTCAAACTGGGCCGGGGAGTCCTTATTGATTGAAGATTTCCCCACTTCAGGCCCGACTCGACCCCTGATTGGCCTGCCAGAATGCACTTATCCCCCATTGGCCAGTGCCTCGGTCTCACTTGTGAGCCAGACTCCACAATGTCTGTATCTGCCCACACGTTTTCCCAGCCTGCTTTTACTTGGCCAAAAATGTTCATTTAGTGTATGGAACGATCCCATGTTAGTTTTCTTGTCCTTACGGTGTTTCAAATGCGGCTGTGGATTTTCGAACCTTACACTCTCCCCATTAAAACACTCTGTCTCAAGGTGTTTTCAGAATGTGGAGCAAAACCTTTTCCCTCTCACAGAGCCAATCTTCCCCAAATCTTATCTAAACCCACGATAAACATTAAAATGCGCCAATGGTATTCATACATTTGGAATCAATACAATACTGAAAATGTAAAATCTCAACCAATACCCTTCACCAAAATCATAATAGCACATAATATCACACATCATAGTATTACACTGGTTTTTTGTTGTTGTAGGGTGAAGTAATGTTTCTGGGATTTTGTACTGCTTTGAACAGATCTGTCAGGTGCTCTGGTAAAAAAAAAATGGAATGTGGTATACGAAATGTGCTACATAATTGTCCATGCTGTTAATCATTGATGCCCCGGTGTTGAAACCGGTAAAAACATCATTCCAGATCCATCTTCTGTGTCTTTTTGGTTTAATGTTGTCTCTGGGTTGTAGACTGTACAGCAAAGTCCTGTTCAAATAGCCAAAATCGAGCTCGTAGAATGTCCTGAACATTTCTCGAAGGAGAGCCTGGTAGAGGCGTTCTGTCTCTTTTGGGCACCACTCAGATAGGTGCACCTCGGTAAGGTTTAGGATGATGGAGGCCACGGCGTAGTGGACCCCCCGGTATAGCAGCTTGTCCGTGGGAACCAAAACTAAACCGCTGTCTCTTCCCTGGGTGGTGGTAGGGCATCTGTCCGTGTCAGTTGGTTCGGTCGGGGCTGTGGGCAGGGGCTGTCTGGGGTGTGCGCTTAACTCGGCGGCGTGGATGGAGCTGGGGTGGCTTACTATACATGCGACCATGCTCCGGTCCCATCCCATCCCCTCCCCTTCATCCCGCCACTGTCAGGAGAACGCTATGGAGATGCCTGCCGGGCATATCTTCTCTGATCCCCACATGCACACATACACTACTAACTCCTCCTCCCACCATTTATCCCAACACACACTCACTCCCACCCCCAGGTGCCCGTGATGGTCCGGTAGGTGCTGTTGTCCAGTCTCTCCCAATCTGCTGTCGGGTTTCCCATGTCCTTGCTCAGCTTCCTGAGCCACCACCACCTTCCCACCGGGATGTGCCCCTTACCGGTCACGCGAACCCTCTTCCCAACCACTACCCTAACCCGGGATGTGGTCACCTCAATGCTGGGGCAGGAGACTGATGCTTCCCCATATGTGAGCCCGGGGTGGCTGGAGTATCTAGTGGAATTGGACCCCACCCACCCCGGCCACCTTCCCCTGTGGGTGATGGTTGGTGCCTGCCCCCCTGAGCATCCAAAAATAATGGCTTCTTCCCCGGTAGCCGATGCACATTCTGATGTAGGTGCACATGAGCCGGATTTTCCTCATCTACGGTTCCTCTTCTGAAAGACAAAATCTCATTTGGTTTAAAGACCCAGAGCCCCCTGGCTCATTTTCCCCTCTGTCTGCACCTCACAGTTCCCTGCACGGGTTTAAACTGTGTGTGCTTATTTTTGCTGTGGAAGTCAAGGCATTTCAACTAATTGGTCTAACCGCAAACGCAACAAACCCTTAAAAAAACAAACAATCTTACACAAAGAGGAAGTGAGGAAAAAGACAAGGGGTTTCACCTAATAAATCCTTGAAAAAACAAACAACCTTACACCAAAAGAGGAAGTGAGAAAGACTCAAGAGGTTCCAGGCTCCCCCATCCTATTGGCTCAAAAACCTCACTGTTATACTCCTTATAGTGCAGAGGCCACCTGAGCCCCACTACAATAGAGAAAACTTTATATATATCTGTATACACCTACTGCTCTCCTTTTTAACCTGCTTGCCATCCTTCCCGGGTGGCTGTGCTAATCCTTGGGACGCTCCTTGGTTTTCCTTTTATGCGGGGGAATGTAGGGGGGAGACCACCTCTCCTTTGGCCTCTTGGGCCGGTCCGACCTCCGCGGCCCCTCTGTCTCCCCTGCCAAGGTGTCCCCTGAGCTTCGGGTGGTGCTTACTGGGCTGGTACAGCCCCTCACCCCCTCCAGGGATGGCTCACTGCCCTCGGGAGCAACGAAAATTCCCCCGGCAGGCTCCACACTGCCGGGGACTCCCGTATCCTCTGGGGGCTTTGGGTTGTACAAGGGTTCCACCCAAAACCACTCGCAGCTGATACTCTCACAGCGTTTCCTCTGTTTTTCTCGGGACCACTCACTGCTGGGACCCGCCACCCTCTCTCCTGCAGGCTCTGGGCTGTCTGCATCGAAGGCTCGGCTATCCCCGACAGCTCCTCACTGTCGGCGGCCCCTTCCTCCGGTACAACCCCTTCCCCGTCAGGAGACCTTGGTTGTGGGGTCACGTCCAGTGACTGGCTGCCTGCCCTGCGCGGCCCTTTTCCCCTCGTATCTCTCGGGAAAGTAAAACAGGCTGCTATGGACGGTGGCACCCTTGGCTGCGGAGTCCGAGCGGATCTCCTAACGGGTGGAGGTGAGTCCTCCCCCCATATGTAGGGTGGGAATCCCCCTTCCTGTGGGTCCCAAATCTGTGGGTAGTTTGCACCTGTGAAGCAACTCACTGCTCCTTGTGGTGGGATCGGTGGGGCTGCAGTGGTGGGCTGGGGGCCTGGGCTTCCCGTTGGGATTATCCCTCCGTGCTGTCCTGTCCCACGAGGTTTTGTCTTGTTGGGGTTAAACAGTTTACATTAATTAATGTGAAACCATTTAACCCGGCGGGGCATCTTGACCGCGTATACCATGGGGCTTGTCTTGTCGACAATGCTGTAGGGCCCCATGTATAATGGCTCAAAGATTCCCACCCTGGCAAAGTTGCGGACCATGACCTGGTTCCCCACCTGCCACTCGTGGTGTTTGCTCGGTTCCAGCAGCAATCGGTTGGTCTGATGCTGCTTCCCCATGTTAGTGGCCGCCTGCCAGTGAATCTGCTTGAGGTGCTCCAACAGACTCTTGGTAAAGCAGTCCCTATTCACCTCGATTACCTGAACTTCCGTCAGGACCGGGGCAAGTACATGGGTGGGAGTTCACATGGCTCTTCCAGTCATGAGCTCGTATGGGGAATACCCCGTGCTTTTCGACTGGCTGGCCCGGATCCCCATCAAAACCAGGGCAACCTCTCCACCCACCTCTGCGGGGAGTCCCCAGTCTCCTTCCTGAGTTTTTCTTTCAAGGTCCTATTCATACGCTCCACTAGCCCCGAGGACTGGGGGTTGTAGGCGACGTGCCACTTTCCCTCAATCCCCAGCACCTTAAGGATTGCCTGCATGACCTGTCCCGTGAAGTGGTTCTCCTGGTCGGACTCCACGTACTGTGGAAGTTCCCACCTGGAGAACACCCCCCTAACCAATATCCTGGCGGTCCCCGCTGATGTGGCTGTTCAGCAAGGGAAGGCTTCAACCCACTTTGTGAAAGTGTCCACCAAAACCAGGCAGTACCGGTACCCTCCCTTAGCCACAGGTAGGGGCCCTATGTAATCGATTTGTATCGATTGCCCATGGTCCCTCTACCCTCCTTGCGTGTCCTAGAGACACCTTTCTTTTCTGGGAATCTGGATTATTGGTTGCACAGACCAACCAGTTCGCGCAAAATTCACGAGTGTCTTCCCGGAACTGGGGCCACCACCCAACCTGTTCCACCCGTTGCCAGGTGACCTCCGGTCCGGGGTGTCCCTCTCTAGGGCCTGCGTGGGCCAGCTGAAGGGACTCCCTCTGGTGCTGCTGGGGCACTATCCACTGCTCTCCTTTAAACAACATCTTCTCTCTAACATGCCTCTGTACAGTCCTTCGACCTTTTCTCCCACAGTCAGCTTGTCCATGACGGACTTGAGGACGGGATCTTGTGCCTGTACCTGCTGAAGGTCTGGGGCCAAAGCCACCCCTGCGCTCCCTTGTGTCCCCTGTCCGCCCCGGATAGCTGCTATGGGGCCTGCCTCAAGCTGGTTCCACTTGGTTCCCGTTCGGGCTCTCTCTTTGGCCAGTTGATCTGCCTTTTGGTTCCCTGCAGCCCTGGGATCATGTTTGTTATGTGCCTTTACTTTGTGAATGCACATGTCTGCCCCGGTCCCTACTGCCTGCATGATGTGCTGCAGTAGGGGTTTTATGGCCAGAGGCTTACCGTCTGCAGATGTATACCTGCGACGGGACCAGATGGCTAGGTACTCCGTGCAGGCATTGCAGGTGAATATACTATCTGAAAAGATAGTAAGGGCCATGGGAATTCGTCGGGGTGGGTGACTACATACATAACTGCAGACAGTTCAGCATGCTGGGCGCTCATGGTGTTTGGGAGCTTTATGGCCCTGGCAATGCCTGCCTGGGGATCATAAATCCGCATCCTGTGAGCCTTTCCCCCACCACCACCGTGCTGGACCCATCAACATAGATCTCCCGGCCATGGGGATGGATCCCCGCCCGGAGCCCTATGTCCACGTCCCAGACCCCCTCAACGGAGCAACGGTGGGCTTTCCCGGGGTACAGCATATTGGCTGCCAGTCGGGGCTCACACATCCCTTTTACTCTCAAATCCATCTGTGAGAGCAGGAGGGTCCAGCGAGCAATGCGTGCGCTGCTCACTGTCCCATCCTTAATTCTCCCATCCAGCAGCATCTGAGTGGGGGTGTGATGAGTGAGGAGGGTGATTGGGGACACTCCTGTGAACACCTGCGACCGCTTCACAGCCCAGTGGGTGGCCAGCAGATGCCTTTCACAGTTTGAGTAACCCCTCTCGACCTCAGTGGGGACCCTGGAGGAGTAGACCACCGGCCTCAGCTGGCCGTGCCACTGTTGCATCAGCACAGCACTTAAGCTATCCCCGCTGGAAAAATTCCTCGCCCTCATCTACCGCTCCCAGGGCTGGAGATTTCTGCAGGTCTTCCTTGAGGCGGGTAAATGCTGCATCACAGTCCTCATCCCGCTCCCACTCCACGCCTTTGCGCAGGAGCCGGAGTAGGGGGGCTGCAATGGCTGCGTAATCCTCAATGAAGTCCCTGTAGTAACCGGTCAGATCCAGGAATGACCTCACCCCTGTAACTGTAGTCGGAGCCAGTAACTCCTGAACTGCCCTCCTCTTAGTCTCATCAATGGCTCTCTCCCCTGCCCGCACAGTCAGCACCAGGAATTTTACCTCTGTCTGGCCGATCTGTGCCTTCTTAGGGTTTACTTTAAAACCCTCCTCGTGCAGCAGTCCCAACAGCTCTGCCAGCAGGGGACCGTGCTCTTCCTCCGAATTGGAGAATAGCAGCAGGTCGTCCACATACTGGACTAGCTGTCTGGGTCTGCTCAACTCTTTCAGGCAGTTGGCCATACACTGATGAAAGATGCTCGGACTGTTGTGGAAGCCCTGGGGAAGACAGTTCCAGGTATACTGCTGTCCTTTGAATGTAAAGGTGAATTTGTACTGGTCCTCTCGCCGCAGCGGGACGGACCAGAA
Organism: Pristiophorus japonicus; assembly: GCF_044704955.1. NCBI lineage: Eukaryota > Metazoa > Chordata > Chondrichthyes > Pristiophoridae > Pristiophorus > Pristiophorus japonicus. The sequence continues at coordinate 290,457,821 of NC_091978.1, forward strand.
CCCATTCGAGATGTCCAGCACCGTAAAGACGGCTGCGGACGCGGGGATGACTGTGACTAGGTCGGCTACAGCTGCCACTCTGGGCACACAGGCAGGGATATTTTTATTGAGGACTCGGTAGTCCACTGTGGCCCTCCAAGAATTGTCCGGTTTCCTAACCGGCCAAAGTGGAGAGTTCACATGTGTGGCTATTGGTCTCAACACTCCCTGTCTGACCAGAGATCCCAATGCGACCTCTAGGTCTGCCTCAGCCTCCCTAGGAAAATTATACTGCTTCTGGGGCTTAGACATGGGGTCCCCATCTACTCTGACCTCGACCCCATTTACCCGTCCACAGTCGTGCTTATGCCTGGCAAATGCCGCCAGGTTGGCCCGCACAAAAGCCTGATAGATCATCGGTGTGCCGTCTACCAGAGCGTCGAGGTCATATCCCTCCTACGGCTTTACAGTGCAGAGGGAACCCTTCCCCTACTTCTTCTGGATGACTGCTGTATCTTCCCCCTCCCCGGTGTCAGCTGTGCCCCACAGACAGTGGTTCCTCAGGGCGACCAGAATTTTCTGGCCGCTGAGGAAATCTACCCCTAGGATGCCTTTACCCACTCCCTCCCACGGCAGAAGGACACACTTCCACATGGTGTGGAGGGTGCCTATGTGTATCTGCAGTGGTTTGGAGAAGAAGCCCTCGCATTCTTCTCCAGTGAAGCTGGTTAGGCAGTAGGGATCCCATTGGATAGGGGTGAGGTGGTCGGGTCATCTACATGAACCAGGGTGCACGAGGCCCCTGTGTCCAGCAGATACTCCCCATGGACCCCCTCAACCCCCATCATGACACGTGGTCTGTTCCACGCATCATAGGTGACCGGGCAGAGGTACACAGGTTCCTCAGGGTCTAGTCATGGGAGGTGTTGGTCTGGGCCTGAGGGACTTCTCCCCCGGTCACGGTTGCGACCTTCCCAGCCTGGGTAAAGAGTGCCTGCAGAGCACGAAGAAACCCTCGAGTGGGGGAGCAGGGCTGGGCACAGCTGGTTTGGGAGGGTTTGTGGCCGCGGGGACTGGGGCTGAGGTTGGGACCTGTGGACCTCTCTTTTCCTGCCTCGGATCCTGGCATTCCCTCCTCATGTACCCTGTCTTCCCGCACCCGTAGCAAACCACCTCTTCCCTTCCCTTCTTGCCTCCACTCCCTCTTATCAGAGCCGGGGCGGATCTCACACACCTTCCCCTTGGTAGGTTTCTCCCCCCCCCCCCGATTCTGCCATTGCGAAAAGAGAGGGTCAGCTGCCTCAGCACCGTCTCCTCTGTGGCTTGGGGGTCTCTGAAATCGAACCACAGGTTGGCCTGGGCGCGCAACTCAGGTAGGCTGTTTGCCACCAGTGCACACAGCCAGCGACCACGTCGATGTGTATCCAGCTGGGTTCGGTCCAAATTCCCCCCACTGGCTTCCTCATACACTGGCCACAGTCGATCAGCGAACGCCTGGGGGGGTCTCCCCGGGTCTCTGGTCAATGGCCTCTACCCGGTCGAACGGACAGCCGTCGTTCAACCCCATGGCCTGCAGGATATTCTCCCAGAGAGCGGCCACTGTTCGCTGACCCCTCTTACTCTCAGCAGAGAGAGCCTGACACAGGGCTGGGTCCAGTGAGAACAGGAGCAGTTTTCTCCGTTCGGCCTCATCGCAGTCATTTATGTTTCCTACCTGCTCTACTTCCATAAAGTGGACAGCGGGGTCTCCTTTTCGGGTAAGTTTATTCACATGGGCCACCATCTGCCACAGCTGGGTCGCACTGTGGGGAACCATGTACTGGTTCTGTAGGGGACCCTCAGCCTGACCCACTGCGGGTGGTCCGAATCTACTCTGCCTGATAGGGCATATTGGGGCTGGTCCCAGAGGTTTAGATTCCAGCATCTCACCCTGCCTCTCCTCCGGTATCCTCAATAGAGCTGTGGGAGAGGGCCTGTAGGATTCTTCCTCCCTACAGCCTGTTTCACTATGCTCCCCCTTCATACCTCGGCTGGGCTGATAAGGCACACCACTCCTTTTCTGGGTGCCTTGCTTTCAGCCCAGCCAAGGGCTTTTGCCTCAGCTAGGGCCAGAGCTTTGGTGTCGGGCCGGGTGGGGATTCGAGTCTCGGGCACTTCCAGAGCTTTTGCTCCGGCTAGAACAAGGGCTGCTTTGGCTTCAGCCAGAGCCAGGGTGAGCCGATCAACTTGTTCCTGAAAGGAACGATGATCTGCCTCTGCCCTGCTGTGGCACGCCTGAAGTGCAGCCTGTAGCTGGAGAGTCTTAACCTCCCCCAACTTTCCCTGGTTCTGAGCCTGGGCAAGTTCCTCCTGCAATCCCCTGATGTGACCTTTTCCCTCAGTTACCTGGGACTGAAGGTACTCCCTGTGGTTGCAATCGCTTTCTCTTTCTCTCTCTCTTTCCTGCCTCTCCCGCTTTAAATTCTGATCCAGCTTTTCCCTTTCTTTGCTGGTCTTCACTAGCTCCTCTCTCTGCTCAGCTAACTCTGTCTGCAAGACGTCTATCTGCCTGTCCAAGACCTGTATTTGCTTCCAAAAGCAAGTCAGCCACACTGCCTTTTCCACTGATCTTTTATGATCTTTACTCTGGGTCCACCTGGCTGCTGCGTTCAGCCTCCAGCAGCACCTGCACCCACTTCCTTGAGCAGTTTATCCTTGCTGTTACATACCTAGCAATCCTATCCTCCATTTTATACTCCTCTTCACCAAGACTGACTGTCTCTTCACCCTCACTCAACGTACGTCCCTTCGTGGTCGCCATTCTGTAAGGGGAGCTTGGGGTGTGGGTTCGAATCCACATTCCCCTTGGGTTCTGTACGTGCGATTTATGAGGGTGGGTGAGTAATGAGGCACCAGACACAGTTGGTAAGAGTACAAAATGGCTAATGTTGTTTATTTAGAATAGCAAACACAAAGATAGAGGCATAGGAAGAGGTCATAAAATGGCAGGAATGGCAAAATCTCATTCAACAACCCGAAAAATCTCACAACAGGGAAGGGGAAAGCAAGAGGTTAAAACATCCCACTCACACACAACCACACCTCCTACTCCCACCCGTCCTACCAATTCCTATCCTAAATTGAGTCTGTGTGGGGGTTTGGGCCATACTCACAATGCTATCAACCCCGGGGTTCTGTAGCACTTATTTCAGCTCGGGGTCCCTCTGGGGTGGGGTTTATGTTATTGTTCGGTTTTCCTCCTCGATGTTGCGTCGGTTTCTTCTATCTGCCTCTCGGTTATCGTCAGACTACAGCTGTGAATCCAGGTTATTGAACCAGGTGTCCAGGTCTGCACAGCTCTGGGTGCCCCAGCCTGATGCTTCGGCTATTCAGGGCTAACAGCAGCACCTGCTGCCACTTACCACCCAGGAGGTTGGCTCGTGGGTTTTTAGTCTCAACCAAAATCAAAGTTTGCAAAACTCTCTCAGCTCCTTTCCCCCCAGCAGCCAGCAGCCCTTTCAAGAACTGACCCCAAACTGTTTTTCTCCACAACTCCTGCAAGTCTTTTCCTCTTCACACCTGTCCTCCCCTGTCAACTCTGCCCAGCTCCTTTTTGGTCCACAACTCCCTTTTTCCACAACTCTTTTCTCCACAACTGTCTTTCTGGTGGTTGTGTGTCCTATATTTGTATTTCATTCAGTTCTGGTTCAAACCCAGTGGGTGGTCCATTGTGTAAGTTTGGGCGGGGAGACAGCTTTGAATATTTAATCAGAAGATGTCACAGGTACACGCAAGTGTGAGGGCCAGGGTATTGTTTCAGTGCACATAGGTGCCTGAAAGTCTGTGGGCCCTTTGTTATAGTCCTGGGAGTCAGTGGGTCATTCCTGCAGTGATTCATAGTTTTGATTCAGAGTCATTGTCCATATTAATTAGATAGATAATGGCCCACGTTCGTAGTTTGATTTGGTGGAGGGGGAGTCATTTTCAAACTGGGCCGGGGAGTCCTTATTGATTGAAGATTTCCCCACTTCAGGCCCGACTCGACCCCTGATTGGCCTGCCAGAATGCACTTATCCCCCATTGGCCAGTGCCTCGGTCTCGCTTGTGAGCCAGACTCCACAATGTCTGTATCCGCCCACACGTTTTCCCAGCCTGCTTTTACTTGGCCAAAAATGTTCATTTAGTGTATGGAACGATCCCATGTTAGTTTTCTTGTCCTTACGGTGTTTCAAATGCGGCCGTGGATTTTCGAACCTTACCCTTGCTCTTGAGAAAAACAGTTCTCTGGCTTGGCAAAGGTGATCCAGTTCTACAATCCAACTTAAACTTTAAAATTCCTGTTCAGCCTCTGCCTTGTGCGGCCTCTGGGCAGCTTGTACGCCTGGGTGTAAGGTTGCCTGTACCGCAGGATCCGGAGAGTTCTTCTTAATGTAACTGGGGGTTTCCCTGAGTCCCAGATGATCGGGGGAATTGGCCCCGCCTGTACTACAATTAACTATCCCTTGCTGCAGGGCCGGTGAGTCCACTACTTCTTCTGTGAGTCCCTCACCGTTGAGGCTGCAGGCTCTGGATTCCTATCCCTAGAATGATCCTTGACCTTGGGCATTCTTTTACGGACTGCAACCCTCCTGGGGCTGAACCACTGAAACTGGGTTGCTGGTGACCACAGTGTCTTTGGCCGTGGTGTTCGGGGAGTCCTTCTTCGGGCTCCGGCTACTGGGGGCACGTCCGAGTCCCAAACAATTGGGGGGATAGCCTCTCCAGTAATATAATTCACCGCCCCCATCTGTATGGTCTGTGAGTCTGCAACGTCCCCTGTTGGCCTTCCATAGTCGGAGGCTGCTGGCCGAGGATCCCTGTCCTGAGGACGGTTCACTGCCCCCAATGGTAGCAGGAGTGAGAACGACCCAGCCTATTCGTTCCCTGTGAAACCCACTAGACTGTACGGGACCCTGTTAGATAGAGGTGAGGTGGCTTGGTTATCTGCGTATACAATGGTGCTTGAAGCTCCAGCATCTAGCAGATAGGTCCCTGTCACCTTCTCCTCCTCCATCTTAACGCACGGCCTCTTGTGTGCATCGTATTCTAGGGGACACAGATACACAGGCGTCGCCAGTTCTAGTCATGGGTCAGGATTTGGCGGGACAGATGTGGTTTCCCTCCTGATGGCCGCAGCTACCTTCCCTGGGCCGCCCAATACGGACCGGATCGTAGCAACGATCTCCTCGAAGGAAGAGGGAGAGTTCTGCGCTCCGGGTCCGGCCTTTTGGGCAGGTGCTCCTTAGCTACGTTATCCTTCCAAGGGTTCCTACAATCCTTTCTCCAATGCCCACTTTTTCCGCACCCATAGCAGTTACGCTTGGTGTCGGAAGAGATACCCCCTTCCTGGTGCCATTCCCTCTTTGCTTGGTGGGGCCTTAACTCATGTACCTTCCCCTGGGGTGGGTTCCCCTCCGTCCCTCGGCCACTCCTAAAAGCCAGGGTTAGTTGCATAATCATTGACTCCTCGGTCGCGTTGGGATCCCTAGGATCGAACCACAGCTCGACTTTGGCCTTCACCCGTGGCAAACTGTTTGCCATCAGGCTCCGGAACCAGTGGGCCCTCTCATCCCGGGTCAAGTGATTCCCGGGCGAGGGTCCCACTGCAGGCACTCTCGTAGATGAGCCAGAGCCTGTCTGTGAAAGCTTATGGGGTTTCCCCTGCCTGTTGTATCGTCTTCTCCACTCGGGAGAAGGGACTCCCATCGTTTAGGCCCATAACTTCTAAGAGTTCTTCCTTGACAGTAGCGTATGTACTCTGCCCTCTCTTGCTGTTTGTGGAGAGAGACTGGTATACTCTGCTGTCGATGGAAAACAGAAGCATTTTTGCCATTTCAGTGTCATTGATGCCTGCCGCTTGGTCTACTTCCATAAAATGAACCGAAGGGTCCCCTTTATGGGTGAGCTTGTCCAGGTGGGCTACCATGGTTCTAAGCTGCTGGGTGCTGTGGGGGACCATGAAGTTACTTTCGAGGGGCCCTGCTGCCCCACCGAGAGTGGGCGCACCGTATTTCTGCTGCCGTACCGGGCACATCAGCCCCGGTCCCGGCCCTTGTTGTACTGGTGTCGCTCCCACCTCTCCCTGCTGCCAAGCCGAGTCACAACCCGATGCCACAGGTGGTGGTGCACCATCCCCCTCTGCCCCACAAACTGTTCGCCCCTCCTGCTGCCGACCCGGATTGGGCCCCGGCGCCACAGGTACTGGCTGAGCGGTTTCCCCCTGATCTTCCAGGTCTGCCCGAGCTGTACTCAGGTTTATTAGGCGGAACATGCCTGTAAGAGAAAATTGTCATTAGGGGTATAAGCAAAATAAGGTTTAAAGTGCCGACTTCTACATTGGCTCAGCAAAAGGGGCAGAGGGTCTGTGGCTGACCTCACATTATAACATATTCCAGCACCAAGGACCCAGAGGCCTCTGATTCAACATTGATGTACCAAAACACTAGATAACATTAAGGTACGTCCAGTCCGACAAGATAAGACTCTGTGAAAAGACTCTAAACAGACTTTTAGGCGCTACGTACGATGAGCAAATTCTAACCCAATGAGGTCATCCCAGTTAAGATCTAAAGGTTGCTTTGAGATCTTGATCTGTCAATCCAAAATATTACGAATAAGGTAACCCAATTAGAGATCGAGGGAGGTCAGACCGGAGGGGCGAAGGGATTTATGAAATGTATAAATGATGTACAATTTTGCTATTCAGGGAACATTTCCACTCACAGGCAGCTGTGATGGGAAATGTTCTCAGATGTCCGTAATTAAAGATCGTTATACCTTGCCATCCGTCTCCGTCTAATACTTTGAGGGCTGCTATGGGGGTTAGGATGAGCGTCGACCCTTTATATCAAAGGTCCCGTTCATGGGAAGAGAAGCCTTCCCATTTTCCCCTTCAATTTGGCGCTGCGAGCAGGGTACAAGAATTTCCCGAACGGAACAATGATCCAGCTGTTGGGGTGAGTATGTTTAATTTACCACCTTCAAGTTAGAGCTATGGCATTGTAAACCGGGAGGGAAGGACATCTGTACAAAGAACTATCTGTAGCGGGTCCTGGAGGGATGGAGACAGAGGACAGGGATGATCTAGGGATGGGAGGGGGTTAAAAGGCATACTCTGAGACACGCGCGTGTAGGGAGCACGGCAGTGCAAGGGTACGACGCAAGGAAAGACAAATGGACGAGACCTATTGACCCAAGTGGTACGGGCACACGGCGCAGGGACGAGACATATTGATCTGGAAGCGTGGCAGTACGAGTGTACGGCGCAAAAGGAAGACATATCAACGACGTCCCCGCAGAGACGAGACATAGTGACCCAGAAGCGTGGCAGTACGAGTGTACGGCGTCAAGGGGAGACATATAGACAACGTCCTGCATCCCAAACATGAATTAAGGGGAATGCCCAAGACCCTTACACCTTCCCCAAAGTAAAATGGGTAACCCGGCTAGTAAAAAGGCAAATAAAACCAATGAGGTAACAGAAACCCAGGCCAGCAAAAAAAAGGAGGAAGAATGTAACTGGGGACCAAAAGGGTCTTTACTAAATTTGCAGGGCAAAGAATATGCAACATTAATGGAACGGAAAGGGTGGCAGCCCACGGATACCCCCGATAGACAGAAAAAATGGTGAGATAGTCAGACCAAACACAAGGTTCAAATGGCCCAAGTAATTATCCTTACCTGTTACCAGGAACAGGCAAAAGAAATAGATACCCATACTGAATTGATTCAGGAATTAAAAACTAAAATAACGGAATTAGGAAAGACTGTAAAGGAGAACGGACAAACCCTACAGTGCGCATCAGCAACACCCGACCCAAAAATAATCCCCCTAGTACCCCAAATATACCCCTCCCTGAAAGAGGTACAGGCAGGGGAGCCCCAAGATAATAACGGGACCCAGGAAAGGGCCCCCAGCAAACCAGAAAACAGACAGGGATGCCCATCACGTGTGAGGAACTGATGGAAATTCTCCGACAAACAACATTGCCAGCCCCACCCCCTCCGGAGCCACCCTCTAACGAGGAGCTCATCAACTTACTTAAATTGGCTAGTAACCGTTGGGATGGCCAACGCTAGATCCCCATATGTTTATTAGTGCAGTGTTCGGGGGCCGGCAGTGCAACATGCTAATGTTGGTATCCATAACTAATCTAGACCTCCCTCTTACAAGAACCACGGTTAATATTCAAGGGATAGGAGGAGGATCCAAAAAAGCGACATTAAGCGAAGTAGTACTATTAGAGATACAGGGAATAATGATACCCACCCAATTTTGGTGCTGTCCTAACCCGGAAGGCACCATATGAGGGATAGACACCCTGAGGGAAGTGGGGGCACTTATAGACCCCCAGCATAATCGGATAATATGGGGAGAGAAACATCAGACCCAACAGAAGTTCGATTGTCCGGGACATCAGCTACAGCGAGTAGCAAGGATTGTCCCAATACAGCCCGAGTGGGAAACGTAGGGCGTGTGGGGCAGCGTCCACTGGGCATTGTCAGGAATCCTGGAACCCCTGGACGTAGGAGAAGGAAGCACTACACTACAGTATGTGGACGATATTCTTATCGCTTCAGGTACTGAGCAACAACACATGTTGGCCCTTACTACAGTATTAGGGGCCTTACAGCACTCGGGGTTGAAGGCAAATCCTAAGAAAGCCCAGGTGGGAAAGGAGGAAAGTAGTAGCCCAAGGGAATAGACGGATGCCTGCAGATCGGAAGGAGGCTATTAGAATGGTAAAAGGGGTCCGACAGGTATTGGGACTATTTAACTATAGCCGGAACTTTATTCCGGAGTATGCGGAGATGGCCCAACCATTACAGGACCAAATAAAAGGAGGAAGGCCCTCCCAGGAGTCCATTGACAGGCAGCCGAATTAGATATGACTAGTAACGCCCCGATTGGCTCATGTATTACCCAAACGGAGGAAGTAAACATTCTCAAGATACAGGGAGAATCCACCCCGCAAGAAACAGAAGGGTGGAAACAGAACGGAGCTAAAAGTGGGGCGGATGGAGTTTGGAGGAAAAGTGACAATGTAGTGGCCCCGGATGTATCCAACAGAACCTATTGAGTGTCTACCACGGATACACCCATACCGGTAGGACCGGCATGGTGAACTCCATGTCACGATGTTGGTGGTGAAAAGGAATGGGTAACCATTCTGGGAAATGTATAACATGCGCTAAACACATCCCGTAGAAAAAGATAAAGAACACCAAACTCGCCTAAAGGGACCCTGGGAAGCCTTACAAATATACTTTACTGGGCCACTGCCTAGCCAAAGGGGAAAAATGTAGTGTCTGGTAATAATAGACCAACTTACAAAATGGGTAGGAGCCTTCACCACTAGAAACTGCACCGCTGATACAGTAGCTAAGATCCTGGCCGGGGAAATAATACCCAACTGGGGAATGCCACTACAGTTGGACTCAGATCAGGGTACACACTTCACGGGAAAAATCATGAAGCAAGCGTGTGCCCTGTTAGGGATTAAACAAAATTTCCACATCCCATACCACCCCGAGTCTTCCGGATTGGTAGAGCGAATGAATAGGACCTTAAAAACAGCACTGGCTAAGGCAATTGAGGAGACCAGACAGGAGTGGGTTGAGTTACTTCCACAAATCCTAATGAAATTAAGAGCAACCCCTAACCGGACTACTGGACTGATCCCCTTTGAACTAATGACAGAAAGAACCATGAGGCTGCCAGAAGTGCTGGTTACTGGAAGTGAAGACATGGAAACATAGAAACATAGAAAATAGGTGCAGGAGTAGGCCATTCGGCCCTTCGAGCCTGCACCACCATTCAATATGATCATGGCTGATCATTCACCTCAATACCCCTTTCCCACTTTCTCTCCATACACCTTGATCCCTTTAGCCGTAAGGGCCACATCGAACTCCCTCTTGAATATATCCAATGAACTGGCATCAACGACTCTCTGCGGTCGGGAATTCCACAGGTTAACAACTCGCTGAGTGAAGAAGTTTCTCCTAAATGGCGTACCCCTTATCCTAAGACTGTGTCCCCTGGTTCTGGACCTCCCCAACATCGGGAACATTCTTCCCGCATCTAACCTGTCCCGTCCCGTCAGAATCTTATACGTTTCTATGAGATCCCCTCTCATCCTTCTAAACTCCAGTGTATAAAGGCCCAGTTGATCCAGTCTCTCCTCATATGTCAATCCAGCCATCCCTGGAATCAGTCTGGTGAACTTTCGCTGCACTCCCTCAATAGCAAGAATGTCCTTCCTCAGATTAGGAGACCAAAACTGAACACAATATTCCAGGTGAGGCCTCACCAAGTTCCTGTACAATTGCAGTAAGACCTCCCTGCTCCTATACTCAAATTCCCAAGCTATGAAGGCCAACATGCCATTTGCCTTTTTCACCGCCTGCTGTACCTGCATGCCAATTTCAATAACTGATGAACCATGACACCCAGGTCTCGTTGCACCTCCCCTTTTCCTAATCTGCCGCCATTCAGATAATATTCTGTCTTCGTGTTTTTGCCACCAAAGTGGATAACCTCACATTTATCCACATTATACTGCATCGGCCATGCATTTGCCCACTCACCTAACCTGTCCAAGTCACCCTGCAGCCTCTTAGCATCCTCTTCACAGCTCACACCGCCACCCAGTTTAGTGTCATCTGCAAACTTGGAGATATTACACTCAATTCCTTCATCCAAATCATTAATGTATATTGTGAAGAGCTGGAGTCCCAGCACTGAGCCCTGCGGTACTCCACTAGTCACTGCCTCCCATTCCGTAAAGGAGCCGTTTATCCCTACTCTCTGTTTCCTGCCTGCCAACCAATTCTCTATCCACGCCAGTACATCACCCCCAATACCATGTGCCTTGGTCTTGTACACCAATTTCTTATGTGGGACCTTGTCAAAGGCCTTTTGAAAGTCCAAATACACCACTGGTTCTCCCTTGTCCACTCTACTAGTTACATCCTCAAAAAATTCCAGAAGATTGGTCAAGCATGATTCATAAACCCTTTCATAAATCCATGCTGACTTGGACCGATCCTGTCACCACTTTCCAAATGCGCTGCTATTTCATCCTTAATAATTGATTCCAACATTTTCCCTACTACTGATGTCAGGCTAACCAGTCTATAATTACCCGTTTTCTCTCTCCCTCCTTTTTTAAAAAGTGGTGTTACATTAGCTACCCTCCAGTCCATAGGAACTGATCCAGAGTCGATAGACTGTTGGAAAATGTAGGGCCCTATAAGGATAAAATATGGAGGTTCGTGATGGAACTCGGTAAACAATCACATGAATTACGAGCACAAGCCAGAGCCCAACAAATTACTAGTGATCTTGAAAGAGACATGAAGGAACAAAGGGTTCAAATAGGGAGCCGGGTCATGGTAAAGATAAATCCTGAAAGACCTGGATTCTCACCAAAATGGATCGGACCCCACCAGATGATTATGGTTAGCGACACATGCACTTGCATAGACATATGAGGTGTTGGCAAATGGAAACACTGGACCCAGTTGAAATGATTTGGATCCTAACCAACCGGTGGCCACCGGAAAACGTGTTTTACAGGTCCTATCCCTCCTTGGAGCCGAAACATCCACTGATGAAGAAAGTAACGGACCTCAAGGCCTATATTATAAGACGTCATAAAATGTTAGCTGTGATCCCGATTCAAAAATCCTAATGGTGGTAGTCGGCACAACAGTAGATTTAAATTGTAGCATTGGACTAACGGGCATAACACAACTTAACAGCGATTCCAACCGACAGTGGGTTGGAACAATAACAAGGGCATAACATTAGCAGTAAATGAGACCGCAGGATGCTTCGTGTTAGAAGAAGAATGAGGAAGTTGCACTCGTAGGGAGGGGATACAGATTCGGTGCACACCCGTCTTCACTCAATTCTCGGGAACGCCATGACAAGGGGATACCAGGTGGAAGATATGTCCGCCCTCCCTGTGCGTGGGTACGGACCAGTGATGTTGGGACATCCTTATCCGAGATAGATGCCCTACCGCTGCCCCGACAACCACCCTGGGGATAACAACTCTTCCCAGCACAACCACGCAAGCCCCCCCCCATAAAGACTGGAGCCAAAGAGGGGTTAGTAATATAGGAATCGAAGGAAAGGATATATTTTGGGGTGCGTCAGCGACTACTTACCTAAACCTAACGGCTATCATCCTTCCTAGCTTCTGTGGGAATGAAACTATAAGTCTATACCAGAACCTGACACAACGAAACCTCGAAGGCCCGGAATTCACTAACTTGAGATTTAATGTCAGAAAGGGAACAGAACAAAGTCGAACGAAAAGCGGAATACTGGAAACACTAGGCACAGGTTATGCGGCGGGGATTGCGACGATGAATTCCATAGACCTGTATGTAATAGACGACCAGGTTAACACCTTAACGCAAATCTTAAGGGGTTTATTGGGGAGGGAAATAGATAGCCAAGCCCTACAAGCGCAGTTGGGAGTTGGTGCGGAAGGGGAACTGTTACAAGTGGCCCACACATTACAGGAACATGCCAAGACCATAAATTTGATCCACGCAATGGGGAACGACCTAAGTAAACGATTACAAGCTGAGATAGTTTGCTCCGGGTATGGGGCCTGGTATTGAGTGGGGTACAACATAACCTGGAACTCCAGAATGGGCACATACCAGATTAGATCCCGAACAGCATATTTAATAATTGGACTCCAGACAAAAACATGAACAACACGTGCTAGGTACGGAAAATTAGTTACGCATGGGTGCCAAAATTTAGATGTATTATTGGACATGTGAATATGATCAGATTCATGTTATCAATACCACAGTATGACGTAACAAAGGGAGACCCTTTATACCAAACTGACAATATCGGTGAAGTAAGAAACCGAACACGGTTGCGTTACCATCAACCCTCCAGATAGGTGATTAAAATTAACAATAGTACCAAAGGCATTGACATAACTGACTGCTATAAAAATAACCAATAGGGTTTATGTCAAGGTACACGAAGAATGACGAATGATGATTACGGATTCCACCAAACAAGGGTATGCATGCTGAGTATCACTCCTCTCGAATGCAATTCCGAAATAATCGCTGCTCCACAAGGGAATGGAGATTGGTACGTGAGCACAGGAGCAACCAACCTGATGATTAAGACCAGGGGAGGAGTCGCCCCCTGTGTCATCACCAACTCTAACTTCTGTTTCAGGCCCATGGGAAAAATAGACATAAATGGATACCACATACATCCCGAGACAATGGAAATTATCCACGGAACGGTCAAGGATACCCTCCAAGAAGGGTACAAGGACGCGGTATGGGGTTCTTTGGTTATAACCGATTTGCCTTGTCATACCCCGGACGTGATAGAAGACCTCTGCTGCGTATTGAAGCCAGTTGGGTTGAGTCCGCTGATGCGGTTAGACTCGTTTTGGACTTATGTCTGGTGAGTACCCAATTTTCTTTGTTAGCAATAGGGTTTTAAGTTATTAGGTAATTTTTACCCGTTGGATAGTCTAGGCCTACTAAGTCAGTTCCTATTGATGTTCCACTGATTGGCTTTTGAAGTTCTTTTCTCCAATGTCGCGATGTTTCTTCCTGTGGTTTCACGCCATGTGCTCTCGATTTTGATCTTGTTGTTCTGAAGTGCTTGGTCAGAAAAGTTTTCCTGTGATGGTCAGAACAGTTCTTCCTGTGATGGTCAGAATAGAGTAGTTCTCTTGGTACGATGGGCCCTCAATTATACTCTGAGAGGCTGCTTAATCTTCGCACCAAATCTAACGTTTCTTTTGTTTGAGTTTTGCTGCCCAATTGATTTTAAGTGGTCTTCTTTGTTTTGGCGGGCTAGCTAACTGAAACTTGATTAAATGTTTTAATCTGGCATTGATAGACGTTGGGATTGCAATACCCCTTATTTATGAGCCGATGAACTCTTGTCCATTGTGATAGCATTGCTTTGGCTTTGGGAAGTCTGGGCTGAGCCAAATATTTCTATGCATGTTAAAAAAAAGGTGTTGGAATATGTATGTGATATTTGGGTCCTGTGGGTGGGGTAGATAATGTTTCTTCCGTGGTCGATTGTTTAAATGCTAATGTTTTCTGGGAGCCTGACTATGGTTAAACAGTTCCCCCAGACAAACTGATTAACTACAATATCCAAATTCTAAAGGTAAGGGTTTATCCCACCCCTCTGTCTCTGCAGCTTTCCCCACAGGCCCAAACATGCCTTTTAAAATCCCAAACTTGATTAAAACTCGTAGATTTCTTCCATATGCATTTTAGGATCCCAAACTTTCTGTTTAATAGGCCCAAATAGAATTTCCTTTTCAGTGAGTCCAAACATTGGGGGGTTTCCACGAATTTTGGAATTTTACACTCACCACCTTTTACTTCGAACCTGCAAGCAATTCACCTCGGTTGTCTGATGACTGAAATTAGTATGAAATTCTTGGGAATATTGGTTGGCCATGCTCATCGACCTGGCTATCTGACAAGCTAAATCAAAAGTTAAGTTAGGCATTGTCAATAACTTTCTTCTGATCGCATCAATTTTCATCCCACAAACAAAGCGGTCTCACAATGCTCGGTTCTGAAAATCTCAGAAATTACAGTGAATAGATAGCTTTTTTAATGCTACAATGTACTCACTGAAATTTTCTTCGGCCTTCTGATTTCGTATTCCGAAACTATAACTTTCAGCAATTTTTAACGCAACAGGGCTGTAATGTTGTTCTAGCTTAGTTAGAATCTGTTTCAGCGTTGTATCCTTAGGCTTGTCAGGCACAAGCAAATTTATCAGCGTTTCATACAACTCGGGCCCGGCCTCAGTTAAGATACAGCTCTTTTTTGTTCCAACACCGCCCGATTATTGTCTTCATTACCGGGAATTTCGATGATATTATTTGCAGCGAAAAACATTTCTAGCCGATCCACAAACTTTCACGATCTCGTTGAAATGCCTCCAGATGCCCTATAACTCCCATCGGGGCAGCCATTTTGTCCCTGGCAGTTTAACCAAGTGTGCTCTTAATTTACCTCGAATTTGTAGCTGTTTCCAAAAACATAGAAGCTCTCAAAGTCTCTCTGTCGGCTGGCTGAATCCTTCACCAACAAAAAGTTCAGCTTTGTATTATCCGATTACATCTCATCCTCGTCACCAAATGTGATATCTTCAGGGAAACACACAACCTGTAAGATGGCTGCCGGTCCAGAATCTTGTGACCTGCTGGTCAGGTGACCTGCTCTTTATTAAACAGCACTAGCTGCAGTAACACAGGCGTCCACAGTATAGCTACAGACATGACACAAAGCAATTATTTTAGTGAGAAACAACTGACTCTCTGGACTGAAGGTGTTAGTACATCGATGGGATATTTTCAGGTCCCTTCTAATCGCTTTGGGGTCTATGCATGTTGGCTGTTCAAGGAGAAGGACTGTAATGGAGGTTTTAGCTTCACATTGTCTCCTGTGAATTACAGGTAGTTTATGTTCCAGGACAGAATTCTTTTAAATGTGGCTAATCAGTCATGGCATGTGAGGTTGGAGGGGAAGATGCCATACTTCCTTTAGTTAATGGATATTACAATTCAGGCTCTCCTCCAACTCTATCATATTTACAGCTAAATGCAGTTTCCATAGGCAGACTAAGGCCTTCCATGATCAGAAACTTACACCTTTTGTATGCTGTGAACAGAAGTAGTGACATATTATAATCCTTTTACAGAAATATTTTGCCGCAGACATTGCAGAGGTTACCCACCATGCACTCCTGTGCTCTTCGAAATGCAGTTGTCAGCCCATACAGTTCAATTATTAAAGTTAATGCACGATTAACTACACAAAATCGAGATACTGATAGCATGGATATCTATAAACAATAACTGATTCAGCAGAAAAAAAGAATCTTCATAAAAATGTCAACCAGCATCAGTCAGGAAATGGACAACAAAGGGCAAGCAACACATTAATTTGCATTGGCCTATGGAGCCTATCTCACAAACATCGCCGACTATGCTTGATAGCGTAGTTCTTTGTTCTGAAGTGGTTTTGTACTGTATTGTACTTGACATATTCAATCTTACAGCAAATACTCAAAGTCATCATTATCATCATAGGCAGTCTCTCGAAATCGAGGAAGACTTGCTTCCACTCTAAAAGTAAGTTCTCAGATGACTGAACAGTTCAATACAGGAATTACAGTCTCTGTCACAGGTGGGACAGACAGTCGTTGAAGGAAAGGGTGGGTGGGGAGTCTGGTTTGCCGCACGCTCCTTCTGCTGCCTGCGCTTGTTTTCTGCATGCCCTCGGCGACGAGACTCGGTGCTCAGCGCCCTCCCGGATTCACTTCCTCCACTTAGAGCGGTCTTGGGCCGGGGATTCCCAGGTGCCGGTGGGGATGTTGTACTTTATCAGGGAGGCTTTAGGGATGTCCTTGAAACGTTTCCTCTGCCCACCTGGGGCGCGCTTGCCATGTAGGAGTTCCGAATAGAGCGCTTGCTTTGGAAGTCTCATGTCGGGTATGGGGACGATGACAGAGCAAATACTCAAAGTAAGATAGTACTTTCCTGTGAGTGTGCTTTTAAAAAAACATATTCTCCAGGCACACAGTAATTTTTGTGATGAGGTGACCAAACTATCATATAAGAAATGGGTTTGTTTGTTTGTCATCAGTTTTGTTTTCAGAAGGACTGCAGAGCTTACTGGGCTCATATTCTCACTGTGTGTGCCTTCTACCTAAATAAGAGAGAGGAACAACCAAGTTGGTAGCACTGGGTTCAATCAGAATTTAAAGTTATAAAAAAAAATCCATGTATTTGTAAGAAAAATTCATCAGTAAACACTTCATTATTTTTGTAAATGATTTAATGTTATAAACAAGGACCATTAGTCAGTTTTTATTGTCAATTTAAAAACATGTTTTTTTGAATGTTTTTTAGGTTTTATTTTCAGATTCAAAAAACCAGGAGAAAATTAGGGAGTAAAAATTCGACCTCAAAATAACGGGAATTTCAGAGGAAATCGTTTAAAAATCAGTTTTATTTGTATCATTAAAACGCAAAAAAAGTGCATTTCCTGATCCATTGCAAAAGCTAGCATAGTTTTACTACTGTGAAGAATTTTTCTGTGGTAGAATAGGGATGCCAGCAGCGAACATTTATTTGGCAACTCATTGATCCATTAGACCTCATCAGATACTATGCTCCCATTAATTTAATTACATTTGGTGAAATTTACTGAACTTACTCTAAATTTTCCAATGTTCAGCTATATTTTTTTTCTTCAATACATATTTAAAATTAATTTTATTCCACACATCTATTTCACATGTTGCTATGTATACTCAAAATTATCAATGTGATTTTAAATGCATTGAATTGGATCGATCAGGATTTTCCTAAAAGGTCTGAATAAAAATATAAAGTAAACTGACTGTAAGTTGATTTCTCCCAGTATGATTTATTGATTTTGAATTTGGTCTAACTGCTGAACTCATCACAAGTCATCACTGTCTTGAAAGAACTTGGTACTGTAAAATAGATCTTGAGATGTGTGCGTATATCGCTTTAATGATGTCATCACACAAGTTGTTGTGATATGCAAATAATACAAGTTACATGCAGATCTCCTCTGAGTCCGCCATCTTCCAGAGGAAAGAGCCCCAGTCTGCTCAATCTTTCCTGATTTACTTCCCATCCTTCTTGACCAATCTGCAGCCTTTGACACAGCAGACCGCTCAGGGACAGAATAAGGTGCCTCGGGCAGTACCCTGGCCATGGGCTCCCTACTCCCTTTCACATCCTGCAGTAAATGACATTAGTGAGCTAAGTCACAGGGCACTATCCTGAGTATGCATTACATCAAGGTCAGGTCAGGTCTACATCTCAGGTTATGTTCTCATTGATACTATGACGACATTCATTTAATATTTTATTATGTTTCCAAACAATCAAACCGATATTTTGATGAAACCCTGTATACCAGTAAACAACAACGCTTAAATTTTTTTAAATCCTTACATTTTGAAACAAAATCGACAATGACAACAATTTAGAACAAGACAGCGCAATTTGTTTGGAAGACCATCATTTGTTATTTACATTCCATTTTCTCCACAGAGGCAACTACAAGTATAACATTACATTGGTCTTTTTATAGATTTTTGTCGGCTAAACTCGTCAATGGTTTTTGAGAAGTCAAGTCCGCTCAGTACTCTGCTCTCGATGCTCATGATTGAAAGACTATTAAGTTGATCTTGTTCCATTCGGTTCCTGATCTCATCCTTGATGTGTTTTAGTTTTGAGAAGGACCGCTCACCACTGCAATTTAATACCATCATTGACAGATCTATCCGAAGAGCTATTTCACTGTTAGAAAAGGTTAATGTGAGGGCGTGTGTATGGAGGAATTGGTACATTCTCAGCTCTTGGACTTAGTTTGTTTGACACAAATGGAGATTTGAAGCTCTGTTGAGGATGCCACCAAGCTAGAAAACTGGATGAATTCTCTTCCAATCATAGGGGTCAAGTTTCAGGCTGCGCCTAGAACAGTGCAACCCCGACATGGGCGCTCGTTAGGCGCGACAAAAATGTACCTTGCAATTTTCAGGCTCCCTGCAGGTCCCTCGGAGCTCGGCGCGGCGCGCAGACATCAGCGGGGAGCGGAGCCACAGAGTCGCGCCGATTCTGCAAGTGCAGGGGAGCGGAGCAAAGTCAAATGAGAGAACATCGTGCCGGCAGCCCTGCGTGTGCGCGTTGGAATGCGCGCATGCGCAGTAGCCCATAAATATTGGCACTCGGCCATTTTTAAAGGAACTTGAAGAAAAGTGCTGATTTGTCTCGTGGACCTCTGGAAAGGCTTGGGATTGAATTTTGGTGATTTTTTTGGTGTCTGAAGGAGTGCTTTTAGCAGCACTGTTGAATAAATCACCTGCTGAAATCAGTGAGTGCTGCTTTTCACTGCTAAACTTCCAGAACAGGTGCTGCATAGGTGCATGCAAAATAAGGACTGTGTGTTTTGAAAAATAAGGATGTCAATTCAATACAGCAATGGAACAACGTCCACCAAGAACAAAGAACTTCTTGCATGAGGAAGTGGAGATATTAGTCAACATCATTGAGCAGAGATGGCAGGAGCTAGATACCAGTAACAGAGGTCACATAAAAGTGCCACCAAAAGAAATGAAGAAACGCTGGAACCAAGTTGCAGAAGATTACTGCGCAGTGGTGCATACCAGGAGATCTGGAAGCCAGTGTAAAAAGAAATGGCACGACCTTAGTCAAGTAGTTAGTGTAAGTAATATTTTCATTTTTTAATGTAATCATAATTGTAACGTGACTATCTGTATGTCCCACCCTGCAGAAAGACGCACTCAGTAAAAAGTTATCTTTGACTCTTTGCAGAAGAAATTGGCCCACACCAAAAGGGAGGCAACTCGAACAGGAGGAGGCACGCCCAATCTGCATCCACTGACACCCTTGGAACAGAGGGTAGCTGCTATGATGAGTCGTACATGGAGAAAAACAATCAGTACAGCACAAGCTGGGCCCGCACGCGAGGAAGAGGGTAAGTCCTGAAAATGCATCGTGGCCCTTCAAATCAACCTGCTGCCTGGCCTGCTATGTGTGAGAGTACTCATGCCACCGATCCGCCCCCCTCCCTTGCTGTTAAACATTTGACTGCTCTGATGTATTTTGCAGAACATGATGATGATGATGATGCTGTCAACCCTGAGGATCCTGAGGGTACAGAACAAGAACCAGTACAACCAGATGCGGACGATCCAGACTGGATGATGGCAGTGATGACTGAAATGTCTACAGGGGAGAGCTTCCAAATTAATGTTTATGAGCACCCATTAAGGGGCATCAGAGTTTCAACCCCTTGCATAGGTTCTGGTTCCACCTTCCATGGTTTTGATTCCGACGTTGCGGGTCCCAGTGGTGCTGGTGATATAATGAAGCAGTTTACACCCATTCACCCACCATCCCAGCTCGTGCCTCTCTCTCTAGTACTGCCGTCTGGAACACCGAGCGTCCCACTGTCCCAGCCCGTGCCTCTCTCTCTAGTACTGCCGTCTGGAACACCGAGCGTCCCACCGTCCCAGCCCGTGCCTCTCTCTCTAGTACTGCCGTCTGGAACACTGAGTGCCCCACCGTCCCAGCCCGTGCCTCTCTCTCTAGTACTGCCGTCTGGAACACTGAGTGCCCCACCGTCCCAGCCCGTGCCTCTCTCTCTAGTACTGCCGTCTGGAATACCGAGTGCCCCACCGTCCCAGCCCGTGCCTCTCTCTCTAGTACTGCCGTCTGGAACACCGAGCGTCCCATCGTCCCAGCCCGTGCCTCTCTCTCTAGTACTGCCGTCTGGAACACCGAGCATCCCATCGTCCCAGCCCGCGCCTCCCTGTGTAGTGGTGCCGTTTGGAACACCAAGCATCCCACCGTCCCAGCCTGCGCCTCCCAGTGCAGTGGTGCCGTGAGGCAGACCCAGGCAGAGGAGAAGGAGATTGGAGACACGCTCTCCTGAGATGCAGCGTGCAACAGATGCGGCTCAGGTTGTGGCATTGGGTATGGAGACCAATGAGCTTACCCGATCACTCATCGGTAGCGTCAGTGCAGTGGGTGAAGAGGTGATGGTCCTGACGGGGGAAATAGCAGTAATGACATGGGAACTTAGGGAGGGAATGTCCGAGGGAGTGCAATCGACGGCACAGGCCGTCAGGGAGGGCATGCAAGTGGCAGCACAGGTCCTCATGGAGGTAGCTGCTGATATAAGGGCACACAGCCCCGACAATCAAATGACACCCCCATGAAGAAGTGAACATTCACTGAGATGTGGATGAGACATGGTTGCAGCCTTTCTTTGCTGCTTTTGTTCTTGTTCTTGATGTAGCTGTAGTAGCGTTTTTCAAATTGAAATTGTTTTGTAAGTTTTGTAACTTTACAACTTATAAGTGATCTTAGGATTTTTAAGTGATCTTATAGTGTAAATGCTCTCACATTTTGTATCTTATTTGTATCTTACATGGGTATCTTATTTTGCACCTAAAAAGTGATCCTGAAGTTTAAGTGATCTTAAGAGAGTGTAAGATTTTTCACATTGAAATTGTTTTGTAACTTTACAAGTTTATAAGTGATTTTAAAGTTTTTAAGTGATCTTCAAGGGTCACATTAAAAAGTAAAGTTTGATACAACAAATATTTTATTACAGTGACATTAACTTTTCAATAAAATATTTTTCATTAAAACTGAATCATCTTCCATTAACACAACACAACGTAGGAACAACTGCAAAGAATAAACATATCCATGCGCAACAGTGGTCGCAGAGCCCTCAGGCATCAGTAATTGAAGCGTTCACTGATGAGCTGCTGGCACAGGGCTCGAGCAATCGTTAAAGGAGCACAATGGACGGCCCTCCTCTGACCTCGTGCTCCGGCATCAGGCACTTGCATGCTTTCCTGATCGTCGTCATCATCCTCATCCTGCTCTTCCAAAATACTATCATCAGGCACTGGACCCTCACGTAGGTATTCTGGTTCCACTACCAGCTCCTGCTGCCTCATGATGGCTAAGTTATGGAGTATGCAGCACACAACAGTGAAGTGACCGACAATCTGAGAAGAGTATTGCAAGTGGCCTCTGGAATGGTCCAGGCATCGAAAATGCTGTTTCAATATGCCAATGGTCCTCTCAATGATGTTGCACGTCGCAATGTGCGCCATGTTGTATTGACGGTTAGCTTCCGTCCGTGTCACGCGTAGGGGCATCATGAGCCAGGTGGTCAGGCCTTACCCTTTGTCTCCCAGTAGCATGCTCTGCCCTTCTGGCTGCTGCTCAAACATGTCAGATATAACACGTAGGATGAACGCAACAATGGTGCTGCCAGGATATCTCGCATCGACTGACATGATGCGCTGCTTGTCGTCACACACGAGCTGCACATTGATGGAATGAAAACCTTTTCTATTCCTGTACTGCTCGGAATCCTCCACAGGTGTTCGCAAGGCTATGTGGGTACAATCAATGCAGCCCTGTACCTTTGGGAAGCCAGCAATCCTGAAGAAGCCCACAGCCCTCTCATGGATCGCTTGTGCGGTCATTGGGAAATTGATGAAGTCCTTCCTCCGCGCATACAGTGCAGCCGTGACCTGTTAAACGCAGGCATGTATTGCACGTTGAGAGATGGTGCACATATCTCCATTTGTAGCCTGAAACGATCCCGAGGCATAGAAGGCAAGTGCAGCTGTTACCTTCACTTCAACGGACAAGGCAGCTGGCGTTCTGCTTCTGGGCTGCAAATCTGCTCTCAGCATATCACAGATCTCAGTGACAACTTCTCTGCGGAAACACAGCCTTTTGACACAATCAGCCTCGCTCATGTCCAGGTATGAGCGCCTGGCTCGATATTGCTGACGTGGGTAAGGTCTCCTGCCCATCAGCCTACGGGCTATGATGTCCCTGGTGCGGTGAGCTCTAATCAATTCTCTCCTATGCAGTGAATTGCTGGCGAACCATTGCATAACCCGTGGTGTTGACAATGCAGCACCCATTCTGCAATTACAATTTAATTTTCAAGCTGGCTATCTGGCTGCCTCGCCCTGTCCCCTGGCCGAATGGCCTCAGCCTCCCTCACAGCTCGAAGGCTGTTTGCTGTGTCTTCAGCTGCCGTCAGCCACTGCCTCCGCCCCTATCCCGTGGCCGAATGGCCTCAGCTTCCCTCGCAGCTCGAAGGCTGCTTGCTGTTTCTTCAGCGCCGTCGAGCCACTGACGCCACCCTGTCTCCTACATGGAAGGCCTGCCTGAAGCACCGCAGCTCGAAGGCTGCTGCTGCTTCACACAGGTAGGAATATTCAATATTTTATCTTTGCTTTGTTTATAATTTTTTATTCAGGATGGCTCTTTATTTGTATAAGTAAGACTGTTGAATGCTTGTAGAATTTAATTACTTCCCTTCCCCCCCTCCCGCCCCCGTTTCCTATGCCGGATTTGTAACCTACGCCTGATTTCTAAAGTGTAGGCAAGGTTTTTCTGAGCGTACAAAAATCTACACTTACTCCATTCTAAGTTAGTTTGGAGTAAGTTTTCACTGCCTAAACTTTCAAAACAGGCATAAGTGGCCGGACACGCCCCCTTTTGAAAAAAAACTCTGTTCCAAAATGAAACTGTTCTAACTGACTAGAACTGGAGCAAACTAAATGCCGTGAATTGCAATTTCTAAGATACTCCATTCTAAACCAGTTGCTCCAAAAAAAATAGGAGCAACTCAGGCCGAAACTTGACCCCATAGATTCCAGATCTTCGGAATAGGAATGGGCAAGATTTGCTGCAGTTTGCTTAATCTCATGAGTCGAGAGAGTGGCTAGCTTGGACAGGAATCCAAATTAGTTGATCTCCTTGTCTGCTTCATGGCAATGTTCCAAGGTACTGATTAGTTGATCAATGATGACAAGGAACACTTCAGTTTTGAACTTTTCCTTAGGTAGCAGCATAGCGTTTTCACCATCTCCATTGTCATAGCGACGGTTGCGTACCCGTTGTGGCCACACAGTTTAATCCCTAGGTCATCGAAGTCCTCAAATTCTGTCTGCTGGGTCTTGATTTATCAAAATACATCTAGATAATTATAAAGCCAAATAAATAAAAATGAACTCAATAATAATAAGAGCAAACATGAATATAAATCCTAATGTACTCGTCTTGAAAGTCCAGTGTTGTGTATGGAGAAAGAGTCAGACTGAACACTGTGAGCTCAAAATAAAGTGTGATCTTAGTCTTTTATTGCAGGTCTCCAGAGTGCCTCTCCAACCTGTGAAGCCTTCTTAAATACCTGTGCTCCCAGGGATTATGGGATCCCTTGGGACTCCGGGGAATGAACCCTCTGGTGGCTGTACAGCGTAAATACAAGTCTACATCTACAACAACATTCCCCCGCAAAGTCAATAGTGTAACGGTTTACAATGTGAGTCAATCTGGGGCATTTCTTGCCCTGGTTGATCATCTCGGGGTGAAAGCTGGCGTTGTTGAATCATTTGTTGGGCCCTCGCTGGACTGCTGTGCAGCTGTGCAGCTGGCCTTGCTGGGCTGCCTGGTGTGTTGGGCCCTGCAGGGCTGCTGTGGATGATGGGTTCTGCTTCGTGGTCAACCGTGGTGTCAGTTGCCACTGGTGTGTGTGTTGGGGGATCAAAAAAGGTAGGGTCCAAGGTGGGATGCTGAGGGTAGTCCGTGAATCTGAGTTTGATTTGGTCCAAGTGTTTCCGGTGAATGAGTCCATTTGAAAGTTTGACCTGAAACACCCTGCTCCCCTCTTTGGCCATGACAGTGCCGGGAAGCCACTTGGGACCTTGTCCATAATTTAATACAAATACAAGGTCATTGACTTCAACCTCGCGTGACACACTTGCGCTATCATGGTATGCACTTTGTTGAAGCCGCCTGCTCTCAACCTGTTCATGTAGATCAGGGTGAACTAACAAGAGCTTTGTCTTAAGTGCTCGTTTCATGAGCAATTCAGCAGGTGGGATCCCTGGGAGTGAGTGTGGTCTCGTGCGGTAGCTAAGCAGGACTCGGGATAGGCGAGTCTGCAGTGAGCCTTCAGTTACCCTCTTCAAGCCTTGCTTGATGGTTTGCACTGCTCTCTCTGCCTGATCATTGGACGCTGGTTTAAACGGGGGAGATGTGATATGTTTGATTCCGTTACGGGTCATGAACACTTTGAACTCAGCACTGGTAAAACATGGCCCGTTGTCGCTCACCAGGACATCGGGTGTGGCAAACATGGCCCGCAGGCTTTCAGTAGTGGCAGCGGACGTGCTAGCCGACATTATCTCACATTCAATCCACTTGGAGTACGCGTCTACAACCACAAGGAACATTTTACCCAAGAACGGGCCTGCATAGTCGACGTGTACCCTAGACCACGGTTTGGAGGGCCAAGACCATAAACTTAGCGGCACTTCCCTGTGTACATTGCTTAACTGTGAGCATGTATTACATCTGTGAACGCAGGACTCTAAGTCCACATCGATACCGGGCCACCACATGTGGGATCTGGCTGTCGCTTTCATTATTACGATGCCTGGGTGGGTACTGCAGAGGTCATTGAAGAAGGTGTCTCTGTCCTTCTTGGGGACCACTACTCGATTGCCCCACAGAAGGCAGTCTGCCTGTATAGACATTTCAACTTTGCGCCGCTGGAACAGCTTTATCTCTTCCTGCATTTCCACTGGGACACTGGACCAGATCCCGTGAAGCATACAGCTTTTGACTTGAGATAATAAGGGGTCCTGGCTTGTCCAGGTTTTGATCTGCCGGGCAGTGACAGGTGATTACCCACTCTCAAATGCTTCCATAACCATGGCTAGATCTGCGGGCTGCGCCATTTTCACCCCCATGGTGGGCAATGGCAGCCTACTGAGAGCATCGGCGCAGTTTTCTGTGCCTGGCCTGTGGCGGATGGCGTAGTTGTATGCGGACAACGTGAGCGCCCATCTCTGGATGCGGGCCGATGCATTGATACTTATCCCTTTACTCTCGGAAAACAGGGATATAAGTGGCTTATGGTCAGTTTCCAATTCGAATTTTAGCCCAAACTGGTATTGATGCATTTTCTTTACCCCATAGACACTAGGGGTAAAGCTAACGCTTCTTTTTCAATCATGCTGTAGGCTCTCTCAGCCTTAGACAGACTCCTGGATGTATAAGCAACTGGTTGCAGTTTCCCGAAATCATTAGCTTGTTGCAATACACAACCGACGCCATATGACGACGCATCACATGCTAGTACCAAAGGCTTACATGGATCATACAAAACAAGCAATTTGTTTGAGCATAACAATTTTCTCGCTTTTACAAAGGTATTTTCTTGGCTTTTGCCCCAAACCCATTCGCCCCCTTTTCGTAGTAAGACATGTAGTGGTTCTAGCAGTGTGCTGAGACCCGGTAAGAAGTTACCAAAATAGTTCAAGAGTCCCAGAAACGACCGCAGCTCCGTCATGTTCTGTGGCCTTGGTGCGTTCTCGATTGCTTCCGTCTTCGCGTTGGTGGGCCTGATGCCATTCACCGCAATCTTCCTTCCCAGGAACTCCACTTCAGGCGCCAGGAAAACACACTTCGAGCATTTTAACCTGAGCCCCATGCGGTTGAGTTGACTAAGAACTTCCTCCAGGTTCTGTAGGTGCTCGACTGTGTTCCGACCTTTGACCAAGATGTCGTCTTGGAAGACCACGGTGTGCGGGACCGACTTCAGTAAACTTTCCATGTTTCTCTGGAATATTGCTGCCGCTGATCGGATTCCAAATGGGCATCTGTTATAAACAAAAAGACCTTTGTGCGTGTTTATGCAGGTGAGGGCCTTTGATGATTCCTCCAGTTCCTGCGTCATGTAGGCTGAAGTCAGATCCAGCTTCGTGAACGTCAGCGTTGCAAAGAGGTTGTCGGCCTTTGGTAGTGGGTATTGGTCCTGCAGGGAGAAACGATTGACAGTTACTTTGTAATCGCCACAGATTCTGACGGTGCCGTCTCCCTTGAGGACTGGGACAATAGGACTGGCCCATTTGCTGAACTCGATCGGTGAAATGATGCCCTCTCATTGCAGCCGGTCTAGCTCGATCTCTACCCTTTCTCTCATTATGTACGGTACTGCTCTCGCCTTATGATGAATGGGTCGCGCCCCCGGAATTAGGTGGATCTGCTCGTTGGAGGTGTCCTATTGTTCCACAGCCCTTGCAAACGTATCCTTTGAATCGGCATGAATGGAAACGATGATCACCCCTGCAGCGCCAACAAGGTGTAAATGGCCTTGCATTCATGATCCTTGATGGTGGACTCGGAGTCATCTGCGGACGTGCAGCTGCATATATGTGTGACCTGCCCTGTACATTATGATTCGAAAACAACATCACTTTGTTCACAGTACTTGTAGCAGCACTTGTGTGCTGAGAGATTTGCTTCGTATTGTCACTGGTGGCAATGAACGCCTGGGCTATCACTGTGGCCTTATTCACGGTTGGGGTCTCTACAGTCAAAAGTTTGTGAAGTATGGTTTCGTGGCCAATGCCAAATACGAAAAAGTCTCTGAGCATGTGCTCCAAATGTCCTTCAAATTCGCAATGTCCTGCAAGGCATCTCAGCTCAGCGACATAACTCGCCACTTCCTGGCCTTCAGATCTTTTGTAAATATAGAACCGGTACCTCGCCATCAGAACGCTTTCCTTCGGGTTCAAATGCTCTCGGACCTATGTGCACAAATCGTCATACAATTTCTTCGTGGGTTTCGCTGGAGTGAGCAGATTCTTCATGAGGCCATACATTGGTGCCCACAGACGGTGAGGAGGATCGCTCTACGTTTGATGCGCTCTCTTCCCATCTAGCTCGTTGGCCACGAAGTATTGGTCAAGTCGCTCCACAAAAGTTTCCCAATCATCTCCCTCCAAAAATTTCTCCAGGATACCCCCTGTTCTCTGCATCTTTGCATTCGCTATCTGTATCTTGTCGCCAGTTGTTGTGTATGGAGAAAGAGTCAGAATGAACACTGTGAGCTCAAAGTAAAGTGTGACCTTAGTCTTTTATTGCAGGTCTCTGGAGTGCCTCTCCAACCTGTGAAGCCTTCTTAAATACCTGTGCTCCCATGATTATGGGATCTCTTGTGATTCCGGGGAATGAGCCCTCTGGTGGCTGTACAGAGTAAACACAAGTCCACATATACAAAATATGTGATGCTCAGATAGCATGTTAACTGCAAGAACAGGGACCAGACCTTTAAGCTAGTACCTCTTATGTATGTACTATGTACATTCTTCACCAATAGGTAAACAAATGGCGTCTGAAGCAGTGATAATAACAATACTGTCCTGGGATGACAGATGCACCGACATTAGCGTCCTCGTCCAGGCCAACATCCCCAGCATTAAAGCACTGACCACACTTGATCAGCTCCACTGGGCAGGCCATGTAGTTCGCATGCCAGATACGAGACTCCCAAAGCAAGCGCTCTACTCGGAACTCGTCCACGGCAATTAAGCCAAAGGCGGGCAGAGGAAACGTTACAAGGACACCCTCAAAGCCTCCCTGATAAAGTGCGACATCCCCACTGACACCTGAGAGTCCTTGGCCATAGACCGCTCTAAGTGGAGGAAGTGCATCCGGGAGGGCGCTGAGCTCCTCGACTTTCGTCGCCGAGAGCATGCAGAAATCAAGCGCAGGCAGCGGAAGGAGTTTGCGGCAAACTAGGCTCCTTGCCCACCTTTTCCCTCAATGACTATCTGTCCCACCTGTGACAGAGACTATGGTTCTCGTATTGGACTGTACAGCCACCTAAGAACTCATGCTAAGAGTGGAAGCAAGTCTTCCTCGATCCCGAGGGACTGCCTATGATGATGACAAAATAACGACAAAAACTTTATTAGATAATTCTACAAACATTAGTGTTGGATTAGATCATGTCATTTCAACACAACACACTCGGCCAGAATTATCTGCCCTGCCCTGCCCAGGCACTGCAGGCATCTAGAGTCTGTTTACATCAAGTCAAGAATAACATGCGCCTGTGCCCTCACGGTATCACCCCGCTCTTGCTATGTCACTTATGTCAATACATAAGAACATAAGAACATAAGAAATAGGAACAGGAGTAGGCCATACGGCCCCTCGAGCCTGCGTCCCATAACCCCTTATTCCCTTATTGTTTAAGAAACTGTCTATTTCTGTCTTAAATTTATTCAATGTCCCAGCTTCCACAGCTCTCTGAGGCAGCGAATTCCACAGATTTACAACCCTCTGAGAGAAGAAATTTCTCCTCAACTCTATTGTAAATGGGCGGCCCCTTATTCTAAGATCGTGCCCTCTAGTTCTAGTCTCCCCCATCAGTGGAAACATCCTCTCTGCATCCACCTTGTCAAGCCCCCTCATAATCCTTTACATTTTGATAAGATCACCTCTCATTCATCTGAATTCCAATGAGTAGAGGCCCAACCTACTCAACCTTTCCTCATAAGTCAACACCCTCATCTCTGGAATCAATCTAGTGAACCTTCTCTGAACTGCCTCCAAAACAAGTATATCCTTTTGTAAATATGGAAACCAAAACTGCACGCAGTATTCCAGGTGTGGCCTCACCAATACCTTGTATAGCTGTGGCAAGACTGCCCTGCTTTTATACTCCATCCCCTTTGCAATAAAGGCCAAGATACCATTGGCCTTCCTGATCACTTGCTACACCTGCATACTATCTATCCTTTTGTGTTTCATGCACAAGTACCCCCAGGTCCCACTGTATTGTGACTCTTCGCAATCTTTCTTCATTTAAATAATAACTTGCTCTTTGATTTTTTTCTGCCGAACTATTTACCCTTACCCTTACCTTTAATCCGATCCTGTATGGGCCCTCTCTAGGCTTGGGTCCCGAGCGACCGCCCCATCTGCCCCCATCTTAATCCATCCCCGAGACCAGTCCATCCTCCTCCACCATCGTCCAGCTGGGTGGGACTGAACTTGTCTGGTTCCATTCTTATCTATCTAATCATAGCCAGAGAGGTCTTAAACTGAGTGGAGTTAAACAAAGTGGTTTATTCTGGAATTTGGAAAGAGTGGGAATTCGGAGAAGAGAGAAAGATTAAATTAAAAATTACAAATAAATAAGTGATATTTCACAGAGGCAGCGGACCTTCGTGGGAGCAGCAGCGGGAGCTGAGGCGGAGGCTTAAAAAGGCAAGGCTCAACAGGCAACATTCGAAAGGGTCGTCAGAGTTTAAAAGTGACGATGGCACAAGTGAAGTAGCTGATTGGTGAGTGTTTTTTTTCTCTGTTAAGTTAGTACTTAGTCTTTAAATAAAGGTTAGTTAAATCAGCTGATTGTTGAGTAGTTGCTGGATGTGTTTTGCTAAGATTTAGAGTTTAGTTCTACTTGATAGTTCTGAATGTAACTAGAGGGATGGCAGGGCAGCTCAGTTCCATGGATTTCACATCCTGTGGCATAGGGGAAACCGTGGATGCTTAGCACAGCCGGGATGACCACGTGTGCAGGAGGTGTCTCCACGTTTTGAAGCTTGAGTGGCGGCTGGAGTCACTGCAGTGCATCGCGAGACTGAGAGCTATGTGGATAGCATGTTTCTAGAGGTGGTCACCCCGCAGCTTAAGATTGTGCAGGCAGATAGGGAGTGGGTGACCGCTGGACAGAAGAGGAGGACTAGGCAGGTAGTGCAGGAGTCCCCTGAGCCCATCTCACTCTCCAACCGTACCGGTGAGGGCGATGGTGGCTCTGGGGAGTGCAGCCAGAGCCAAATCCGCGGCACCACGGACTCAGCTGCACAGCAGGAGAGGAAGAAGAATGGAAGAGCTATAGTCTCTATGGATTCAATAGTCACGGGAGCAGACAGGCGTTTCTGCAGCCGCAGACATGACTCCAGTTGCCTCCCTGGTGCCAGGGTCAAAGATGTCACTGAGCAGCTGCAGAGCATTTTGGGGGGAGAGGGTGAACAGCCAGAGGTCATGGTCCATATCAGGACCAATGAGATAGGTAGAAAGAGGGATGAGAGGGCAGGCAGAGTTTAGGGAGCTAGGAGAGAGATTAAAAAGCAGGACCTCAAAGGTAGTAATCTCTGGATTACTCCCAGTGCCACGAGCTAATGAGTACAGAAATAGGAGGATAGAGCAGATGAATGCGTGGCTGGAGAGATGGTGTAGGCGGGAGGGCTTTAGTTTCCTGAGGCATTGGGACCGCTTCTGGGGGAGGCGGGACCTATACAAGCCGGCTGGGTTGCACCTCAACAGAGCCGGGACCAATATCCTCACGGGGCGGGGGGGGGGGTGGTGGTGCGCTAGTACTGTTGCGGAGGGTTTAAATTAGCTCGACAGGGGGATGGGAACCTGAAAATAGATTCAGTAGGGAGGGGAATAAAGCTGGAATTAGAAAGCAAAAATAAAGAAAGTGAGTTTGAAGGAGAGAGGAAACAAGAAGGAAAAAAGGGTAAAAAAAACAATTTAAAGGCACTTTGTCTAAATGCACGTAGCATTCGTAACAAAATAGATGAGTTGAAGGCACAAATAGATACAAATGGGTATGATCTGATAGCCATTACAGAGACATGTTTGCAAGGTGACCAGGACTGGGACTTAAATATTCAGGGGTATTTGACAATCCAGAAGGACAGACAGAAAGGAGAAGGAGGTGGAGTAGCTCTATTGAAAAAGGATGGAAACACTGCAATAGTGAGAAATGATATTGGCTCAAATGATCAGGATGTTGAAACAGTTTTGGGTGGAGAGAAGGAATAATAAGGAGAAACATAGAAACATAGAAAATAGGTGCAGGAGTCGGCCATTCGACCCACTGAGCCTGCATCACCATTCAATATAGCTGATCATGCAACTTCAGTACCCCATTCCTGCTTTCTCTCCATACCCCTTGATCCCTTTAGCCATAAGGGTCACATCTAACTCCCTTTTGAATATATTTAGTGAATTGGCCTCAACAACTTTCTGTGGTAGAGAATTCCACAGGTTCACAATTCTCTGAGTGAAGAAGTTTCTCCTCATCTCGATCCTAAATGGCTTACCCCTTATCCTTAGACGCTGATCCCTGGTTCTGGACTTCCCCAACATCAGGAACATTCTTCCTGCATGTAACCTGTCCAATCCTGTCAGAATTTTATATGTTTCTATGAGATCCCCTCTGATTCTTCTAAATTCCAGTGAATATAAACTTAGTCGATCTAGTCTTTCTTCATATGTCTCAGCGGCTTCTTCTGCAGAACTGCGGCTTCCTCCTCTGGTACTTCTTCTTGTTACGTCGAGAGCGAGAGGGAGAAGGAGGGTGGTGAAATGGTGGAAAAGAGTCTATCTTTACAGGAGTCTTTCTACCCCTATCTTTCCCGACAATCTTTAAAACCCTTTTGTTTCTAAGCACTCCGGTGCTTAGTCAGTGATGGGCCATCATCAGACCCATGTGTATTCTGTGATTGAACTAATGGCCCTGAATCTGGGACATATCTCGGTCTTTGTGTTGGGAAAAAAAACTGGCTCTTTGGCTGGCCAGGCTAGTGGGTTCATTGTGCTGCTTCTTTTCTGAGATGGCTGTCATGTATCTTACATTATTATATATAACTGTATCCCAACATGCTATACATGACTGTAATAAGATATGACCTGTAACCACCAGCATAACTTACCACCAGGGGTGCACTTGCAAGAGACAGGTATTTAAGGACAGGTCTCAGGCAAGTGCAGCATTCCAGAGCTGTGAAATAAAGGTGCAGGTCCAGAGTGACCTTGACTTCACTACATGCCTCATGTGAATCTGTACTGAGGGGACAGGACTTTACAATGGCGATGAGAAGTGCTTTTGCATATGGCCCCCTTCCTTTAGCCAGGACTGGCAGGTGAACCCGTACATTCTGGATGACTGACAGTTCTTTTGTCACAGCCAACTGCCATGCGGTCTCTCTGCACAGGGTGATCCCATCACAGGGAAAAATACCCTCAGAAAAATCCCATAAAGTCCACGAAATATTTTCGACTGAATCCATTCTTTCAACAGAGACTTTGCGATCTCTTCAGTCACCCGTTTGATGCTTTTTCTTTCCATAAAGCTTCACACGACGAGAGAGCAAAGGCCAAAGTCTCCCACAAGTGAAGCTGTTCCCCTGATTTTACGTTTTAAAACCCCGGAACTGTTCCCCTTACTGCATATCACAGTTCCCTTCCACAGAGTCAAAACATCAGCGAAAATGGCTTGTTCACACATTCAAATGGCTTGGACTAATCCACAAGACATTACCAAAAGGTCACCGCGCACATCACACAGTCCAGCATTGACAGGTGGTAATACATTACAAAAATCACAACAGCACACATCATGCAATAGAAACATAGAAACATAGAAAACAGGTGCAGGAGTAGGCCATTTGGCTCTTCAAGCCTGCACCACCATTCAATAAGATCATGGTTGATCATTCCCTCAGAACCCTTTCCTGCTTTCTCTCTGTACCCCTTGATCCCTTTAGCCATAAGGGCCATATTTAACTCCCTCTCGAATATATCCAATGAACTGACATCAACAACTCTCTGCGGCAGGGAATTCCACAGGTTAACAACTCTCTGAGCGAAGAAGTTTCTCCTCATCTCAGTCCTAAATGGCCTACCCCTTATCCTGAGACTGTGTCCCCTGGTTCTGGACTTCCCCAACATCGGGAACATTCTTCCCGCATCTAACCTGTCAAATACCATCAGAATCTTATACGTTTCTATGAGATCCCTTCTCATTCGTCTAAACTCCAGTATATAAAGGCCCAGTTGATCCAGTCTCTCCTCATATGTCAGTCCAGCCATCCCGGGAATCAGTCTAGTAAACCTTCGCTGCACTCCCTCAATAGCAAGAACATCTTTCCTCAGATTAGGAGACCAAAACTGAACACAATATTCCAGGTGAGGTCTCACCAAGGCCCTGTAGAACTGCAGTAAGACCTCCCTGCTCCTGTACTCAAATCCTCTCACTATGAAGGCCAACATGCCATTTGCCTTCTTCACCGCCTGCTGTATCTTTATGCCAACTTTCAATGACTGATGTACCATGACACCCAGGTCTCGTTGCACCTCCCCTTTTCCTAATCTGCCGCCATTCAGATAATATTCTGCCTTCATGTTTTTGCCCCCAAAGTGGATAACCTCACATTTATCCACATTATACTGCATCTGCCATGCATTTGCCCACTCATCTAACCTGTCCAAGTCACCCTGCAGTCTCTTAGCATCCTCCTCAGAGTTTAAAATTGTAACTAGAATATAATACACTTGCTTACAGAACTTTGGTATATTACAAGTTTTAGCAGGGAGAAACCATCATCAGCATAACTCAATTACACCTCTCCGGGTCGACCTAACATCTCTTGTCACTGCGCTCGGAGCATCTGGCTCCGTCGCCTGCAGCTGGTGTAAAACAAGTAGCCTACAAGCAACAATTGTATGATAACTAATGCATGGGAACAGACGCGGATCCAGGGAGGAATCTCTATACTCAGACCGATGTCCCACCACGGTGGCAAGACAATCCCCTTGATCTCCTCCCCCAGTTCTACTGTCTTTTGCTCTAAAGTGTAAAAATGTTTCTGGGAGAGCTCAACAGTCTTTATTAACTCAGTGAGGTGTTCCAGCAGAAATGCTCCACATAGTCCTGGAGATGCGTGAAGGTGTCGTTTACAGTGAGGTGAATGGTCGAGGGTTCGGGGATTGGGGTAATTAGCTCTTGTGCCACTTGAACCTCAGCCTTGGATTTGAAACAAAAACTGCTGTCGCTCATGTCCTGGCTATACCGCCATGCTCCACCTCTCAATCAACAAGCTCCCCGCTGGAGTGGAACTAAACTACAGAACCAGTGGGAAGCTGTTTAACCTACGCCGTCTCCAGGCCAGGTCCAAGATCACCCCAACCTCTATTGTTGAGCTGCAGTATGTGGACGATGCCTGCGTCTGCGCATATTCAGAAGCTGAACTCCAGGATATAGTCAATATATTCACTGAAGCAAATAAAAGCATGGGCCTTACGCTTAACATCTGTAAGACAAAGGTCCTCCACCAGCCTGTCATCGCCGCACAGCACTGCCCTCCAATCATCAAGATCCACGGCGCAGCCCTGGACAACGTGGACCAATTCCCATATCTCGGGAGCCTCTTATCAACAAAGGCAGACATTGATGCGGAGATTCAACATTGCATCCAGTGCACCAGTGCAGCCTTCGGCCATCTGAGGAAAAGAGTGTTTGAAGCCAAGGCCCTCAAATCCACCACCAAGCTCATGGTCTACAGGGCTGTAGTAATACCCACCCTCCTGTATGGATCTGAGGCATGGACGATGTATAGAAGGCACCTTAATGATATATCACCAACAATGTCTCCGAAAGATCTTACAAATCCCCTGAGAGGACAGGCGCACCAACATCAGTGTCCTCGACCAGGCTAACATCCCCACTGACCACACTTGATCAGCTTTGCTGGGCAGGCCACATAGTTCGCATGCCAGATACGAGACTCCCTAAGCAAACGCTTTATGCGGAACTCCTTCATTGTAAATGAGCCAAAGGAGGACAGTGGAAACATTATAAGGACACCCTCCATGCCTCCCTGGTAAAGTGCGACATCACCACTGACACCTGGGAGACCCTGGCCGCAGACCGCCGAAGGTTGAAAAAGTACATCTGGGAGGGCGTCGAGCTCTTCGAGTACCCATGCAAAGAGCATGAAGAGGCCAAGCGCAGGCAGTGGAAGGAGCGCGTGGCAAACCAGCCCCACCGACCCCTTCTCTTGACGAATGTCTGTCCCACCTGTAACAGGGTCTGTGGCTCTCGTATTGACTGTTCAGCCATCAAAGAACTCACTTCGGGAGTGGAAACAAGTCTTTCTCGATTCCGAGGGACTGCCTATTGTAAAGTCCTGTCCCCTCAGTACAAATTCACACGAGGCATGTAGTGAAGTCAAGGTCACTCTGGACCTGCACCTTTATTTCACAGCTCTGGAATGCTGCACTTGCCTGAGACCTGTCCTCATATACCTGTCTCTTGCAAGTGCACCCCTGGTGGTAAGGTATGCTGGTGGTTACAGGTCATATCTTATTACAGTCATGTCTGGCATGTTAGGATACAGTTATATATAATAATGTAAGAGACATGACATCACCCTCCCCCAAGGTCTTATTGTCTTTATACGTTCAGTCTCTCAGGTGGTCTACGCTCTCGCGTGGAGCGTCTGAGTTGTGGTTCAGTTGTTTGCCTTGGTGACTGTTTTTCTTTGGGTGTGGTTGCTGGTATCTCGCCTGGGCTGTCTGTTTCAATCAGTGTGATTGTTGTTGACTCGCCTGGGCTGTCTGTTGGGATTGCCCTTTCCTCAGGTTGTTCCCT
Source organism: Pristiophorus japonicus (assembly GCF_044704955.1). Taxonomy (NCBI): domain Eukaryota; kingdom Metazoa; phylum Chordata; class Chondrichthyes; family Pristiophoridae; genus Pristiophorus; species Pristiophorus japonicus. The sequence continues at coordinate 290,493,713 of NC_091978.1, forward strand.
CTGCCTGTCCAACAGGTGTGGTGCGAGTTGCACATTGTAGTCTACCTCTGGTTTCGCAGTGTTGTTGGTAAATCTGCTTTTGACTTGGTCTACATGCCTCCGGCAGGTTTTGCCATTGTCCATTTGTACTACCAGTAGCCTGTTTCCTTCCTTGCCCGTTACTGTCCCTGCAAGCCATTTGGGACCCCTGCCATAGTTTAATACAAACACTTTGTCTCCTATCTAATTCCATCTCCCCCTCGAATTTCTGTCATGGTACTCAGTCAGCTTACGGCGCTTTGCCTCAACGATTTCGTGCATGTCTGGGAGGATTAATGAGAGCCTTGTTTTTAAAGTCCTTTTCATGAACAGTTGCGCAGGGGGATCCCAGTCAATGAGTGCGGATGAGATCTGTATGCCAGCAGCAGTCGCGACAGGCGACCCTGCAGCGTGGGACCTTGGATTTGAAGCATACCTTGTTTAATGATTTGTACTGCTCTCTCCACCTGGCCATTGGAGGCCGGCTTGAACGGTGACGTCTTGAAGTGATTTATGCCGTGGTCAATTATAAAGTCTTGAAATTCTGCGCTGGTGAAGCACGGACCATTGTCACTGACCAATATGTCAGGGATTCCGTTCGTTGCAAACATGGTTGCGAGGCTCTCCACAGTGGTGGAGGTTGGGCTCGCGTTAAAAATGGTGCATTCGATCCACTTTGGAAATGCATCTACAACTACGAGGAACATTTTGCCCATGAATGGGCCCGCATAGTCTACGTGCACCCGCGACCACGATTTGGTAGGCCAGGGCCAGGGGCCAGTGGAGCCTCCCTGGGGGCATTGCTGAGTTGGACACAAATGGTGCACCTTCGTACGCAGAGCTCCAAGTCCGCGTCAATACTAGGCCACCAGACGTGGGATCTGGGTATGGCCTTCATGAGAACGTTCCCCGGGTGCTCGCGTTGGAGCTCCCGGACAAATGCCTCTCTGCCTCGCAGAGGCATGACTACTCGGCTGCCCCACATCAGGCAGTCTGCTTGTAGTGATAGCTCATGCATGCGCCTGTGAAAGGGTTTTAATTCCTCGGGGCAGGCATCGCGAGCCTCTGCCCAGTCACCGGTTAGGACACATCTTTTTACTAAGGATAACGTGGGGTCGCTGGCAGTCCAGGCTCTGATTTGGCGAGCCGTCATGGGCGAACCTGTGGACTCAAAGGCATTGATTGCCATGACTATCTCACAGTCCTGTTCGTCAGATCCTTCCGTGGTTGCCAGGAGTAGCCTGCTGAGCGCGTCGGCACAGTTGTCTGTGCCTGGTCTGTGCCTTATGGTATAGTCGTAGGACGCCAGCATGAGTGCCCACCGTTGAATTCGCGCCAAAGCGTTGGCGTTTATTGCCTTGCTCTCGGATAGGAGGGACGTGAGGGGCTTGTTGTCGGTTTCCAATGCGAACTTGGCCCCGAAAAGGTAATGGTGCACCTTTTTGACACCGTACACGCACGCGATGACTCCTTCTCTACCATTCCGTACCAGCGCTCTGCCCGTGAAAGTGACCTGGAGGCATATGCTATGGGTTGTAATTTGCCCGCACTATTGCATGGTGCAAAACGCACCCGACACCATTCGCTGACACATCGCATGTGAGAACTAGCTTTTTACCTGGGTCAAAGAAAGTGAAAACACTGTTGGAACACAGAAGGTTGTGTGCCTTATTGAAGGCGCGTTCTTGGGCGTCCCCCCAAAACCAATCGCACCCTTTCCTGAGTAGCACGTGGAGAGGCTCCAGCAGCGTGCTTAAGTTCCGCATAAAGTTCCCAAAGTAATTGAGTAGCCCGAGAAAGGCGCGCAGTTCTGAGACATCCCGGGACCTGGGTGCCAGGCGAATTGCTTCTGTTTTGGACTCTGTTGGGTGGATTCCATCAGCGGCAATCCTTCTGCCCAAAAATTCAACCTCGGGTGCAAGAAACAGGCACTTGGATTTCTTGACTCGTAGGCCTACCCGGTCCAACCGCTTTAGTACTTCCTCCAAATTACGGAGATGGGAGTCGGTGTCCCTGCCCGTGATAAATATGTCGTCTTGAAATACAACCATCCCCAGGATGGACTTGAGCAGACTCTCCATGTTGCGCTGGAATATGGCAGCTGCTGACCTGATGCCGAATGGGCATCGGTTGTACATGAAAAAGCCTCGATATGTGTTGATGGTCGTGAGTAGCTTGGATTCCTCGGTCAATTCTTGCGTCATATATGCAGATGTGAGGTCTAATTTTGAGAAAAGTTTACCTCCAGCCAATGTGGCAAATAAGTCCTCCGCTCTGGGCAGCGGGTACTGGTCCTGTAGGGAGACTCTGTTTATGGTAGATTTGTAGTCCCCACAGATTCGTACGGATCCATCAGGCTTCATGACTGGGACGATGGGACTTGCCCAGTCGCTAAATTCCACAGGTGATATAATGCCTTCCCGCAGAAGCCTGTCTAGTTCATGTTCAATCTTTTCCCTCATCACATAGGGTACAGCTCTGGACTTGTGATGGACCAGTCTAGCATCCTGTGTGATGTAGATTTTGACTTTGGCCCCTTTGAAAGTGCCCACACCTGGCTGAAAGAGATGTTCAAATAGCTTTATAACTGTTGAGCAGGAGGTCCGTTCCTCTAATGACATGGCATGGACATCATCCCATTTCCAGTTTAGTTTTGCCAGCCAGCTTCTCCCCAGCAGTGCTGGGGGGTCTCCGGGGACAATCCACAGGGGAAGTCGGTTCACTGTCCCTTTGTGTGTGACAGAGAGCATGGCGCTGCCGAGGATTGGTACGATTTCTTTGGTATAGCTCATTAGTTTGGTGTCGGCCCTTGTGAGTTTTGGTCTGTCTCTTTTATGCGGCTACAGTTGTTCAAATTATTGAGCGCCCATGAGAGATTGACTTGCTCCCGTATCCAGCTCCATGTTGACAGATATCCTGTTGAGTAGGACCCTCATCATTATAGGAGGCGTCCTGTTGAAGGAGCAGCGGCCATTGATCGTGTTGACCCATTGTAAATCGGTGTCCTGGGTACTGCCCCACCATCTTCTGGTCCGCTTTCCGACCCATCCGATTCGTATACCAGCCGAGCTGCCGTTTTTTTGCACATGCGGGCCAAATGCCCTGTATATTCACAGTTCCTGCAAACAGCCTGCTGAAATCGACATCCCCTTGACAAGTGCCCACCCCCACACCTCCAGCTCAGACCTGTTCCATTGTTCAAAGTGTTCCCAAAGAATGAGCTGCGCCTGGCTGATCGCTTTTGAGCTTCTCTCAGTTTATAGTTGATTGCTCGCATTGTGGGTTGATGAGGTGTGAACGGCCGTTCCTGTGGCCCTTGGTGGCTTCTGCCTGCTGTCGAGAGCCTGCTCTCCCAGTTTTGTCTGTGTGTGGGGGTAGCAGCTTGTGAACTTCTTGTTCCGATATTTAGTTAGTTGTTGTACCTGCATTGTAAATCAACCTCTTTTCTTCTTCCCCTACCAAGAATGTCTGTGCCACCAGTGCTGATGGTTCTTGGTCTCTATGAGCTTTCAGACTATGCCTGCGTGACCTATTCCTTCAATGAAAAAGTCTCTCAGCATTTCTCTCCTCAGTTCATCGGAGAACTCACATAAACTAGCCAACCTCCGAAGTTCCGCCACGAAGTCGGGTATGCTCTGGCCCACACAGCGTCTGTAGTTGTAGAACCTGTGTCTGGCCATGTGTAGGCTGCTCGCTGGCTTCAGGTGGTCTCTTACCAGTGTGCTCAATTCTTCAAACGACTTGCTTGCTGGTTTCTCAGGTGCCAACAGATCCTTCATTAAAGCGTATGTTTTCGAGCCACAGCTGGTCAAGAGATGGGCTCTTCTCTTGTCTGCCTTATCGTCGCCTAACCAGTCTTTGGTTACAAAGTTTTGCTGGAGCCTTTCTATAAAGTCCTCCCAATTGTCTCCCGCATTGTACTTTTCATCTGATCCGTTGTTCGCCATTCTGTGGATTCTGTAATCCAGTAACTCGTCGCCACTGTAAAGTCCTGTCCCCTCAGTACAGATTCACACGAGGCATGTAGTGAAGTCAAGGTCACTCTGGACCTGCACCTTTATTTCACAGCTCTGGAATGCTGCACTTGCCTGAGACCTGTCCTTATATACCTGTCTCTTACAAGTGCACCCCTGGTGGTAAGGTATGCTGGTGGTTACAGGTCATATCTTATTACACTCATGTATAGCATGTTAGGATACAGTTATATATAATAATGTAAGATACATGACACCTATGATCTGGAGTGGAGCGCACCTGTGGTGACACAGTATGTCCCACTCCGCACGTATGCTCCCTGAGGAAGTACGTGATCTGGTGCCATCACTTCCATGGTGCAATTTATAGGTTCCGCGCTTGCAGAAGCAAACCTACATTCTGATCGAGCAAAAACAGTCAAGTGCTGGAGACACAATATTATGTGTGCACCCTGGCTCTGGCATCCGAAGATGTCAGTGCCTGTCATAGCATGCTCCCACTTTATACGGTGGGACCACTTTAAAACGAACATGTACTCCTCCACGAATGACCCCGATATTCTCAACCCTGTATACCAGTGCTGGTCAGGATAACCCGCCCATTACTGGCATCCTCACTACAATTCCTATCACTGTATGGTTGGACCGCCCGCAATCTACAGGGACAGGGTAGTATTCAGAGGCTAAACGAAGCTGGCACGGGCTCAACGAATTGCTATACAGGTGCAGCACAGCGAGATGCTTGTTGCTTATCCATGAAGAGACACGACCCTGCCTCAGGTCCTCCAGGTTATTTGTGGCCCTCGCCCAGCAACCATGCTCCATACAACACACACACCTCATTCTGTGCAGCCTGCTCCAGGCGTTCCTGTCCTCCCGTATCAAATCATTAACAGTTTTAGCATGCCTCTCCAGCTCCGCCATGACCTCCTTTAAATGACCGGTCATTGCCTGGTCCTCATGAAGCTCTGAACCCACCACTGTATTCTCTTCCCCTAGAATCTTACGCAGTTGGTTCTTTAACCCAGTGATCTACATCTGGAGTTGCACATCATCTATACTATTAACAATACCCGTTCCTGTACTGAACGCTGTGGCTACATCGTTCCAGGTTCCTCTTCTCTGCCTCCCGGACCCCACACTATTCCCAACATTCAGACCATAAAGCTGTTCTTTATCTACATTTCCATACTCCAGTTCATAAAACTCCTGAAACATAACTTTTAACAGAGCTTCATAAAGCTTCTTTGTCTTCTTTGGGCACCACACAGGCAGGTGGACTTCAGTCAGGTTTAAGATCACGGATACCACGGAGTAGTGCACGTTCTGAAACAAAACTTTGTCAGTGGGATTAACACCAACCCATTCCCGGACCCCTGGTGGTGGTGGGACACCTATCTACAGTCGTCTGTACCATTGGGGCTCTGGGCGGGGTTCCCTGGTGAGCTCTGTGGCACTGATGGTGTTCGGGGGATTTGGGATCACATAGGAGTCCACACTCTGATCCCAACCGATCCCACCCTTGGCGTCCTGCCATCGCCTGCTAAACACGATCGACACACCAGCTGGGCAGATCTTTTCCGACCCCCACATACAGATATAAATCCCTTCCTCGGATTCCCACCACTTATCCCAACACACATTCACACCTCCCTGAGAACCCGTGATCGTCCGGTACGTGTCGTTACTTAGTCTTTCCCAGTCAGCTGTCTGGTCCTCTGTGTCCGTGCTCAGTTTCCTGAGCCACCCACCACTTTCCCAGTGGAATGTGTCCCCCACAGCTAAAGCACACTCGCTTACCCTCCATTACCCTAACCCGGGAGGTGCTGACCTCTATTCTCGGGCATGGGATGGACACTTCACCACAGGTGAACTTGTCATGGCTGGAATACTGGGTGAAATTCGACCCCAGCCCTCCCGGCCATGTCCCCTTGTGGAGATAGACGCTCGGCCCATCCTTCGAGCCACCTCCAGTGGTCACGGTCGGTCCGTCTCCGCCGATGCAGCCTGTCATGTATGTAACCACAATGTAACACCACTGTATTACTGTATACACTCAACCTAGATGCACACCTTGACCACAAGGGGTGAACTTGTGGGAGATACTCCTTACCTGATCACACAGGTATAAAAAGGGAGGTCCCAAGCAGGGTCAGCGTCTTTGGAGTCCTGTGAATAAAGAGTTAAGGTCACAGAGTGACCTTGTCCCGAGAATGTGCCTCGTGTGGTTTCATACTGTAGAGTAAGGACCTTACATTGGCGACGAGAAACGGGAATTCACGACCCACGAGAATAGCCACCGGTAGCACAGAGGAACGGTACTGTGTTGGGGAAGACTGGGACGATTTTGTTGAGAGGCTTCAGCAAAGCTTCGTTATGAAAGAATGGCTGGGGGATGCAGTGGCCGACAAGCGAAGGGCTCATCTTTTGATCAGCTGCGGACCAAAGACTTACGCGCTCATGAAAGACTTACTAGCGCCCGAAAAGCCGTCGGACAAAACCTTTGAAGAACTTAGCAAATTGATCGGGGAGTACCTCAAACCAGCGAGTAGCATACATATGGCCCGACACAGATTCTACACCCACCGACGTCATGAAGGATAGAGCATACCGGACTTCGTAGCGGACCTCCGGCGTTTGGCCAGCCTCTGTATGTTCACAGACGCCTGCAGGGGGAAATGCTAAGGGACTTCTTTATCGAGGGCAGCGGTCATGTGGGAATTTTCTGCAAATTAATTGAGACCAAGGATTTGACCTTGTAAATGGCGGCGTTGATGGCTCAAACTTTCATGGCGGGGGAGGAAGAGACGAAAATAATATACGCGTGCAATTCTGCCTCTAACGCGGCAGTGGATCAGGGAGTCAACATCATCAATGTGACTCAGGGTCCCGCAGGCAAGCAGGGGCAGTCCGACACTCCTCAGGCAGCAATAGACCCCAGAGTAGAACTTCAACAGAGACAATGGCAGGCTGAACGGACATTCACGCCATCACAGTGGACAATGCGGCCAGAATGGGGCCATTGACACCCACTAATAGGGTACTTAAGAGCAGTCAAAGGGACAGTCAGTGCGGAATGCCTGGCCATAGTCCCTTTGTTCCCAACAATGGAAACTTTAACACATGCTGGATGTGTGGGGGAAAACACTCAGCTAGATCTTGCAGATTTCAACAGTTTATCTGCATGAACTGCAATCTCAGTGGCCACTTAGCTCGAATGTGCAGGAAGTCTGCATCCAGACTAATATATGAGGCGGATGGACCAGAAGAGGGTTCTTTGAGGCAGGATGACTTTTGGGGCAAATCGATGGACGCCGAGGTTCAGTGGGTCCATGTGACGAATATTCACCGTTCATACACCAGAACGCCACCAATGATGATGAAGGTTTTATTCAACGGTATCCCTGTACGCATGAAGCTGGACACTGGGGCCAGCCAGTCACTCATGGGCGTTCAGCAATTTGAGAAGCTATGGCCACTTAAAGTCAGTAGACCCAAATTAGCACGTATTGAGACACAATTATGGACTTACATTAAAGAAATCATTCCGGTGCTAGGCAGTGCAATGTTGGCTGTCACATACAATGGGTTAGTGAATCGGCTGCCCCGGGCAATGGTCCCGCACTGTTGGGGAGGAGATGAACTGGAAATGGGGGGATGTTCATGCAATGTCATCTGTAGAGCGAAATTCGTGCTCACAAATCCTACAACAATTCGATTCACTATTCCAACCTGGCGTTGGGACTTTCAAAGGCATTAAAGTAGTGATACACATCACCCCGGATGCCAGGCCAGTGCACCACAAAGCCAGAGCGGTGCCGTATGTGATGCGGGAAAAGATCGAGAGCAAATTGGACCGGCTGTTGAGAGAGGGCATCATCTCGCCTGTTAAATTCAGCGACTATGCGAGCCCCATCGTTCCCGTCCTAAAAGCGGATGGCTCTGTCAGAATCTGTGGCGACTACAAGGCCACCATCAATCGGGTGTCCCTACAAGATCAATACCCGCTCCCGAGAGCGGAGGACCTCTTCGCCACACTGGCAGGCGGCAAGCTGTTCACCAAGTTGGACCTCACTTCAGCCTATATGACCCAAGAACTGGCCGACGAATCTAAACTACTGACCACCATCACCACGCACAAGGGACTGTTCGTTTATAACAGGTGCCCGTTTGGCATTCGATCAGCGGCCGCGATTTTTCAATGAAACATGAAAGCCTGCTTAAATCCATTCCTGGAACGATCGTATTCCAGGACGACATCCTCATCACGGGTCGAGACACCGAGGAACAGCTCCACAACCTGGAGGAGGTGCTACGCAGACTGGACCGGGTAGGTCTGCGACTCAAGAAGCCTAAGTGTGTGTTCTTAGCTCCTGAGGTTGAGTTTCTGGGCAGGAGGGTTGCTGCAGATGGGATTTGGCCCACTGAATCCAAAACAGAGGCAATTCGACGAGCACCCAGGCCCTGCAACACATTGGAGTTGTATTCATTCCTGGGATTGTTGAACTATTTCGGGAACTTTCTGCCGAACTTGAGCACGTTGTTGGAGCCGCTACACGTGCTCCTGCTTAAGGGTTGCAATTGGTTTTGAGGGGACTGTCAGGAACGGGCTTTTGATCGGGCGCGAAACCTACTTTGTTCAAACAAGTTGTTGACCCTGTACGACCCCTGTAAAAAATTGGTTCTGACATGTGATGCATCGTCCTATGGGGTTGGGTGCGTGTTGCAGCAGGGCAATGCTGAGGGTCAACTACAACCTGTGGCTTATGCCTCCAGGTCGCCCTCTCAAGCAGAACGGGGATATGGGATGGTCGAGAAGGAAGCGCTTGCATGTGTCTATAGTGTAAAAAAAATGCATCAGTACCTCTTTGGTAGGAAGTTTGAATTAGAGACGGACCACAAGCCATTAACATCCCTGTTGTCTGACAGCAAGGCTATCAATGCCAATGCTTCAGCACGCATACAGCGATAAGCTCTCACGCTGGCTGCTTATGACTACTCCATCCGGCACCGGCCGGCACTGAAAATTGCGCTGACGCGCTCAGCAGGCTTCCACTGGCCACCATCGAGGGGGCAGCAAAGCAAAGCGCCGAGATGGTCATGGCTGTCGATGCCTTTGACAGTGCAGGCTCCCCCATCACAGCCCGCCAGATCAAAATCTGGACAAACAGAGATCCCCTTCTATCCCTGATTAAGAACTGTGTCCTGACTGGGGATTGGGCGCCCGCACACGGAGCATGCACTAAGGAGGTCAGACCATTCCACAGACGGATGGATGAGCTCTCCATCCAAGCCGACTGCCTACTATGGGGCAGCCGGGTAGTTATGCCCCAGAAGGGCAGGGAGGCATTCATCAGGGAACTCCACAGCGAGCACCCAGGCATTGTGCTGATGAAGGCCATTGCCCGGTCACACGTTTGGTGGCCTGGAATTGATTCAGACCTGGAACACTGTGTTCGCAGGTGCACGACGTGTGCCCAGCTGGGTAATTCCCCCAAGGAGGCCCCGCTCAGCCCGTGGCTCTGGCCCACCAGGCCATGGTCACGCATTCATGTTGACTACGCGGGCCCGTTCATGGGTAAGATGTTCCTTATTGTGGTAGATGCGTACTCAAAATGGATCGAGTGCATCATTCCGAATTCATGCAAGTCATCCACCACCATGGAAAGCCTACGTGCGATCTTTGTAACTCATGGCTTGCCGGATATCCTGGTTAGTGATAATGGCCCATGTTTCACAAGCTACGCATTCCGAGAGTTTATGTCGGGCAATGGCATCAACCACGTCAGGACTGCGCCGTTCAAGCCGGCCTCCAATGGCAGAACCCTCCCTACAATGCCGCCTATCGTGTCTCCTACTGGCTTATAGATCCCGACCACACTCGCTCATGGGGGTCCCGCCCGCAGAGCTTCTAATGAAATGGACATTCAAAACTCGGTTGTCCCTCATTCACCCAGTCCTGACCGACATAGTTGAGGGCAAGCACAAGTCACAAAGCGAGTACCATGACCGTAATTCGAGGGGGAGATGTATAGAAATAAATAATCCTGTATTCGTCCTCAATCACGCCATGGGGCCCAAATGGCTTGAGGGCACTGTATTTGACAAAGAGGGGATTAGGCTCATCGTGGTAAAACTCAACAATGGTCAGGTATGCCGTAAGCATCTGGACCAAGTAAAAAAAAAGGTTCAGCATCGACACGGAGGAACCTGAAGAAGACCAGGAGATGGAACTCACAACACCGCCAGTGAATGAGCAATAAGAGCAATCAGAAGAATGCACAGTCCCTGCGGTCAGCCCGGACAGGCCGGAATCACCACAGGTGACAGACACTCACGTCAGTGTCCAACAACCAGAGCCCCAACTGCGGCGCTCCACGAGGGAGCGTAGACCACCTGAAAGACTAAACCTATGATCCCAATAAGACTTTGTGGGGGGAGGTGATTTCATATATGTAACCACAATGTAACACCACTGTATTACACTCAACCTAGATGCACACCTTGACCACAAGGGGTGAGCTTGTGGGAGACACTCCTTACCTGATCACACAGGTATAAAAAGGGAGGTCCCATGCAGGGTCAGCGTCTTTGGAGTCCTGTGAATAAAGAGTTAAGGTCACAGAGTGACCTTGTCCCCAGAATGTGCCTCGTGTGGTTTCATACTGTAGAGTAAGGACCTTACACAGCTGAAGACAACCGATTCCTCGGTGTCGGCCCTGCGACTCGTGCTGGCTTCAATCATGGCAATCAGGATTAATATGGCTGACTTCATCCTGTTCTTAGGCATTCCCTGAAAACATACAGAATGCAATGTTGTCCTTGGGGTGATGCCTCACCTTTCCAGACGCAGTTACACACGATTACCTTTGGTGGCCGGAATATTTATAAATTACAAGTTTTACGGACAAGCTAAGGCAACAGATAGGAGAGAAAGAAGTTATGTACAGCGTCACCCGTCTCCGGGTGGCCAAACTAGGTCTCCTCGACCCTGGGTCTCTTATGACTCCAGCTTCATTTGTTCACTGGTGTGTAAGGAGGCGTCCACAGCACCCTGGGCCGTAGGATCCTGGCACTCCTTCTCACTCCTGCCCCCACAGGCGGAACGGCTGGTCCCTCTGTGGACTTCTCACAGTCCCAGATTATGGGCTGGAGACCTACACCTGTAGCACAGCTCACCACTCCCTGCTGTTTCCTCCTCTTGTCAGCTCTTTCCCCAGGGTTGAAAAGCTTGCACTGATTGATATGGAACCACTTAGTGCGTCAGGGCATTTTGACCGCATATACCATCGGACTTGCCTTATCCACGATACAGTACGGTCCCATGTATAGTGGTTCAAAAGTCCCTACCCTCGCGAAGTTGTTGACCATTACTTGATCTCCGACCTTCCACTCGTGGTGCTTCTGAGGCTCAAGCAATAAACGATTTCTACAATGTTGCTTCCCTGTGTTACTGGCAGCCTGCCAATGGATCTGTTTGAGATGCTCAAACAGATTCTTAACAAACCTTTCCAGGTTCACCTCTCTCAACTGACCTTCCGTGAGAACCGATACCAGTACATGGCTGGGCGTTCTCATGACCGTGATACTCACGAGCTCATGCGGGGAATACCCTGTGCTTCGAGACGGGCTGGCTCGGACCCCCATCAGAACTAACGGCAAGATCTCCACCCATTTTCTCGGTGAGTCTCCCGTCTCCTTCCGTAATTTTTCCTTGATGGTCCTATTCATCCGCGACGTGCCATTTACCCTCTACACCTGGCATCTTCAGAGTCGCCTACATGACTGCTCCTGTGAAGTGACTCCCCTGATCGGACTCCACATACTGTGGTAGCCCCCACCTAGAGAATACTTCTCTCACTAGAAACCTTGCTGTCCCCAAAGCTGTGGCTGTTCAGCATGGGAAGGCTTCTACCCATTTCGAGACCACATCTACCAGGACCAGGCAGTGCTTGTAACGCCCCTGCACGGTGGGCAATGGTCCGAAATACTTGAGCTGTATGGACTGCCATGGTCCCTCTACTCTCCTAGTGTGTCCCATGGATACCTTCCTTTTCTGGGGGTCAGGTTTGTTTGCAGCACACACCAAGTAATCTGCGCAGAAGTTGCGGACGTCCTCCCTCAGTTGCGGCCACCACCCTGCCTGTTCCACCCATTGCCAGGTGGTCTCCGGCCCGGGGTGCCCCGTTCCTGGACCCTCATGGGCCAACTGAAGGAATTCTCTCTGGTGCTGCTGTGGAACTACCCACTGTTTCCCTCTGAAACCCATCCCTGCCTTTACCGTAATACTTGCCACTCCGTATGCATTCTCTCTACCTTAACTCCCTTAGCCAGCATCTCCAGAACAGTCTTTAGGATGGGATCCTGTGCCTGGACCATCTTTAGGTTTGGGGCCAATGCTACCCATGCACTCCCTTGTGTCTCACCTCTGTCTCTGATCGCTGCTACCGGACTCGACCCATATGGATCCAAAAACATGCCCGTTCGGGCACCTTCTTTGGCCAGCATGTTGGCCTGCTGATGGCCTTCCGCACGGAGTTCTGTTTTAGAATGGGCCTTGACTTTGTGGATATAGAAATCCCCCTGGGTTCCTATTGATGTTATGATCTGTCGCAACAATAGCTTGGTTGCTAGGGGTTTCCCGTCTGCAGATGTGAACCCGCGACGAGACCAAATGGCTAAATATTCTGTACACGAATTGCAAGTGAACATGCTGTCCGAGAAAATTGTGTAGGGGGTAGGGAACTCTTCGGGGTGGGTAACCACATACACCACCGCTGACAGATCAGTGTGCAGGGCGTTCATGGTGCTCGGGAGATTAATGGCCTTGGCAATGCCTGCCTTTGGGTCAAAAATCCCGCATCCAGTGAGTCGCTCCCCTGCCACCACTGTACTGGACCCATCTACATAGATCTCGCGACCCGTGGGATGGAAACCTATGTCTACGTCCCATACTCCTTCAACAGAACATGTGTGAGCCACCCCTGGGTAGATCAAATTTGCGGTGAGCTTGGACTCACAGAGGCCTTTCACGCTCACATTCTTCTGCGAGAGCAATAAAGACCAGCGAGCAATGCATGCACTACTCACCGTGCCGTCCTTTATCCTCCCTTCCAGAAGCATCTGAGTGGGCGTATGATGAGTTAAGAGAGTTATCGGGGAGGTCCCCGTGAAGATTTGTGATCTCTTCATGGCCCAATGTGTGGCGAGCAGCTGCCTCTCACAATTGGAGTACCCGCTCTCTCCATCTGTGAGGATTCTTGATGCGTATACCACAGGCCTCAGCTTGCCATGCTGCTCCTGGAGCAGCACTGCGCTCAAACTGTCCCCTGTGGCAGCTACCTCCAAAAAGAATCCTCTCCCCCATCAATCGCTCCTAAAGCCGGTGCGGTCTGCAGATCTCTCTTCAGACAATTAAAAGCTGCCATGCAGTCCACAGCCCACTCCCAGCCCACTCCCTGGTGGAGGAGCCGGAGTAGAGGGGCTGCTGTAGCAGCATAGTCCTCTATGAAATCCCTGCAGTAACCTGCGAGTCCCAGGAAGGATCTTACCCCCGTTACCGTGGTCGGGGCAGGTAGCTCCTGTACCGCCTTCCTCCTCGTCTCATCGATGGCCCTCTCCCCAGCATTTTACTTCCTGCTAGCCGATCTGTGCTTTCCTGGGATTAACCTTGAACTCAGCTTCCTTTAACAGCTCAGCCAGCAGTGGGCCATGCTCCTCCCCCTCGTCGGAGAACAAAAGCAGCTCGTCCACGTACTGCACAAGTTGCTGTGGTCTGCTGAACCCTTTTAAACAGTTGGCCATACATTGGTGGAAAATAGAAGGACTGTTTTGAAACCCTTGGGGAAGGCAGGTCCATGTGTACTGCTGACCCTTGAAAGTGAATGCAAACTTATACTGGTCTCCCTTTTGAGAGGGATAGACCAGAATCCGTTCGAAATGTCCAGCACCGTGAATGTTTTCACGGATGCTGAGATACTCCCGATCAGGTCAGCTATGGCTGCAATGGTGGTGGCACAGGCTGGGATGTTCTTGTTAAGAACCCGATAGTCCACAGTGGTTCTCCACGAATTGTCCGGTTTCCTAACCAGCCAAATCAGAGAGTTCACATGGGTCGCTATGGGCCTCAACACACCCTGCTCAACCAATGCCATCTCTAAATCCGCCTCTGCCTCTCTGGGGAAGTTGTACTGTTTCTGTGGTCGGGCCACGGGGTCTCTTCCTACTCTGACCTCCACCCCGCTACCCTCCCGCAGTTGTGCTTGTGTGTAGCGAACGCCGTGAGGTTGGCTCGCACATCCGCCCTGTACTCTGCCGGGGTAGAAGTGACCAAAGGTTGGAGGTCATAACTACCCTTGGACTTCATTGTACACGCGGTTCCCTTGCCTTGCTTCCCTGGTATCACTATCACCTCCTTCTCCTTTCCCATGCATACTGCCCCCCAAAGACAGTGGGCCAGTATGAAGTCTGCCCCCAAAATGTCTATTCCCTCCCGCTCCCACCGCATCAGGACACATTTCCAATCCGTATGGAATGTACCCAGATCGATGGCTAGCGGGATGGAGAAAGACCCCGTTTGTTCGTTCCCGGTGAACCCTACTAAGTTATATGGGACCCCGTTCGATAGAGGTGATGTGGTCAGGTTATCCACATCGACAATAGTGCTTGAAGCAGATCCCTTACACCTTCTCCACCCCCATCTTCACGCACGGTCTTTTCCAAGCATCATAACTTAGTGGGCACAGGTAAATGGGCTGAAAAGTCCCTAGTTATAGGTCAGGATAGTTCGGGGCAGATGGGAGTACGCTGCCTGCTGCCACGTTCACCCTACCCTGCCCTGCCGGAAAGACTGCGCGGAGAGCAGCCACTAATACCGCGAATGGATCAGTGCTGCTTCCCGCCACAGCTGCGGCTTTCCGCGCTGGATTTTCGCTTTGTCAGGGACTGGGCAGTCTTTCCTCCAGTGCCCTTACTCCCGCACCCATAACAACCCTGCTTCTTCTCTGAGATAACCCCTTCCTGACGCTGGTACACTCATAATAAAGGATGAAACTGAGTACTATGTACAATGAGCAAGTGTGACCTTAGCTCCTGTAATAAGACTCCAGAGTGCAGGTACCTCGTGGGTGGCCTGCTTATATACCGTGCTCCCAAGGGATGCTGGGATCCCTTGGGACTCCAACAGGTGGGCCCTCTGGTGGTCAGGTGTAATACAGATTACAAGGGGTTAAATATATAACATCACTCCCCCGTGAAGTCAATAGTACACTTATTTACAAGGTGAGACGATCTGGGGCTTTTCGATCCCTTGCCGATCATCTCAGTACAAATGCGGGTGTGGGTGAGTTGGTTAGTTCTTCACTGGGCTGTTGGGCAGCCGGCCTTGCCGGGCTGCTGGAGACGGTGAGTTCGGCTTCGTGGTCAACCATGATGTTAGTTGCCACTTGTGTGTGTGTTGGAGGGTCAAAGTTGGTGGGGTCCTCTTCGGGTTGTTCGTAGCTATTGGTGAACCGCAATTTGATTTGGTCCAAATGTTTTCTGTACGTTTGTCCATTGGCCAATTTGACCTGAAACACCCGATTCCTCTCTTTGGCTGTGACCGTGCCAGCGAGCCATTTGGGACCATGTCCATAATTGAGCACAAACACAGGATCATTGATCTCAATAGCGTGTGACAAATTTGCCCGATCATGGTACACACTTTGTTGATGCGGCTTGCCCTCCACGTGGTTCGGTATTCACTAAGGAGGATACAAACAACCTTCCGGATATAAAAGGGGTCAGAGGGTCTAGTAAGGAAGAGGAACTGAGGGAAATCTTTATTAGTCGGGAAATTGTGTTGGGGAAATTGATGGGATTGAAGGCAGATAAATCCCCAGGGCCTGATGGCCTGCATCCTAGAGTACTTAAGGAGGTGGCCTTGGAAATAGCGGATGCATTGACAGTCATTTTCCAACATTCCATTGACTCTGGATCAGTTCCTATGGAGTGGAGGGTAGCCAATGTAACCCCACTTTTTAAAAAAGGAGGGAGAGAGAAAACAGGGAATTATAGACCGGTCAGCCTGACCTCAGTAGTGGGTAAAATGATGGAATCAATTATTAAGGATGTCATAGCAGTGCATCTGGAAAATGGTGACATGATAGGTCCAAGTCAGCATGGATTTGTGAAAGGGAAATCATGCTTGACAAATCTTCTGGAATTTTTTGAGGATGTTTCCAGTAAAGTGGACAAAGGAGAACCAGTTGATGTGGTATATTTGGACTTTCAGAAGGCTTTCGACAAGGTCCCACACAAGAGATTAATGTGCAAAGTTAAAGCACATGGGATTGGGGGTAGTGTGCTGACGTGGATTGAGAACTGGTTGTCAGACAGGAAGCAAAGAGTAGGAGTAAACGGGTACTTTTCAGAATGGCAGGCAGTGACTAGTGGAGTGCCGCAAGGTTCTGTGCTGGGGCCCCAGCTGTTTACATTGTACATTAATGATTTAGACGAGGGGATTAAATGCAGTATCTCCAAATTTGCGGATGATACTAAGTTGGGTGGCAGTGTGAGCTGCGAGGAGGATGCTATTAGGCTGCAGAGTGACTTGGATAGGTTAGGTGAGTGGGCAAATGCATGGCAGATGAAGTATAATGTGGATAAATGTGAGGTTATCCACTTTGGTGGTAAAAACAGAGAGACAGACTATTATCTGAATGGTGACAGATTAGGAAAAGGGAAGGTGCAACGAGACCTGGGTGTCATGGTACATCAGTCATTGAAGGTTGGCATGCAGGTACAGCAGGCGGTTAAGAAAGCAAATGGCATGTTGGCCTTCATAGCGAGGGGATTTGAATACAGGGGCAGGGAGGTGTTGCTACAGTTGTACAGGGCCTTGGTGAGGCCACACCTGGAGTATTGTGTACAGTTTTGGTCTCCTAACTTGAGGAAGGACATTCTTGCTATTGAGGGAGTGCAGCGAAGGTTCACCAGACTGATTCCCGGGATGGCGGGACTGACCTATCAAGAAAGATTGGATCAATTGGGCTTGTATTCACTGGAGTTCAGAAGAATGAGAGGGGACCTCATAGAAACGTTTAAAATTCTGACGGGTTTAGACAGGTTAGATGCAGAAAGAATGTTCCCAATGTTGGGGAAGTCCATAACCAGGGGTCACAGTCTGAGGATAAGGGGTAAGCCATTTAGGACCGAGATGAGGAGAAACTTCTTCACCCAGAGAGTGGTGAACCTGTGGAATTCTCTACCACAGAAAGTAGTTGAGGCCAATTCACTAAATATATTCAAAAGGGAGTTAGATGAAGTCCTTACTACTCGGGGGATCAAGGGTTATGGCGAGAAAGCAGGAAGGGGGTACTGAAGTTTCATGTTCAGCCATGAACTCATTGAATGGCGGTGCAGGCTAGAAGGGCTGAATGGCCTGCTCCTGCACCTATTTTCTATGTTTCTATGTTTCTATGATCATGGAGATCAGGGTGGACAAGAGAGAGCGTTGTTTTTAGCACCCTTTTCATGAGCAGCTCGGCTGGGGGAACCCTGGTGAGTGAGTGGGGTCTGGTGCAGTAGCTGAGTAGCACTCGCGACAGCCGGGTCTGCAGGGAGCCTTCCAACACACGTTTCAAGCTTTGCTTGATGGTCTGAACTGCTTCTTCTGCCTGGTCATTGGATGTGGGCTTGAATGGGGCAGATGTGACGTGTTTGATCCCATTGCGGGTCATGAATTCCTTGAATTCAGCACTGGTGAAGCATGGCCCATTGTCGCTGACTAGGACATCAGGCAAGCCATGCGTGGCAAACAAGGCTCGTAGGCTTTCAATAGTGGCCGTGGACGTGCTTACATTCATTATCACACATTCAATCCATTTTGAGTAAGCGTCCACGACAACCAAAAACATTTTGCCTAGAAATGGGCCGGCATAGTCCACGTGGATTCTCGACCACGGTTTGGAGGGCCACGACCACAAACTTAACGGTGTCTCTCTGGATGCATTGCTCAGTTGAGAGCAAGTGTTGCACTGGCACACACATGACTCTAAATCTGAGCTAATTACAGGGCTTAGTTCCTTGGTGTAAGTCCTTAGTTTGCTGTGAATGGGGCTGAGCTTGGGCCTGTGTGCCTTTTTGTCCCACAGCCTGTCGAAGGCCTTTTTACTCATTATGGATTGAATTGCACCTGTATCCAGTTCCATAGATACTGGAATTCCATTCAGTTCAATTTTCAACATTATCGGTGGACATTTCGTGGTGAATGTGTGTACTCCGTACACTTCTGCCTCCTCCATACGAGTCTCCAATTCAGCCTGATCCACAGTAGATCGATTTTCCTCTGCAACGTGGTGGTTTGCAGGGTTTGCAGCTCGCCTGCACATTTGCTGGAGGTGTCCCATTGTTCTGCAGCCGTTGCACGCATAGTGCTTGAAGCGGCCTTGAGGGGGCCGATGATCACCTCCACAGTACCAACAAGGTGATAACTGCCTCGCATTATCTGAGGTCATCTGAGGTCAGGCAGCAGCAGCCGGCGTGTATGTTCTGCCATGTATATTTCTGCTCGAAACCGCCGTTACTTTATGCACAGTTCTGGCCGAAACTTCTTTACTCTGCGAAATCTGTTTGGTGTTGTCGCTGGTGGACATAAATGCCTGGGCTATCGTTATGGCTTTACTTAGATTCAGAGTTTCTACAGTCAACAGTTTGCGAAGGATTGTCTCATGGCCAATGCCCAGTACAAAAAAGTTTCTAAGCATTTGTTCTAGGAATCCCTCAAATTCACAATGTCCTGCGAGGCACCTTAGTTCGGCGACGTAGCTCGCCACTTCCTGGCCCTCCGATCGTTGACACGTGTAGAACCGATATCTCGCCATCAAAATGCTTTCCTTAGGATTTAGGTACTCCCGGACCAGCGTACACAATTCTTCATAGGATTTCTCTGTTGGTTTTGCTGGAGCTAGGAGTTTCTGCATGAGGCCATAGGTTGTTGCCCCACAGACAGTGAGGAGGATCGCCCTTCGTTTGGCTGCATTCTCGTCCCCTTCCAGCTCATTGGCCACGAAGTATTGGTCAAGTCTCTCCACGAAGGCCTCCCAATCATCCCACTCTGAGAACTTCTCCAGGATATCAACTGTTCTTTGCATTTTCACACGGTTGTTCGTTACCTCGTTGCCAATTGGTACACTCATAATAAAGGATGAAACTGAGTACTGTATACAATGAGCAAGTGTGACCTTAACACCTTTAATAAGACTCCAGAGTGCAGGTACCTCGTGGGTGGCCTGCTTATATACCGTGCTCCCAAGGGATGCTGGGATGCCTTGGGACTCCAACAGGTAGGTCCTCTGATGGTACTGTAATACAGGTTACAAGGGGTTAAATACATAACAGGCGCCACTCTCTCCTAACGCTGCCTCCACTAGGCTTTAACTCATGCACTCTGCCCTTTGGTTTGTCATCCTCACCACTACCATTCTTAAAAGAGAGAGTTAACTGCTGGATCACCCCCTCTTCTGTGGTCTGGGGATTCCTGGAATCGAACCATCCCTCTGCTTTGGCCTTGAGCCTGGGCAGGCTGTTCGCCATCAGGGTCCTCAGCCAATGAGCCCTAGGCTCCCCCTGCAGCTGCGCCCGGTTGGGCACCCCCGCACAGGCACTCTGATAGGCGGGCCACAGCCTGTCCGCGGACGCCTGCGGTGCCTCCCCAGCTAACTGCAGTGTCCTTTCCACTCGGGAGAAGGGACTTCCATCATTGAGGCCTTTAGCCTCTAGGATGTCATCCTTTATCCCCTCTAACGTACCCTGCCCCAGCTTGCTATCCGCTGAGAGTGACTGGTACAACCTACTATCCAGGGAAAATAAAAGTAATTTGGCTGCCTCAGCTTCATTACAATTATTGACCCCCCCCCCACCTGCTCCACATTCGCAAAATGGACAGATGGATCCCCTTTGCTGGTCAGTTTAGTCAGGTTAGAGACCATTGCCTGCAGCTGGGAGGTCGTATACAGGACCACAAAGTCACTCTGCAGTGGTCCTTGCTCTTGACCGCCTATGGGCGCACTGTATTTCTGCTGCCGGACAGGGCACATGGGTCCTGGTCCCGTCACTTCGGGCGGTGGTCGAGCGTCCTCCTCTGCCTCACAGTCCTCCTCATCTATCTGGGCCATTCCCGGAGCTACCAAGCAGACCATCCCTTTGGCCTTAGATAGAGCATTGGTCAAATTCCAGATCTGCTCCTGGCAAGGACCATGATTACCCGTATCAAACCCTCCAGTGCTGGCGACTCTGTATGCCACCTGAATATCGTTCAACTGCTCTTCCAGCACCTTTCCCTCACGTGACAAGCGAGTGTTCTCCTCCCTAACCACCCTCTCGTTCCCCTTTGCCTCAGTTACCTGGCATTGCCGGAACTCCTTCTGGTTACGGAAGGTTTCCTCCTGGCTTATTCTTCCCAGCTTCTCATCCTTTAGCTCCGTGCATAACGTGCTCCCTACTACAGCTCTTGCATCTGACTGTGCCTCGGACTCCCTGAGCTCTGCCTCTAACTTACCAACCTGCTCATCTAGCAGTTGGACTTGTCTTTGTAGACAGACAAGCCATATCGCCTTTTCAATGCTGCACCTATGCTCCTTGCCCTTTGTCCATTCTGCTGCTGCGTCCACTGGACGCTCAGCACGCAACAAGCCTAGCACCCACTTCTTAATAATGTTAACCTTCTTAAATACATATGAAGAAATCCCTTCCTCCATTTGGGATCTTTCGCCAGAAGCGCTGTCCATGTCTCATTTACACTCCTTTGACCCAGGTCCCTTTGTGGTCGCCAAGAGATATAACTGGTTTTGATCCTAGCCTAATTGCTAGACGGACGGTTCGAATCGCCACTGCCTTATGAACATTCTATACCCGGGGATTATTATTCAGAGTGTAAATGGAATAAGTCATAGACAGGAATGCTTTGGTGAAAAATCGTACTTATATTTATTTAGTCTAACATACATTGGCTAAAACATGCACTACTAAACAAAATCACTGTCTCTGTGGAGAATAAAATCCAGGTTACAAACAACATACATACAGTACACAACTGAGGACCGGTAACATGCAGTAATTCCCTTGTTGCTATGGTGGATTCTAACTCCACCCCTACCAACAAATTACCCAGTTGCAGCCCCTTCGCCTGGCTAAACTAAACGAAGCTTCCTCCCCAGAATAGCCCCGAAAAACTTCACTTCTGAGAAAACTCTGAGCCCTTACACCTCACTCAGCTCACCTGGGATATCTGGTTACCGGCTTGGGACACTCGCGACCATGTTCACCACCACACACAGTCGGTCTCGATTGCTCAGCTCAGCTGTGGGAAGTCACTGCCTGGAGTCCGTACCCTGTGAGGGGGATGTGGTTCTCTGTCTCAGCGGCTTCTTCTGCAGAACTGCGGCTTCCTCCTCTGGTACTTCTTCTTGTTACGTCGAGAGCGAGAGGGAGAAGGAGGGTGGTGAAATGGTGGAAAAGAGTCTATCTTTACAGGAGTCTTTCTACCCCTATCTTTCCCGACAATCTTTAAAACCCTTTTGTTTCTAAGCACTCCGGTGCTTAGTCAGTGATTGGACTAATGGCCCTGTCTGGGACATATCTCGGCCTTTGTGTTGGGAAAAAAAACTGGCTCCTCTTTGGCTGGCCAGGCTAGTGGGTTCATTGTTCTGCTTCTCTTCTGAGATGGAGGTGAAAAGTGCTATTGCATATGGCCCCCTTCCTGGCGGGTGAACCCGTACATTCTGGATGACTGACATTTCTTTTGTCACGGCCAACTGCCATGCGGTCTCTCTGCACAGGGTGATCCCATCACAGGGAAAAATATCCTCAGAAAAATCCCATAAAGTCCACGAAATATTCTCTACTGAGTCCATTCTTTAAACAGGGACTTTGCGATCTCTTCAGTTCCTTGAGCAGTATGCAATGGAACCAACCAGGGGGCAGGCTATCTTGGATCTGGTCCTGTGTAATGAAACAGGATTAATAAACAATCCCCTAGTAAAGAATCCACTTGGAATGAGTGATCACAGCATGGTTGAATTTCAAATTCAGATGGAGGGTGAGAAAGGTGGATCTCAAACCAGTGTATTAAGCTTAAATAAAGGAGACTATGAAGGTATGAGGGCAAAGTTCACTAAAGTGGACTGGGAAAATAGATAAAGTGTAGGACTGTGGATGAACAGTGGCGTACTTTTAAGGAGATATTTCACAACCCTCAAGAAAAAATATATTCCAGTGAGGATAAAAGGATGTAAAAGAAAAGATAGCCATCCGTGGCTAACTAAAGAAATAAAGGATGGTATCCAATTAAAAACAAGGGCATACAAAGTGGCCAAAACTAGTGGGAGGACAGAAGATTGGGAAATGTTTAAAAGCCAGCAATGAATGACTAAAAAAATGATTAAGAAAGGGAAGATAGACTATTGAAGTAAACTAGCATGAAATATAAAAACAGATAGCAAGAATTTCTATAGGTGTATAAAAAGGAAAAGAGTGGCTCAAGTAAATGTTGGTCCCTTAGAGGACAAGACCGGGGAATTAGTAATGGGGAACATGGAGATGGCAGAAACTCTGAACAAATATTTTGTATCAGCCTTTACGGTAGAGGACACTAACAATATCCCAACAGTGGATAGTCAAGGGGCTATAGAGGGAGAGGAACTTAACACAATCACAATCACTAAGGAGGTAGTACTCAGTAAGATAATGGGACTAAAGGCAGATAAATCCCCTGGACCTGATGGCTTGCATCCTAGGGTCTTAAGAGAAGTAGCGGCAGGGATAGTGGATGCATTGGTTGTAATTTACCAAAATTCCCTGGATTCTTGGGGGGGGGGGTCCCAGCAGATTGGAAAACTGCAAATGTAACGCCCCTATTTAAAAAAGAAGGCAGACAAAATGCAGGAAACTATAGACCAGTTAGCCTAACATCTATGGTTGGGAAAATGTTGGAGTCCATTATTAAAGAAGCAGTAGCAGCACATTTGGAAAAGCAAAATTTGGTCAGGCAGAATCAGCATGGATTTATGAAGGGGAAGTCATGTTTGACAAATTTGCTGGAATTCTTTGAGGATGTAATGAATAGGGTGAATAAAGGGGAACCAGTGGATGTGGTGTATTGAGACTTCCAGAAGGCATTTGACAAGGTGCTACATAAAAGGTTATTGCACAAGATAAAAGTTCACGGGGTGGGGTAAGATATTAGCATGGATAGAGGATTGGCTAATTAACAGAAAACATAGTGTTGGGATAAATGGTTCATTCTCGGGTTGGCAATCAGTAACTAGTGGGGTGCCGCAGGGATCAGTGCTGGGACCCCAACTATTTACAATCTATATTAATGACTTGGAAGAAAGGACTGAGTGTAACATAGCCAAGTTTGCTGACGATACAAAGATGGGAGGAAAAGCAATATGTGAGGACACAAAAAATCTGCAAAAGGACATAGACAGGCTCAGTGAGTGGGCAAAAATTTGGCAGATGGAGTATAATGTTGGAAAGTGTGAGGTCATGCACTTTGGCAGAAAAAAAATCAAAGACAAGTTATTATTTAAATGGAGAAAAATTGCATAGTGCTGCAGTACAGCGGGACCTGGGGATCCTGGTACATGAAACACAAAAGGGTAGTATGCAGGTACAGCAAGTGATCACAAATGGAATCTTGGCCTTTATTGCAAAGGGGATGGAGTATAAAAGCAGGGAAGTCTTGCTACAGTTATACAGGGTATTGGTGAGGGTACACCTGGAATACTGCATACAGTTTTGGTTTCCATATTTACCAAAGGAGATACTTGCTTTGGAGGCAATTAGGAGAAGGTTCACAAGGTTGATTCCGGGGATGAGAGAGTTGACTTATGAGGAAAGGTTGCGGAGGTTGGGCCTCTACTCATTCGAATTCAGAAGAATGAGAGGTGATCTTATCGAAACGTATAAGATTATGAGGGGGCTTGACAAGGTGGATGCAGAGAGGATGTTTCCACTGATAGGGGAGACTAGAACTAGGGGGCATAATCTTAGAATAAGGGGCCGCCCATTTAAAACTAAGATGAGGAGGAATTTCTTCTCTCAGAGGGTTGCAAATCAGTGGAATTAACTGCCTCAGAGAGTTGTGGAAGCCAGGACATTGAATAAACTTAAGACAGAGATAGACAGTTTCTTAACCAATAAGGGATTAAGGGGTTATGAGGCAGGCAAGGAATTGGAGTTGAGTCCATGATCGGATCCGCCATGATCGTATTAAATGGCGGAGCAGGCTTGTGGGACCGTATGGCCTACTCTTGCTCCTATTTCTTATGTTCTTATATTCAGAGAATCACCTTCAATGGCTTCTCTTCCAGCTCCCGTATCATTACCTCTGGTGTCCCCCCAAGGATCTATACTTGTCCCCCTCCTATTTCTCATCTACATGATGCCCCTCGGCAATATCACCCGAAAACACAGCGTCAGTTTTCGCATGTATGCTGACGACACCCAGCTCTACCTCACCACCACTTCTCTCGACTCCGTCACAGTCTCTACATTGTCGGACTGTTTGTCCAACATCCAGACATCCAGTACTGGATGAGCAGAAATTTCCTTCAATTAAATATTGGGAAAACCGAAGGCATTGTGTTTGGTCTGCATTACAACTATTTTAGTTGCACCTGTAAATCAAATGCCCCCTTATTAAAGGGGCACCAAAACCGACACATTAAACAAATTATACTTTGGACGTAAAACAAATGAAATTAAAATTTGGTTGCCGGAGTTGATGATGCACTCCAGTCCCTCCGGTGCTCATCTCTCGCGGATGGCTGCGAGCATACCGGTGGACACCACGTGCTCCATCTCCAGGAACACCCTGGCTCGGATGTAACCGCGGAAGAGAGGCAGGCAGTCGGGGTGACCGACCCCCTCGACCGCCCGCTGCCTGGACCTGTTGATGGCCAAATTGGCCATGCCCAGGAGCAGTCCTACGAGGAGGCCTTCCGACCTGCCCGCTCTCCCCCGCACAGGGTGCCCGAAGATCAGGAGCGTGGGACTGAAGTGAAATCAGAATTTGAGGAACTACCCCTTCAAATAATGGAAGAGGGGCTGCAACCCCCCACATTCAACATATACGTGGAACACGGTCTCCTCCAGACCGCAGAAATTGCAGGTGATCTGGGAATCCGTGAACTGACTTAAAAACCGATTGCACGGGGCGGCTACATGCAACACCCTCCAGGCCAAGTCCCCAATAAATAGTGAGCACTCCATTGGGGACCCTTGCCTCTTCTGGACGGCAAGATGGTGTGCCCTGGCGTGTCCGGATGGCAGACGAGGATGGCAAAGTGGAGAGTATGCAAGAGCAGCCCATACAGGAAGCCCCTCCGCACAGAACCGAAAGGCATAGAGGGGATTTCCCGGAGGAGGCTCAAGTTGTGAGGCACTGGCTCCCGAGGGAGGTTTTGGGCTTGGCATCGATGAGGAATTCTGTCCAAACGGAGGTCAGTTCGGACGGGATCGCCACCACGTGCTTGAGCCTCCTCGACACACCTAACGGAGTCAGGGCCCAGTGCTGTTTTTAGCGACTCGATGGCATTGGCCGCGTGCCGGACGTTGGCCCAGGATAAGCTCCATGCTAGCTCTTTAGACGCCATCCAGCCCGCTCCTCTGCCATCGAGTAGGTCCCTGACCCTGGTCACCTTGCTAAACACAGCCCTCTCGTCCGCCTGCCACCTAAAACCCACGCTTGTGGAGGTACTGATTCCTGAGCAGCGGTTCCCGAAGGACAGCCGGCACTCCAGATGGGGTGAGAACTGCACTTGGTGGCGACTCTATTCCAGACCCTGATGAGTTCCTCGTAAAAGACAGGCAGCCCCCGCATGGTGGTCCAGACACCTCCCTGGTTCACAAACAGGAGCTGCATGTCATAATTGGGGCTGTACTGCTGGCAGAAGAAATACGTCGCCAGCACACACCATCGAGGAGGATGCTTGACATACAGGTGTCTCTGCAGGGTCTGAAGACGGAAAGTCACAGCCTGGGTGCACATGCACACCAACACCTGACCGCCCTCCCTAAGCGAGAGACTCAGAACCACAGCAGAGACCCAGTGCTTCCTATTGTTCCAGTAGAGGTTGACCAGCTTCTTCTGCAAGTTGGTAACAAACGCAGGGGGAGTGGTCAAAGTGACCAGCTGGTACCACAACATGGCAGCCACCAGTTGGTTTATGACTAGTGCTCGACCCCTGTAGGACAACACTCGGAGCAGTCCTGTCCAGCGCCCTAGGCGAGTGACGACTTTGGCCTCCAGCTCTTGCCAGTTCGCCGGCCAGACTTCCTTGTCAGGGCTAAGGTAGACTCCCAGATAGAGGAGATGGGTTGTGCTCCAGGCAAAAGGCCTGAACTCCTCCGGCAGGGAGTCCACCCGCCACTGACCGACCAGGAGTCCGGAACATTTCTCCCAGTTGATTCTGGCGAAGGATGTGGCCAAATAATTCTTCTGGCACTCACTCATCCTCCACAGGTCAATGGGATTCTCGACCATGAGGAGCACATCATCGGCGTAAGCTGAGAGGACGACCTCCATGCCTGGCCCTTGCAGAGCCAGTCCCATCAACCTCTTCCGCAAGAGGCACAGGAAAGGCTCCATGCTTTGTTACAAGCTCCATTCCCTAGCCACCGACTCCATCCTTCCACCAGCATCTGTCTGATACTGAACCAGACTGTTCACAATCTTGGTGTCATATTTGACCCTGAAATGAGCTTCCAACTATATATCCGTGTCATAACTAAAACCACCTATTTCCACCTCTGTTACATAGCCCGTCTCTACCCCTGCCTTAGCTCACTTGCTGCTGAAAGCCTCATCCATGCCTTTGTTACCTCTAGTCTTGAATATTCGAACGCACTCCTGGCTAACCTCCTACATTCTACCCGATGTAAATTTGAGATCATCCAAAACTCAACTTCCCATGTCGTAATTCATAACAAGTCCCGTTCACACATCACCCCTGTGCTCGTTGACCTACATTGGCTCTTGGTTAAGCAACGCCTCAAGTTTGAAATTCTCATCCTTGTTTTCAAATCTCTCCATGGCCTCACCCCTCATCATCTCTATAATCTCCTCCAGCCCCAAAGCACCCCCGCCCGCACCCCCTCCTCCCACCCCCCCCAACCTTTGTCCCAAGATATCTGCGCTCTGCTAATTCTGGCCTCTGGAGTATGCCTGATTTTAATTGCTCAACCATTTGTGGCCATGCCTTCAATTGACTAGGCCCTCAGCTCTGGATTTCCCTCCCGAAACCTCTCCGGCCCTCTTTCCTCCTTTAAGATGCTCTTTAAAACTGACCTCTTCTGCCCTAATTTCTCTTTACATGGCTCAGTGTAAATTTTGTTCTTAATGCTCCTTGGGACGTTTTACTGCATTAAAGGCACTATATAAATACAAGTTGTTGATGTTGATAGTTGCATCCTCTCAATTCTGGTAACAATCTTTTCTCCAGTGCTTCAATATCCTTTTTGTAGTTTGGAGACCAGAACTGCACATAGTACTCCAATTGTGGTCCTAAGTTCTGTATAAATTAACAATACCTCCCTGCTTTTGTATTATATTCACCTAGAAGTGAACCCCAGTGCTTTGTTTGCACTCTTTTCAGATTTATCAACTTGCATTGCTACTTGTAACTATTTAATATTTGTATTGTCAGAGCTCTTTGCTCGTCTACACCATTTAGAATAAGTGCCTTCCTTAATTCTCCTACCAAAATAAACCAACTCATACTTTGCTATATTGAATTACAGGAGGACGGGTACAACTACAGCCCTGTCGACCACGAGCTTGGTGGCAGTTTTGAGGGCCTGGTCCTCAAACACTCTTTTCCTCAGGCGGCCGAAGGCTGCACTGGCGCACTGGAGGCGGTGTTGGATCTCGTCGTCAGTGCCTGCTCTTGTTGATAGGAGGCTCCCGAGATATGGGAAGTAGTCCACGTTGTCCAGGGCCACACCGTGGATCTTGATGACTGGGGGACAGTGCTGTGCGATAAGGACAGGCTGGTGGAGGACCTTTGTCTTGTTGATGTTTAGCATGAGACTCATGCTTTCGTACGCCTCAGTAAAGGGAAGAATGGAGGCATGTGAAAAAGGAACGGCAGTAATCATGGGGGATTTTAACCTACATATCGATTGGTCAAATCAAATCGCACGGGGTAGCCTGGAGGAGGAATTCATAGAATGCAAATGGGATTGTTTCTTAGAACAGTATGTTACAGAACCTACAAGTGAGCAAGCTATCTTAGATCTGGTCCTGTGTAATGAGACAGGAATAATAAACGATCTCCTAGTAAAAGATCCTCTTGGAATGAGTGATCACAGTATGGTTGAATTTGTAATACAGATTGAGGGTGAGGAAGTAGTGTTTCAAATGAGCGTACTATGCTTAAACAAAGGGGACTACAGTGGGATAAGGGCAGAGTTGGCTAAAGTAGACTGGAAACACAGACTAAACGGTGGCACAATTGAGGAACAGTGGAGGACTTTTAAGGAGCTCTTTCATAGTGCTCAACAAAAATATATTCCAGTGAAAAAGAAGGGCGGTAAGAGAAGGGATAACCAGCCGTGGATAACCAAGGAAATAAAGGAGAGTATCAAATTTAAAAACCAATGCGTATAAGGTGGGAAACTGGAAGATTGGGAAAATTTTAAACAACAGCAAAGAATGACTAAGAAAGCAATAAAGAAAGGAAAGATAAATTATGAAAGTAAACTTGCGCAAAACATAAAAACAGATAGTAAAAGCTTTTACAGATATATAAAATGGAAAAGAGTGACTAAAGTAAATGTTGGCCCCTTAGAAGATGAGAAGGGGGATTTAATAATGGGAAATGTGGAAATGGCTGAGACCTTAAACAATTATTTTGCTTCCGTCTTCACAGTGGAAGACACAAAAACCATGCCAAAAATTGCTGGTCACGGGAATGTGGGAAGGGAGGACCTTGAGATAATCACGATCACTAGGTGGGTAGTGCTGGACAGGCTAATGGTGGGACTCAAGGTAGACAAGTCCCCTGGTCCTGATGAAATGCATCCCAGGGTATTAAAAGAGATGACGGAAGTTATAGCAAATGCATTCGTTATAATCTACCAAAATTCTCTGCACTCTGGGGAGGTACCAGCAGATTGGAAAGCAGCTAATGTAATGCCTCTGTTTAAAAAAGGGAGCAAACAAAAGGCAGGTAACTATAGGCCGGTTAGTTTAACATCTGTAGCGGGGAAAAAGCTTGAAGCTATCATTAAGGAAGAAATAGCGCAACATCGAGATAGGAATAGTGCAATCAAGCAGACGCAACATGGATTCATGAAGGGGAAATCATGTTTAACTAATTTACTGGAATTCTTTGAGGATATCATGAGCATGGTGGATAGAGGTGTACCAATGGATGTGGTGTATTTAGATTTCCAAAAGGCCTTCGATAAGTTGGCACACAAAAGATTACTGCGGAAGATAAAGGTACGCGGAGTGAGAGGAAATGTATTAGCATGGATAGAGAATTGGCTGGCGAACAGAAAGCAGAGAGTTGGGATAAATGGGTCCTTTTCGGGTTGGAAATCGGTGGTTAGTGGTGTGCCACAGGGATCGGTGCTGGGACCACAACTATTTACAATATACATAGATGACCTGGAAGAGAGGGCAGAGTGTAGAGTAACAAAATTTGCAGATGACACAAAGATTAGTGGGAAAGCGGGTTGTGCAGAGGACACAGAAAGGCTGCAAAGAGATTTAGATAGGTTAAGCCAATGGGCTAAGGTTTGGCAGATGGAATATAATGTCGGAAAATGTGAGGTCATCCACCTTGGAAAAAAAACAGTAAAAGGGAATATTATTTGAATGGGGAGAAATTACAACATGCTGCAGTGCAGAGGGACCTGGGGGTCCTTGTGCATGAATCCCAAAAAGTTAGTTTGCAGGTGCAGCAGGTAATCAGGAAGGCGAATGGAATGTTGACCTTCATTGTGAGAGGGATGGAGTACAAAAGCAGGGAGGTCCTGCTGCAACTGTATAAGGTATTGGTGAGGCCGCACCTGGAGTACTGCGTGCAGTTTTGGTCACCTTACTTAAGCAAGGATATACTAACTTTGGAGGGGGTACAGAGACGATTCACTAGGCTGATTCCGGAGATGAGGAGGTTACCTTATGATGATAGCTTGAGTAGACTGGGTCTTTACTCGTTGCAGTTCAGAAGGATGAGGGGTGATCTTATAGAAACATTTAAAATAATGAAAGGTGTCATGTATCTTACATTATTATATATAACTGTATCCCAACATGCTACACATGACTGTAATAAGATATGACCTGTAACCACCAGCATACCTTACCATCGGGGGTTCACTTGCAAGAGACAGGTATATAAGGACAGGTCTCAGGCAAGTGCAGCATTCCAGAGCTGTGAAATAAAAGGTGCAGGTCCAGAGTGACCTTGACTTCACTACATGCCTCGTGTGAATCTGTACTGAGGGGACAGGACTTTACAATGGCGACGGGATTACAGAATCCACAGAATGGCGAACAACGGATCAGATGAAATGTACAATGTGGGAGTCAATTGGGAGGACTTTATAGAAAGGCTCCAGCAAAGCTTTGTAACCAAAGACTGGTTAGGCGACGATACGGCAGACAAGAGAAGAGCCCATCTCTTGACCAGCTGTGGCTCGAAAACATACGCTTTAATGAAGGATCTGTTGGCACCTGAGAAACCAGCAAGCAAGTCGTTTGAAGAATTGAGCACACTGGTAAGAGACCACCTGAAGCCAGCGAGCAGCCTACACATGGCCAGACATAGGTTCTACAACTACAGACGCTGTGTGGGCCAGAGCATACCCGACTTCGTGGCGGAACTTCGGAGGTTGGCTAGTTTATGTGAGTTCTCCGATGAACTGAGGAGAGAAATGCTGAGAGACTTTTTCATTGAAGGAATAGGTCACGCAGGCATAGTCTGAAAGCTCATAGAGACCAAGAACCATCAGCACTGGTGGCACAGACATTCTTGGTAGGGGAAGAAGAAACGAGGTTGATTTACAATGCAGGTACAACAACTAACTAAATATCGGAACAAGAAGTTCACAAGCTGCTACTCCCACACACAGACAAAACTGGGAGAGCAGGCTCTCGAAAGCAGGCAGAAGCCACCAAGGGCCACAGGAACGGCCGTTCACACCTCATCAACCCACAATGAGAGCAATCAACTACAAACTGAGAGAAGCTCAAGAGAGATCAGCCAGACGCAGCTCATTCTTTGCAAGCAGTCTGTGCTGGAGGTGTGGGGGTGGGCACTCGTCAAGGGAATGTCGATTTCAGTGGGCTGTTTGCAGGAACTGTGAATATACAGGGCATTTGGCCCGCATGTGCAAAAAAACGACAGCTCGGCTGGTATACGAATCGAGATGGGTCGGAAAGCGGACCAGAAGACGGTGGGGACAGTACCCGGGACACCGATGTACAGCAGGTCAACACAATCAATGGCCGCTGCTCCTACGACAGGACGTCTCCGATAATGATGAGGGTCCTACTCAACGGGATATCTGTCAACATGGAGCTGGATACAGGAGCGAGTCAATCTCTCATGTGCGCTCAACAATTTGAACAACTGTGGCCGCATAAAAGAGACAGACCAAAACTCACAAGGGCCGACACCAAACTAAGGACCTATACCAAAGAAATCGTACCAATCCACGGCAGCGCCATGCTCTCTGTCACACACAAAGGGACAGTGAACCGACTTCCCCTGTGGATTGTCCCCGGAGACCCCCCAGCACTGCTGGGGAGAAGCTGGCTGGCAAAACTAAACTGGAAATGGGATGATGTCCATGCCATGTCATTAGAGGAACGGACCTCCTGCTCAACAGTTATAAAGCTATTTGAACATCTCTTTCAGCCAGGTGTGGGCACTTTCAAAGGGGCCAAAGTCAAAATCTACATCACACAGGATGCTAGACTGGTCCATCACAAGTCCAGAGCTGTACCCTATGTGATGAGGGAAAAGATTGAACATGAACTAGACAGGCTTCTGCGGGAAGGCATTATATCACCTGTGGAATTTAGCGACTGGGCAAGTCCCATCGTCCCAGTCATGAAGCCTGATGGATCCGTACGAATCTGTGGGGACTACAAATCTACCATAAACAGAGTCTCCCTACAGGACCAGTACCCGCTGCCCAGAGCGGAGGACTTATTTGCCACATTGGCTGGAGGTAAACTTTTCTCAAAATTAGACCTCACATCTGCATATATGACGCAAGAATTGACCGAGGAATCCAAGCTACTCACGACCATCAACACACATCGAGGCTTTTTCATGTACAACCGATGCCCATTCGGCATCAGGTCGGCAGCTGCCATATTCCAGCGCAACATGGAGAGTCTGCTCAAGTCCATCCTGGGGATGGTTGTATTTCAAGACGACATATTTATCACGGGCAGGGACACCGACTCCCATCTCCGTAATTTGGAGGAAGTACTAAAGCGGTTGGACCGGGTAGGCCTACGAGTCAAGAAATCCAAGTGCCTGTTTCTTGCACCCGAGGTTGAATTTTTGGGCAGAAGGATTGCCGCTGATGGAATCCACCCAACAGAGTCCAAAACAGAAGCAATTCGCCTGGCACCCAGGTCCCGGGATGTCTCAGAACTGCGCGCCTTTCTCGGGCTACTCAATTACTTTGGGAACTTTATGCGGAACTTAAGCACGCTGCTGGAGCCTCTCCACGTGCTACTCAGGAAAGGGTGCGATTGGTTTTGGGGGGACGCCCAGGAACGCGCCTTCAATAAGGCACACAACCTTCTGTGTTCCAACAGTGTTTTGACTTTCTTTGACCCAGGTAAAAAGCTAGTTCTCACATGCGATGTGTCAGCGAATGGTGTCGGGTGCGTTTTGCAACATGTCAATGGTGCGGGCAAATTACAACCCATAGCATATGCCTCCAGGTCACTTTCACGGGCAGAGCGCTGGTACGGAATGGTAGAGAAGGAGTCATCGCGTGCGTGTACGGTGTCAAAAAGGTGCACCATTACCTTTTCGGGGCCAAGTTCGCATTGGAAACCGACAACAAGCCCCTCACGTCCCTCCTATCCGAGAGCAAGGCAATAAACGCCAACGCTTTGGCGCGAATTCAACGGTGGGCACTCATGCTGGTGTCCTACGACTATACCATAAGGCACAGACCAGGCACAGACAACTGTGCCGACGCGCTCAGCAGGCTACTCCTGGCAACCACGGAAGGATCTGACGAACAGGACTGTGAGATAGTCATGGCAATCAATGCCTTTGAGTCCACAGGTTCGCCCATGACGGCTCGCCAAATCAGAGCCTGGACTGCCAGCGACCCCACGTTATCCTTAGTAAAAAGATGTGTCCTAACCGGTGACTGGGCAGAGGCTCGCGATGCCTGCCCCGAGGAATTAAAACCCTTTCACAGGCGCATGCATGAGCTATCACTACAAGCAGACTGCCTGATGTGGGGCAGCCGAGTAGTCATGCCTCTGCGAGGCAGAGAGGCATTTGTCCGGGAGCTCCACTGCGAGCACCCGGGGATCGTTCTCATGAAGGCCATAGCCAGATCCCACGTCTGGTGGCCTGGTATTGACGCGGACTTGGAGCTCTGCGTCCGAAGGTGCACCATTTGTGCCCAACTCAGCAATGCCCCCAGGGAGATTCCACTGAGCCCCTGGCCCTGGCCTACCAAACCGTGGTCGCGGGTGCACGTAGACTATGTGGGCCCATTCATGGGCAAAATGTTCCTCGTAGTTGTAGATGCATTTTCAAAGTGGATCGAATGCACCATTTTAAACTCGAGCACAACCTCCACCACTGTGGAGAGCCTCGCAACCATGTTTGCAACGCACGGAATCCCTGACATATTAGTCAGTGACAATGGTCCGTGCTTCACCAGCACAGAATTCCAAGACTTTATAATTGACCACGGCATAAATCACGTCAAGACGGCACCGTTCAAGCCGGCCTTCAACAGCCAGGCGGAGAGAGCAGTGCAAATCATGAAACAAGGCATGCTTAAAATCCAAGGTCCCACACTGCAGGGTCGCCTGTCGCGACTGCTGCTGGCATACAGATCTCGTCCGCACTCACTGACTGGGATCCCCCCCGCGCAACTGTTGATTAAAAGCACGGCTCTCATTAATTCTCCCAGACATGCACGAAATCGTTGAGGCAAAACGCCGTAAGCTGACTGAGTACCATGACAGAAATTCGAGGGGGAGATGGAATGAGATAGGGGACAAAGTGTTTGTACTAAACTATGGCAGGGGTCCCAAATGGCTTGCAGCGACAGCAACAGGCAAGGAAGGAAACAGGCTACTGGCAGTACAAATGGACAATGGCAAAACCTGCCGGAGGCATGTAGACCAAGTCAAAAGCAGATTTACCAACAGCACTGCGGAACCAGAGGCAGACTACAATGTGGAACTCACACCACACCTAGTGAACAGACAGAGGGAACAACCTGAGGAAAGGGCAATCTCAACAGACAGCCCAGGCGAGTCAACAACAATCACACCAATCGAAATAGACAGCCCAGGCAAGATACCAGCAACCACACCCAAAGAAAAACAGACACCAAGGCAAACAACTGAACCACAACTCAGATGCTCCACGCGAGAGCATAGAACACCTGAGAGACTGAACCTATAAAGACAATAAGACCTTGGGGGAGGGTGATGTCATGTATCTTACATTATTATTTATAACTGTAACCTAACATGCTATACATGACTGTAATAAGATATGACCTGTAACCACCAGCATACCTTACCACCAGGGGTGCACTTTCTAGAGACAGGTATATAAGCACAGGTCTCAGGCAAGTGTAGCACTCCAGAGCTGTGAAATAAAGGTGCAGGTCCAGAGTGACCTTGACTTCACGACATGCCTCGTGTGAATCTGTACTGAGGGGACAGGACTTTACAAAAGGGATAGACAAGATAGAGGCAGAGAGGTTGTTTCCATTGGTAGGGGAGACTAGAACTAGGGGGAACAGCCTCAAAATGCGGGGGAGCCAATTTAAAACCGAATTGAGAAGGAATTTCTTCTCCCAGAGGGTTGTGAATCTGTGGAATTCTCTGCCCAAGGAAGCAGTTGAGGCTAGCTCATTGAATGTATTCAAATCACAGATAGATAGATTTTTAACCAATAAGGGAATTAAGGGTTACGGGGAGCGGGCGGGTAAGTGGAGCTGAGCCCACGGCCAGATCAGCCATGATCTTGTTGAATGGCGGAGCAGGCTCGAGGGGCTAGATGGCCTACTCCTTTTCCTAATTCTTCTGTTCTTATGTAAATACATCGACTATGTCCTGGAGTTCCGCCTCTGTATGTGCGCAGACGTAGGCGTCATCCGCGTACTGTAGCTCGACGAAAGGGGTTGGGGTGGTCTTGGACCTGACCTGCAGACGGTGAAGGTTGAGCATCTTCCCACTGGTTCTGTAGTTTAGTTCCACTCCAGCGGGCAGCTTGTCGGCTGTGAGATGGAGCATGGCAGCGAGGAAGATTGAGAAGAGCGTTGGGGCGATGACGCAGCCCCGTTTGACCCCGGTCTGGACGTGGATTGGGTCTGTAACTCAGAAACATGGACCATGTGCAGTAGACGCCTCAAGTCGATGGAGAAATACCACCAACGATGTCTCCACAGGATCCTGCAAATCCCCTGGGAGGACAGACGTACCAACATTAGCGTCCTTGACCAGGCCAACATCCCCAGCATTGAAGCTGATCAGCTCCGCTGGGCAGGCCACGTAGTTCGCATGCCAGACACGAGACTCCCAAAGCAAGCACTCTACTCGGAACTCCTCCACGGCAAACGAGCCAAAGGTGGGCAGCGGAAACGTTGCAAGGACACCCTCAAAGCCTCTCTGATAAAGTGCAACATCCCTACTGACACCTGGAGAACCTGGCCAAAGACTGCCCTAAGTGGAGGAAGCACATCTGGGAGGGCGCTGAGCACCTTGAGTCTTGTCGCCAAGAGCGTGCAGAATCAAGCGCAGGCAGCAGAAAGAACGTGCAGCAAACAAGTCCCACCCACCCCTTCCCTCAATGACTATCTGCCCCATCTGTGAAAGAGACTGTGGTTCTCATATTGGACTGTACAGCCACCTAAGAACTCATGTTAAGAGTGGAAGCAAGTCTTCCTCGATTTCGAGGGACTGCCTATGATATTGAATTTTATGTGTAATTTATTCACTCATTCTGCAAGCCTGTTTAATTTGGTGCATGTCTTCCACATTATTAGCTACACTACTAATTTGGCATCATCTGCAAATCTTGACATAATACCAATGGATTTCTGAGAAAAGTATGGCTAATAAATTTTGGGAGTTTGCAAGATAAAGCCTTCAAGCATTAATTCTTAATAGGTTATGCTAGTTTTCTTTAGTAGGAGCAATTACACTGTAGAGATACAACTACAATAACAAATTGAAAATGTTTGAAATGTTCACTGCTACTTTCAGTGTTTTGATTATCTTTGTTAGCTTGTACTTCTTCCTGTCATTTTTAAATGCTTCAAATACTCTTTACTGAGAATAGTTATTTTTATTTGGAGATTAATCATTCAGAGAACTGAAATGGAGTACAAACCAAACCTTGCCCACAGCCTTTTATATCAAAAAGATGGTTGATTTGATAGCTCTCCCATGATTATTCTTGAGAGAAATTGTTATGTTCAGAATAAGTCCACAGGACTATACCGCAAGCTCAAACTGTTGTGACCTTGGTCTCTTTATTTAGACTCTAGAGTGAGGAAGCAGCATGGTGAGTCACCTTTTATACCTGCTTGCCCCAGGGTGCACAGGTGACCCTTAGGTCTCCCGCAGGGGTGCCCCCTGGTGGCAAGTCTTACATTTGGGTAAGGTCAACATACTTACATAACAGAAATAAATGTGTTCCTTCGAACAGACTTTTTTCTCCCTCCTACTTATTTGACACCTAAAGTCATAAAGATTCTATCTTAACAACCTTTCCCTTTTTGATTTATACCTAGCCATATTTATTTGGCCACAGCAAAATATGATAAAGTCTGATTGTCAGGGATCTTCTGTCTTTGCATTGTATTGACTTAACAGACCAATTTCCCTATGCTCTTATGTATGTTGGGTGTGGATTGTTATCTTGGACAGCAGATCTTGCGCACCCAATTCACAGTGCAATTTTCTGATTTGCAATTTTGGGCAGAGCAGAGTCAATGCTACCAGTAAGCAACACCCACATTTACATTTCTATAAATTATTTAAATTGGGTCCTATGCTGAATTTCATAAGTGCTGGTGAAATTGCCCCAGTACGCAATTCATTCATATAAAATGCGTACATAATAGGGGAATAGGCCTGGTCTGCTTTGGAGTGCCTCTTCAGGCATAGTTGCTGTTATTCATTGAATGTTGAATCTCGGGGGCCGAAATTGCCGCGACCAATAAGGTTTCTGACCGCCTGAAAGCGGCGGCCACAGGGCGGAATGGCTACCGACTCTCCATGGAAGGGCTGCCATTTTTGAAATTGCCCTTTCTCAGGAGCGGAGCAGTATCCGGGAGCACTCCGCTGGTTTCCCCACCGCTGCGTGCATGGGCTGACCCCTTACTGTCTGGCGGGGACCCCCTTTTCCGGAATTGCCCCGTTGCAGCAGAGCCGCTACCGGCCAGTGCCCCCGACAACTTTCTCTGTTGGTGCAATGTGTGTGAAATGGTGGTGCGGCCACCGTTAAAGGGGAGGGCGCACTGCAGCGGCCGCCATGTTATTTTTTTTTTCTGGCCGACTGCTAGGTCTGGTCGAAGCCCTCCCTGGTGGCCAGTGGACCTAACTGAGATAAATACAGAGTTTGCAGCAGCCCTCCCCCCTAACTGAAGGGGAGAGACGTTATGACGTGCCGGCGCTGATGACTGACAGCGGCGGATACTCCATCCGCCCCCATGATGACCCACTTCCACCCCACGGGAAAAAAAAACAACGAGGAGCTGAATTTTGCCGGATAGGCCGCCGCACCAGAACACATAAAAAATGGTGGGTGCGCCCATTTCCGGCGGAGGTAAATTTCTACCCCCTAGTTTTTTCTTGAGCAGTATTTCTCTATGTTGAACATCTTGCATACTTTGATGTCTCTTTATATTTTTGCCTTTTTGTTGAAGCCGTCAGTTTTCTATGACATACTTTGCTAGAGATTTGGCAATTATTGCAGCAATACCTCAGAGGTTATGTTTGCTGAAATCAATATCCCAGGACACACCATGTCTCTTCTACCTAGGTATGCCACAGGAGACCTTTCTTTAACACTCTACTTCATTACAGAAGCAGTGATTGAGCTGTATAACCAGCTGCAGGCTTATTTACACATAACTTCAAGGGGGCCAAAATTGATGGCCTTACCCTCCACTGCCGCCGACATTCCTCTGGTCGAACTGCCCAGTGCCACTTTTGGCATGGCCTGGAGCGGGTGGGATGAGAGAGCCACCGGGAAGCGCCCGCTGACGTCAGCAGAAGGTCGAGACACGCAACTGACCTCCCGCCCGCCGAGATGCGATATTCATGTGGGCGGGAGCTGGCAGCAGAACGGGGGTGGACTGCTGGCTGGAGGCTGGTCTGACCCTCGACGGTAAGTAGGAAGATGCTGAAAAAAAGGTTAGTGAACTTCTTGTAATTTATTTCTTTACAGGGACTTACCTGGATGGGGTCCCCTGAAGGTCTTCAGATGGTTTTTTTTGTTGATGCTATTTCTTTCCAGCTCTTCGACCTTCCGTGGGCCCGACTCTATCCTCGGAGGCATTTGGGCGACAAACGCCTTTGCTGCCGAGATTGGGAGCTCCCGTCGGCTGCCGCCCAGATTGACAGAGTAAATTGCTCATTTGCCGCCTGACAACCTTCGAGCGACCTTCTTCATGAATATCCCGCCCAAAGAACCGCTAGGGACCTCGGCGACCCTTTGGGCGGCACTTGGGTGGGCGGAGGCCTTCATCAATTTCGGCCCCAAGGCGTTGGAGTTGTGAAACTCATTTATGCAAAATATACTCTCAGGCAACCTTCTGGATGCATCTGCCAGATATGCCAATGCAGTAAGTGACTGATATTATGTTTAACAGGTGAAGCACCTTTAATTACTTTTCCAGTGGAAGACCAACGGGGGAGAAGCAGGCTTCCCAAGAATTCAGGGCATTTTAGACAAAACACATGTGGTCATGGGGTTCCACATCAACCCAAATGCAGACAACATTTAGTTCATTCTCTAACATCCCTTAACCATTTCCTCTTATTGGGTCCACCAAAACTATTTAATAACCAATAAAAGTTGTAGGACTATTAAACTCCGTGAAATATGTAAGATTCACCCAAAAATAGTGCAACATAAACCCATTTTATCAGTCGGACGACACTTACAGATATGGTAGTGTAGTAGTTATGGAACAGAAATGCTGGTCAATAAGGACATACAAAAGCAAACCAAGCACTAGGGTTTATTTCTAGAGGGTTAGAATTGAAATAGAGAAGTTATAGTAAACTTGTATCGAACCTTGGTTAGACTATACTGTACATTTCTGATCGCCATACTATAAAAAGAATAGAAGCACTGGAGAGGTGCAAAAAAGATTTGCAAGGATGATACCAGAACTGAAAAGGATGAACAGGCTGTTTCTCTTGGAAAAGAGACGCCTGAGGGGTAACCAAATAGAGGTCTTTAAAATTATGGAACGTTTTGATAAGAGTGTTTATGTTGTGTATGGAGAAAGAGTCAGACTGAACATTGTGAGCTCAAAGTAAAGTCTGACCATAGTCTTTTATTGCAGGTCTCCAGAGTGCCTCTCCAACCTGTGAAGCCTCCTTAAATACCTGTGCTCCCTAGGGATTATGGGATCCCTTGAGACTCCAGGGGATGAGCCCTCTGGTGGCTGTACAGAGTAAATACAAGACCACATATATAACAACACTACCCTCCAAAGTCAATAATGTAACTATTTACAATGTGAGTCGATCTGGGGCCCTTCTTGCCCTGGTTGATCATCTCTGGATGGGGGCCGATGCATTGGTATGTATCCCTTTACTCTCGGAAAACAGGGATATAAGTGGCTTATGTCAGTTTCCAATTTGTATTTTAGCCCAAATATTGATGCATTTTCTTTACCCCATAGACACATGCTAACGCTTCTTTTTCAATCATGCTGTAGGCTCTCTCAGCCTTAGACAGACACCTGGATGTATAAGCAACTGGTTGCAGTTTCCCGAAATCATTAACTTGTTGCAATACACACCCGACACCATATGACGACGCATCACATGTTAGTACCAAACGCTTACATGGATCATGCAACACAAGCAATTTGTTTGAGCATAACAATTTTCTCGCTTTTACAAAGGCATTTTCTTGGCTTTTGCCCCAAACCCATTCGCCCCCTTTTCGTCGTAAGACATGTAGTGGTTCTCGCAGTGTGCTGAGACCCGGTAAGAAGTTACCAAAATAGTTCAAGAGTCCCAGAAACAACCGCAGCTCCATCACGTTCTGTGGCCTCGGTGCGTTCTCGATTGCCTCCATCTTTGCGTTGGTAGGCCTGATGTCGTCCGCCGCAATCCTCCGTCCCAAGAATTCCAATTCAGGCACCAGGAAAACACACGTGAAGCGTTTTAACCTGAGCCCCACATGGTTGAGTCGACTAAGAACCTCCTCCAGGTTCTGCAGGTACTCGACTGTGTTCCAACCTGTGACCAAGATGTCGTTCTAGAAGACCACGGTGTGCGGGACTGACTTCAGTAAACTTTCCATGTTTCTCTGGAATATCGCCGCCGCTGATCGGATTCCAAATGGGCATCTGTTATAAACAAAAAGACCTTTGTGCGTGTTGATGCAGGTGAGGGCCTTCGATGATTCCTCCAGTTCCTGCGTCATGTAGGCTGAAGTCATATCCAGCTTTGTGAACGTCTTTCCTCCCGCCAGCATTGCAAAGAGGTTGTCGGTCTTTGGTAGTGGGTATTGGTCCTGTAGGGAGAAACGATTGATAGTTACTTTGTAATCGCCACAGATTCTGACGGTGCCATCTCCCTTGAAGACTGGGACAATAGGACTGGCCCACTTGCTGAACTCGATCGGTGAAATGATGCCCTCTCTTTGCAGCCAGCCTAGGTCAATCTATACACTTTCTCTTATCATGGACGGTACTGCTCTCACTTTGTGATGGATGGGTCGCGCCCCCGGAATTAGGTGGATCTGCACTTTTTCTCCTTGGAATTTCCTGGTTCGAACAGCAAAGGAAATTTGTTTAAGACCTGGGCACACGAAGTGTCGTCAGCGGGTGATAGCACTCAGACATCGTCCCAGTTCCAGCGTATCTTTCCCAGACAGCTCCTGCCGAGCAGCGTGGGACCATCGCCCGGTATCACCCAGAGTGGTAGCTTGTGCACCGCTCCATTGTAGGAGACCTTTACTGTAGCACGGCCGATTACAGGAATCAGTTCTTTAGTGTAAGTTCTTAGTTTCATACGAACTGGAGTTAAGACTGGTCTTGAGGCCTTTTTGTACCACAACCTTTCGAAAGTCTTTTTGCCCATGATGGACTGGCTCGCGCCCGTGTCCAGCTCCATTGACACTGTGAGTCCATTTAGTTCAACATTCAGCATTATCAGGGGACAATTCGTGGTGAATGTGTGCACCCCATGTACCTCTGCCTCCTCTATCTGAGGCTCTGGTTCATCGTGATCCTCCCTGGATCTGTCCTCCTCTGCAACATGGTGTTTTGCAGGTTTAACAGGCTTTGCAGATCACCTGCACACTCGTTGGAGGTGTATCATTGTTCCACAGCCCTTTGAATCTGCATGAATGGAAACAATGATCACCCCCGCAGCACCAACAAGGTGTTAATGGTCTTGCATTCATCACCCTTGATGGTGGACTCTGAATCATCTGTGGATGTGTAGCTACATGTATGCGTGACCTGCCCTGTATGTTACAATTCAAAAACAACATCACTTTATTCACAGTACTTGTAGCAACAGTTGTGTGCTGAGAGATTTGTTTCATATTGTCACTGGTGGCAATGAACGCCTGGGCTATCGCTATGGCCTCACTCAAAGTTGGGGTCTCTACAGTCAAAAGTTTGCGAAGTATGGTTTTGTGGCCAATGCCAAGTACGAAAAAGTCTCTGAGTGTGTGTTCCAAATGTCCTTCAAATTCGCAATGTCCTGCAAGGCGTCTTAGCTTGGCGACATAACTCGCCATTTCCTGACCTTCAGTTCTTTTGCAGGTGTAGAACCGGTCCCTTGCCATCAGAACGCTTTCCTTTGGGTTCAAATGCTCTCGGACCAGTGTGCACAAATCGTCGTACGATTTCTCTGTGGACTTCACTGGAGTGAGCAGATTTTGCATGAGGCCATACGTTGGTGCCCCACAGATGGTGAGGAGGATCGCCCTTTGTTTGGCAGCGTTCTCTTCCCTATCTAGCTCGTTGGCCACAAAGTATTGGTCGAGTCGCTCCACAAAAGTTTCCCAATCATCTCCCTCTGAAAATTTCTCCAGGATGCTCACTGTTCTCTGCATCTTTGGGTTTGCTATCTGTATCTCGTCGCCAGTTGTTGTGTATGGAGAAAGTCAGACTGAACACTGCGAGCTCAAAGTAAAGTCTGACCTTAGTCTTTTATTGCAGGTCTCCAGAGTGCGTCTCCAACCTATGAAGCCTCCTTAAATACCTGTGCTCCCAAGGGATTATGAGATCCCTTGGGACTCCAGGGGATGAGCCCTCTGGTGGCTGTACAGAGTAAATACAAGTCCACATATATAATAGTTTCCACTTGTGGGGAAGAGCAAAACTAGAGGATATCCAATATAAGGTACGAACATACGGACAATGACGGGCAGGTAAAGACCAGCTGATCCATCAAGCCTGTCCCACACAACTGCGATACCCTGTGTATCACAACATGTAAACTCCACCCCACCCGAAACCATGTGATCTCCTGGGAGGCGCAAAAAAACAGATTAAACAAATCCAGGTCAATTTGTGGAAAAAAATCTGGGAAATTCCTCTCCGACCCATCTAGGCGATTGAAACTAATCTAGGAGATCACTCTGGCCATTAAATTCCTTGCAGTACCTATCTTCTGTAAAAGGTGATCTGCGCCGCAGGCAGAAACAAATCCAGCTTTCGCTTGAAGGAATTCAGTGAGTCTGCATCCACCACGTGAAATGGCAGCTTGTTCCAGAGGTCTACCT
The DNA here is from genome assembly GCF_044704955.1 of Pristiophorus japonicus. Classification (NCBI taxonomy): domain Eukaryota; kingdom Metazoa; phylum Chordata; class Chondrichthyes; family Pristiophoridae; genus Pristiophorus; species Pristiophorus japonicus. Next base: position 290,536,923 of record NC_091978.1, read on the forward strand.
GGGAAAAGAACCACCTCCCAACATCTAACCTAGATCTAGTCTGTACAACTTAAATATGTGCCCCTTGGTCCTGCCTAACCTATTTAATTGAAATAAACCATCAGCTGGAACACTGTCTATTCCCTTCATTATCTTATAAACCTCAAGCATATCCCCCCTAAGTCTTCGCTGCTCTATGGTATAGAGTCCCAACTCTTTTAGCCTATCTCGATAACTAAGATGCTTTAGACTTGGAATTAACTTGGAAGTGGTCATTTTCTGCACCTTTTCCAGAGCCTCAATATCACCCACCATGTGAAGAGACCAAAACTGGACACAGTATTCCAAGTGTAGCCTGACTAAGATCTTGTACAAGGACAAAACAGTACAACTCGTCTTATATTCAATTGTCCTATGGATACACCCCAACACCCTATTTGCTCGAGCTATCACTGCATGGCATTGCTCGTGTACCTTTAAGGATGTATGCACTAGAATGCCCAAATCTCTTTCTATCTCCACCATCTTTAATGCCTTTCCCTGGAAAGTGTATGAATGTTGAGCATTTGTCTTGGCCACATGGATAACACTGCACTTATCCAAGTTACACATCATTTTACAGTATTGAGCCCAATTTCCCAACACATTAAGATCTGCCTGAATCTGACGAGACTCTTCTACAGTTTTAGCACTTGCACAGATCTCGGTATCATCTGCAAATTGTGCTGCAACCCCTGAATCCAGATCATTAATAAAAATAGTAAAAAGCAATGGTCCCAACACTGATCCCTGTGGGCCACCACTGGTAACTGGTCTCCAACAGATCCAAATCCATCTATAATTACTCTTTACATCCATCCTGCCAGCCAGTTCTGAATCCAGCTGAATATATTTCCACTAATACCAGAGGCTCCAATCTTAGAGAGAAGCCTTGTACGCGGTACCTTGTCAAAAGCTTTTTGGAAATCTAAGTATACAATGTCTAATGGGCTTCCTTCATCCACCAACTTTGTAACTTTTTCAAAAAATACAATTAGATTTGTGAGACATGACCTATTTTTTTATGAAGCCATGTTGGGTGTCCCTACTATGTCCCTCTCTATCCAAGTATTCATATATTGCATCCCTTATGATTCTTTCAAGCATCTTACCGATTACTGATGTTAAACTGATGGGCGTATAATTACCCAGATTTGCCTTGTCACCTTTTGTTAAATTGGGGACTACTTTAGCCTCCTTCCAATCTGTAGCAACCATTCCAGAGTGCAGTGAGCTATTAAAAATACATGCCAGGGGCTCACACAGCACATGTCCCATCTCCCGGGGGACCCTCGGGTGGATATCATTCGGCCCTGCTGCTCTATCTATTTTTACATTCTTAATTCTTTCTAAAACAATATGCTTATCTATGTTAATGTTATTGGTAAAACTAGTATTATTAAATTCCACTATTCGAGCATCATCTTCAAGGGTGAACATTAATGCAAAGTACTCATTTAATATTTCTGCCTTATTCAGTGAGTCCTTTGTAACCTGTTCTTGAACACCCTTCAGTGGCCCAATACAATCTTTAATAGTTCTCTGACTCTTCACATAACACAAAAAAACTCTTCCCATTACTGCCACAATTGTCTGCAATCCTTTTTTCCATTAACCTAATAGCAGCTTTCTTTTTCTTTAGTTCTTTGTATTCAACCCTATTTATTTGAGTGTTAAATATCTTTAATTTATAGAAACATTTCTGCTTACACCTTATTTGGCTTTGTATATAGCCAGTCAGCCATCTTGGTTTTTTTTAAAACCACATTTCCTTCTTTTGATTTTGGGTACATGTTTGTTTTCCACATTTTTAATCTTATTCTTAAAAACTTTCCATTTATATTCAACATCGGTCGCATCACCACTGAGGAGGATTAGCCAATTTACCCGTCCCAAATCATCTGTCATTTTAGAAAAGTTTGCTCTTCTGAAATCTGGTACGAGTTGCAGGTTCTCAGTACCTTTAGTTCTACTAGCCAATTGGAACTGTACAATGTTGCCCAGATGTTCCCCCACATGGAGGCCTGATATGAGGTCAGGCTCACCACTAAACACCAAATCCAATGAATGATTTTCCCGAGTTGCTTCATTAACATGTTGAGTCAGGAAATAGTCTTGTTTATTTTCAATACATTTCAATACATTTTTCAACTGATAAAATAGCAATCCCACCTCCTATCCTTTCTGAAACCCTTGTAGCCCTTTAGGTGAATTTCTGTGCTCTCATTGTCATCGAGCTATGTCTCAGAATGTTTAAATTCTCTAACACAGCATAGGATCGGAATTCTAGCAATTTGCTTTTAACACTCCTTGCATTTACATAAAAGCAATTTAAAGGTCTCCCATCTAATTTCAAGTCACCAAGAAATCAAATAGGGAATTCAGAAGAAACTTCTTTACCCAAAAAGTTGTGCGAATTGGCGCACCTTGGCTGCATTATGTACCATTTACAATATGCACTGCAGCAACTCACCAAGGCTCTTTCGGCAGCATCTCCCAAACCCGCGACCTCGATCACCTAGAAGGACAAGGGCAGCAGGAGCATGGGAACACCACCACCTCCACATTCCCCTCCAAGTCACACACTATCCTGACTTGGAAGTATATCGCCGTTCCTTCATCGTCGCTGGGTCAAAATCATGGAACTCCCTCCCTTATAGCACTGTGGGAATATCTTCACCACACGAACTGCAGTGGTTCAGGAAGGCAGCTCACCACCATCTTTTCAAGGGCAATTAGGGATGGGCAATAAATGCTGGCCTTGCCAGCGACGTTCACATACCGTGAACGAATAAAAAAAAGTGGTAAGAATGTGGAACTTGCTACAACAGGGAGTAGTTGAGGCAAATCGTATAGTTGCATTTAGGGGGAAACTTGATAATCATATGAGGGAGAAGGGAATAGAGGATTTTGCTGATAGAGTTAGATGTGAGAGGAGGCTCGAGTGGAGCATAAATGCCAGCATGAATTCTGTGTAATTCTGAAAAGCATCACAGAAGTAATCAGTTCAAATTCCACCAAATCGTGACATTGAATGCAAGAAATGTGTTCATACGTGGGCAGGCAACAACAAAATAAAAATGAAAGCTGCCGGTTTGTTATAAACACCTAACTTTTTCACCTCTCTCTAGTCTGGCCTTCCTGTAACTCAAGTCCACACTATGTGCTTGACACTTGACCCTTTATCCAGAAAATCACTCAGTTGTAGAATAAATGTTAAATCCCACTGCTTTCTCACAGCAACTAAGGACAGACAATAAATGTAGCCTTGCCAGTTTCATTCACATCCTGAGAATAAAAAAATTCAATCTGACCACTTGCATTTTACAGATAACATTTCCATGACCCCAAGCAGGGTAGAAACCAATGTTCTAAGAAGCATTTGATCACTTTGCCTAAACATGTTCTTATAATCTTTCGATCTTATTCTTAAATGGATACTGATCAAAACTTTTTTTCCAAACGTTAATCAACAAAGCATTGACCGCTATGGGGAGTCCCATATAGCGGCTACCCCCGAGGGGAAATTATCCTAGTTTTTTGTCTTGTATAGACCTTTTGTACATATGCTGGTTATTTCTGTAAAATTAGCTTAAATACCCTACTTATATCTACATTTTTCAGTGTTTTAAAATAATCCCTTTGAATTTTCCACCAATGAAATCAATTCCAGTTCTTAATCCCAGAAACATTCTAGTGACTTTTCTTTGAACCTGCTTCAATGCAATGGAGACAAATATTATTTTCCAAGAATAAGAAAGGTCCTACAGGATAGAGGGCTTGTAATATTTTTATTGCACCATTTAGTTTTCTAATTAGTTAAAAAGACAGTTCTAAAGTCACAGAATAAATAATGTAGCTTCGCAAGTTTTTCTAAATTTATTTTTAAGTGAATTTGATGCTCAAGCTAAAGGAAATTAACACAGAGAAATGTGACAGTTTAATCTTGGGTACCTCATAGCAGCATCGAGCATTTTCAAATTAAGTGTAACACAGCAAAATGGAAAGTAAATTTGAACACGAATTTCTGAGAGGTCACATCAAGAAACTTCAACTGAAGTCGGAGTTTCATTGCTTGCAGCTCTGTTGCCGCTGGACTGCATAGGGGAGAGAGACTGGTTGGGGTGGGAAGGAGGGGGCTGGTCGAGAGGGTGCAAAGCTGGGCGAGAGGGAGGGGCGGGGCGCGAGAGGGGCGAGGTTGGGCAGGAGAGGGGCGGAGCTGGGCGGTAGAGAGGACGGGAATGGGGCTGGGCAGGAGAGGGGGCGGGGTTGGGCAAATGAGGGGGCGGGGCTGGACGGGAGATGGGGCAGGGGCGGGGATGGACGGGCGAGGGGGCAGGACAAGTGGGGGGGCGGGGCTGGATGGGAGAGGGGGAGGGGTGGGGATGGGCGGGGCAGAGAGGGAGGCTGGGCGCGGCAGAGGGGGGAGGGGCACCGCAGAGGGGGATGGGGCACCGCAGAGGGGGGAGGGGGCGTCGCAGAGGGGGAGGGGCGCCGCAGAGGGGGATGGGGCACCGCAGAGGGGGATGCAGCAGAGGTGGGGGGCAGCAGAGGGCGAGGGGGTGCGGCAGAGGGCGAAGGCGTGCAGCAGAGGGTGAGGGCGTGCGGCAGAGGGCGAGGGCGCGTGGCAACGGGGGTGAGGGTCCGGCTTGGGGGGGGGGGGTCGGGGCAAAGCAGGGTGGGAGGGGACGTGGCTGGGCACGAGAGAGGGAGAGAGGCTGGGCGGGAGAGAGGAGTGAGACCGGGCGGGGACGAGGCTGGTTAGGAGGGATGGAGGTGATGTGGCTGGGAGCAAGGCAGAGGGGCGCGGCTCTGCGAGATGGCGGGGGCGTGGCTGGGGGAAGAGGGGGCGCGGCGGGGTCGGGAGGCAGCGCAGCTGGGGCGCGGGGAGGAGGGGGCGCAACAAAGGGGGAGGGTGCGAGGCTGGGCGCGGCAGAGGGGAAGGGGCCATGACCGAGGGGGAGAGGGCCCGGCTGCTGCAGAGGGGACGAAGCAAGGTGGGAGGGGGCACGGCAGGGTGCGTGAGAGGGAGCGAGGAAGAGAGGGAGGGAGGGGGCGAGGGTGGTTGGGAGGGATGGAGGGGATGTGGCTGGGAGCAAGACGGAGGGGGTGCAGCTCTGCGGGTGAAGGAAACACGACTGGGAAGGATGGGCATGGCTCTGTGGGAGGGGACGCAGCTGGGGGGAAGGGGGCGTGGCTGGGTCAGGAGGTGGCATGGCTGGGGCGGGAGGGAGCGCGGCAGAGGGGAAGGGGACACGGCCAGGAGGTTGTGGTCGCGGCAAAGGGTTAGGGGGCGTGGCAGAGGGGGAAGAGACACCGCAGAGGGGGAGGGGCCCCGGCTGGGGGAGGGGTGGGGGCAAATCAGGGTGGGAGGGGGCGCGGCTCGGCGCGAGAGAGGGAGCAACAACAGGACGTGGAGATGTTAAAGAGTTACACGTCATCAGAAGCACGAGGTTAACGGACAGCAATTCAAAAAGTATCAAAATCTACATAGATATTGCGGGATTCAAGATACCAATGGAAATCGACACGGGTGCATCCGTGAGTGTAGTACCAGAGTCGCTATACCTCGACAAATTGCGTGATTTCCCACTGGAGAAATCCAAGATGGAGCTGCGAGGCTACTTGGGAGAGAAAATTCCTGCAGTAGGCCGTATCACCATACCGGTGAAATACAAGGATCAATTTCAAAACTTGCCTCTAATAGTAGTGAAAGGAGACAAGACTGCTTTACTCGGAAGAAATTGGTTGAGATCACTGAAGCTGAATTGGAGTGAGATTTTCCGTGTGGAAGCGAGATTTTCATCAACGGATGAGGTTATCAAGAAGTAACCGAAGATGTTCTGCGAAACGGTCAGTCCGATCCAAGGCTTCAGGGTGATTGTCAGGGTACAGAAGGAAGCTAGATCAGTTTACCACAAGCCACGTTCCGTACCATATGCACTCATGGAGAAAGTTGAGCAAGAACTCAAAAAACTAGAGACTGAGAACATTATTTGTAAGAAAGATCGATGTAATTGGGCTACACCCATTGTTGTTGTACCTAAGTCCAATGGTAAGGTAAGATTGTGTGGTGATTATAAAGTAACCGTAAACTAGGTTCTAGAGGGTAATAGCCCCAATACATTGCCAAATATAGAAGATTTGTTCACAACACTAACAGGGTGGCCAGATCTTCTCAAAACTGGATCTTACGAATGCCTACTTACAGCTTGAACGAGATGAGGAGTCCAAGTCATGCTTGACTATAAATATTCATCTAGGCCTGTATCAATTTAATAAGTTACCGTTTGGAGTGTCTTCTGCTCCTGCCATATTCCAAGGGGTGATGAACCAGATTTTGTAAGGTATTGAAGGGGTAGTATGTATTTGGATGACATACTAATTTCAGCACCAAATAGGCAAATTCATAATAACATATTGAATGAAGTCCTCAAACGGCTAGAGAAGCACAGAGTACGAGTGTCTGCTCGTAAGTGCGAGTTATTTCAAAACTCAATGGAGTACTTAGGGTACAGCATAGACAAACCATGGGAAAGCTGGATGCAATTAGAAATGCACCCACTCCCAGGAATGTCACTGAACTTTGTTTATTCTTGGGTCTTTTGAACTATTATGGGAAGTTGAGACGAAATTTGGCTGCAGTATTACATCCACTGAGTGAACTATTGAAAAAACAGGTCCATTGGAAGTGAGGTGGGACCAGTACAAACCGGACGGTCTGCACCTGGGCAGGACCGGAACCAATGTCCTAGGGGGAGTCTTTGCTAGTGCTGTTGGGGAGGAGTTAAACTAATATGGCAGGGGGATGGGAACCAATGCAGGGAGACAGAGGGAACCAAAAAGGAGACAAAAGCAAAAGACAGAAAGGAGATGAGGAAAAGTGGAGGGCAGAGAAACACAAGGCAAAGAACAAAAAGGGCCACTGTACAGCAAAATTCTAAAAGGACAAAGGGTGTTAAAAAAACAAGCCTGAAGGCTTTGTGTCTTAATGCAAGGAGTATCCGTAATAAGATGGATGAATTAACTGTGCAAATAGATGTTAAAAAAGATGATGTGATTGGGATTACAGAGACGTGGCTCCAGGATGATCAGGGCTGGGAACTCAACATCCAGGGGTATTCAACATTCAGGAAGGATAGAATGAAAGGAAAAGGAGGTGGGGTAGCATTGCTGGTAAAAGAGGAGATTAATGCAATAGTTAGGAAGGACATTAGCTTGGATGATGTGGAATCTATATGGGTAGAGCTGCAGAACACCAAAGGGCAAAAAACGTTAGTGGGAGTTGTGTACAGACCTCCAAACAGTAGTAGTGATGTTGGGGAGGGCATCAAACAGGAAATTAGGGGTGCATGCAATAAAGGTGCAGCAGTTATAATGGGTGACTTTAATATGCATCTAATTGGGCTAATCAAACTGGAAGTAATACGGTGGAGGAGGATTTCCTGGAGTGCATAAGGGATGGTTTTCTAGACCAATATGTCGAGGAACCAACTAGGGGGGAGGTCATCTTAGACTGGGTGTTGTGTAATGAGAGAGGATTAATTAGCAATCTCATTGTGCGAGGCCCCTTGGGGAAGAGTGACCATAATATGGTGGAATTCTGCATTAGGATGGAGAATGAAACAGTAAATTCAGAGACCATGGTCCAGAACTTAAAGAAGGGTAACTTTGAAGGTATGAGGCGTGAATTGGCTAGGATAGATTGGCGAATGATACTTAAGGGGTTGACTGTGGATGGGCAATGGCAGACATTTAGAGACCGCATGGATGAACTACAACAATTGTACATTCCTGTCTGGCGTAAAAATAAAAAAGGGAAGGTGGCTCAACCGTGGCTATCAAGGGAAATCAGGGATAGTATTAAAGCCAAGGAAGTGGCATACAAATTGGCCAGAAATAGCAGCGAACCCGGGGACTGGGAGAAATTTAGAACTCAGCAGAGGAGGACAAAGGGTTTGATTAGGGCAGGGAAAATGGAGTACGAGAAGAAGCTTGCAGGGAACATTAAGACGGATTGCAAAAGTTTCTATAGATATGTAAAGAGAAAAAGGTTAGTAAAGACAAACGTAGGTCCCCTGCAGTCAGAATCAGGGGAAGTCATAACGGGGAACAAAGAAATGGCAGACCAATTGAACAAGTACTTTGGTTCGGTATTGACTAAGGAGGACACAAACAACCTTCCGGATATAAAAGGGGTCAGAGGGTCTAGTAAGGAGGAGGAACTGAGGGAAATCCTTATTGGTCGGGAAATTGTGTTGGAGAAATTGATGGGATTGAAGGCCGATAAATCCCCAGGGCCTGATGGACTGCATCCCAGAGTACTTAAGGAGGTGGCCTTGGAAATAGCGGATGCATTGACAGTCATTTTCCAACATTCCATTGACTCTGGATCAGTTCCTATCGAGTGGAGGGTAGCCAATGTAAATCCACTTTTTAAAAAAGGAGGGAGAGAAAACAGGGAATTATAGACTGGTCAGCCTGACCTCAGTAGTGGGTAAAATGATGGAATCAATTATTAAGGATGTCATAGCAGTGCATTTGGAAAGAGGTGACATGATAGGTCCAAGTCAGCATGGATTTGTGAAAGGGAAATCATGCTTGACAAATCTTCTGGAATTTTTTGAGGATGTTTCCAGTAGAGTGGACAAGGGAGAACCAGTTGATGTGGTATATTTGAACTTTCAGAAGGCTTTCGACAAGGTCCCACACAAGAGATTAATGTGCAAAGTTAAAGCACATGGGATTGGGGGTAGTGTGCTGACATGGATTGAGAACTGGTTGTCAGACAGGAAGCAAAGAGTAGGAGTAAATGGGGACTTTTCAGAATGGCAGGTAGTGACTAGTGGGGTACCGCAAGGTTCTGTGCTGGGGCCCCAGCTGTTTACACTGTACATTAATGATTTAGACGAGGGGATTAAATGTAGTATCTCCAAATTTGCGGATGACACTAAGTTGGGTGGCAGTGTGAGCTGCGAGGAGGATGCTATGAGGCTGCAGAGTGACTTGGATAGGTTAGGTGAGTGGGCAAATGCATGGCAGATGAAGTATAATGTGGATAAATGTGAGGTTATCCACTTTGGTGGTAAAAACAGAGAGACAGACTACTATCTGAATGGTGACAGATTAGGAAAAGGGGAGGTGCAACGAGACCTGGGTGTCATAGTACATCAGTCATTGAAGGTTGGCATGCAGGTACAGCAGGCGGTTAAGAAAGCAAATGGCATGTTGGCCTTCATAGCGAGGGGATTTGAGTACAGGGGCAGGGAGGTGTTGCTACAGTTGTACAGGGCCTTGGTGAGGCCACACCTGGAGTATTGTGTACAGTTTTGGTCTCCTAACTTGAGGAAGGACATTCTTGCTATTGAGGGAGTGCAGCGAAGGTTCACCAGACTGATTCCCGGGGTGGCGGGACTGACCGATCAAGAAAGACTGGATCAACTGGGCTTGTATTCACTGGAGTTCAGAAGAATGAGAGGGGACCTCATAGAAACGTTTAAAATTCTGATGGGTTCAGACAGGTTAGATGCAGGAAGAATGTTCCCAATGTTGGGGAAGTCCAGAACCAGGGGTCACAGTCTAAGGATAAGGGGTAAGCCATTTAGGACCGAGATGAGGAGAAACTTCTTCACCCAGAGAGTGGTGAACCTGTGGAATTCTCTACCACAGAAAGTTGTTGAGGCCAATTCACCAAATATATTCAAAAAGGAGTTAGATGAAGTCCTTATTACTAGGGGGATCAAGGGGTATGGCGAGAAAGCAGGATGGGGTACTGAACTTCCATGTTCAGCCATGAACTCATTGAATGGCGGTGCAAGCTAGAAGGGCCGAATGGCCTACTCCTGCACCTATTTTTCTATGTTTCTATGATCAAAAGAATGCGGTACAGCATTCAAGGAGTGTAAAAGCAAATTGGTAGAGAGCGCCATGTTAGTTCACTATGACATATCTAAGGAGATTCAGCTAGCATGTGATACCTCTCCATATGGAGTTGAGTCAGTAATCTCTCATGTATCACGTAGTGGGGAGGATAGACCAATTGCTTTTGCTTCACGCACTTTCAGTGCCAGTGAGCGTAATTATGCGCAAATCGAAAGGGAAGCTTTGGCATTAATTTTTGGGGTCAAGTTCCACAAATATTTTTATGGTCGTAAGTTTACCATCGTTACGGACCATAAGCCCCTAACAGCAATCCTCCATCCAAAGTCCCCAGTTCCAACATTAGCTGCAGCCCGAATGCAGAGATGGGCTTTGATTTTATCAGCATATACATGTGATATTGAATACAGACGATCAGCTGATAACAGTAATGCTGATGCAATGTTTAGATTGTCTTCCCCATCACAAGTTACACCAGATAGGGAACAAGTGTTTTATTTTTCATACATTGATGAACTGCCAGTCACAGCTGGGGAGATTGGTAGAGTAACCAAACGTGACCCAGTGATGTCAAAGGTGTATGATTATATTGCAAATGGATGGCCAAACCATGTAACAAACAAAGATATTCATCCATTCTTCATTCGACGGAATGAATGATCAGTCGATAAAGATTGTATCATGTGGGGGTCAAGAGTGGATATACCAAATAAATTCAGGTCCAAATTATTAGGAGACCTCCATAACCAGCACCTGGGAATGAGTTTGACCAAGAGTTTTGCATGCAGTTATTTATGGTGGCCAGGTCTTGATAAAGAAGTAGAATACATCGTGAGTCAGTGTACGACATATCAATCGGTAAGCAAGCAACCACCATCAGTACCATTACAGTCATGGAAATGGCCTCCCAGGGTGTGGCAAAGGCTCTATCGATTTTGCTGAGTTCGAAGGACAACAATTGTTCATTGCAATTGATAACCATTCGAAGTGGATTGAGGTGTTTCCAATGTGGAAAATAATAACAAGTAAAACATTAGCCATTTTGCGAAGTTTATTTTCTTCATTTGGTCTTCCTGAAGAAATTGTTTCGGATAATGGACCACAATTTCGTTCAGAAGAATTCGCACAGATCACAAGCAAAAATGGGATGAAACATACCAAGGTTCCACCATACCACCCTGCCTCAAATGTTGCAGCTGAGCGCACTGTACAACTTGTAAAATGTGCCCTCATAAAACAAATGTTAGATCCGAATCTAAAGAAACGACAGTTGTCATTGGATCACAAATTGGCTAATTTTCTAATTACATATCGTAATACTCCTCACACATTGGTAGAACATCTGCAGAGTTGTTTCTCAAACGACAGCCACGAACCAGATTCTCGTTGTTAAAACCAAATTTGGCACAGTCCGTAGAAGAGACACAATTAAGACAGAAAGAGAATCATGATAGAAGTAGAGTACAAGAGAGAAGTGTGAAATTAAACCAGAAGGGGGGAGTGAAGAACCATCATCATAAATGGTTAAAATGGTTACCAGGAAGAGTGGTGAAGATATGTGGTACTCACACATATTTGGTCAAGATGTTTGATAATGGACAGGTTAGGTTTGTTCATATTGATCATATTTTACCTACAGACATGGAAGGAGTTGAAGGTGACAATGATTGTATTATTTTTGACTCATCAGATAGTTTTGATACACCAATAGCAAATCCTAAATCCAAGGTGCTGGAAACAAATCCAAGAGAAAATCAGAATGTCAGTCTGAGTCCGAGTCAGGAAAACAAAGAGTCTGAAGTTACAGTGAGTTCAAATGAAAATCAAGGAAATTCCGTGGAGGATGAGCCTCGAATGAGTTTAGGTTCAACACCTTGTTTGGAAGGTTCTGTTTGAGAGCGAAGGTATCCTCTTCGAAACAGAAAACAAATGGTAAAGTTACATTTGTAAATTTGGACAAAATAAAGCTATGTCCTGTGTTATGTATAAACATGCAAGTTATGTATGATGTTATAATAACTTCTTCATTAAGGAGGGAGAAGTGTAATGTCTGTAAGCTTATAATGTTTGTAGCCCCACACTGGATGTGGACGTATTTTGTACTGCAACTACAGAGTTAATAATGAATAGAACCAGGCATGTTCCGGTGGCTTCCGAGAGAGCTGCCAAGTTAAAAAGCCGTGTGTGCTGTGTTCTGTGATTATATCACAAGGGGGAGGGGGCATGGTCGGGTGCGCCCGGGGCCGGGGGCGAGGCCGGGCGGGTCCGAGGCAGGGGGCAAGGCCGGGCGGGCGTGAGGCAGGGGGCGAGGCTGGAGGCCGGGCGGGCGCAGAGTCAGCGGGGGAGGCTGGGCGAGCACTCGAGGGTGGGCAAGTGCGAGTGGGTGGGCAAGGCCGGGCCGGCGCAAGCGGGCGGGCGATCCCGGGCGCGAGCGGGCAGGGCCGGGCGGGCGAGGCCGGGCGGGAGGGAGCGGGCGGACGAGGAAGGAGCGGGCGGGCGAGGAAGGGCGGGAGTGAGCGGGCGAGGCCGGGTGGGAGGGAGCGAGCAGGCGAGGCCGGGCGGGAGCGAGGCCGGGTTGGCGGGAGCGAGCGAGGCCGGGCGGGAGGAAGCGAGCGAGCGAGCGAGCGAGGCCGGGCGGGAGGAAGCGAACGAGCGAGTGAGCGAGCGAGCGAGGCCGGGCGGGAGGGAGGGAGGGAGCGAGCGAGCGAGCGAGCGAGGCCGGGCGGGAGGGAGGGAGCGAGCGAGCGAGCGAGCGAGCGAGGCCGGGCGGGAGGGAGGGAGCGAGCGAGCGAGCGAGGCCGGGCGGGAGGGAGGGAGCGAGCGAGCGAGCGAGCGAGCGAGGCCGGGCGGGAGGGAGGGAGCGAGCGAGCGAGCGAGGCCGGGCGGGAGGGAGGGAGCGAGCGAGCGAGCGAGGCCGGGCGGGAGGAAGCGAGCGAGCGAGCGAGCGAGCGAGGCCGGGCGGGAGGGAGCGAGCGAGCGAGCGAGGCCGGGCGGGAGGGAGCGAGCGAGCGAGCGAGGCCGGGCGGGAGGGAGCGAGCGAGCGAGCGAGGCCGGGCGGGAGGGAGCGAGCGAGGCCGGGCGGGAGGGAGGGAGGGAGCGAGCGACCGAGAAGGAGGGAGCGAGCGAGCGAGGCCGGGCGGGAGGGAGGGAGGGAGCGAGCGACCGAGAAGGAGGGAGCGAGCGAGCGAGGCCGGGCGGGAGGGAGGGAGGGAGCGAGCGACCGAGAAGGAGGGAGCGAGCGAGCGAGGCCGGGCGGGAGGGAGGGAGGGAGCGAGCGACCGAGAAGGAGGGAGCGAGCGAGCGAGGCCGGGCGGGAGGGAGGGAGGGAGCGAGCGAGTGAGGGCGGGAGGGAACGAGCGAGGCTGGGCGTGAGGGAGCGAGCGGGCGGGCGAGGTCGGTCGGGAGGGAACAAGCGGGCGGGCGAGGTCGGGCGGGAGGGAGCGAGCGGGCAAGGCCGGGTGGGAGGGAGCGAACGGGCGGGCGAGGCCAGGCGGGAGGGAGCGAGCGGGCGGGCGAGAGGGAGCGAGCGGCCGGGCGAGGCCGGGCGGGAGGGAGCGAGCGGGCGGGCGAGGCTGGGCGGCAGAGAGCGAGCGGCCGGGCGAGGCCGGGGGGAGGGAGCGGGCGGGTGAGGCCGGGCGGATGGTGCGGGCGGGTGAGGCCAGGCGGGAGGGAGCGAGCGAGCGAGCGAGGCCGGGCGGGAGGGAGGGAGCGAGCGAGCGAGCGAGGCCGGGCGGGAGGGAGGGAGCGAGCGAGCGAGGCTGGGTGGGAGCGAGGCCGGGCGGGAGGGAGAAAGCGAGCGAGGCCGGGCGGGAGGGAGGGAGGGAGCGAGCGAGCGAGCGAGCGAGGCCGGGCGGGAGGGAGGGAGCGAGCGAGCGAGCGAGCGAGCGAGGCAGGGCGGGAGGGAGGGAGCGAGCGAGCGAGCGAGGCCGGGCGGGAGGGAGGGAGCGAGCGAGCGAGGCCGGGCGGGAGGGAGGGAGCGAGCGAGCGAGCGAGGCCGGGCGGGAGGGAGCGAGCGAGCGAGCGAGGCCGGGCGGGAGGGAGCGAGCGAGCGAGGCCGGACGGGAGGGAGGGAGCGAGCGAGCGAGCGAGGCCGGGCGGGAGGGAGGGAGCGAGCGAGCGAGGCCGGGCGGGAGGGAGCGAGCGGGCGGGCGAGGCCGGGTGGGAGGGAGCGAACGGGCGGGCGAGGCCGGGCGGGAGGGAGCGAGCGGGCGGGCGAGGCCGGGCGGGAGGGAGCGAGCGAGCGAGCGAGCGAGGCCGGGCGGGAGGGAGCGAGCGAGCGAGGCCGGACGGGAGGGAGGGAGCGAGCGAGGCCGGGCGGGAGGGAGGGAGGGAGCGAGCGACCGAGAAGGAGGGAGCGAGCGAGCGAGGCCGGGCGGGAGGGAGGGAGGGAGCGAGCGACCGAGAAGGAGGGAGCGAGCGAGCGAGGCCGGGCGGGAGGGAGGGAGGGAGCGAGCGACCGAGAAGGAGGGAGCGAGCGAGCGAGGCCGGGCGGGAGGGAGGGAGGGAGCGAGCGACCGAGAAGGAGGGAGCGAGCGAGCGAGGCCGGGCGGGAGGGAGGGAGGGAGCGAGCGAGTGAGGGCGGGAGGGAACGAGCGAGGCTGGGCGTGAGGGAGCGAGCGGGCGGGCGAGGTCGGTCGGGAGGGAACAAGCGGGCGGGCGAGGTCGGGCGGGAGGGAGCGAGCGGGCAAGGCCGGGTGGGAGGGAGCGAACGGGCGGGCGAGGCCAGGCGGGAGGGAGCGAGCGGGCGGGCGAGAGGGAGCGAGCGGCCGGGCGAGGCCGGGCGGGAGGGAGCGAGCGGGCGGGCGAGGCTGGGCGGCAGAGAGCGAGCGGCCGGGCGAGGCCGGGGGGAGGGAGCGGGCGGGTGAGGCCGGGCGGATGGTGCGGGCGGGTGAGGCCAGGCGGGAGGGAGCGAGCGAGCGAGCGAGGCCGGGCGGGAGGGAGGGAGCGAGCGAGCGAGCGAGGCCGGGCGGGAGGGAGGGAGCGAGCGAGCGAGGCTGGGTGGGAGCGAGGCCGGGCGGGAGGGAGAGAGCGAGCGAGGCCGGGCGGGAGGGAGGGAGGGAGCGAGCGAGCGAGCGAGCGAGGCCGGGCGGGAGGGAGGGAGCGAGCGAGCGAGCGAGCGAGCGAGGCAGGGCGGGAGGGAGGGAGCGAGCGAGCGAGCGAGGCCGGGCGGGAGGGAGGGAGCGAGCGAGCGAGGCCGGGCGGGAGGGAGGGAGCGAGCGAGCGAGCGAGGCCGGGCGGGAGGGAGCGAGCGAGCGAGGCCGGGCGGGAGGGAGCGAGCGAGCGAGGCCGGACGGGAGGGAGGGAGCGAGCGAGCGAGCGAGGCCGGGCGGGAGGGAGGGAGCGAGCGAGCGAGGCCGGGCGGGAGGGAGCGAGCGGGCGGGCGAGGCCGGGTGGGAGGGAGCGAACGGGCGGGCGAGGCCGGGCGGGAGGGAGCGAGCGGGCGGGCGAGGCCGGGCGGGAGGGAGCGAGCGAGCGAGCGAGCGAGGCCGGGCGGGAGGGAGCGAGCGAGCGAGGCCGGACGGGAGGGAGGGAGCGAGCGAGCGAGGCCGGGCGGGAGGGAGCGAGCGGGCGGGCGAGGCCGGGTGGGAGGGAGCGAACGGGCGGGCGAGGCCGGGCGGGAGGGAGCGAGCGGGCGGGCGAGAGGGAGCGAGCGGCCGGGCGAGGCCGGGCGGGAGGGAGCGAGCGGGCGGGCGAGGCTGGGCGGCAGAGAGCGAGCGGCCGGGCGAGGCCGGGGGGAGGGAGCGGGCGGGTGAGGCCGGGCGGATGGTGCGGGCGGATGAGGCCAGGCGGGAGGGAGCGAGCGATCGAGCGAGGCCGGGCGGGAGGGAGGGAGGGAGCGAGCGAGCGAGCGAGCGAGGCTGGGTGGGAACGAGGCCGGGCGGGAGGGAGAGCGCGAGCGAGGCCGGGCGGGAGGGAGGGAGCGAGCGAGCGAGCGAGTCCGGGCGGGAGGGAGGGAGCGATCGAGCGAGGCCGGGCGGGAGGGAGGGAGCGAGCGAGCGAGCGAGCGAGGCTGGGTGGGAGCGAGGCCGGGCGGGAGGGAGAGCGCGAGCGAGGCCGGGCGGGAGGGAGGGAGCGAGCGAGCGAGCGAGCGAGGCCGGGCGGGAGGGAGGGAGGGAGCGAGCGAGCGAGCGAGTCCGGGCGGGAGGGAGGGAGCGAGCGAGCGAGGCCGGGCGGGAGGGAGGGAGCGAGCGAGGCAGGGCGGGAGGGAGGGAGCGAGCGAGCGAGCGAGGCCGGGCGGGAGGGAGGGAGCGAGCGAGCGAGCGAGGCCGGGCGGGAGGGAGGGAGGGAGCGAGCGAGCGAGCGAGGCCGGGCGGGAGGGAGCGAGCGAGCGAGCGAGCGAGCGAGGCCGGGCGGGAGGGAGGGAGCGAGCGAGCGAGCGAGCGAGGCTGGGTGGGAGCGAGGCCGGGCGGGAGGGAGAGCGCGAGCGAGGCCGGGCGGGAGGGAGGGAGCGAGCGAGCGAGCGAGCGAGGCCGGGCGGGAGGGAGGGAGCGAGCGAGCGAGCGAGTCCGGGCGGGAGGGAGGGAGCGAGCGAGCGAGGCCGGGCGGGAGGGAGGGAGCGAGCGAGGCAGGGCGGGAGGGAGGGAGCGAGCGAGCGAGCGAGGCCGGGCGGGAGGGAGGGAGCGAGCGAGCGAGCGAGGCCAGGCGGGAGGGAGGGAGGGAGCGAGCGAGCGAGCGAGGCCGGGCGGGAGGGAGGGAGCGAGCGAGCGAGCGAGCGAGGCCGGGCGGGAGGGAGGGAGGGAGCGAGCGAGGCCGGGCGGGAGGGAGCGAGCGAGCGAGGCCGGGCTGGAGGGAGGGAGCGAGCGAGCGAGCGAGTGAGGCCGGGCGGGAGGGAGCGAGCGAGCGAGGCCGGGCGGGAGGGAGCGAGCGAGGCCGGGCGGGAGGGAGCGAGCAAGGCCGGGCGGGAGCGAGGCCGGGCGGGAGGGAGTGAGCGAGTGAGCGGGGCCGGGCGGGTGGGAGGGATCGAGCAAACGAGCGAGGCCGGAAGGGACGGAGCGAGCGAGTGAGCGAGCGAGGCCGAGCGGGAGGAAGGGAGCGAGCGAGTCTGGGCGGGAGAGAGGGAGCGAGCGAGCGAGCGAGCGAGGCAGGGCGGGAGGGAGCGAGCGGGCGGCCGGGCGAGGCCGGGCGGGAGGGAGCGAGCAGGCGGGCGAGGCTGGGCGGCAGAGAGCGAGCGGCCGGGCGAGGCCGTGTGGGAGGGAGCGGGCAGGTGAGGCCGGGCGGATGGTGCGGGCAGGCGAGGGAGGGAGCGAGCGGGCGAGGGAGGGAGCGAGCGGGCGAGGCCGGGCGAGGGAGGGAGCGAGCCGGCAAGGCCTGGCGAGGGAGGGAGGGAGCGGGCGAGGCTGGCCGAGGGAGCGAGCGGGCGACGGAGCGAGCGAGCGAGCGAGGCCGGGCGGGAGGGAGCGAGCGAGCGAGCGAGGCCGGGCGGGAGGGAGCGAGCGAGGCCGGGCGGGAGGGAGGGAGGGAGCGAGCGACCGAGAAGGAGGGAGCGAGCGAGCGAGGCCGGGCGGGAGGGAGGGAGGGAGCGAGCGAGCGAGGGCGGGAGGGATCGAGCGAGGCCGGGTGTGAGGGATCGAGCAAGGCCGGGCGTGAGGGAGCGAGCGGGCGGGCGAGGTCGGGCGGGAGGGAGCGAGCGGGCGGGCGAGGTCGGGCGGGTGGGAGCGAGCGGGCGGGCGAGGCCGGGCGGGAGGGAGCGAACGGGCGGGCGAGGCCGGGCGGGAGGGAGCGAGCGGGCGGGCGAGAGGGAGCGAGCGGGCGGGCGAGGCTGGGCGGCAGAGAGCGAGCGGCCGGGCGAGGCCGGGGGGAGGGAGGGAGCGAGCGAGCGAGCGAGGCCGGGCGGGAGGGAGGGAGCGAGCGAGCGAGCGAGGCCGGGCGGGAGTGAGCGAGCGAGCGAGCGAGCGAGGCCGGGCGGGAGTGAGCGAGCGAGCGAGCGAGCGAGGCCGGGCGGGAGTGAGCGAGCGAGCGAGGCCGGGCGGGAGGGAGGGAGGGAGCGAGCGAGCGAGCGAGGGAGGCTGGGTGGGAGCGAGGCCGGGCGGGAGGGAGAGCGCGAGCGAGGCCAGGCGGGAGGGAGGGAGCGAGCGAGCGAGCGAGCGAGGCCGGGCGGGAGGGAGGGAGCGAGCGAGCGAGCGAGTCCGGGCGGGAGGGAGGGAGCGAGCGAGCGAGGCCGGGCGGGAGGGAGGGAGCGAGCGAGCGAGCGAGCGAGCGAGGCAGGGCGGGAGGGAGGGAGCGAGCGAGCGAGCGAGGCCGGGCGGGAGGGAGGGAGCGAGCGAGCGAGCGAGGCCGGGCGGGAGGGAGGGAGGGAGCGAGCGAGCGAGCGAGGCCGGGCGGGAGGGAGGGAGCGAGCGAGCGAGCGAGCGAGGCTGGGCGGGAGGGAGGGAGGGAGCGAGCGAGGCCGGGCGGGAGGGAGCGAGCGAGCGAGGCCGGGCTGGAGGGAGGGAGCGAGCGAGCGAGCGAGTGAGGCCGGGCGGGAGGGAGCGAGCGAGCGAGGCCGGGCGGGAGGGAGCGAGTGAGCGAGTGAGGCCGGGCGGGAGGGAGCGAGCAAGGCCGGGCGGGAGCGAGGCCGGGCGGGAGGGAGTGAGCGAGTGAGCGGGGCCGGGCGGGTGGGAGGGAGCGAGCAAACGAGCGAGGCCGGAAGGGACGGAGCGAGCGAGTGAGCGAGCGAGGCCGAGCGGGAGGAAGGGAGCGAGCGAGTCTGGGCGGGAGAGAGGGAGCGAGCGAGCGAGCGAGCGAGGCCGGGCGTGAGGGAGCGAGCGGGCGGCCGGGCGAGGCCGGGCGGGAGGGAGCGAGCAGGCGGGCGAGGCTGGGTGGGAGGGAGCGAACGGGCGGGCGAGGCCGGGCGGGAGGGAGCGAGCGGGCGGGCGAGGCCGGGCGGGAGGGAGCGAGCGAGCGAGCGAGCGAGGCCGGGCGGGAGGGAGCGAGCGAGCGAGGCCGGACGGGAGGGAGGGAGCGAGCGAGCGAGGCCGGGCGGGAGGGAGCGAGCGGGCGGGCGAGGCCGGGTGGGAGGGAGCGAACGGGCGGGCGAGGCCGGGCGGGAGGGAGCGAGCGGGCGGGCGAGAGGGAGCGAGCGGCCGGGCGAGGCCGGGCGGGAGGGAGCGAGCGGGCGGGCGAGGCTGGGCGGCAGAGAGCGAGCGGCCGGGCGAGGCCGGGGGGAGGGAGCGGGCGGGTGAGGCCGGGCGGATGGTGCGGGCGGGTGAGGCCAGGCGGGAGGGAGCGAGCGATCGAGCGAGGCCGGGCGGGAGGGAGGGAGGGAGCGAGCGAGCGAGCGAGCGAGGCTGGGTGGGAACGAGGCCGGGCGGGAGGGAGAGCGCGAGCGAGGCCGGGCGGGAGGGAGGGAGCGAGCGAGCGAGCGAGTCCGGGCGGGAGGGAGGGAGCGATCGAGCGAGGCCGGGCGGGAGGGAGGGAGCGAGCGGCCGGGCGAGGCCGGGCGGGAGGGAGCGAGCAGGCGGGCGAGGCTGGGCGGCAGAGAGCGAGCGGCCGGGCGAGGCCGTGTGGGAGGGAGCGGGCAGGTGAGGCCGGGCGGATGGTGCGGGCAGGCGAGGGAGGGAGCGAGCGGGCGAGGGAGGGAGCGAGCGGGCGAGGCCGGGCGAGGGAGGGAGCGAGCCGGCAAGGCCTGGCGAGGGAGGGAGGGAGCGGGCGAGGCTGGCCGAGGGAGTGAGCGGGCGACGGAGCGAGCGAGCGAGCGAGGCCGGGCGGGAGGGAGCGAGCGAGCGAGCGAGGCCGGGCGGGAGGGAGCGAGTGAGGCCGGGCGGGAGGGAGGGAGGGAGCGAGCGACCGAGAAGGAGGGAGCGAGCGAGCGAGGCCGGGCGGGAGGGAGGGAGGGAGCGAGCGAGCGAGGGCGGGAGGGATCGAGCGAGGCCGGGCGTGAGGGATCGAGCGAGGCCGGGCGTGAGGGAGCGAGCGGGCGGGCGAGGTCGGGCGGGAGGGAGCGAGCGGGCGGGCGAGGTCGGGCGGGTGGGAGCGAGCGGGCGGGCGAGGCCGGGCGGGAGGGAGCGAACGGGCGGGCGAGGCCGGGCGGAGGGAGCGAGCGGGCGGCCGAGAGGGAGCGAGCGGGCGGGCGAGGCTGGGCGGCAGAGAGCGAGCGGCCGGGCGAGGCCGGGGGGAGGGAGGGAGCGAGCGAGCGAGCGAGGCCGGGCGGGAGTGAGCGAGCGAGCGAGCGAGCGAGGCCGGGCGGGAGTGAGCGAGCGAGCGAGGCCGGGCGGGAGGGAGGGAGGGAGGGAGCGAGCGAGCGAGCGAGGGAGGGCGGGAGGGAGGGAGGGAACGAGCGAGCGAGGCCGGGCGGGAGGAGCGAGCGAGCGAGCGAGGCCGGGCGGGAGGGAGGGAGCGAGCGAGCGAGCGAGGCCGAGCAGGAGGGAGCGAGCGAGCGAGTGAGGCCGAGCGGGAGGGAGCGAGCGAGCGAGGCCGGGCGGGAGGGAGCGAGCGAGCGAGTCCGGGCGGGAGGGAGCGGCCGGGCGAGGGAGGGAGCGAGCGGGCGAGGAGGGAGCGAGCGGGCGAGGCCGGGCGAGGGAGGAGCGAGCGGGCAAGGCCTGGCGAGGGAGGGAGGGAGTGGGCGAGGCTGGCCGAGGGAGCGGGCGAGGCCGATGGAGGGAAGGAGGGAGTGGACGAAGCCGGGTGAGGGAGGGAGGGAGCGGGCAATGCCGGCCGAGGGAGGGAGGGAGCGAGCGAGCGAGCGAGGCCGGGCGGGAGGGAGCGAGCGAGTGAGGCCGGGCGGGAGGGAGCGAGCGAGCGAGGCCGGGCGGAGGGAGCGAGCGAGCGAGGCCGGGTGGGAGGGAGCGAGCGAGCGAGGCCGGGCGGGAGGGAGCGAGCGAGGCCGGGCGGGAGGGAGCGAGCGAGCGAGGCCGGGCGAGGGAGGGAGCGAGCGGGCAAGGCCTGGCGAGGGAAGGGAGGGAGTGGGCGAGGCTGGCCGAGGGAGCGGGCGAGGCCGATGGAGGGAAGGAGGGAGTGGACGAAGCCGGGTGAGGGAGGGAGGGAGCGGGCAATGCCGGCCGAGGGAGGGAGGGAGCGAGCGAGGCCGGGCGGGAGGGGAGCGAGCGAGCGAGGCCGGGTGGGAGGGAGCGAGCGAGGCCGGGCGGGAGGGAGCGAGCGAGCGAGGCCGGGCGGGAGGGAGCAAGCCAGGCCGGGCGGGAGGGAGGGAGGGAGCGAGCGACCGAGAAGGAGGGAGCGAGCGAGCGAGGCCGGGCGGGAGGGATCGAGCGAGGCCGGGCGTGAGGGAGCGAGCGGGCGGGCGAGGTCGGGCGGCAGGGAGCGAGCGGGCGGGGCGAGGCCGGGCGGGAGGGAGCGAACGGGCGGGCGAGGCCGGGCGGGAGGGAGCGAGCGGGCGGGCGAGGTCGGGCGGGGGGAGCGAGCGGGCGGGCGAGGCCGGGCGGGAGGGAGCGAACGGGCGGGCGAGGCCGGGCGGGAGGGAGCGAGCGGGCGGGCGAGAGGGAGCGAGCGGCCAGGCGAGGCCGGGCGGGAGGGAGCGAGCGGGCGGGCGAGGCTGGGCGGCAGAGAGCGAGCGGCCGGCGAGGCCGGGGGGAGGGAGCGGGCGGGTGAGGCCGGGGGGATGGTGCGGGCAGGTGAGGCCAGGCGGGAGGGAGCGACGAGCGAGCGAGGCCGGGCGGGAGGGAGCAAGCGAGCGAGCGAGCGAGCGAGGCCGGGCGGGAGGGAGAGAGCGAGCGGCGAGAGCGAGCGAGGCCGGGCGGGAGGGAGAGAGCGAGCGAGCGAGCGAGCGAGGCCGGGCGGGAGGGAGAGAGCGAGCGAGGCCGGGCGGGAGGGAGGGAGCGAGCGAGCGAGCGAGCGAGCGAGGCCAGGCGGGAGGGAGGGAGCGAGCGAGCGAGGCCGGGCGGGAGGGAGGGAGCAAGCGAGCGAGGTCCAGCGGGAGGGAGGGAGCGAGCGAGCGAGGCCGGGCGGGAGGGAGGGAGCGGACGAGCGAGCGAGCGAGGCCGGGCGGGGAGGGAGGGAGCGAGCGAGCGAGGCCGGGCGGGAGGGAGCGAGCGAGCGAGTGAGGCCGGGCGGGAGGGAGCGAGCGAGCAAGGCCGGGCGGGAGGGAGCGAGCGAGCGAGTGAGGCCGGGCGGGAGGGAGCGAGCGAGGCCGGGCGGGAGCGAGGCCGGGCGGGAGGGAGTGAGCGAGTGAGCGGGGCCGGGCGGGAGGGAGGGAGCGAGCAAACGAGCGAGGCCGGGCGGGACGGAGCGAGCGAGTGAGCGAGCGAGGCCGAGCGGGAGGAAGGGAGCGAGCGAGGCTGGGCGGGAGAGAGGGAGCGAGCGAGCAAGCGAGGCCGGGCGGGAGGGAGCGAGCGGGCGGCCGGGCGAGGCCAGGCGGAGGGAGCGAGCAGGCAGGCGAGGCTGGGCGGCAGAGAGCGAGCGGCCGGGCGAGGACGTGTGGGAGGGAGCGGGCGGGTGAGGCCGGGCGGATGGTGCGGCGGGCGAAGTCTTTACGGGAGGGAGCGAGCGGGCGAGTCCGGGCGGGGAGGGAGCGGCCGGGCGAGGGAGGGAGCGAGCGGGCGAGGGAGCGAGCGCGGGCGAGGCCGGGCGAGGGAGGGAGCGAGCGGGCAAGGCCTGGCGAGGGAGGGAGGGAGCGGGCAAGGCTGGCCGAGGGAGCGGGCGAGGCCGATGGAGGGAAGGAGGGAGTGGGCGAAGCCGGGTGAGGGAGGGAGGAGCGGGCAAATGCCGGCCGAGGGAGGGTGGGAGCGAGCGGGTGAGCCTGGGCGAGCGGGGGGAGGGAGCGGGCGAGGCCGGGGCAAGTGACGGATGGAGGGAGGGAGCGGGCGAGGCTAGGCGAGGGAGGGTGGGGAGGGAGCGGGTGAGGCCGGGCGAGGGAGGGAGGGAGGGATGGAACAGGCGAGGCCGGGCGAGGGAGGGAGGGAGCGAGTGAGGCCGGGCGAGGGAGGAATGGAGCGGGTGAGGCCGGGCGAGGGAGGGAGACAGCGGGCGAGGCCAGGCAAGGGAGGGAGCTGGCGAGGCCAGGCGAGGGAGAGAGCAGGCGGGCAAGGCTGGCTGAGGGAACGGGCGGACGAGGCCGGGCGAGGAAGCGAGGGAGACCGGGCGAGGAGGGAGGGAGGAAGCGGGCGAGGGAGGGAGCGGGCGAGACAGGGAAGGAGGGAACGGGCGAGGCCGGACGGGAGAGAACGGGTGAGGCCGCGCGAGGTAGGAGCAGACGCTCGAGGCCGGGCGAGGGAAGGAGCAGACGTTCGAGGCCGGGCGAGGGAGGATGGCAGCGGCCGAGGGCCGGTGAGGAAGGGAGGCAGCGGGTGAGGGCGCGTGAGGGAGGGAGGCAGCAGGCGAGGGAAGGAGGGAGCGGGCGAGGCTGGGGAGAGCGAGGGAAAGAGCTGGTTACACCGGGCGAGGTAGGGAGGAAGCGGGCGAGGCCGGGCGAAGGAGGGAGGAAGCGGGCTAGGCCGGGGCGAGGGAAGGAGCGAGCGAGGCCGGGCGAGGGAGGGAGGGAGCGAGCAAGGCCGAGCGAGGGAGGAGGGAGCGAGCGGGCGAGGGAGGGAGCTAGCAGGCGAGGACGGGCGAGGGAGGGAGGGAGCGGGCGAGGACGGGCGAGGGAGGGAGCGGGTGAGGCCGGGCGAGGGAGGGAGCGGGCCAGGCCGGGCGAGGGAGGGAGCGGGCCAGGCCGGGCGAGGGAGGGAGGGGGCGAGGGAGGGAGGCAGCAGGCGAGGGCGGCCGAGGGAGGGAGGCAGCGGGTGAGGGAAAGAGGGAGCAGGTGAGGCCGGAAGTGGGCGGGCGAGAGGGTGTGAGCGGGTGGGCAAGGGAGGGAGGTAGGGAGGGTGCAGGTGAGGCAGGGAGGGAGGTATGGAGCGGGCAAGGCAGGGAGCGTGCGAGGCCGGGCAAGGTAGGGAGGGAGCGGGCGAGGCTGGGCGGGAGCGAACGAGGGAGTGTGGCCAGGCGTGAGGGAGGGAGTGAGCGAGGCCGGGCGGGAGGGAGCGAGCAAGGCCGGGAGGGAGCGAGCGAGCGAGCGAGGGAGGCCGGGCGAGAGGGAGGGAGTGAGCGAGGCCGGGCGGGAGCGAACGAGGGAGTGAGGCCGGGCGGGAGGGAGCGAGCGATGTCGGGCGGGAGCGTGCGAGCGAGGCCGGGCGAGGGAGGGGGGGAGCAGGCCAGGCAGGGCGAGGGATGGAGGGAGCGGGCGAGGCCGGGCGAGTGAGGGAGGAAGCGGGCGAGGCCGGGCGAGGGAGGGAGGAAGCGGGCGAGGCAGGGAGTGGGCGAGTCCCGGCGAAGGAGGAAGGAAGCCGGCGAGGAATGTAGGGAGCGGGCGAGGCCGGGCGAGTGAGGGAGGCAGCGGGTGAGGCCGGGCGATGGAGGGATGGAGGGAGCGGGCAAGGCCAGGCGAGGGAGGGAGCAAGCGAGGCCGAGCGGGAGGGAGGGAGCGAGCGACCGAGGCCAGGCGAGAGGGAGCGAGCGAGCGAGGCCGGGAGGGAGGGAGGGAGCGAGCGAGCGAGGCCGGGCGGGAGGGAGGGAGCGAGCGAGCGAGCGAGCGAGCGAGGCCAGGCGGGAGGGAGGGAGCGAGCGAGCGAGGCCGGGCGGGAGGGAGGGAGCAAGCGAGCGAGGTCCGGCGGGAGGGAGGGAGCGAGCGAGCGAGGCCGGGCGGGAGGGAGGGAGCGAGCGAGCGAGCGAGCGAGGCCGGGCGGGAGGGAGGGAGCGAGCGAGCGAGCGAGGCCGGGCGGGAGGGAGGGATCGAGCGAGCGAGGCCGGGCGGGAGGGAGCGAGCGAGCGAGTGAGGCCGGGCGGGAGGGAGCGAGCGAGCAAGGCCGGGCGGGAGGGAGCGAGCGAGCGAGTGAGGCCGGGCGGGAGGGAGCGAGCGAGGCCGGGCGGGAGCAAGGCCGGGCGGGAGGGAGTGAGCGAGTGAGCGGGGCCGGGCGGGAGGGAGGGAGCGAGCAAACGAGCGAGGCCGGGCGGGACGGAGCGAGCGAGTGAGCGAGCGAGGCCGAGCGGGAGGAAGGGAGCGAGCGAGGCTGGGCGGGAGAGAGGGAGCGAGCGAGCAAGCGAGGCCGGGCGGGAGGGAGCGAGCGGGCGGCCGGGCGAGGCCAGGCGGGAGGGAGCGAGCAGGCAGGCGAGGCTGGGCGGCAGAGAGCGAGCGGCCGGGCGAGGACGTGTGGGAGGGAGCGGGCGGGTGAGGCCGGGCGGATGGTGCGGCGGGCGAAGTCTTACGGGAGGGAGCGAGCGGGCGAGTCCGGGCGGGAGGGAGCGGCCGGGCGAGGGAGGGAGCGAGCGGGCGAGGGAGCGAGCGAGCGGGCGAGGCCGGGCGAGGGAGGGAGCGAGCGGGCAAGGCCTGGCGAGGGAGGGAGGGAGCGGGCGAGGCTGGCCGAGGGAGCGGGCGAGGCCGATGGAGGGAAGGAGGGAGTGGGCGAAGCCGGGTGAGGGAGGGAGGGAGCGGGCAATGCCGGCCGAGGGAGGGTGGGAGCGAGCGGGTGAGCCTGGGCGAGCGGGGGGAGGGAGCGGGCGAGGCCGGGCAAGTGACGGATGGAGGGAGGGAGCGGGCGAGGCTAGGCGAGGGAGGGTGGGAGGGAGCGGGTGAGGCCGGGCGAGGGAGGGAGGGAGGGATGGAACGGGCGAGGCCGGGCGAGGGAGGGAGGGAGCGAGTGAGGCCGGGCGAGGGAGGAATGGAGCGGGTGAGGCCGGGCGAGGGAGGGAGACAGCGGGCGAGGCCAGGCAAGGGAGGGAGCTGGCGAGGCCAGGCGAGGGAGAGAGCAGGCGGGCAAGGCTGGCTGAGGGAACGGGCGGACGAGGCCGGGCGAGGGAGCGAGGGAGACCGGGCGAGGGAGGGAGGGAGGAAGCGGGCGAGGGAGGGAGCGGGCGAGGCAGGGAAGGAGGGAACGGGCGAGGCCGGACGGGAGAGAACGGGTGAGGCCGCGCGAGGTAGGGAGCAGACGCTCGAGGCCGGGCGAGGGAAGGAGCAGACGTTCGAGGCCGGGCGAGGGAGGATGGCAGCGGCCGAGGGCCGGTGAGGAAGGGAGGCAGCGGGTGAGGGCGCGTGAGGGAGGGAGGCAGCAGGCGAGGGAAGGAGGGAGCGGGCGAGGCTGGGAGAGCGAGGGAAAGAGCTGGTTACACCGGGCGAGGTAGGGAGGAAGCGGGCGAGGCCGGGCGAAGGAGGGAGGAAGCGGGCTAGGCCGGGGCGAGGGAAGGAGCGGGTGAGGCCGGGCAGGGGAGGGAGGGAGCGAGCGGGCGAGGGAGGGAGGGAGGGAGCAAGGCCGGGCGAGGGAGGGAGGGAGCGAGCGGGCGAGTGAGGGAGCTAGCAGGCGAGGACGGGCGAGGGAGGGAGGGAGCGGGCGAGGACGGGCGAGGGAGGGAGCGGGTGAGGCCGGGCGAGGGAGGGAGCGGGCCAGGCCGGGCGAGGGAGGGAGCGGGCCAGGCCGGGCGAGGGAGGGAGGGGGCGAGGGAGGGAGGCAGCAGGCGAGGGCAGCCGAGGGAGGGAGGCAGCGGGTGAGGGAAAGAGGGAGCAGGTGAGGCCGGAAGTGGGCGGGCGAGAGGATGTGAGCGGGTGGGCAAGGGAGGGAGGTAGGGAGGGTGCAGGTGAGGCAGGGAGGGAGGTATGGAGCGGGCAAGGCAGGGAGCGTGCGAGGCCGGGCAAGGTAGGGAGGGAGCGGGCGAGGCTGGGCGGGAGCGAACGAGGGAGTGTGGCCAGGCGTGAGGGAGGGAGTGAGCGAGGCCGGGCGGGAGGGAGCGAGCAAGGCCGGGAGGGAGCGAGCGAGCGAGCGAGGGAGGCCGGGCGAGAGGGAGGGAGTGAGCGAGGCCGGGCGGGAGCGAACGAGGGAGTGAGGCCGGGCGGGAGGGAGCGAGCGATGTCGGGCGGGAGCGTGCGAGCGAGGCCGGGCGAGGGAGGGGGGGAGCAGGCCAGGCAGGGCGAGGGATGGAGGGAGCGGGCGAGGCCGGGCGAGTGAGGGAGGAAGCGGGCGAAGCCGGGCGAGGGAGGGAGGAAGCGGGCGAGGCAGGGAGTGGGCGAGTCCCGGCGAAGGAGGAAGGAAGCCGGCGAGGAATGTAGGGAGCGGGTGAGGCCGGGCGAGTGAGGGAGGCAGCGGGTGAGGCCGGGCGATGGAGGGATGGAGGGAGCGGGCAAGGCCAGGCGAGGGAGGGAGCAAGCGAGGCCGAGCGGGAGGGAGGGAGCGAGCGACCGAGGCCAGGCGAGAGGGAGCGAGCGAGCGAGGCCGGGAGGGAGGGAGCGAGCGAGGCCGGGAGGGAGGGAGCGAGCGAGCGAGCGAGGCCGGGAGCGAGCGAGCGAGCGAGGCCGGGAGGCAGGGAGGGAGCGAGCGAGGCCGGGATGGAGGGAGCGAGCGAGTGAGGCCGGGAGGGAGCGAGCGAGCGAGGTCAGGAGGGAGCGAGCGAGGTCGAGAGGGAGGGAGGTAGCGAGCGAGCAACGCCGGGAGGGAGGGAGGGAGCGAGCGAGCGAGGCCGGGAGGGGGGGAGCGAGCAAGCGAGCGAGGCCGGGAGGGAGGGATCGAGGCCGGGAGGGAGCGAGCGAGCGAGGCCGGGAGGGAGGGAGCGAGCGAGCGAGGCCGGGAGCGAGCGAGCGAGGCCGGGAGGGAGGGGGCGAACGAGCGAGCGAGGCAGGGAGGGAAGGAGGGAGCGAGCGAGCGAGCGAGGCCGGGCGGGAGGGAGCTAGCGAGTGAGCGAGGCCGGGCAAGGGAGTGAAGGAACGGGTGAGGCAGCGAGTGGGCGAGGGAGGGAGGGAGCGAGCGAGGACCGGGCGGGAGGGAGCGAGCGAGCGAGCGAGACCGGGCGGGAGGGAGCCAGCGAGCGAGCGAGGCCGGGCGGGAGGGAGCCAGCGAGCGAGCGAGGCCGGGCGGGAGGGAGCGAGCGAGCGAGGCCGGGCGGGAGGGAGCGAGCGAGCGAGCGAGGCCGGGCGGGAGGGAGCGAGCGAGGCCGGGCGGGAGGGAGCGAGCGAGTGAGGCCGGGCGGGAGGGAGCGAGCGAGCCAGCGAGCGAGGCCGGGCGGGAGGGAGCGAGCGAGCGAGCGAGGCCGGGCGGGAGGGAGCGAGCGAGCGAGCGAGCGAGGCCGGGCGGGAGGGAGGGAGCGAGCGAGGCCGGGAGGGAGGGAGCGAGCGAGCGAGCGAGGCCGGGAGCGAGCGAGCGAGCGAGGCCGGGAGGCAGGGAGGGAGCGAGCGAGGCCGGGATGGAGGGAGCGAGCGAGTGAGGCCGGGAGGGAGCGAGCGAGCGAGGTCAGGAGGGAGCGAGCGAGGTCGAGAGGGAGGGAGGTAGCGAGCGAGCAACGCCGGGAGGGAGGGAGGGAGCGAGCGAGCGAGGCCGGGAGGGGGGGAGCGAGCAAGCGAGCGAGGCCGGGAGGGAGGGATCGAGGCCGGGAGGGAGCGAGCGAGCGAGGCCGGGAGGGAGGGAGCGAGCGAGCGAGGCCGGGAGCGAGCGAGCGAGGCCGGGAGGGAGGGGGCGAACGAGCGAGCGAGGCAGGGAGGGAAGGAGGGAGCGAGCGAGCGAGCGAGGCCGGGCGGGAGGGAGCTAGCGAGTGAGCGAGGCCGGGCAAGGGAGTGAAGGAACGGGTGAGGCAGCGAGTGGGCGAGGGAGGGAGGGAGCGAGCGAGGACCGGGCGGGAGGGAGCGAGCGAGCGAGCGAGAACGGGCGGGAGGGAGCCAGCGAGCGAGCGAGGCCGGGCGGGAGGGAGCGAGCGAGCGAGGCCGGGCGGGAGGGAGCGAGCGAGCGAGCGAGGCCGGGCGGGAGGGAGCGAGCGAGGCCGGGCGGGAGGGAGCGAGCGAGCGAGGCCGGGCGGGAGGGAGCGAGCGAGCCAGCGAGCGAGGCCGGGCGGGAGGGAGCGAGCGAGCGAGCGAGGCCGGGCGGGAGGGAGCGAGCGAGCGAGCGAGCGAGGCCGGGCGGGAGGGAGGGAGCGAGCGAGCGAGTCCGGGCGGGAGGGAGCGATCGGCGAGCGAGGCCGGGCGGGAGGGAGCGATTGAGCGAGGCCGGGTGGGAGGGAGCGAGCGAGGCCGGGCGGGAGGGAGCGATCGAGAGAGCGAGGCCGGGCGGGAGGGAGCGATCGAGAGAGCGAGGCCGGGCGGGAGGGAGCGATCGAGCGAGCGAGGCCGGGCGGGAGGGAGCGAGCAATCGAGCGAGCGAGGCCGGGCGTGAGGGAGGGAGGGAGCAGGCAAGGCCGGGTGAGGGAGGGAGGGAGGGAGTGGGCGGGCGAGGCCGGGCAAGGGAGGGAGGGAGGGAGGGAGCGGGTGAGGCAGGGAGGGAAGTAGGGAACGGGCGAGGCCGGGCAAGGGAGGGAGACATCGGGCGATGGAGGGAGGGAGCGGGCGAGGGAGGGAGGGAGGCAGCGTGTGAGGCCGGGCGGGAGGGAGCGAGCGATGTCGGGCGGGATGGAGGGAGCGAGCGAGTGAGGCCGAGCGATCGAGGGAAGGAGGGAGCGAGCGGGCTAGGCTGGGCGAGGGAAGGGGCCAGGCCGGGCAAGGCCGGGCAAGGGAGCAGGTGAGGCCGGGCGAGTGAGGGAGGGAGCGGGCGAGGCCGGGCGAGGGAGGGAGGAAGCGGGCGAGGCCGGGCGAGGGAGGGAGGAAGCGGGCGAGGCAGGGGGTGGGCGAGGCCCGGCGAGGGAGGAAGGAAGCCGGCGAGGGATGTAGGGAGCAGGCGAGGCCGGGCAAGGGAGGGAGTCAGCGGACGAGGGAGTGAGGGAGGGAGCGGGCGAGGCCGGGCGAGGGAGGGAGGGAGCATGCGAGGCCGAGCGGGAAGGAGGGAGCGAGCGACCAGGCCGGTCGAGAGGGAGGGAGCGAGCGAGGCCGGGTGGGAGGGAGGGAGCGGGCGGGCGATGGCGGGCAAGGGAGGGAGGGAGGGAGGGAGCGGGTGAGGCAGGGAGGGAGGTAGGAAGCGGGCGAGGCCGGGCAAGGGAGGGAGACACCAGGCGATGGAGGGAGGGAGCGTGTGAGGCCGGGCGGGAGGGAGCGAGCGATGTCGGGCGGGAGGGAGGGAGCGAGCGAGGCCGGGCGGGAGGGCAGACAGGAGGGAAGGAGGGAGTGAGCAAACGAGGCCGGGCGGGATGGAGGGAGCGAGCGAGCGAGGCCGAGCGATCGAGGGAAGGAGGGAGCGAGCGGGCTAGGCCGGGCGAGGGAGGGGGCCAGGCCGGGCGAGGGAGGGAGCAGGCGAAGCCGGGCGAGGGAGGGAGCAGGCGAAGCCAGGCGAGGGAGGGAGGGAGCATGCGAGGCCAAGCGGGAGGGAGGGAGCGAGCGACCGAGGCCGGGCGAGAGGGAGGGAGCGAGCGAGGCCGGGCGGGAGGGAGGGAGGGAGCGTGCGAGGCCGAGCGGGAGGGAGGGAGCGAGCGACCGAGGCCGGGAGGGAGGGAGGGAGCGAGCGAGGCCGGGAGCGAAGGAGCGAGCGAGCGAGGCCGGGAGGGATGGAGCGAGCGAGCGAGGCCGGGAGGGATGGAGCGAGCGAGCGAGGCCGGGAGGGAGGGAGCGAGCGAGCGAGGCCGGGAGGGAGGGAGCGAGCGAGTGAGGCCGGGAGGGAGGGAGCGAGCGAGCGAGCGAGGCCGGGAGGGAGGGAGCGAGCGAGCGAGGCCGGGAGGGAGGGAGCGAGGCCGGGGAGGGAGCAAGCGAGCGAGGCCGGGAGGGAGGGAGGGAGCGAGCGAGGCCGGGAGGGAGGGAGGGAGCGAGCGAGTCCGGGAGGGAGGGAGGGAGCGAGCGAGGGCGGGAGGGATGGAGGGAGCAAGCGAGGCCGGGTGGGATGGAGGGAGCGAGCGAGGCTGGCCGAGGGAGGGAGGGAGCGGGCGAGGGCATGAAGGGAGGAAGGGAGCGGGCGATGCAGGGAGTGGGCGAGGCCCGGCGAGGGATGTAGCAAGCGGGCGAGGCCGGTCAAGGGATGGAGGCAGCAGGCGAGGACGGGCGAGGGTGGAAGGCAGCCGAGGATACCGGGCGATGGAGGGAGGGAGCGGGCGAGGCCGGGCGAGGGAGGGAGCGGGCGGGCGAGGCCGGGCAAGGGAGGGAGACACCGGGCGATGGAGGGAGGGAGCGGGCGAGGCCGGGCGAGGGAGGGAGGGAGCGTGTGAGGCCGGGCGGGAGGGCAGGCGGGAGGGAAGGAGGGAGCGAGCAAACGAGGCCGGGCGGGATGGAGGGAGCGAGCGAGGCCGAGCGATCGAGGGAAGGAGGGAGCAAGCGGGCTAGGCCGAGCGGGAGGGAGGGAGCGAGCGACCGAGGCCGGGCGAGAGGGAGGGAGCGAGCGAGGCCGGGCGGGAGGGAGCGAGCGAGTGAGGCCGGGCAAGAGGGAGGGAGTGAGCGAGTGAGGCCGGGCGGGAGCGAGCGAGCGATTGAGGCCAGGAGTGAAGGAGCGAGCGAGCGAGGCGGAGGGAGGGAGGGAGCGAGCGAGGCCGGGAGGGAGCGAGCGAGCGAGGCCAGGAGGGAGGGAGCGAGCGAGCGAGGCCGGGGAGGGAGCGAGCGAGCGAGGCCGGGGAGGGTGCGAGCGAGCGAGGCCGGGGAGGGTGCGAGCGAGCGAGGCCGGGGAGGGAGGGAGGGAGCGAGCGAGGCCGGGAGGGAGCGAGCGAGGCCGGGAGGGAGGGAGGGAGCGAGTGAGGCCGGGAGGGAGGGAGGGAGGGAGCGAGCGAGGCCGGGAGGGATGGATGGAGCGAGCGAGGCCAGGAGGGAGGGAGGGAGCGAGGCCGGGTGGGATGGAGCGAGCGAGCGAGGCTGGCTGAGGGAGGGAGGGAGCGGGCGAGGCATGAAGGGAGGAAGGGAGCGGGCGAGGCAGGGAGTGGGCGAGGCCCGGCGAGGGAGGAAGGAAGCCGGCGAGGGATGTAGGGAGCGGGCGAGTCCCGGCAAGGGAGGGAGGCAGCGGGCGAGGCCGGGTGAGGGAGGGAGGCAGCGGGCGAGGCAGGGCGAGGCCAGGCGAGGGAGGGAGGGAGCGTGCGAGGCCGAGCGGGAGGGAAGGAGTGAGCGACCGAGGCCGGGCGAGAGGGAGGGAGCGAGCGAGGCCAAGCGGGAGGGAGCGAGTGAGTGAGGCCGGGCGAGAGGGAGGGATTGAGCGAGTGAGGCCGGGCGGGAGCGAGCGAGCGAGCAAGGCCGGGAGGGAGGGAGCGAGCGAGCGAGGCCGGGAGGGAGGGAGCGAGCGAGCGAGGCCGGGAGGGAGGGAGCGAGCGAGCGAGGCCGGGAGGGAGGGAGCGAGCGAGCGAGGCCGGGAGGGAGGGAGCGAGCGAGCGAGGCCGGGAGGGAGGGAGCGAGGGAGCGAGGCCGGGAGGGGGCGAGCGAGCGAGGCCGGGAGGGAGGGAGCGAGCGAGCGAGGCCGGGAGGGAGGGAGCGAGCGAGCGAGGCCGGGAGGGAGGGAGCGAGCGAGCGAGGCCGGGAGGGAGGGAGCGAGCGAGGCCGGGAGGGAGGGAGCGAGCGAGGCCGGGAGGGAGGGGGCGAGCGAGCGAGGCCGGGAGGGAGGGAGCGAGCGAGCGAGGCCGGGAGGGGGCAAGCGAGCGAGGCCGGGAGGGAGGGAGCGAGCGAGCGAGGCCGGGAGGGAGGGAGCGAGCGAGCGAGGCCGGGAGGGGGCGAGCGAGCGAGGCCGGGTGGGATGGAGCGAGCGAGCGAGGCTGGCCGAGGGAGGGAGCGAGCGAGGCATGAAGGGAGGAAGGGAGCGGGCGAGGCAGGGAGTGGGCGAGGCCCGGCGAGGGATGTAGCAAGCGGGTGAGGCCGGTCAAGGGATGGAGGCAGTGGGCGAGGTCGGGCGAGGGAGGGAGGCAGCGGGCGAGGCAGGGCGAGGCCAGGCGAGGGAGGGAGGGAGCGTGCGAGGCCGAGCGGGAGGGAGGGAGCGAGCGACCGAGGCCGGGCGAGAGGGAGGGAGGGAGCGAGCGAGGCCAAGCGGGAGGGAGCGAGTGAGTGAGGCCGGGCGAGAGGGAGGGAGTGAGCGAGTGAGGCCGGGCGGGAGCGAGCGAGCGAGGCCGGGAGGGAGGGAGCGAGCGAGCGAGGCCGGGAGGGAGGGAGCGAGCGAGCGAGGCCGGGAGGGAGGGAGCGAGCGAGCGAGGCCGGGAGGGAGGGAGCGAGGGAGCGAGGCCGGGAGGGGGCGAGCGAGCGAGGCCGGGAGGGAGGGAGCGAGCGAGCGAGGCCGGGAGGGAGGGAGCGAGCGAGCGAGGCTGGGAGGGAGGGAGCGAGCGAGCGAGGCCGGGAGGGAGGGAGCGAGCGAGCGAGGCCGGGAGGGAGGGAGCGAGCGAGGCCGGGAGGGAGGGGGCGAGCGAGCGAGGCCGGGAGGGAGCGAGCGAGCGAGGCCGGGAGGGAGGGAGCGAGGGAGCGAGGCCGGGAGGGGGCGAGCGAGCGAGGCCGGGAGGGAGGGAGCGAGCGAGCGAGGCCGGGAGGGAGGGAGCGAGCGAGCGAGGCTGGGAGGGAGGGAGCGAGCGAGCGAGGCCGGGAGGGAGGGAGCGAGCGAGCGAGGCCGGGAGGGAGGGAGCGAGCGAGGCCGGGAGGGAGGGGGCGAGCGAGCGAGGCCGGGAGGGAGCGAGCGAGCGAGCAAGGCCGGGAGGGAGGGAGCGAGCGAGCGAGGCCGGGAGGGGGCAAGCGAGCGAGGCCGGGAGGGGGCAAGCGAGCGAGGCCGGGAGGGAGGGAGCGAGCGAGGCCGGGAGGGGGCGAGCGAGCGAGGCCGGGTGGGATGGAGTGAGCGAGCGAGGCTGGCCGAGGGAGGGAGCAGGCGAGGCATGAAGGGAGGAAGAGAGCGGGCGAGGCAGGGAGTGGGCGAGGCCCGGCGAGGGATGTAGCAAGCGGGCGAGGCCGGTCAAGGGATGGAGGCAGTGGGCGAGGTCGGGCGAGGGTGGAAGGCAGCCGAGGATACCGGGCGATGGAGGGAGGGAGCGGACGAGGCCGGGCGATGGAGGGAGGCAGCGGGCGAGGGAGGGAGCTGGCGGGCGAGGCCGGGCAAGGGAGGGAGACACCGGGTGATGGAGGGAGGGACGTGCGAGGCTGGGCGAGGGAGGGAGGGAGCGTGTGAGGCCGGGCGGGAGGGAGCGAGCGAGCGAGGCCGGGGAGGGAGCGAGCGAGCGAAGCCGGGGAGGGGTGCGAGCGAGCGAGGCCGGGAGGGAGGGAGGGAGCGAGCGAGGCCGGGAGGGAGGGAGGGAGCGAGCGAGGCCGAGAGGGAGGGAGGGAGCGAGCGAGGCCGAGAGGGAGGGAGGGAGCGAGCGAGGCCGGGAGGGATGGAGGGAGCGAGCGAGGGCGGGTGGGATGGAGGGAGCGAGCGATGCCGGGAGGGATGGAGGGAGCGAGCGAGGCTGGCCGAGGGAGGGAGGGAGCGGGCGAGGGCATGAAGGGAGGAAGGGAGCGGGCGAGGCAGGGAGTGGGCAAGGCCCGGCGAGGGATGTAGCAAGCGGGCGAGGCCGGTCAAGGGATGGAGGCAGTGGGCGAGGTCGGGCGAGGGTGGAAGGCAGCCGAGGATACCGGGCGATGGAGGGAGGGAGCGGACGAGGCCGGGAGGGAGGGAGGGAGCGGACGAGGCCGGGAGGGATGGAGGGAGCGAGCGAGGCTGGCCGAGGGAGGGAGGGAGCGGGCGAGGGCATGAAGGGAGGAAGGGAGGAAGGGAGGGGGCGAGGCAGGGAGTGGGCGAGGCCCGGCGAGGGATGTAGCAAGCGGGCGAGGCCGGTCAAGGGATGGAGGCAGTGGGCGAGGTCGGGCGAGGGTGGAAGGCAGCCGAGGATACCGGGCGATGGAGGGAGGGAGGCAGCGGGCGAGGGAGGGAGGGTGCGGTCGGTTGAGGCCGGGCGAGGGTGGAAGGCAGCCGAGGATACCGGGCGATGGAGGGAGGGAGCGGACGAGGCCGGGCGATGGAGGGAGGCAGCGGGCGAGGGAGGGAGCTGGCGGGCGAGGCCGGGCAAGGGAGGGAGACACCGGGCGATGGAGGGAGGGACGTGCGAGGCTGGGCGAGGGAGGGAGGGAGCGTGTGAGGCCGGGCGGGAGGGAGCGAGCGAGCGAGGCCGGGGAGGGAGCGAGCGAGCGAAGCCGGGGAGGGGTGCGAGCGAGCGAGGCCGGGAGGGAGGGAGGGAGCGAGCGAGGCCGGGAGGGAGGGAGGGAGCGAGCGAGGCCGAGAGGGAGGGAGGGAGCGAGCGAGGCCGGGAGGGATGGAGGGAGCGAGCGAGGGCGGGTGGGATGGAGGGAGCGAGCGATGCCGGGAGGGATGGAGGGAGCGAGCGAGGCTGGCCGAGGGAGGGAGGGAGCGGGCGAGGGCATGAAGGGAGGAAGGGAGCGGGCGAGGCAGGGAGTGGGCAAGGCCCGGCGAGGGATGTAGCAAGCGGGCGAGGCTGGTCAAGGGATGGAGGCAGCGGGTGAGGTCGGGCGAGGGTGGAAGGCAGCCGAGGATACCGGGCGATGGAGGGAGGGAGCGGACGAGGCCGGGAGGGAGGGAGGGAGCGGACGAGGCCGGGAGGGATGGAGGGAGCGAGCGAGGCTGGCCGAGGGAGGGAGGGAGCGGGCGAGGGCATGAAGGGAGGAAGGGAGGAAGGGAGGGGGCGAGGCAGGGAGTGGGCGAGGCCCGGCGAGGGATGTAGCAAGCGTGCGAGGCTGGTCAAGGGATGGAGGCAGCGGGTGAGGTCGGGCGAGGGTGGAAGGCAGCCGAGGATACCGGGCGATGGAGGGAGGGAGCAGGCGAGGCCGGGCGTGGGAGGGAGCGGGCGGGCGAGGCCGGGCAAGGGAGGGAGACACCGGGCGATGGAGGGAGGGAGCGGGCGAGGCCGGGCGAGGGAGGGAGGGAGCGTGTGAGGCCGGGCGGGAGGGCAGGCGGGAGGGAAGGAGGGAGCGAGCAAACGAGGCCGGGCGGGATGGAGGGAGCGAGCGAGCGAGGCCGAGCGATCGAGGGAAGGAGGGAGCGAGCGGGCTAGGCCGGGCGATGGAAGGGGCCAGGCCGGGCGAGGGAGGGAGAGAGCAGGCCAGGCAGGGCGAGGGATGGAGGGAGCGGGCGAGGCTGGGCGAGCGAGGGAGGGAGCGGGCGAGGCTGGGCAAGGGAGGTAGGGAGTGGGCAAGGCCGGGCGAGGCCGGGTAAGGGAGCAGGCGAGGCCGGGCGAGTGAGGGAGGAAGCGGGCGAGGGAGGGAGGAAGCGGGCGAGGCAGCGAGTGAGGGAGTGGGTGAGACAGGGCGAGTGAGGGAGGCAGCAGGCGAGGCCGGGCGAGGGAGGGAGGAAGCGGGCGAGGCAGGGAGTGGGCGAGGCCCGGCGAGGGAGGAAGGAAGCCGGCGAGGGATGTAGGGAGCAGGCGAGGCCGGGCAAGGGAGGGAGGCAGCGGGCAAGGCCGGGTGAGGGAGGGAGGCAGCGGGCGAGGCCGGGTGAGGGAGGGAGGGAGGGAGCGGGCGAAGCCAGGCGAGGGAGGGAGGGAGCATGCGAGGCTGAGCGGGAGGGAGGGAGCGAGCGACCGAGGCCGGGCGAGAGGGAGGGAGCGAGCGAGGCTGGGCGGGAGGGAGGGAGCGGGCGGGCGAGGGCGGGCAAGGGAGGGAGGGAGGGAGGGAGTGGGTGAGGCAGGGAGGGAGGTAAGGAGCGGGCGAGGCCGGGCAAGGGAGGGAGACACCAGGCGATGGAGGGAGGGAGCGGGCGAGGGAGGGAGGGAGCGTGTGAGGCCGGGCGGGAGGGAGCGAGCGATGTCGGGCAGGAGGGAGGGATCGAGCGAGGCCGGGCGGGAGGGAAGGAGGGAGCGAGCAAATGAGGCTGGGCGGGATGGAGGGAGCAAGCGAGCGAGGCCGAGCCATCGAGGGAAGGAGGGAGCAAGCGGGCTAGGCCGGGCGAGGGAGGGGGCCAGGCCGGGCGAGGGAGGGAGGGAGCAGGACAGGCAGGCCGAGGGATGGAGGGAGCAGGCGAGGCCGGGCGAGCGAGGGAGGGAGCGGGCGAGGCGGGGCGAGGTCTAGCAAGGGAGCGGACGAGGCCGGGCGAGGGAGGGAGCATGGGAGGCCGGGCGAGTGAGGGAGGAAGAGGGCGAGGCTGGGCGAGGGAGGGAGGAAGCGAGCGAGGCCGGGCGAGGGAGGGAGGAAGCGGTTGAGGCAGGGAGTGGGCGAGGCCCGGTGAGGGAGGAAGGAAGCGAGCGAGGCCGGGAGGGAGGGAGCGAGCGAGCGAGGCCGGGAGGGGGCGAGCGAGCGAGGCCGGGAGGGAGGGAGCGAGCGAGCGAGGCCGGGAGGGTGGGAGCGAGCGAGCGAGGCCGGGAGGGAGGGAGCGAGCGAGCGAGCGAGGCCGGGAGGGAGGGAGCGAGCGCGCGAGGCCGGGAGGGGGGGAGCGAGCGAGCGAGGCCGGGAGGGAGGGAGCGAGCGAGCGGCCGGGAGGGAGGGAGCGAGCGAGCGAGGCCGGGAGGGAGGGAGCGAGCGAGCGAGGCCGGGAGGGAGGGAGGGAGCGAGCGAGGCCGGGAGGGAGGGAGGGAGCGAGCCAGGCCAGGAGGGAGGGAGGGAGCGAGCGAGGCCGGGAGGGAGCGAGCGAGGCCGGGAGGGATGGAGGGATGGAGGGAGGGAGCGAGCGAGGCCGGGAGGGATGGAGGGAGCGAGCGAGGCTGGCCGAGGGAGGGAGGGAGCGGGCGAGGGCATGAAGGGAGGAAGGGAGCGGGCGAGGCAGAGAGTGGGCGAGGCCCGGCGAGGGACGTAGCAAACGGGCGAGGCCGGTCAAGGGAGGGAGGCAGCGGGCGAGGTCGGGCGAGGGAGGGAGGGAGGGGGGCGAGGGAGTGAGGGAGCAGGCGAGGCCGGGAGAGGGAGGAG